>NC_138033.1:53180715-53780715 GCF_964106645.2 Podarcis pityusensis | reverse complement strand
ATGTGAAGGCTATTGTATGCCTCCCTCTGGTGGTTAAAGCTGGGATAGCACCTTCATCCTCTTCCTACATAAATCATATAGAATTGTAGAGCTGGAAGGGTTCCCGAGGGTCATCTAGTCCACCCCGCTGCACTGCAGGAACCTCAACAAGATCATACATGACAGATGGTCACTCAAGCTGTAAAGCTGTCCCTTCAGGCTTCTAGTTTCTTCATCATTTGCTATATAAATAAGACACATGCTGTAAGAAGCAGCCTGCAATTCCGAGAACCCTGTCTTGAGACTCATGACCAGGTTTGAGAGCCTGGATGGGAGATGGCCTGCAGAGGTCTATATATACCACACTGCATCCCATGATTAGAGAAAGGGAGGGTATAACTATACAAAATAAACAATGTGATTGATGATGTTGCTGTAATTCATTATTACTTAATGAATTTTCCAGCTTGCAATGCTCCGATGTATTATGAACCTGAGAACATAAGAGGAGCAGCGCTGGATCAGGCTGCAGGCTGGATCAGGCCCACCATACTTACCTTTTATTCTAAACTTAAAAGTCCCAAACACTGCACAGTTGCTCCAGACTCTTAATCAATGTAGTTGCCCTCTCCCAGCTCCACAATTATTTGTTGTTGTTGTTGTTGTTGGTCAGTCTGGATGACACCCTGGGTCCCTTCCAAACTTTTAAGGGTTTCTGATTCATTAAACACACACACACACACACACACACACGCGCGCGCGCAAAATCTGGGACCGAACAGACTTATAATTCAGTTTATATGTAATCAACTCGGTACAAAAATAGGCTAGCCCATCCCTCTCACCCTACCACAGGTTTGGAAAGCTGGCTGTATCTCGGGGACCCATGTTTCCCACTTAATGTACAGTAAGTCCACAACGTATATGGGGGTTAATTTCCAAAGCCAAAATCACGTATAGTCAAAGTCCACCAGGTTCAATGTCAGGTGGGACTGCCACCTGGAGCCCTGCCCTCTTTTAAATGTACTTGTAATTTTTGCCTCATTCATATAGCTGAATGTGCACAAGTTAAACTGCTGGCTTACTGTAGCTGCTCTTGTTCCACTGCAATTCAAAGTTTGCTTGCCTTCCTTTCCCTCTAGAGGGAGCAAGGACTCTGCTATTCAAAGGGGAGCAAGGTGAATTGTTTGGCTGGCCTGTGTGTCTGTTCTCCTTCTGCTCTTTATAACCCCCTGCAGGCCTGATCCATAGTCCATTTGAAGTCAATGGGATCAGCATACACAGTATGTTAACAGGCTTGAAATTAAACTCTATTCACCGAGGACCTATTTAATAATGGTTGCATATATTATTATTTTTTTTAAAAAGAGCTTGCTGCTACATTAGGAAGGAACACTAACGGGAGTAATTCCTTGGCAAATTATTCAAGGAAAGTACAGTATCGAAAACATGTGTTCTCTCTCTCTCTCTCTCTCTCTGTCTGTGTGTGTGTGTGTGTGTGTGTGTAGAAGGCTGGTCATAACCCCAAAGCTCTGACTCTCACTTGCTAGCAAAAACGCAGCTGCAAGGCTGGTAAAATAAATCTGCCCAGCTCACATCATGTGTTTGCCAACTCCTTGTTCCTTATATTGGGGCCCACTGCCACTATACATTTCATATAACCATAGAACTGTAGAGTTGGCAGGGACCCCAGGGGGCATCTAGTCCAACCCCCTGCAATGCAGGAATCACAGCTAAGGAATCCCTGTCTCACCAGAGCTGTGCATACTCTAGTTATCTCCCACTTGGACTACTGCAATGTGCTCTATGTGAGGCTACCTTTGAAGGTGACCCGGAAACTGCAACTAATCCAGACTGCAGCAGCTAGACTGGTGACTGGGAGGGGCCACCGAGACCACATAACACTGGTCCTGAAAGACCTACATTGGCTCCCAGTACGTTTCCGAGCACAATTCAAAGTGTTGGTGCTGACCTTTAAAGCCCTAAACGGCCTCGGTCCAGTATGCCTGAAGGAGCGTCTCCACCCCCATCATTCAGCCTGGACACTGAGGTCCAACTCCAAGGGCCTTCTGGTGGTTCCCTCACTGCAATAAGTGAGGTTATAGGGAACCAGGCAGAGCACCTTCTCGGTAGTGGTGCCCGCCCTGTGGAACGCCCTCCCTTCAGATGTCAAGGGAATAAGCAACTATCTGACTTCTAGAAGACATCTGAAGGCAGCCCTATTTAGGGAAGTTTTTAATGTTTGATGTTTTATTCTCTTTTAATATTCTGTTGGGAGCCACCCAGAGTGGCTGGGGAAACCCAGCAAGGTCGGCGGGGTATAAATATATTATTATTATTATTATTATTATTATTATTATTGACAGATTGTCACCCAATGTCTGTTTAAAAATCTTCAATAAATGAGATTTTATTGGAACAAAGGTCAATGGAGATCATGGTATCTTTAGGATATATGGCTTTATTTACACATATACCCAACCTAAGCATAGGGTGGAGTGACTCATTGCATTACCATTCCAACAGGTTTCTAGAGAAGCCCCCAAGGCACAGCTTTGGGTACACTACCAAGCAAGATATGCCTCTGTGTATCCAGCTTCCAGAATCAGCCAAAAGCCCCCCACCCCCACCCTCTGGCCTGCTATTCTCCATCAGAGGATGATGTGGTATCCACCTAGGTGAGGTGGGAAAAGGCCCACCCATTTGTCTCCAAGGCAACAGAGCTACCTCTTTGGACATGTAAATGGAAGTACTGAACTTGCCATTACCTTAACAAAGGAACTGGTTTGGTTGGTTCAGTTTCCTCTTATTGATTCTAACCTCACAGATACACATTAACTGGTTTCAAAGGGACTCACAGGTATCATCCAGACTGATGGATGCCCCAAGCCTGTAACAGTACTTTTTCAACCTTGAGGTTCTTTTCCAAGCCTACTGACTACTAATATCTCCTCATTCTGCATGGATTCTTAACCTTTTGGGCTAACATAAGGATTATCACACACCCATCAACATTAAAAAAGCAGGTGAAATGATTGAACTGTGTTAAATTTCTTCATTGTCTAAGGAAGGAATTTCTATTTTCCAATTCGCATTGAAAATTTTGAGCCTGAGACTTTCTCATTGGAAAGTGAGATATCAGTGCTTTCAACATCTTGGCATCTCTGACTTGTTGTTAGGGACAAAAGGATTTCCTTTATTCTGTTTCTTACTCTTTTTTTTAACACCCCCGCTCAGATCACTCTGCCCTAGTTCTCATGAATTTTGGGTCAAGTAAGAACATCTCCCAAAAAAATACACCAGCAATTAGAACACGTACAGTTTGCCACAGCGTTCATTTCCTTCAATTTGTTTGCATTTTCTCCTCGGTCTACTCATGCGTATTGATAAAAAGCTGCGAAAAAGAGAGCAATCTTGAAGTAATCCTATATATGATTGTACCAATGTAAAAATGCAAATCAATGTAGTTGCCGGGTGCATCTTATGCAAAAGAAGGCAGAATGAAATGAGGCAACCAGAGTGGATTAGACTAAGGTCACAACTTTATTAATTACAGCAGGAGGCTGATTGGCAACAAAAATTAACTGTTTAACTACTTTCCTTCAGTGCAGCTTAGCTACCTACTGAGATGGGAGAGCATCTCCCACTGTTCACTCTGGGCAACCCCGCCTTGGGTTCAGTTACATGAACGTCTTCACATTTCAAAACTGAGCTGTGGACGCATCATCATCATCCTATAAGGAAGGCTCATAGCTCATTGGCGGAGCACCTGCTCTTTGTACAGAAGGTCTGAGGTTCAATCCATGGCAGCTCCAGGTGGGACTAGAAAAAAAGACTCCCTGACTGCAACATTTTGTGGCAGCTCTCGATTCATCCCTCTAATAGTGAGCTCAGATGTTTGGGTGTCAAGCAAATCAGAACCATTGAGAAGCAAGATAAAGTCATCAGTGTGCTCAGATGACTCCCAAGCCATGCAGCCTTAAAATGCAATTTTCATTAAATCCAAAAAATGTATGTATTTCTTCATACCTAGGGTGTCCCTTGAGGGTATGGAAGCCACTACTTTATTTTGGGGTGATCCTGTTTTTCTGACAAACTGATAGGCATTGCTTGAGTTTGCTCTGAGTGGGAATGGTGATGAGAGTGATCTTTGTGGACACTCTGAAGTTACAGACCCGGGCAAAGCGGAAGTTTATGGGGTTGCCACTTGATAGTGGTTCTGTGCCTGGAATGGATGGAAAGCTACATGTTTTTTGCTATAGGAACACCAGAAGCTGCATTATATAGAGTCAGACCCTTAGTTTATCTAGCTCAGTAATTTCCATGCCAGCATTTTAGACCAGGAGCCATTCCCAGCCCTACCTGGAGATGCCAAGGCTTGATCCTGGGACCTTCTGCATGCAAAGCAGATTCTCTACTGCTGAGCTACAGATCTATCCCTGCATTTCTCTCTGGAGAAGCTGAAGTTGTGATGTTCCAGCCTGAGCACCAGAATACCTGGGTCACACCAAACATCCATCTGGTCCAGCATCCCATTTTTCACAATGGCCAACCAGATAGGAAGCCCACAATCAGGACACAATGACCACAACCTGCTTTATTATTGCTCTCCAGCAACTGGAATCCAGGGGTAGACTGCCTGTGACCCTGGATGCTCCACGCATGATCATGACTAATAGCTATGGATACAGACCTATGCTATAGAGTTGTTAAAGGCATGAGACTCCTTCTGGGAGTGCAGGGGGCAACCCCTGCTCAATGCACCAGCTGCTCAGTGCCTCCTGGTATACGTCTGCATTCATTATAACACCATTTAATTAAGAAAGAAAGCTTCGCAGACACTCCTCCTTTTAATTGTCCCCAAAGTTGGGAAGTGGAATTAATGAGTTAAGAAAGAGCTGTCTGAAAGAGTTAAAAACAAAATGAAGTCCCCTATGGACTTTTGCCTTATATATATATATATATAGACATTTTAATTAAGGCTGGGATACTCCTCGGGGAGCCTTGCACTTAAACAGAAATCATTTTAATATGCGGTGCTGGCAGACTGTAATAGAGGAATACAGACCCATATTCCCATATGCTTTATGGTGCTTAGCGATTCTTTTGTACAATGTATTATGATGTTAAGACATTTTATGAGTTTCTATTGGCTAAGTTGAGCCATATCAAATTATAATTTTGCTCAGTGGATTTCAGCGTAAGGAGATTAAATAGGGCACATTCCACATTTATTCTGCACTTCTGAATAGTCAGGCAAATGTTTGCTCAGTTGTGCTTAAGTTTCATACTCTTAAAATGAATGGAACAAGCATTAAACAGAGCCTAAATGTAACTTTGTAATTGGCTATATGGGCGTATGTACATAAGAACATATGAGCTCTGCTGAATCAGGGCAAAAGCCCATCTGGTCAAACGTCCTGCTCTCACAGCATCCAACCGGATGCTTACAAGTGCAACAACAACTGAGGACCTGAGTGCAACAACAACTCTCGCTTCATGCAGTTTCTATCAACTGATATTCAGATGCATACTGCTTCTCTGACAGCAGATGATAGCCACTGATAACCTTGTTCTCTGTGAATTTGTATAATCTTCTTTTAAAGCCATCCTAGTTGGTGGTCATCAGTGCCTGCCATGGAAGCAAATTCCAGAGTTCATGGAATATAGCCTTGACAGGCATTATTATTATGATTATTATGATTATTATGATTATGATTATTATTATTATTATCATTATTATTATCATCGAGGTATTCTCATAAGACCATCCTTTCCTATGAACCTTTACCCATTTAACTGCATCACTGGTGGGACTGGGAATGCTATTTGGCAGATGGATTTAGTGGTCTGGGACTTCCTCCTGCCAAGTTGGATGAAATTGCCCATCACGGACCTGCCTTTTCTGAGCAAGAACACGGTTAGCACTGCTGCTAAGTGCTGTTAAAATTCCTCTCCTAATTTCTTTCAGCTTCTCCCCCACCCCCACCCGACAAAAGGTGGGTGGCAGCAAATTAGCATACCCTCAAAGGCCCTCCTGAAACAAAGCAAACTCCTTTCTGTTGTCTGGCTAGAGGCCAAGACTTCAAAAGGTGTGTCTGAATTCCTCCAGAAGTCCTGTTTATTCAGCAGCCATCCTGGTTTGCTTGCACAAAATTCATGTGGTGGTTAGACTATGCTGGGGAGACAGTGTGGCATAGTGGTTAAAGTGTTGACAGCGGTGGAGGAAGCTGCTCGGGTGCCTGGGGCGGTGCGCCCAGGGGCGGTGCGAGCCACCCATAGGGGCACACTGTGGGGCGCACTGTGGGGCCCCCGGAGTCTGCCTGCCTCCTCCCACTCAGGTGCCCTACAGGCGGGGGGGAGGCAGTGGGTGGACCGTTTGGGTGGCACAGAGCCTGCATGTGCCCAAGCGACCGCGTCTCTCCCACGAGAGACATGTGGCTCAGGCACACTGCAGGCACCACAGTGAGTGCCGCCTGGCATTTTGTCACCCCCCTCAGTGGTGACACCCGGGGCGGCCCGCACCTACCGCACCCCCCTTCCTCCACCCCTGAGTGTTGAATCAGGATTCAAATCCCTACTTGGCCAGGAAGCTCAGTGGGAGATCTTAGGCTGGAATATGTCCATCCCTCTTGCCTGTCTTGATGCAGGACACAGAGGGGCAGGGCAGCTGTGCTGAAACCAGCATAGCGTACAAAGCTAACATTTGCCTTTATTCCTCCAACTGCATTTGTTTCTGGCTCCCTGAAACATGCTCCACAGGCATGTGGCCCCCAGACATTTGCCCAGAAGGACTTTTTTTAAAAAAAAGGATTCTCTCCACCCACCCATTCATATGCATGGTGGATGGGGTTTTTTTCAGCGTGGAACAAGCATGTCATCTCTGGAACAGCACTGTTTCCAAACATCTCAAGCAATGGACACGGAGTTTACCATAGGCTTTTGATTATTGAGTTGCTAGATGAGTGCATTTCTGTATGCCTAAGGAATTCCTTGGTATTAATTTGAGAGAGAGAGAGAGAATCATGTTCAGAAGTCATTGCTTTGTCTGTTCCAACAAATGCTAATGATATTTCCTCCTGTGGTCCTCAGATGGGGGGACAACTATGTTTTGGGTTTTATTATTCCCATTAAAAGCATTTGATTCCTTGCCTTTATCTCTCTGCACTCTTACCTCTTGGCAGAGTGGAGTAGCAGCTCAGTCAAGATGCCCAGGGTGGGCTGCAAGAAACAAGGGGTGGTGGTGGTGATGAAGGGGCTGCCTCATTAGAAATGTGGAGCTAGCGCATGAACCGTGTCCACAACAATCAAATGGACTAATTTTTATTACTTCGCCGACACTGCCTTTAACCATAATACTCAGTGCCGTCTCCATTCCCAGGCCCTTAATGTAACTTGCTTTGCATATCAGACCATCTCAAATGACTTTCTTCCCCTCCTATCAGCTTCACTCAAATTATTTGAATTTTAAGAAGACATTGTTCCCCTGCGCCCTTAGCATATTGGATCTCCTTTCTGTATTTTTTAAAGGAGCGGGGTGGGAAGCAAAGTGAAAACGTTTTATTTATTTTACCCTCTCCCATTTCATTTCAATTACTGTTATTATTTGGTCTTCGGGAGATAAACACATAGTCAGTTTCCTTTGAGATAACTGGGAGCACACGAATGTGTTTAAATGCAGCTTGCAGGGCACCTAGTGTTCCCTGTGCCCAGATAAAAGAATTGACTTTTGAAAAACCCAGTGCTTAAAGTTATCCTTTGGATTTAAAATAAAGAAGAAAAGGAAGAAAAGAAGAGACTTGGCCTTAGGCAGAGACATCCACAAGAGAGGCTTTCGGCTCTCTTATAAAGTGGAGATTTTTGTGTCAACTCAGATATATTTTGTTTTCCTATGAGGAAAATATGATTAAATTATCAGCAACAAAGGACAGTGGGAAATCCAATTCCTGAATATTCTTCCTTGTCTACTTCCCTCTTGCCCTGTTCCCACCTGCAGATCAAAAGGTGGAGGTTTGATCTCCCTGTGTTTTAGTTAAAATGTCCGATGTCACTTATTAATGGAAGTGATAGCTTTTGATTGCTTGTTTATTGTAGGCAATAATGACTATTTGGGCTATTTCATATAAAGCTGACATTTAAATTCTATTCAGTTCAGAGGGATGGCAGATAGAAAGGAGTAACTCCCTTACCCAAGAGTGACAACTCCCTCAGTCTGCATTTTAAAGCATTGAAGTTTTCAAAGTAATCAGGGTCTCCTTCTCCTTCTCCTTTTTTTTCTGAAGGAACCAAATTGTGAAGACATCTGTTATGTTATTAATTTCACATAAATCTTAAGCTCCTCAAGGCCCAAAATGAGGCTTCGTTCAAGCTGAATTAATGAAACATGATTGTAAGTCCCTTGCATGAAGATGCTGTCATACAGTATTGAGTTGCTTATAATCACTGAATAATCTTTCAGGCTGCCTAGGGAAAGCTACTTCAAATCCCTCTATAAAACAATATCTGGAAAAAAATATCAGAACACTAACTATATCCTGAAAGATTAATAGCAGATGAGAATTTCTGTGAAATGAATCATGCTTTCTCAGTAAAAGAGACAAGATGCTTTCTGTAACAGAAGCATGCATATATATATATATATATATATATATATATATTTCTACAAGGGCACAATCTCCCTTCCAGATGGGAGAGGTGTTTAAGCCCCTGGATTCGTTTGAAATGCCAAGTTCCTTAAAGCAGGCAAGAATTTTATATAATTGAGAAAATGTTTTGCATTATATAGGCTTTTTAATCCAATATGCCCCAAATCCCAGTGGATTGACAGAGCCCAAAGTCCTATTGACCTTTCTCCCTGCCCCCTCTCATGGCCTCTCTTCCTGGTTAAGCTTTGCAGGATTAGGCTCTATAGATGAACAGAGCAAAGAAAATGCCTGTGTATCTGGATGAGGGAACCTGTGGCCCTCCTGATGCTGCTAGACTACAACTTCCATCATCCCTGACTGTAGCTACGCTGGTTGGGGCTGATGGGAGTTGGACACCAGCAACATCTGGAAGGACAAAGGTTCCCCACAACTGAACTAGAGACAGGCACTAAAAACAGGTCCTCATCTGGAGTGGCCCCTTAAACAGAGGAACTTCCTCACCACAGAGGTGAGAACAAAGCCAACACTATGACTTTTTAAAGCAGGCTTTAAAAATCACATCTCTTTCAGACTGCTTGTGATGATGAAGCCTTTTATTAAGGAATTTACCCAAAAGAGACAACCCTGATACTGTAGCTCTTTGGGGGCTGGTCCTTATATCTTTCCAATGGTCCATATTTCAAGTATTGCTTAGCAGGGAATGCCCAGAATTGCCTGGGAATTTGTAGAAACCTAGAAATATCAGCATGGGTTTTTAGATCGTGCAATAAGTGAATTTGAACTCATCACACCAAAAACCAGGCAAAGCCATGGTTTGGTCTGCTATCTTAATTCAAAATGGCGCCCGGCATGCAAACATTAATGAAGACCGCTGCCCCCACCTTGGAATCCCCTGTGCTGGGTTTGACAATGATATCTCAAGACACATCCAAACCTATAGTGAACAGATGGTCAGTCAGCCAGACAGATAGATAGAAAGACAGATAAACTACTTTCCAAAATATATAGCAGATATTGTTGCTATTGTTGCTTATACTTTTATTCTTGGTGTGTTTTTTTTGTATTGTTATTGGATAAGATATTATGAATGGTGTATGAATGCATGTATTTAGGGACTTGGATCTGATTCACTCCGGTCAAAAGATTTATTGGTTGTTTGGTTGGTTTCTATACTTCACAATAACTAAAGAATCCAGGTGTTGAATGTAACACATTCCTAAAACAGCACAAAAATACTTATAAGTCAACCTCTGTGCTGGGGTGTACAATAACCAGTGGCTGAGCTACACATAAGGAAAGGCCCTGTGTAGAAGCAATTTCAGTAGGCCTCTGCAGCTAAGAGCTGATGGTCCTAGCTTAATAGTAATATTTCCACCCATGGGTTTAGTAAAGGTAAAGGTAAAGGTAAAGGGACCCCTGACCATTAGGTCCAGTCATGACCGACTCTGGGCTTGCGCGTTCATCTCGCTCTAGGGCCGAGGGAACCAGCGTTTGTCCGCAAACAGCTTCTGGGTCATGTGGCCAGCATGACTAAGCCGCTTCTGGCGAACCAGAGCAGCACACGGAAACACCATTTACCTTCCCACCAGAGCAGTACCTATTTATCTACTTGCACTTTGATGTGCTTTCGAACTGCTAGGTTGGCAGGAGCAGGGACCGAACAATGGGACCTCACCCCGTCACAGGGATTCGAACCGCCGACCTTCTGATCAGCAAGTCCTAGGCTCTGTGGTTTAACCCACAGCGCCAACCCGCATCCCTCCATGGGTTTAGTACTGATTTCTAAATCACACAGTGAGCCTCCCAAAATGTAGCAGCTTTCCTCTCTCTCTCTCTCTCTCTCTCTCTCTGTCTGTCTCTCTCTCTCTCTGCACATTTATATCCCGCTTTTCCTCCAAGGAGTTCAAGGTGGCATATGTGACCTTCCCTTCTAACAAACATGTGTGGTAGGTTAAAATGAGAGCTGGAGACTGATCCAAGGTCATCGAGTCAGCTTCATGGCTGAATGGGGATTTGACCCTTGGTCTTCCAGGTTCTATTTCAGCACTCTAACCACTACACCACACTGGCTCTCACACTCCTGAAGTTATCCCTCCAGCTTTTGAGAGTGATGGAGCAAGGCTGTGATGCCGTGCTCACGACAGCTGCCTCTCACTGTGTGAGGGATTTTAGAATGCCTGAAATGGACTCCAGGGTTGCTCAATTCTGCCTGTTTGGGGTACAACAGCTTCACCTCTTGCTAATATATATGTTAAGTCCTATTTTTGTTGAAACTGCAAAATATTCCATCTGACTGATAGGGAGGAAATCCTGTATCAAGGGAGTGGGGCTTCCTAATCAACTTTCGAAATACTAACTCTGGTCTCCAGCTGAAATGGGAAATGAAATTTGCATATGGTATTTACTTTCTCAAATCTTCTGAGTCCTGTTAGCTTTGATAGATTCTTTTTACTTTAAAAAAATGTAATCAGAGTGATAATTAGAGAGAGAGAAAGTACTCTTTTTAATATGGAGCCATGATGAATTATGGAACTCTTTCCCTCCCCAAAACACTTCTACATTATGATCACCCCAACTTGAATGGCATCATTCAAAGTGAAACATCTAAAGAAAGGGTGAGGAACCTCTGGTGCAAGAGACAAATGCATCCCTCCAGGTACTTCAGTCTGGCTCCAAGAAGTCTCCCAAGGTGACACCCCTCCCCAAGACATGACCCCGCCTCTCCCCAAGCTGGCTAGAATGTGTGCTTGAATGCTGATAATGCCTCTTGCATGCCTGGATGGAGGACAGAGAGGTTTGTGTTTGATGCTTAGCTCCTTCCATGCTCACCTCTGGCCCTACTCACCACTGGCATGCAGACCCCAGAAGGTTGCCAGAAGGGAATGTGACCCTCAGCCTGGAAAGTATCCCCCTGACCCACACAGAATTTGAAGATCAAAGTCCAGATTGGGTGTGGCCAACACTTTGTGCATGTCCATTGCAGATTTTCTCTCTCTGAGCAAATGAGAAGAGCCTTTCTGGCTCACATGCCAGATACCATGGGGAAGTTCACAAGCAAGGATATTTAAGGTAACAGCCCTCTCCTGATGTTGTTCTCCAGGCACTAGTATTCACAATAGGGACAAAATCATAAGAAGAGGCTGGTGGAGCAGGCCCAAGGCCCATCTGTTGAAGCATCCTGTTCTCACAGAGACCAACCAAGTTGGGACATCCACAAACAGGACCCAAGCGCAAGAACACTCTCCCCACCTGTGGTTTCCAGCAGTAGATATTCAGAAGCATTGCTGTGGAAGGATAGCATATCCAACGTGACTAGTAGCCATTGATAGACTTATTTTCCATGAATTTGTCTGAATTCAGTCCATCCTCTTGGCCTGAGGTTTCCCATCACTGTTGTGTCAGATAGTACCTCCCTGATTCTACTGCTGTTCTCTAGCACTGTTTCAGGACAAGCTGTTTCCCCTTGCCTCTGCAAATCTATGAGGTTTCAGTTAAGGCAGGGGATGAGGGGTGCTGGCAGAGCTCTGAACCACTGCCTCAAGATCCCAAAAGTTGAACCACATTGTAAGAAAGAGAGAGAATTTTGCTACAGCTTACGGAGTCTTTGAAGTGCCTGAGCCTATCCCACAAAGGGTGTTTTCCAACCCCCTCCATCAGAGGAATGTCCTTTAGGCTGAGATAAAGCTTCTGGTTTTTGGCCACACTTCCAGCCCAGTTGAGGGCATACCATGAGATCAGATGTTTCTAATTAAAAGTCATTTCTTCCCTCTGCCCCCAACTCTACCTCTCTTACAAACTATTTTGTTAATTAAAAGCTGGAAATTGAAAGTGCTTGTTGTTCTTTCCCCACACAATGAAGAAAATTACATTACCATTACAGGGTCATGTGTGCTTCTTGCATTTTCTTTTAAGGACCATGTGTTTATGCACATAGATAAGAAGAAATAAGTACTTGATTCCTGCAGATGAGAGGTGGAAAGGCTTGGCAAAACCCACAGAGGTGGTCTGATTTGAGCAATGCACAGGAATCTGTGCTGGATATGAAATTAGTGCCAAACATCACATTCTATCATCTCCATTATATGATCCTTAGCCATTCCAGATGCCTGCATACTGCAAGACTGAGACCATGTACCCAATAGCGCTGTGCATCAGATTTGGCCAAAGCCTGAAGTCTGAACTGAATCAGCCAATTTGAGAGGTTCCAGACTTAAACCAAATTGGGTGGTAACAAACCCGGATCACTCAGGTTGGGTTAGGCTGCCTAGAGTAATCCAAGACTGTCAGGGGGCTGGCATCAGATGGGCACATCATCAGATGAGCAGAGGGTTCAATCCAGCTGGCCGCAGGGATCCGGTTCACCAGTGAATTCCAACAAAGGAAACACACTGGGGAAACAGACCCCTACAAGACGGGGGGGGGGGGGAGCAAGCACAGCCCTAATACCAAATCATTCCAGAAGGTGGTACTAGGGATCTACTGCTGTCTTATGGGATTGTGCTATGGAGTTTCACTAGGTTCTAAGGTGTTTGGCAACTACCAGAAACTGCTTAGCAATGTCCTACAGGGATTTGAAGTGACGTGCCATCAGCAGGTTTGAGGGAGGGTTGTAGCTCAGTGGTAGAGCATCTGCCTTGCTTGCAGAAGGTTTCAGCTTCAGCCCCCAGATTCTTTGGGAAATTCTGGGAATGTCTCCTATGTGACTCCTTGAAGATGTGCTGTCAGACAATGAAGATGTTACTTAGCTAGGTGGACTAGAAGTCTGATCATGTTCCTAACAACCAGCTCAATTTCTATTTCTGGATCTCATCATATCCAGTTGCAGCAATAGGAGAGTTGAACTTCTGTGCATGGAATCAGTAGTGCTCCAAATGAGCACCAACACACTGAAACTCAGTCCAGTCCTGACTACTAAGATGGATATTCTGTGAATAGGTGGTTTGTCTGTTTGGGGATATGCTCAGGGTGGAATTGTGCTCCCCCTAAAGTTAACCTATGCCCCTCCAGATGTTCTAGGACTATAGCCCTCATTAGGCCATGCTGTCTGGTCATCAGTTGGACTGGAAGGGCCAGCTGTGGTCACTGCTAGACAGAGAAATCCTGATGACATTTTCCCCATTTTGGTAACTTCTAGGATTGACTACTGCAGGCATTGTTGTTGTTCAATTTATTATCCACCCTTTGCTCCTAGAACAAGCTAAAACATGTTAAATACAACATTAAAATCAAAACATAATATTAAAAACAGTTTAAAACAACTTAAAATTACAAAAAGATGGGTCCTAGAAATATGCCTCTCAGGTGTCAAAGGTCAGGGTGAAAAGGTGCGTCTTCAGCAGTCACCAAAAACTGTATAATGAAGGTGCCAAATGTACCTCTGTATGGAGTTCTACAGCTTAGGGTAGATGATCTGGTGCCTTCCAAATATTGTTGGACTCATATAAGCTCAGCCAGCACGGCCAATCACCGGGGTGATGGGTGCTGCAGTCCAGCAACATCTGGGAAGAACCATGCTAGCATCCCTGGGCTACTGTAATGCATTGTATATCAGGCTGTCCTTGAAGACTGCTCAGAACCTGCAGTCAGTTTAAAATGCAGGCATCAGACTGTTGGCGTGAACCAGCTGGCAGGAACATATCTCACTCTTGTAAACCACCATGGAAGCGTTGCAGAATGGTGGCATCTTCATCTTTGAAATACAGTTCTTCCATGAGGGATACATCATTGAGGCCCTCTACAGAGCTTCTCTTTGCTTCTTTGTACAAAAGCAGTTTGGGGGTTTTTTCTCCCTATAAAAGCTCAATTAGAGGTTTTCTTTGAGGAGCTGAATGATATATGAGCTCCCAAGAAATGCTCTTTAGGCTGTTTTTCCTGATGCTTTGCAAATGCCTAAAGTAGATAAAGACCCCAGAAAGCCAACCATCGCTAACAGCCGTGTAACCCGGGGTCTGTTAACTGATCTGTAGAGTACGACTGTGGTTAGATGTACAAGTCTCCCACTGCTTTCCCAGGGGACAACTTGCCTGGTGCTCGTATTGCTGGCTTAGATATTTGGATGCTTTACTGCAAGATGAATATTAACGAGCAAAAATACTTCCCTGAAATAGTGAACATTTAAGGATTAGCACCTTGTAATTCTGGCTCTTTTCCTTCTTAGAAAACCCAGAGGAATTGAAAGTCTTGGCTTCTGTTTCTGCCCATTGGAATTTTTTTGCACATTTCATCATACAAAAGGAGGACAGTTTCAACACTGACATGTTCCTTCCATCCCATATTCTGCACAAATCACTTGCATTGTGGTGTGCCTGGGGTGGTCCTTCATCCTGCTTTGCATCGCCTTTACTCTGAAACCCATCCATCTCTCCTGCTCAGACCTAATCCTCAGCCATAATGCTTTTGCCTGGCTCAAATGGATCCTTGAATTGCAATGATTCTTACCTCCCCTGCATGGATGAAGGATGAAAACATCTCTGTATGTGGCTGCAGAAACCTCTGGAACTTGCAGGTCTAGAACATACCCTACAGTACGCAGATTAGAGTCATACCTGTGGCTCCACTCACTTTTGCCTCTGGCCAGTGGTAGCTGGTGCCTATTGGTAGAGCTGAAGGCAGGGATACCAACAGTAATTAGAGCCAGAGCCAGTGTGAGCCAGAACCCATTCTCCCCACTGCTGAGTTCTGCAGGGGTGACACCAAGACCAGGAATGAGAATGCTGGCAGGGTGGCTTTTCACTTGCCTCACATCCCTATTAATTAGGAAGGAACCATTTTTTTTTTATTTCAGGGGGTACTCAAGGGTACACAGCACAGGCACCTCTTTTGTTGTTGCTAAAAGTGTGGCACTTACCGTAACAACTTCATGGTGAGTACCAGCAACTACCTTTTTAGAAAAAAAGCACTGGAAGGAACTATGTTTTCTTCACATGCTGTAGTAAATATGCTTCATATTGTCATTATGGAATTTTTGGTCGCTTGAGGTTTTTATAGAATACAAGGCTGTGTTGGCTTTGGCCCTGGGCTGTTTTGTGCAATGTGAAATTGCTTCCTTCCTTCCTTCCTTCCTTCCTTCCTTCCTTCCTTCCTTCCTTCCTTCCGCATTTCTCCACCATGTCTGGAGTAAGAGAAATGCACTTCAAAGTGTCCATATAGTGTTGCATCTTCAAACTTACATTCTTGTGTAGTCCAAAGGCCAGTGTCAAAACACACACACCACAAAGTACAAAAGTTGGATAGCTAAGGGCATAAGGACATGAAGAGAGTCTTCTGGATCAGGCAAATGGCCTATCTAGTCTAGCATCTTGTTCTCACAGCGGCCACCAGATCCTCATAGGAAGCCCGCAAGCAGGACTCAAGCATGAGAGCACTCTCCTCTCCTCTGGCTTTCAGCAAGTGGTATTCAGGAGCATTACTGCCTCCAGCCATGGAGACAGAGCAGAGCCACCATGGCTAGTAGACTTTGATAATCTTCTCCTCCTTGAATTTGTCCAATCCTATTTTAAAGCCTTTCAAGCTGGTGGCCATCAATGCCTCCTGTGAGAATGAGTTCCACAGTTTAACTCTCCACTCCACTTTCTTCTTTCTGTCCTGAATCTTTCAGCATTCGTCTTCATTGCATGTTCACAAAAGAGATCTGAACAGCTTGCAAAAGTTGTGGCATATTTAGCTGCAAACACTTTTCCAGGGCCATTCGTTATGTCATAAGGTACCTGGATGAAGAAAGCTGCATCTGTTAGAGGGAGGAACTGTATACATAATTTCAGAATATCCAGTGTGAGTGGCTTTGCTGGGATTTCCCCCTTTCTGATCCCTTGAAAGAGGCATAACAAGCACAATTAATTCTACCATAAAAAGGTTGAAACTGGCACCACTTGGCAGGAACCAGCTTCCTGCATCTGAATATATCCAATCTGACTGTTTTAGATTGAGCCAACTTCAAATCATACCATTTAATATAGCCAGAGCCATAACAATTTACATCATCCTAAATTGGAACTATGCAAGGAAATCATGAACTAACTTAGTAATAAAATCCAAGTCTTTGGCTTCAGGAATAAATCTATTTGCATGCCTTTATTTATTTTTTATCAGTGATGAAAACACTGGAAAAAATATATGCAGTCTCCAGAAAACCCCAGCACAAGCTGTCTGTTTCCCACTCATTCCTCAACCCCAAACTGTCCATTGTTTCTTGATCAAAAGATAATTTTCTAAGGTAGTTGTACGTGGAGCCAATAAAAAACATCACAACACCAATTAAAACTTGATCCGGAAGCTGCAGTTAGTGCAAGGTGCTGCAGCACAATTGCTGACAGGAGTGAGATTCTGTCACCCACACTTTGGAACTCTCTGCCTATTGACATCAGTCAGGTGCCTTTACTGTGCTATTTTTAGAGCCTGCTAAAAGCATTTTTATGTAGGGAAGTTTATCCAGATAGGTAGAATCTTGGCAAGTGTTCTAATCTGTGCTCAGCCTTCTCCTCCTCATCTGTCTCCTATGTCTTCTTCTTCTTCTTCTTCTTCTTCTTCTTCTTCTTTTTCTTTTTCTTTTTCTTTTTCTTCTTCTCCCCCAAAGGAGACCAGGGCAGCAAATGCACAAGTCATAAAACAATTAAAACATCTAAAAACAATTTCAATAAAGATGCAGATAGAGAAAGACCTTTGCTTAAAAGGCTTGGCTTGGTGGAAGAGGAAGGTCTTCAGTCAGGGCTGAAAAGACAATAAAAATGATGCCTGTCTAATACTGAAAGGGGGAGAATTCAGTGCTGCCACACTGAAGTCCCAGTTCCTATAGTGTGAGAAACAGATCTTCTGATAAGATGATATCCTCTCCTGCAGAGCACAGCAATTGAATGGGAATATAGGAGGAAGAGCATTGGCATCCAGGGTGTGTGTAGTGGTTTGTGGGGAGCCATTGTGTGACAAACAGTGGGTGATGAAACACAACAAGGGTGCAAATTCTAGAAAGCCAAATGATGATCCATGCATGAGAAGACTTTCCACGTAGCTCTTGGGTACGGGGAAAACCACATGATATCTTTGTACAGCTCTCATTGATGGTATCAGTTGGGTGCTTTTCAGAGCACACCAAAACATTGCAAATTCAGCTGGAAGTGAGGGTGGCTACTTGAACATTGCCATGAAAGAGGACACAGATTTTCAACAAATGTCCATGTCCTAATAAATATGCTTAGATGCCAATTTGGAAAGAAATTCCACAGATTGAAATATAATCCATTTTATCTCGACCCAAGCTGATCAAAGACTGGAGCCACCTGAATCAGCTGATTTGGTTGAGGATTTGAGCTTTGGTCAAATCTGATGCACAGCCCCAGTAAAAACTCAAGAAATGGGCTTCCAAGCATATTTGGGTTAAAGATGGGTTCTGGTCTGAAGAACATGAAGATGTAGCTTTGCTGCAACCAATAATGAAAGGGGCAATGGTAATAAATACTCTGACTAATATTATTATATATAATTGTTCTGTATATGCCAGTATAAATTAGAATAATTGTCATTTGCCCCAGCAAAATTTACGCTCTCCCTTGGTTTAAATAAAGGTTTGTTGAATTTGGTGATCAGGTCTAACTGCACCCTATTGCTTCAGACTTGAAGAGGGGCTGTCCTTACTTTACAAGTCACACCACATCCCCACTCCCTTCTTCATCCTATTTCAATGTACATTTGTATATGCAGTGACTGTCTCCTTGGGGTATGGGAAGTTTGTGATTCTGCACAACTGAGGCTGAAAACAGCATGTTTAACACAATGTACAGCATTGCAGAAGGGGGGTGGAATGGCTTTCATCTCATGTTTGCAGCGGGGGGGGGAAAGAAAAATGAAGTTTCAATATTGAGAACAGATAGTCTAGAAGGTGGGTCTGCATCTCTCAGCAAGAGAGTGGTAACTTAAATCTTACACACCTGATCAAGGCTTTCTCTCTGTGCCTTGTAGGTATCTTAATACAAATGTGCCTTTCATTTGACTGATTGAAGGCCTCCAACTGCAATAAGTGCACCATCTGATCTCCTTGAATCCACATCACTTTTTCTTTGATTTTCTCCTACTTCCATTTCTTTCCTCTTTGTTCTATGGCCAGAGTCAAATTTCCCTTTAGAAATTGAAAGAATGTGCATGGGTTTCCCTGTTTGGTGGGTTGTTGTTGTTGTTCCCTGTTTTTTTCCCCCCTTCTCCATTCCCCTGAACTGTTAGGTATTTTCTGCAAAAGGTCTTACTAGGTAGTTGACTGGTGGTATTTGAAAGGAAGAACTGGTTTCACAGGCAGCCTGTGGCAAATCACTTTACATATCATTACCATGCTGAACTGGAGGAAGGAAGGGCCTCTGATCATACAAACTAGCAACTATACATAATTCACCAAATCTCTTCCCTTTTTCTTTTCTTCCGCGTAACCGAATATATAACTGAGATGCACTGACATCAATGAGCATGTCTAACTTAAGTCCATTGATTTCAGTGTGCCTACTCCAACTTAGCTGGATATCACCAAGTGTTATTTATGAGATTTCTTAGACGCCCTTTTAAAAGCAAGACTCAAGACAACTTATAATTAAATGTACAGAAATTTAAAAACAGAAAGAGCAACAACAAGGACTTGAGATTCAGCTGAGTGCAGTGCAGAGTCTCATAGTATAACGCTAAGCCTTCACCCCATAAAAATAGCTGAATCATCACTGGCAATGGTAGTGACCAATTTATGATTGTCAGAGACAACTCATAAGAATCAGATGCCACCAGGTTTTCTTTCAAAAGCCAGTGGCTGGGAGTCAAGCACTATGTGGATGTGACTTTGAAGAACACCAACACTAACTATGTTTACCATTTCCATGCATCTAGTACCTGATCTAGGATATTTTTGTACATTTGTGTTTTAAGCCACCAAACAGGGTTTTTCCTTTAAAGAAACTCAACATTGGCAACTGGTAATGCTAATGTTCTGTATAATTATGGCTTTGTACAAATCAATCAGGATAAATAGAGAACGACAGCTTCTTAAAGCCATGACCGGGTTCGACTCCAGGGTTTGTGCCTTTTTCCAGATGTTGGTGACATAATTGGTATGTTCAAAATTGCATTATTATTTTTTTAAAAAAGAAAAAGGGTGAAGATGGAGAAACTGTAGGAATAGATGAGCTATTAAGCTTCAAAACCACTGGAGGCATTGCTTTGAAAGGCCAACCATGTTTGGATCATGCAACATTAACACCCACACTTTTCTATGTATTGCTGCTTCTTTAGTACTGCTGCAAAACTGTACCAAGAAGAGAGGGCCAGATCACATCACAAACTGGATTTGTTCATGCAATAAATGGACTTTGAGATACTTGATACAAAGTGACTGAGAAAAGGAATGAAATAAATGAGTTGCTGCCTTCGAAAATAATAGTGTAAAAAAACTGTTGCCTATATTATATAAGATAATTGCCCTGACTACAAATATATATGTGCAATGTTTTTTACAGCCATACATTTTGAGGGACTACCTTTCAGTCCAGTGCATGTTTTACTCAGAAGTAAGCCATACTGATGATGGCTTACTCCCAAGTTAGTGAGTATAAGGTTGCAGTTTTAAATTTCTGTCTTTTTTTGCTTGGTAGTTAATTTTGGAATGTTTACCCGTCTGTTCAAGCATTCTTAAGGGCAATCTAGCTTGGCATGTTTTCCCCACTGTGTTTTTATATTTAGAGTTCTTTCAAGTTGGCCTGGAACCTGGTTATCGTGTGATGTTTCATGGGCTTGACATTTTCCCATGTAGCCCAACGTATCACTTGCAACAAGGTCAATAAGAGGGAAAGCACTCAGCTTTCCAGCAGTCCCTTTCCATACATAGTTTCTTTCCAACTCTTAAGGATAGTTCACATGTGCATATTGGTCAGTTGAGCTCTCATCACTTGATTGCTCAATGGTACTTGATGAAGCACTGCTAAGCAATCCCTGGATAGGGGCTGAAGTCACATGAGGCATTTGAAAGCACTTCTTTGCACTGCACTTAGTTAAACTACAGAACTTGCTCCCACAGGAGGCACTGATGGCCACCAACTTGGATGGCTTCAAAAGAGGACTGGACGAATTCATGGAGAAGAAGGCTATCAGTTGCGACTGGTCATGGTGACTATGTTCTGTCTGCACGGTCAAAGGAAACCTGTCTGCCACACAATCAATAGACTAATAATAGATGAAACTGAATTTCACATTTTCTTTTGCACCTCTTTAATGAAAGAAGGGTGTTGCTGATGACCCCATGACTTATAGACAGAGTGATAGATTCATTATGATAATATTTTCCTAATCTCTCTCATTACTTGCTAGTACTAATCCTAGTTAATGACATTTCTTTATTACAGAATACATTGCATTCGGAGGTGAAGACTAATTTGTTGGGGGGCAGCACGGTTTTATAAAATGTCTGTTCCCTTACCTAGCAGAGATGTTGGAAACAGAGAACAGCTCAACTTTGTGGAATTCATTATACCATAAAATAAGCAGAGAAGATATTTGGATCTACAGATCAATCTATGTCCATTCTGTGCCAGTTTTGCATGCACCCCATCACAGGTCTGTTCCATCCTAGTTTTTGTGGATTTTAAAAATAACACACACACACAAATCTTGCATTTAGATAGTAGACACTTTCCCCTAAGGTACATGTTTTTCATGCATTCTGTCCTTAAAATGTGTATTTCTGTTGCTTTTCCACACATTTCCCCATAAAATACATATTTTTGGCATGCATTTTTCTGTATCATAAGCACTTAAATTCTGCATTATAGTTGAGCTTTCACATGATGTAAAAGCCACTTCTGGGAATTTAGTGGAATCTAGTGGATGTTTAATACTCCCCCCCCCCCCCCCATTTTATTTGATTAAAGGAAAAAATATGTTTGCATATAATATGGAAATGAATGCTAAACTTGTGCTGTATTCCACTATAGTTTGGGAAGTGGCTTTAACATCATGTGAATGCTCACATATAATATGGAAATCAACAATGAGAGAAATATAATGAACCCGGAATAAATTGTCATGTGAACGTAGCCCCAGCCACCATGACCAATGAACAGGAATGATGGCAGTTGGAGTCTGGCAACATCTGGAGGTCATTGCGCTAACTTCCCCAGCAGTTGCAATTAAAAGATGAATTCCACAATACTTTGGAGTATTGCCAAGGCAAATTTTACTGAGCCACGGTACATACATTGCATTTGACTTTCTGGAGTTCCTGATCTCAGCACTCAAACAGGAGGCGAGCCTTTGGCTAGACCAGGTGTGGATGAACTTTGCCCCTTCACATGTTGCTAAACTCCTATCATCCCTGGCCATTAGGCATGCTTGTTAAGGCTGATAGGAGTAGTTCAGCAACATCTGGAGGGCCAAGGGTTCCCCATCCTAGCCTAGACTATAAGAAAAGGAGCGTATGTGTTTTTCTCCCTGGAGTGGCTAAGACAAGCTGCTTATTTCCACCTGATTCCCTTTGGTTGGTCCCCCCCCCCCCATTTTGCATCTTCCCCTTTTAGCATTTGAAGATTTGAACAATAGCTACTGGTTATTATCCTGCACATTATTGATTAAAACCTCTGCCCACAGACCTTGCATCTCACTTTTCAACTAAGTGTGATTTACTTTTCTCCTCACTCCCTGTAACAGATGATTAACGCTGATCTAAAGAGTCCCGGTGAGATGAAGCAGAGTGTCAGGTACGATTTGTCAGCTTGGAAGTATAGATTATTTTATGTTTCTCGAACTTTGTGGGTCCCAGAGAAACACCGATCTTGATTGTTAAATCCATCCACTCTTCCCCCAGGGCTATGAAATGCCAGAAACATTAAATAGCCCACTTAATACATAACCTCATTCTGTATGCTTGACTATTTTGTTTTTAATTTTTCTTCCCTTTTCCCAGGCCGCTCGAATGAAATGGGATCAAAGAAGAAAAAAATTATCCTCACTGGATTTTGTTAAAATATTAATAGGTTAGGGTTGACTGGCTAAATTGAATATCTATGCGGATCTCGCTTGCATGTTTAACTTGTGCTTAGGAAAATATGTTTCCTAGGTGATAACCTTTTATGTACCAGCCTGACTTCATTGAAATGCATAGAGATAAAAGTATGTCACACTCCACAGCTATGCTATTCTTGTGTGGCAGCGTGATTATTCAGATGATAATTGACCCCCACCTGTAGACAGCCCGACTTCTGTAGTCAATCATTCCATTTGATGTTAAAATATGGAAACGTACAATTATGTCATTTACATAACAAATCTTTCTGAATGCCAGGCATCTCGCAGGCACTGAAAAATGGGGAGGGGTCCACAATACCCCAAGTCAATAAAATGAAAGTTCTGCAAGGCCAAATATATTCAACTCCTCATCATTCTTGCTTTGTCCACATATATGAGTTGCAGAAGCTATTGACCAGGAGTGGCAGCGCAGGAAGGAGGGTCTGCTCAGAGTTCAAATTGACCTCTTCATTGCCACCCACTAATTCTGTTGTTCTAAACAGCTGGCTTTTGTGAATTTGGCCATGAAGGCAAGTGCCTGTATATATACGTGAAAGTAAATTTCTTGATGTTAGTATTAGTCACTTAAGAACATGTGTCTGCTGGATCAGGCCAATGGCCCATCTTGTCCAGCATCCTGTTCTAACTGTGGCCAATCAGATGATTGCTGAAAACCTGCAAACAAGGCACGAAAGCAATAGCAAGTCTCCCCTCCTGTGGTTTCCATCAACTTGTATTCAGAAGAATTACTGCTTCTGACCATTGAAGCAGAGTATAGCCATTGTGGCTAGCAGTCATTGACAGCATTTGTTACACAAAGGGCCTCCGAGTAGCTTACAATATATTTAAGACATAGGTGAGCCTAGGGTATAATATAAACAAACACATTCACACACAAGAGCAAAACACACAGACAACGCAACCCCTGTAGAGGAGCAGCAGGAAGCTTTAGCAGCACACAAACAGCAGATAACATCCTCCTAGTGCATCGAAAGCCTGGAGGAAAAAGATACATTTTTACTTGGCACTGAGAAGATGTCAGTGAAGGCACCAGGTGAACCTCACTAGGAAAGTTGCTGCACTAAAGGGGAGCCACAACTGAAAAGGCCCTCTCCCTTGTCTGGATAAGGTTTTCTACAATGCCGTTAGAGATCAAAATTAGGTTCATATCAAAGAACAAAAAGGAAAGAAAATGTGAAGGCCCTAAAAATAGATAGATAGATGGGGCAAAGAAAGGAAGCCTCCAGGTACATACATTTATTGAGGCCAACACATTCCAAAGATCTTCAAGGAAAAACCTCTTCTTATGCATGACCTATTTGGGTCTTTGGCTGCTTTGGTTCCCACCTGTTTTGCAGTGAGGTTGAAAGCTTCATCTAGCCAGGTGCACACAAAGTGTGAGCCACGGTGCCAAATGCAGCCTACTGGCTTTTCATTAATGCCTGCCAGCTGATGGAGGACCCCTTCCCTCCAGTGTTTCCAAACAAGCAGCCACAAATAGGAAGACCCCGAGGCCACCATACATGGCTGGTGAGCTGTGTTTGGCTTGGTGGGTCATAAACTGTAGAGACCTAATTGAGTCTGTATGTCATCAAGCATGCAGGGGATGAATCAGTGTGGTGGTCTTGGACTTCACAGTCAGATTGATGATCAGGATTGAAGGAAGAACATTAGCTGCTGCCATTTCCAGAGAGGAAATGTCTCAAGAGTGGGGAACATCAGGCCTGGGGTCCAAATCTGGCCTCTCTGTCTGGTTCTTTGGACTTCAAGACCCACGGCCATACCTTCCTTCCCCAAGCCATGCCCCTCACCACCTTCATATCACACTCTCTGGAGTGCTATTGCCTGGCTGGAATCTCTGATAATGATTATTGTTTGCCCAGATGGAGAATAGACAGGTGTGTGTGTGTGTGTGTGTGTGTGTGTGTGTGTGTGTGTATGCATGTGTGTAAACCCTAGCTGACTGTACAAAGATACAAATTCATATTAATTGCCCCAACCATGTTTGCCTCTGACCCCCACCTAATGCTTTATAAACTACTTAGAAGAGATTGCTCTTTCTGCTCTGTCCTGTTTGTGCTGTCTCAGCATCACCTACACAGAAGCCATTATGCCATGACCCTCATGACAGCCATTTTGTGCTGTTACATACCCACAGTAGCCATTTTGTGACTGGCACCCACAGCACTTTTTCAAAATTCCAAATGTGTCTATTGTCCTGGAAAAGTTGGAATCTCCTGCTTTAAAGTCTGAAGCAGCTTGAGTCCTTGATACATTAAAGATGGCCTCCTTCAGTACTTTCATCCCCATATATTCCATCCATCTTCTGAGGACCTGTTGTAGGTCCACTGACCTCACAAGACACAGCTGATGGAAACCTGAGTGAGGCTATTCTCGCATCTATGCTAAGTGAGGCTTCAGGTGGCACTGAGCTGAACACTGATTGTGTACGCCCCACCTGGTTTTCCCATAAATTAATGGGGGGGATTGCACTCAAAAATTTCAAAGGGTAAATAAAATTTCAGTGAAATTCTCATGGGTGGGGTGCAGGGTTTTTGATGCACTTTTGAGCTGGTCAGTGGGTGTTTGTGAGACAGCAAATAACCTTATCTGTCATTAGCTCTAGCACCACCCTGCCCTCTATGCTACCAGTCACAATGGGCACCAGCAACCACTGCTGGTCAACCATCATATGGCTTCAGTTGGCTCTAGCTCCTTGCAGAGGCAACATCTCTCATTAGCAGAGCCCTTGGAGCTGTCCAAGGTCCTGTATACTCTCTTCTTGTTTAAACAGCTCCTGCATCCCCTGTAAGCCTTAACCTCCCACAGATAGTTCCATGTGTAAGGATGGAGATAGGAGAAAGGACAGTGCATAAGTTTTGTCATTACAGTTCCACAGTTTGGGGCAGATTCCTAAAGTAAGGCAGTTTGATATTTTTTTAGTCTTGATTTGTGCCTTTCTTGCACCTCTCTTAGTTTGGCCCACAATCTTTAATTAAAACTGTCGTCTCACAGTCATTAGACTCCACACCCTTTACAGGCGATCAAATTATGTTCTTCAATTAGTAGTATGCTTTCTTCTCTCCTTTTAATTTCAGACCCATCAAAGCCCTGGTTTCGTGAATCAATTTCAGTGGGAATTTACACAATGTAAAACCTAATGGGATTCAAAATTGACTTAGCTAATGAATAGTCATTGGCTTTAGGGTTAATAGTTTGGGGGGTGTCTCAGGTACTTTATATTAAAATGTAATTTTAATATTGCACTAATATATTACTTCTGCTTTTCACCAAGACATCCATGCAAGGTTCAGCATCCATTGAAACACAGCAATTGTTTGGAATTATGGATTAGAGTTGTGAAATTTCCATTTAAGAGAGACATTCCCTTTTCTCCCCACATTGTGTTACTTTTGCCACAGATCCCAGTTCAGTATTTAATGGAATGAATACTTACCCTCTGTTATTTAAGTAATTCTCAGCAAACCTGGATCTGTAATGCTTGATAGACACATACTGATGGTCTCTTATTGTAATATTTATCGAGGAAAAAAGTAATGAAATTATTCAGAACCTGCTTGTATGATTTTTTTTTCACAGAAAGAAACTTCAAATCTGGAAAAGATGAACAAAAATGAAGTTTTTGAAGTACTCAAAGTAATGCACTTTTGATTACACTGGAGTCAGGCAAAAAACAACAACAACACAACACACACACACACACACAAAGCCAGAAATATTTTGGCGGAGATGGAGGAGAGGAAGGTCTTGCTCCAATTTGCCAGTACTTCTCCAGAACCTAGTCCCTTTCCATTCCTGCCCATTCCTAAGAATGTAAGAAGATTCTGGTGGATCAGGCCAATGGACCATCTAGTCCAGCATCCTGTTCTTACAGTGGCCACCCTAAATCCCATGGGAAGCCCTCAAACATGACCCAAGCAGAAGAGCACTCTCAGCTTCTTTGGTTTCCAGCAACTTCTGAAATAGTAATTCCATTAACAATTCATGCAGTTGCTCCATTGCTTTATATATGGCACACAGATATAAGCATGGGTACTTTTCCTTTCTACACACAAGGTCCTAAAAGGAAAGGAAAGGAAAGATACCAATGGGGCTTCTCATATCCTACCTCCGATTCACATATTTGAATTTTGTGAGAGAGTCCTGGATGCCTTTCAGAAAATGGCTGCCAATGGGGCATGTTGGGGAGGCTAAGGCAGTGCAAACAGGAACTGTGTAGGAAGACCAAACAGTCTTTCAGTCTGTAGAGTTGGAAGGCACCCTGAGGGTCATCTAGTCTAAGCCTCTGCAATGCAGGAATCACAACTAAAGAATCCCTAACATACGGCCATTCAACCTCTGTTTAAAAACCTCCAGTGAAGGAGACTCCACCACACCGCACTATTTTGCAGCTCTGACTGCCAGAAAGTTCTTCCTAATGTTTAGTTGGAACCTCCTTTCTTGTAACTTGAATCCATTGGTTTGGGTCCAACCCTCCAGAGCAGGAGAAAACAAGTTTGCTCCATCTTCCATGTGAAAGCCCTTCAGATATTTGAAGAGGACTATCACATCACCTCTCCATCTTGTCTTCTCCTGGCTAACCATACCCCAAACCCTCAAGTGTATACAGTTATCTGTACAAGTGGACCAATAAAGACAAAAGGAGCAGGTGTGTTCACTCATAACTCTGTATCTGTAGTTGGGGTGAGCCAGGAGCATTGCAGAGTGTTCTATCATTCTATGAAATTCCAAGTTAGGTCACCCTTTTGAAAAAGACCTCCCCCCACAACATTTGCACCCCAAAACCATTTCTGCAATCTGCAGGGTGGCTGTGGCAGCAGCATGTGGATCATTTTGAAAATGGTCCAAATGTAATCTTGCTGTAAACATGAATCAAAGAGCCCCTGCTTATGGACATGTTTTTAAAATTGCTTAGTTGCATGCAGGTCCCATTGGTGCTTGGAGGACTTTAATAAAATTGATTTTTTTCCCTGAGTATGGCATTTTAGCAGCGACTGTATAAGCTTGAAATATGAACACTTCATTGTCAAAAGTGTTTCATATTTTTGCCCCTGTAACGAATGACCGAGAGAAAGAAGGTGCTTAGAATTCTCTGCGGCTGCTATTTTCATAATTAAAAGCAGACTAATAATAAGGTTTTCCAGGCTGTTTCCCGCCCCCCGAACATTGGTAGTGGAAGGCAATGCATTTTGTGATGCTTCATTTGGAAACCTCTGCAATTAGCGCTTAATGAACAAGCATGCCACTGCTTTAAGTAAGACATCTCTCCCGTACCACTTATTTACCAAAGTGCAAAACTGTCATTTTCATTGATTGAAATTCACCCCGATTTCTTCTGAAGGGCTTTTAAGTAATTGTTTGGGGAAACCTGAAGTGCATTAATTGGTTTTAGTACCTGAAGCCTAACTCTGAGCAATGCTAAGGCTTGCTAGGTACCCACTTTCTTCCTAATCTGCACTACAGTGAACAGCAAGATCAATAAAGACACATTTATAGTGCCAACATCACCTTATGCATATACTGCATGCACCACTTTTACAGGAATTGATAAATAAATCTTTCTTGAATGGTGACAGATTCTTAGGTTTCCTCCATGTCAGGCTTAATTTGGACCTGAGACCCATTCCCAACATCTGGGATCAGGTATAGAACATGGCAAATGATGGATATGATTTGCCTTGGTGCCTCTTGCTTAAGAGATGATTATCTCACAAATATCACTAGCCTGGTTCTTTTCACAGATGAAGAGCAGATGAAGAACATCTAGAGCTGTTCTGTCTTCAAGACGGGCTCTCTAAAGTCTCAAGGCAACATTAGATGTGGCCCTGAATGTGTCACTTCCAACTTTTGTCAGGGCTGTAGCACATGGGGAGAGGAAGTTTAGCCATGTCCTCACTGCAGTCCTAATAATAATCACCCCCAGCATCTGCTGTTAACTGTTGAAGGAATACCATGTCTGGCAACTAGGTGTATGACCTGTCCTAGGAGGGGTTGCAGTCTACCACTGCCTCTGACAGAACAGGTTCATAGTATGGAAGTGTTTCTGAATTCCAACTGGTCACTAGAGTCTCAAATGTCTTCTCCAGCTAGGTGTGCTTATTCCCAACTTAGGTGAGTTCAACAGCTCTGCCTGTTGTTGCACTAGAATTGCCTGGCCTCAGTTTGTCCATGCTCTATTGCTCTCCTACTGCAGTGTGCTTTAGATGGGGCTCCACTTGAAGGCAATCTCAAGGCTGCTGATACTGCAGAATGTGACAGCTAGATTGGTAAACTGAGCAGCCGGATGGGACCATGTGTCAGTAGTCATGAAATCGCTTCACTGACTGAAACTCAGCTGGTAAGCCCAGCTCAAGTTACCAATACAAAGTCCTAAATGGCTCAGAACCCAAGTACTTTCAAATGTGCCTCCCCCAGTATCAGCCATCTTGGGCCCTATGATTAGCATGGGAGACCATGTTGGTGGTGCCATCTCTGGCTGCTGCCGAGTTGGCATTGACCCATGGAAGGGCCTTCTTGATAGGCATTTCTCATTTGTGGAACAATCTCCATGGTGCTCTATCTCCCTCATTATTGATTTTCAGGAGAAATTTAAAAACATTCCTGCTAATCCAGGCATTTGATGGCTGATAGACATTGGCCATGGCAACCATGAAATTAATATCTGGATGTGTACACTTTAAATGATTTAAGATGCTTTTAAATTGTGTTTTAATGTTTTGAATAGAGCTCTTTTTTGCTTTAAATCTACTGTTTTAACACCTTGATATTTGCCACTATGGGCTCCTTGGGGAGGAAGCATGGAATAGGAATTCAACAACTGCAGCCATAATTTATGGGTGGTATCAACAGAGGCCTGCCTCCCAAGGCAGAGAGAAGGAAAGGATTAAGCTACCCCTTCTCATGACAATAATCCCCCCTCCCTACAACACCACACTGGAGTGCATCCAACAATGTTCTACACAGAGTAGACCTATTAAAATTAATGTACCTAATTTAGTCACTTCCATTAATCTTTGAGTAAAACTAATATTGGATACAACTCATTTGCTATTTTAAAAATATTTTTACTGCTGTGGTTGCAGGTGACGTGTATAAGCACCGTTCCAAAATCCACACAAAGGTAGGCTGATGTTAGAGCCATGTGGTCATATGGACACTGTACGCTGAAAGTATATTTAAAATTTATGACCTCCTCCAAAGAAACCTGGGATCTGTAGTTAGCTAGGAGTGCTAGTGATTATAACTATATAAGGGGAAAGTACACTTCCCAGGATTATTTGGGAGAAGCCATACAATTTCAGCCTGCTTTTCTTTTTTCAGCTGCTCACATAAGAGAGCTGGATCAGGCTAGATCTAGTGCAGCATCCTGTTCTCACAGTAGCCAACCAGATGTCTTGTGCTCAACAGAGCACTTTGTCCTCCTGTAGTTTCCAGAAACTGGAATGCAGAAGCATGCTGCCTTGAATTGTGAAGACTGAGCATATCCATCATGACTAAAAAGGTAAAGGGAAAGGACCCCTGACTGTTAAGTCCAGTCGCAAACGAATCTGGGGTTGTGGCATTCATCTCATTTTACTGGCCGAGGGAGCCAGCGTTTGTTCACAGTCCAAGTCATGTGGCCAGCATGATTAAGCTGCTTCTGGTGCAACGGAACACCGAAACCAGAGCAGCGCACGGAAATGCCGTTTACCTTTCCGCCGCATTGGTACCTATTTATCTACTTGCACTGGCATGCTTTCAAACTGCTAGGTTGGCAGGAGCTGGGACAGAGCAACAAGAGCCCACCCCATCGTGGGGATTTGACCTGCCGACCTTCTGATTGGCAAGCCCAAGAGGCTCAGTGGTTCAGACCACAGCGCCATCCGCCTCACTAATAGCCTTCTCCTCCATCAATTTGCCTAATCATCCTTTAAAGTCATCCAAGTTGGGAGTAAGTTTCATAGTTTAACTAAGCTCTGCATGAAAGAAGTATTCATTCATTCAGTTTAGAGCATTTGTGTCCTGCTCTTCCCAAAGGGGTTCCCAGAGCAACTAACATACAACCAAATCAAGACTTCCTTTTCTCGGCCCTGAGTCTTCAGACGTTCAGCTTCCTTGGATGTCCATGAGTTCTGGTCTTAAGTGAGAATAAAAACTTCTCTTTATCCACTTTCCCCATAACATGCATAATTTTGTAAGATTCTATCATGTCTCCTCTTATTTGCCTTTTCTCTCAATTAAAAAAAGTCCTAATTGTTGCAACCTTTCCTCATAGGGGTGTCACTCCATTCTCTTGATAATTTTGGTTGCCCTTTCCCAGTTAGGCATGAGGGTCTCACCCTGTACCATTTGTAAGTTAAGATTTCATATTAGGAGGAGGGGCCACCTGCCTCTATGGTGGCCCTATGTCCTACTTTACAAGTGACTGTCCTCTATTTAAAGGGCATCTAGTCTGTGTACAGCTTTAAGAGTTTCTAGCTTCCAGGGGAACCATAAAGAGGGAGAGCTGGGTGAGAGTCATAAGGTCACCCATCAACAGTTAACACAACAAACAGAGTGAGCATTTATGTCACCTGGTCACAGTCTTCTCTAGGGTGGTGAGACATATTTCTGTTTAATGGATAGCAATTATTGCTAGTTTTACATCTCTATATAATAAATTGTCACATGCAAATCCTAAGCAAATCTGTGTCCTTTCCTTTGGTTGTGCATTAGTGGCCATTCTGCCCAAGGGAAGCTGGCAGCGGCAGCCATGGAGAGGCAATAGAATGTTCCCCCGCAGCAGCTGCCACCACCACCACTACCATTGCTTAGGACAAGCGCTGGCTCATTCTCGTCCCTGAGCTTGGGGGCGCTGCTGCTGGCAGGGAAATAGGAGCATTCCAGGATCAAATCAGAAGCCGGTATGGCTTGCATAATTCCAGGACTGTCCCTGGAAAATTGGGACACTTGGAGGGTATGGTAGCATTATGTCTGTGATAACTATTCTGGCTTGTATATTGATGCTAGCCTAATCAATAAGTATATTCAGCTGGTCATGTGCATATTCTTTCTTTATCCCAAATGATAATGAAAGCTAACTGGACAGTTAGGGCATTGTATAATTTCCCTCAATATATCAGGGTTCTTACACAGCATTCCCTAGTCTTTTTCATTTTCAATTATATGTGGATTTCCTTTTTACATAGCTAAGGTGTTGCACCTCTGAAATAACACTAGGGAGCAGACTGACACAAGCATTACACATCTAACTCAGAGAAGCAGCTATTCAGAAGGCTCAGATTCCACCTCTACAACTATAAACCTACACACACACACACACAGAGAGAGAGAGAGAGAGAGAGAGAGAGAGAGAGAGTAAGAGTAAAATATAAAAACAGTAATCAACACTCTAAGCCTTAAGACACAAAAAGAAAAGCCAGAAGAATCAGATGGAAATAACACTCTTAAACCAGAGTGTTTGCTGCCTGGTTCAGTTTAGTTGTGTGTTTTCCCCACCACACAGACACTTTCTTTCAACCATCTCATTATGTTAAATAAAATTACAGATTTGTCTTCTTTCTCCTTGGTCCTTTTAGTGAAATGAACTTATTGATTAGAACCCATTAGTTTGTAATTGATTGTTAATTTGACTTCTCTTGCAAATCATGTTTATCTTTTTCTTTCTATAGAGAGCAGGATAAAGATCTATGTAGATATTTAAGCCACTTGGTGTAATGACACCAATCTGCACATGGATGCCAAATGGAATCTGGTGGTTTGAGCTTCCCTCTACAAAGTCCATGAAGGGCCACTAGCAACAATGGCAATGTTCTGATTCCACTCTCAGAGGCAATGTGCCTCTGAATACCAATTGGTGGGATTTGCAAGTGGGGAGAACGTTGTTGCACTCAAGTCCTGCTTGGGGACTTCTCACTGGGATCTCTGGTTAGCCACTGTGAGATACTGGGTTAGGTGGGCCTTTGTCCTGACCTAGCAGGGTTCTTCTTATGTTCTTACATGGAGGAACATATTTGTGAACTCTGATAATTTTCATGTAAGTGATTGGTCAGTTCATTTTAAACCATATGTAGCAATAACCAGGAATGAACTAACTATGTGAGTGTTTATGAAGACTTAACACTGACCTCTAAAGGACCTGTTTCTACAGCAATGAAGCAATTCCATTTGAGAACTTACATATTAGCTGTGGACTCCATCCCTTCCTGGCTCTCAGTCAGGCCTTGAGCTGTGTGATTGTTGGCACACTTCACCATCCTGAGTTGCCTCAAATACAGCTGACTAGACATGTTGCCAGCAGTCCAGGAGCTCCTGCCTGGCTCCCCATCTTCTTTGCTCCTGTGACTCTGGGATTGGCGAGGAGAGGTCTAACAACCAGCCAGGAATCCAAGCAACTGCTGTGAAGACCTTTGGTCCTGGGGATTTTTGGAGCCAACTGCTCACCACGGTCACAGACAATGTGGAGATCCATTGAGATGTCCTGTTCCCACTTGTCCCTTCTCTGAGGAAACCTCAGTTTCCAGGCCTCAACCCTGGCAGTGACAATATACCATGGGCCCAATTGTCATCCTGCCCTTGCTGGCAGCCCTTAGGAACATCCATCAAGTCAACAACTTCCATAATCCTCAGGTGGATGACCTTCCTGCTCTGACCGCCACTTCCAGCCGTCTTGCTGGGAAGTCTATTCCACAGCAAATTCACACATGATAGAGAATGAGGTACTTAAATTGGGAGAATAGATTAGCTACTATTAACTTGGAGTTCATGTCATGGCCTGGCAGGGCTCCGAGGCATGTGTGACAGAGGCACCCCCCCAGGCTGATCCAGGTGAAGGGGTCAGTGATTTATGGTGTGTTGTGCCTGCCGTGAGAGTCTGGGCAGTTGGAGATGGGGGAAGAGATGCAGGACATAGCAGGAGTGGAGGAAGAGAGCAGGTTAGTAGAATCCCCTCTGTCTCCTTTCTCACTGTTTCCAAGGACCAGAGGGGGCTTGAAGAGACAGGCACAGTGCCAACTTCTGTGTAGGAGAAGACACAGGTTGCTTGTGTGTGCTCCATCAGGCAAAGGCACTTAAGTTTGTGAGGAGGCATTGTCATGCTTTTGCTCCAACAGTCTGGCTTGGGATGCCTGCTACTTTGTTGCCAGAAGTGTGTGCATGTTTTCAGTGCACCTTAGGAGCTAATATAAGTGCAAGCCTTGTCATTAAAGAATTAAACTACCGGCCAGTTGTCCTCCTTGTGCTGGGTGTGCTCAGGACAGTTCATTATTTGGAAAATATGATTAGCGATAAGAACAGCCAAAAACCAAAGTTTGTGCAATATGGGAGGATTTATATTCTGTGTAATGCAATGTGCCTTAGGCTTCTTTAATAGTTTTAAATAGACATGAATTGTATATTATTCCTATTTATATCACTATGATTTTGTACAACTTTCATAAATCATGGAAATAAAATTAAAGAAATGGAATGGTATCCAACTAAGTTATACTCAGAGATGACCCAATGAAATTAATGGCTTTAAGTTGCTATGTCCTATTATTTCCAATGGGTCTTCTCTGAGTAGGAGAAAGGTTGGGAACCCGGGCCTAGACCTCTCCATACTATTGATAACAGATTGTATGGTTTTATGTTCTGCCATTGATATATGTGTGTGTGTGTATTTATATTCACCACTACCTTATCAGGAAAAGGGCATATCTGGGGCATGCCCTAAGAATGTTGCATCAATCCTCTGTCGCATACAGTTAGAACACATTTCACACAATCCTGAAAAGTCCCTGAAGATCCTGACAGGGGAAGAAATGAAATAAAACCTTCATTTGGGAATGAGGCTTCACAAGCAAAGAGAGAGAGAGAGAGAGAGAGAGAGAGAGAGAGAAGTGTGAAAATATTTATGCTACATTTTGGTCGTAATTTGATTTCCTCTTAGCTTTTTTTGTCTTGAGGGAGTTTCGGGTGAGGGCCTACCAATTTTTGCTGGCATGTATTTGTTAACACAGGAATGTGTTTTGGCAGATGTAAAATTAGAAACAAATTTTGTCTGTTCGGCAGTGCCCTCCAGGAACTCGAAATGTGGCTTTGTCACGAGGGCTCCAGGAAACCGCAAAGAAACAGTGTTTGGAAAACCAAATTGGGAAATAAATATATAAAAGGGTGCAGGCCAGATGCTTCAAAGTTCATAAAGCCAATGCTGGGGCTGATGGGAGTTGTAGTCCAGAAAATCTGGAGGGCACCAGGTTGGCAAAGGCTGCCTAATTGACTTCAAGAATAGAGTCTGCCTTTGGGGAAAAAGAAACAGATCACAGATACAGTTTTCAAATAACCATTTCCAAGGCTTTCTCTTTAACTCACCTGTCTCTCCTCCCTCCCCCCGCCTTTTTAAAGCAAATAAATAAACCTCAACCCCAGAAGAATAAGAACAATGAACAGCCAGTCCATCAAATTAAATACAGACAGTTTTCCATTTTAGAGATTGCTTATTTAGAGATGATGGATGGTGAGTTATATGTCTCTGTAATGAAGTTTTCATTACAAATAGTTTTAAAGCTTGAGACATATTAGGTTTCATCTTTCCACACAAGAAGTGTTGCTTTCTTGGCTAAATATGGACAACTTATGAGTGAAAACATTGCTTGATTAACTGTGGAGCAAGGGAAATTGGAAGCTAAATCTGGACTGCTGGGAGATCCTGGTGTGCATGCTGATGTCAGTTATGGTGATCTACTCAAGGGACGCTGCAAAGAGGAAGGAGATGCATTATCCCCTTCAGACTCCACCCCAGAAGCCCTTTTGCTCTGCCTGACTAGCTGGGCTCTAAGCAATGTGTGTGAATCAGTCAACTTTGGTTTCTCTCAGTTCCTCATTTTTCCAATCTTAAATCCAGTTCTCCACATTTCTGCATCAGGTTGCAATTTTTGCTTAAAGTACTCATGAAAATCCATCAACTTTTTAGTATGAATTTCTCCTGACAGATACAGTACATTTTTGTATACAATTTTACCAAATAAGCAAAGCAGTTGCCCCTAATATAATGCATTTTTGCATGCTAATTTTATTGGATATATGCACTTATATGCATTTTGTTAAGCATCACTTGGCTCGACAAATGTTGCAAAATTCAGAGATGAGCAATTTTTGAGGGATGTCTGTATTTCACTTTGCATACAGTTTCAGATAATGTGAATCTGGTGGGTTCGCCTTTAAATATGAACTGGATTTCTCCCCTGTCCCTAATTTCTCCCTGTCTTTAACCAAGAAGAACATATGTTCTATGTAATTCCATGTCAGGTTTTTCTTCTTGCTTGAGCAACAATTAATGCTGGCCTTGCCTAGCTAGGTCACTGTCTTGTAGACTACTGCCTTCTGCTCTCTGCAGACAGATTCCTTAGATGCCACCCTGCCCAGTGAATCATGCTTTTCTGGACTTGTCCTGTTGCCCAACTCATTGAAATACTGACTAGCCATTCCTGGGGCTTAAAAGTCCCAGAAACAACCTCACTCATGGATGCCAGTAGACCATGGGTTTAGCTCAGGTTTAGGGAACATCAAGTCTCAAGGGGCCAATGACTGGGGCCCAAACCTGGCCCCCATGTCTCTCTATCTGGGCCTCAGAATTCTCCCCAGTCCACATCACCTTTCCCTAGGCCACAGCCTTCACTGCTTTGGACCACGGGTATTTTTGCCTGGCTGGAATGTGTCCTTGAACTCTGGTTATGCCTTGTGCTTAGCTTGCTGGAAGGTAGAGAGCATAGTGAGTGTATGAGCAGAACTAGCCTACTATACAAAGGTAATATACATATTCATTGTTTGCCCACCTTTGCCTCTGGCCCTGCACACCGCTAGCATGTGGCCCTCAAAAGGCTACAAATAAATCAATCTGGCCCTCAGATTGAAAAATGACCCCTACTCCTGCCTTCAGCTGTTATAGATAGCAGCATGAGAGGTCAACAGGCTAAACAAAGAAAGAAAGCGGTTAGAGATGGTCCAAGAAATTTTGCTGCCTGAGAGACAGAATGACATCACCTCCCAAATTCCATACTGGGCTGGCCATTTTACCCCTTTAAGCACTGTCAGCAGGAGACTACCCATCAGAGGTCAGCAGGCTAGCTTAGGAGGTGCAGGACAGGCTAGATTAGGTGGCTCAGGGTGAACAGTGGAGATGGGGACTACCAACACTTTCTCCTGGCAGCTGCCACCTAAGTCATCTGCCTTACTCTGCCAAATGGTAGGACTGGTCTGGAAGCTAGAAAGGGTAGAAGAAGGAAGAAGAGAGGTGTACTGACCCACCAGCCCTGAACGAAGATTGCTGAGTGAATTTCCTTCTCTGTGAGAAAATAAGCTATTTTTCTCCCTGCCCTTAGAGAGTCCTTTCCTCCATGACACTGCACAGTCATGAGGACTGTATGTTACTTCCACCATGAAAGGCAGGATACCTCTGGTTGCCAGCTGCTGATAAACAACAACAGCAGGAGAGGTCTCCGAGCCTTGTGTTCTGCTTATGGACTTCTCAGGTGGCATCTAGTTGGCCACTTTGAGAAAGAGGATGCTGGACTAGATGGAAATTTGGTATGATCTGACCAGGTTTTCATTTTGCTCACAGCAAATCAAAATTGTGCAGGTTCCTCCTGTGAAGGAGCATGGAAGCTTCGGAATTTCAGGTTCATATTCAGCCTCCTCCAGGGTTGCCACAAATCCACCTTCCACTATGTCACAGTTGAAAAATAGGGAGACTCTTGTATACTTTTAATGAACTCTCCATTTCGGATTTCTTTAAAATAACAGCCAAGAAAGTAGAATCAACTGCTCAATCTGATGTCAGAATTTGGCTGTTCTTAGTACAGAATAGCTGCAAACTCAAATATATTCAGCAACACTCACTGTCTGGAGAGGGAGTTGGAGGAATTGGGGAGGAGTGGAAGCTGTGCCATGGCATTTGGGGTCTCTGTGCATGCATTATTTACGTGTTATTTATGCTTGCATGCCAGCAGAGTCAAGATGTTCTGGCCCTTGTGCACAGGTAAGAGGAAAAAGAGCTGAAACTTGGAGGACTCAGGTGCACTAATGTGAAGACTAGAAAAGTTTATGGAAAGCATCTCCAAAAACCCAAACAGGGACAAGTACTGAAAAATAAGCACTGTCTCTGGCATGTTGGGACAAATGGCTTGTAGACTGCTTAAGGATGGGTGGATCTATCCATTTTGGTTTCTGATTTTTTTCAAACATCAGTTTTCTACTTTTCAACATCAGTTTGCATTTAAAAAAAAAAGTCCTCATAAAAATTCATCAGCATTTTAGTGTGCATCCTCGCCCCCAATATACACATTTCGGTGCATTCCCTGCCCATATATGCACTTATTTCTTTAACAACATTTGTATACTGCTTGATTGTAAGAAAACATCTAAGTGGTTAAAAAAATATAAATTCTCAGGAGGGGGGTAGTTTAAAACACAGGTAATTTAAAAGCATTTGAAACATTTGTTCCCAAATAGCATGCAGTTTTGTTTGACATAATAACTAATAAATGAGCTTTATGCACTTTCTCTTAATGTACACATTTTGTACACATATTTTGGCTGGAGAACTGCATTGCAAAGGTGGGAGAAGTGTGAATTTCAAAGGCTAGCTACATTTAGGTTCATACATTTTGTGGGTGGAAAAACACAACCAGTTAAAACAAAAACAAAACCCCACATCTATACAAATAAAATGCAGGTCTTACAGATCCCACTGAAAGAGGCCACAAGCATTTAAAACCATTCAAATTATGGGTCAAATGCCCAGGTAAAAAAGAAGTCTTTTGGCTGATGCCTTAAAATAGATAAAGAGGGCTTACTTCTCACCTCCCTCCCTTGATGTCTCTTCTGTTCTTGTCTGCCTTTTGTCAGATTTGAGTTTTCAAGCCTCTTTGGGCAGAGACCCGTCCTCTTTAAAATGCCATGCTCATTAATGGCACTTAAATAATAGTAATCATCAGTACATGCTCACTATTCTTTAAATATTTTTGAGCAGTGGAGGAAGGGGGAATCAAACGTGGCCGGGATCCTAGAGATGTAGGAAGCTGCATGACCAAGTCAGACCATGGGCACACCTAGCTCAATGCTGTTGGCGACTCGCAGTGGCTCTCCAGGGTTTCAGCCAGGGGACATTATGCTGGTCTACGGCCGTAATAAAATGTTTTTGTTGTTGTTGTCATCAGGGGACATTCCCAGTCCTAGTTGGGGATGCTATTTAGCTTGAGACTTCTGAATGCAAAGCAGATGCTTTACCATGGAGCTACACCCCACTCTCAGCATTTCAGTGCTGTCTGAGAGAGTAGAATTTGACTACTAGCAGATCCTTCCGCATGTCACAGTAACACCAGACGTTTCATTCATATTGGTTGTCTATAAAGCAGCAGCAACAACAACAACTCAGCCTTCTTCAAGCCAGTCAGCTATAGAAAGGCACTTCACACACACACACACACACACACACACACACACAATGTTGTGTCTTTGAAATGTGCTTACTGCACAGTGACGGTCTCTGCATTTTTAAAAATAAATCCCTTCCCTGTAACGATTTGTTAAATATGCAAATATATTAAGTTCCCATGCAACAGAACAAATAACATCTCCCGCCCCCACCTTCTAATACAATATGTATGCTGCTTTAGCATGCACACAATAAGTTAATTAGGCTGCGGTTAGGTATTATTTGTAAATGTCATATTAGCATGCTAGTTCAGTTCTAATGCTACAAGCGAGGAGCCTCAAAGTTGTTGATGTCACATGCTGTATGTTGTTTTCCTCTCTTTGGTTTTCAGACATATTTATTTGCTTGTGGGTAGACTAATGATTTATTAAGCTATGTGCTGATGCTTGTTATGCTGGGGAAGCATTCCGACGCCTCGCCATTACGTTATTAGCAACGTCAGAAGCCTTTTGCCGAAAATTCCGAAAAGGACTTGTTGTTTAGGTTTATGGTGATTAACAGTTATTTTGCAGTGACTCTAAAATGAACTAATGATGACAGGGCCACCGGATTTTTAAATGCTGGCATTTCCACCATGGTTCAGAAAACATGCCTCAGAAAGAGCTGGCAGAGCTGATGCTGAATAAATATAGTTGGCTGGCTGGTGAGATTCTGCCTGTTTTCACAAATATTGGTTATCTAGCACAGAGACATTTAGGGAAAACAACTCTGAAAACGGGCTCGTTGCTTACCAGATCTTAGCAATACAGAATCAGAGATGTCAGTGCATGATAGCTTTGCTTATTGTGCTAAAGGATGGATGGAGAGATGCCCATTTCAGGTATGATCCTGCTCCAAACCAATCAATGGGTGCCTCGTTTGTGACTTAAATAGGAGTTGGATTGCACTCCTGGTCTGATGGATGCTTGTGGGCACAGTAACAGCAACTCACAGCACTCTGAATGTCCTTCTCCATGTTTTTATTGGCTTATGAAAGAGACCTTTGTTTCTGTCAGCCAATCAGGGATCATTATTTCCATAAAAGAACAGTTTGTTTAAAACAGCACTGTATCTTTATGAATAAATTGGATTTCAATCCAAGCTCTGTCATCAACCTGCTGTGTTTTGACTGGCTTAGAAGGAAGATTACCGTGTAGTACATCAAATCAGAGTTCATTGTTTCTGCACATGCCTTGGCTTGTTTGTTTTGTTTTGGATCTTTTTAATAATAATAAAAAATCTGACCACACAGTGGACGAAATTCAGCTCTAAATTACACCAGGTGTGACCCAATTGATTTCAATTTCTTTATGGGTTTGTTTAAAAGCAATTGTTATTTTTCAACTTACAGCAATCAGAGATCCGCTTAGGATGTACAAGAGTTATTTGACTCAGAGAAGGCCCAGGAGACTGCGTACTAAGCTGATTTCCAAGCCCTGTAATTTTTTTTATATGTGACATTTTTTTATCAAAGATTAATGGTCAATTATCTGGCCATCTGATTTTGTTTTGTGTGGACTCTTATTTGCATAATGTCACAAACACTTAAAATGTGACTAGACTAGAAGTAATCTTTTTAAAATTGACTTGGGAACATCCTTGTAAGGCCTGATTAAAACTAAATACATCATCCTTGTAAACATGCAATCGTGCCAGGATGTCCAGAGGTTATTTTAATAGACTGTTGTTTGAACAAACCAACACTTGTAAATCCATTTTGCTGCCATTCTTTTGAATGGATGGATCTCAGTCCATTTGCTGATGGCTGAAAAATAATGTCAAAATAATGACCACTGGTCAAAGTAGTTAAGTATTGGCAATCCTGACTGGCAGAGGCTTTCTCCAGGGTTTCAGACAAGGAACATTCCTAGCCCTACCTGGAGATACCAGGGATTGAACCTGGAGCCTTCTGCATGCAAAGCAGATGCTCTACCACAGAGCCACATTCTCCCCCTACTTCTAAAGTGCTGGAAAGATCTTATTTGTTGGGGCATGAGTCACTTAACATGATAAGGAAACGGAGCTTTTATGTACAGTCTGAAAAACAGCAAATCAGTGAGAACAAAATGGACCAATGGACATACTATAATGCAACTTTTTATTATTGGGCATGGTAGAGTTCACACTTTGTATGCAAAAAGTCCCAGGTTCAATCCCCAGCATCTCCAGGTAAGGCTAGTGTGATGGTTCAAGGGGTTGCTCGTGCGTAAGCCGGTGCCCACACCTGGCTGGGTTGCCTAAGTGAACCTTTTCTGTCCGGACAGCCACTCACCCGTGGCTGTCTCAATCACTGGCAGAATCCGTCAGTGGGCGTTTCTTAAACTTCTTCCAGCAAAGAAGTTCTTTCACGCCCAGTCGCCTCCTACTTTCCCTGCACGGAAGCCTTCTGCGCAAGGAAGGCGTAGGCAGCGGAGGACCCTTCCTCCCCCCGCTGCTCCCAGGCAAGGAGTCCTGTGACTCCCTCTCAGATTCCCCCATCTGCCCCCCTTCTCTACTGGAGCTGGGCTGATTCCCTTCCCCAGAAGATGGGCTGCCTCTCCCAATCCCGTGACGCTCTCTGGGATCCCTCTGGAGCTCTCTCTCTCCCTCCGGCACTGATGGCAGTTCCCTGACATCCAGGAAAGATCCCTGCCTGAAACTGCAGATACCCATTGCTAGTCAGTTTAGACAGTCCTGAGCTAGTTGAACCATTAGACTGATTTGGTATAAGGTGCTTCCTATGATAGGACTGTCTAGTTTGTTGACCAGTTTCATTGAATGTCTCCCTTATGAGACAATGTCACTTTCTCAACACACACACACACAAACACACCAGCCCGTGTTGGTCACCTTCTTACCTAAATTACAAGCCAAATGCCACAACTTTTTCTTGTAAGGAAAGTCCTCCGCAACCCATTTCTGTGTCCCTTTCCTCCAGCTTGTCCAGTTAAAGAATATCCTTTTTGACATATAGCAACTGGAACAGCATCCTGATTGTGAGTGCAATATAGCGTTTGGCTACATATGCATTAACCCATTCATAGCACATTAATGTTGTTTTCCTTGGTCTGGAATCATTCTCGCTTGTCCTCAACATGCTGCTTTCGATCTAGATTGATTCTCGATCCTGAGTGTAGTTACTTGATACATGTTTGATAGCCCTCCCCTTGATTATCTTATCCACACCTTCTCTTCCCTGAACCTTCATTAACCATATTTAAGGAGGGTCTGCTGGAGTGTTAATGCCGTGAGCCCCTCCATGCTATGTTCAGTTTGTATATGTTGTGTGGGCAACAGTATGCTAGAAATATGGGAGCCCAATGTGTAGAGATTGGATCAACTGGAAAGCACACTGACTAGTGTTTTATTGCTGCCTCCTCTCTCACCCCACTTCCCCTCCCTCCCTCTTTCCAAGCCCTAATTATTTACTTTAACAGGCACATGCAGCTGAAAATCCCCACCCTCGCATGTCTGAAAGCTAGCAGATCCCTCATCCCCAAAGTCCCCAGCTAACACTCCAGCAGTAGGCAAAATAAATTGGCCAAGAACCCAGGTAGGAAGGCAAGAAAAGAATTCCTAGAAGAAAAAGCAGGTGGGAGAAATCAATGGAAGGAAACCGTAAAACAGTTGTGGCTTTATTTTATTTTATTTTATTGGTTATTAAAAAAACAAAAGCAAAGGAGATGAGCCTGCTTCTTCACTCCTTCCCTTCCACAGGGATGTCCTTACAGTTTTCTGTTGGCTTTTATTATTATTATTATTCTTTTCTTTCTCACTCAGTAGTTTTGGTACTGCATATTGTCTTGTACGATGTATCCCTCCTCCCTTTCCCAGACAAGTACCAGGGAAAGGCATCCTTGGAGAAAACACACATGCAATAGAGTATGTTAAAAACAAAATGAATAGAGTATAAACAGTGATGAAAACTGCAAGGAAATAGTAAAGTTGTATCGGGATCCTATAATAAACATGAATGGATTTGGATAGGGTTGCACCATTGGTATTGTTTTAAAATGTATTTTAAATGTTGATAAGCTTTCATTATAAAATATTACCAGGGTTATACAGTCTTTAAAATGCACTATTGCAATAAAAACATCAAGCACATCACTAAGAGCTGGTTGGCAAACAATCTCAGGTTTGAAAGTCGTGTCTGAATGACCCAGTTATTTTTTTAAAAACTTATAAAAAATGAGCAGGGATGGCTCATGCCAAACCTCTATTGGGAAGGAGTTCCACACGTCAGGGCTTGCCATTCTTAAGGCTCACCCCCTGGTAAGGGCCAGCCAAACCTCACAGGCACGTGAGACCCCCCAAAAGTGCTGCATCCACAGTGATCAGGGCTTTTCTGACCTCTAAGGATGTATTAGTTTAATGTTCCCAGCTGGCCTTTTGTCAAACCAGGCACTTTTCCATACTTGTGTCTTGTCCATGTTCCAAGTAAAGAGATAACAAATTGCTTAATAAAATTGTACCTAGACTGCACTACTTCAGAGAGCATGTGGAGTTGTTTCAATTCAAAATATGAAGTATGGGCCTCACTTCTGAAAGCAATCTAATATTCCAAACCAAAGGGTACCATCATAGCCTTCTTCTTACCAGCATCCTAATTATTTTTTCTTTGGGTGGGGGCAGTTTTTGGGTGGTTGTTACACACATGCAGCCACTTGCAGCCTAGAGTAGTACACACTCAGAAGAGTGTAACCACATGATCTGCTGCTTGTCTATGGACAAAAACACTGAGAGCCATTTTCGGGGACACAGCACCAAATGGGGGAAACAGGAAGTGCAATTGACTTAAGCTGGGGAACAGGAAACTCAAATCAATTGCACATCCAATTTTCTACCTCAAATCAACTGCACAAGAAGTGCAGTTGCTTTCAGTTTCATGTCCCCTTATGCTTCTCCATTACTTTCAAAGAAGAATATTCTCATCTACTTCCAAAGAGTAGTGTGCAAACTGATGCTCTCCACAGAAAATCCCTCTCTGGAGATAATGCATACATGCAGGAAGCAGGAAACACAAAATAATGGTGCTTCACCTGTTCCCCCCACTAATCATTATAGCTGAAATGACTCTTACACAATAAGTACGGGGAGAGAGGTTTGTGGCACCTCTGTGACCCAGCACACACTATGCGCGCTAATTTTTACATATAATATAATGAATAATAAATACAATGACTGGCCTCAGGCAGCTGCTTAGAAGATTGAAGATATTTAAACACAACATAGCAATTATCTGTTGGTACATCAGCAAAGACCTAACGCCTAATGCATCCTCAAGCCCTCCTGTTTGACTTGTAGGTGTCCAACATTACTGGTGTATCTGATTCTTTTATCAAATTCTACCTATTAGCATTCATTATCCTTTTAGCCAAGGTTCTTTAAAGGGTATATAGAAGGAGAGATTACATTATCCCTGTAATTGAAAGGAAATGAGGAAAATCTCTCTCATTTCCTGTTTAGATACTTGACGCCTAATTGCCCTGAGTGAGGCAAGGTTTTTTTTACATAAGAGTTCAGACAAAAGGTTCATGTAGCAGGTTAAGTTCCAATAGATGTGGATGCTCAAGGAATTCTGATGGGTGGCTGAGGCTCCCTGGGTAAAGGGGAAGTCTCAGAAAGAAAGGGTATGGTGCTGATCCTGGAATGTATCAAATGCAAAATTTAACTGGACTTCTGTCTCTGCTGATAAGGTATGCCTCTGCCCAGGAACCTTGGTTAGGGGGCTTAAGGCACAGGACTTTTACACTGGATGTTGGATCTCCTGGCCCTCTATTCTTTTAAAAAACTTTATTTTTCTATACTAAAAGGTAAAGGACCCCTGACAGTTAAGTCCAGTCGCAGACGACTCTGGGGTTGCAGCGCTCATCTCGCTTTACAGGCTGAGGGAGCAGGTGTTTGTCCACAGACAGTTTTTCCAGGTCATGTGACCAGCATGACTAAGCCACTTTTGGCGCAATGGAACACCGAAACCAGAGCAGCACACAGAAATGCTGTTTACCTTCCCGCTGGAGCAGTACCTATTTATCTACTTGCGCTTTTGGTGTGCTTTCAAACTGCTAGTTTGGTGGGAGCTGGGACCAAGCAAAAGGGCTGCAAAGCAAGCTGCAGAGTACAATGCCAGTGAGACCCTCACCAAGGTAATTTACTCAAAGATGTAAATTTGCGTGCATCTCTCTCTCTCTCTCTCTCTCTCTCTCTCTCTCTCTCTCTGATCTGAGTGCTGTTATTCCTTCTAGAAGCTAGTGAAAAGCTGAACACCACCACATCACAGTTAAGAAAGTCAAGGTGACAGCTTGCAGGAAAGCAGAAGAGCGCAAGGATGTTTCCTGTTCATCACAAAAATCCAGCTTTTGATATTCGGGCTAAAAAAAGAAGAAGAAGTGATCCTTCTTAATAGATTGGTGGTAGGGCTGAGGCAGGGAGGGAAATCCAGATTAAAAAAATCATTCAATTTTCCCAGGATGTTATCCACCTTGTTCAGGCTTGCAGTTTGTTTTTAGATAAATCAGGTAAAAACAATCTTAGAAAGAGCCCACGAGCAGATGCTGGAGTCCTGAAATGACACCTGGGATCAGGGTTAACAGACCTTGGTTGTCGGCCTCTGGGCCAAAAGACAGGCTGGCAGCAAGGTTGAATCTCTGCTGGAAGAATATTTCAGAGCATGAACCCATCAACACTAAATGCCCAACCTCTAGTTGAATCTAGCCTGGTTTCTGAATCATGGAGGACAATGAACAGGGAGACTTAGAGATCAAGCTGGGATATAGGGCTCAGGTAGTCTTTAAGGTTTCTTGGACCCAAGATATTCATGGGTTTGTATATTAATACAAGAACCTCATATTAATATTCAAATCATTTAGACCAGCGGTTCTCAACCTGTGGGTCCCCAGATGTTGTTGGACTACAACTCCCATCATCCCTGAGCTCTGGCCTTGCTAACAAGGGGTGATGGGAGTTGTAGTTCATCAACATCTGGGGACCAGCAGGTTGAGAAAGGCTGATTTAGACTGTGTTTGCAGAGTGTTGTGACTGTCTTCTCTTTTGGAATGTTACATCTGTCTTCACCCTTAGAATGTCTGTCTTCACTCCATGTACATTTGAGTGCCTTGGGATCTTGGAAGCAGAGTGTCTACTTCAAAGACCAAAACTGTAGGCTTGCACTCCAGCACCTACTCAAAAAAAATAAAATTGAAAAGACAAAATAAGCAATGGTTCGTTTTCTTTTTCCCCAGTATGACATTGGAAATGTAAGTCAAGAAAGCCACTCACACTTCGATCTGCTCCTCATCAGCTGTGGCTGTGGAACTCCCCCAGTATCATCCCACAGGCCGCTTGGGTCACTAGAAGGGCACTGGAACTCTTGGAGGGGGTGAGTGGAGGAATCATCTAGTCTCCAGTGTACAAAGCCAGCTTTTCATGGATAACTTGAGTGCCAGGGGCTCTGCTGGATGTTCCAATTAATTTCAACAAAAAATCATTAGCAGCTTTCATTATATGAAGAGAGGGTGGCATCAGCTGTCCCAGAAATACCAAGAGAGACTAGACATGATCCCATACAATGCAGTGCACACATTCCTTCCCTTCACTCTCTTTGACCGGGTGTAATCAACTGTGCAGATGGACTATACTAATCCGCATTGAACTCCATTAGCATTTCAACTTTGTGTTTGCGTGTGTGTATGTTTAAAAAACCTTCTTCCTAACCCAGTTGGCATCCATCGAGAGTTCCCAGTTCCGCCGATCTCATGAGATACAAAAAGAGAGGGGGGGAGCAACAGGTGGAAATAATCTGGGGGGAAATGTATGTATGTTTGCTAATTGGAGAACAATGGGAATTGACAATCCAGAACCTTGTACATTTCTATCTAATCTGGGAGCTCTTTTTCCTCCCCTCCCCTCTTAAAAGCAAGAAGCATTGCATCCGGAGCCCTTGACATCTGGGAAGATAAGATACCCTTGCTGCATGAGAACCCTTGACAAGCAATATGGTCACATCTCACAGAGGCCAGGAAATTGCTGTTATTGGTTTTGCCTCAATCATTTGGTGAGAAATCTCTAGCCTTTGTTCTCTCAAACCCAGTGACTGCCATCACTTTTAGATGAGACTACACCAGTGATCTTTTTCCAGGGCTGCCCTTGATAGCTCTTTGGAAATGTCAATATGTGCACCTTCTGATGGAGTAGGATCAGCCTTCCCCAATCTGGTGCCTCTCAGGTGTTATAAACTACAATTGTCATCAGCCCCAGCCAGCACAGTTAATGGTCAGGGATTATGAGAGTTGTAGTCCAACACGATGCACTGGGCAATATGGTGCAGGCTGGAGTCTTTCACTGGGAGCACATTACACCAAAAAAACCCCCCTATTGCTGCTAGGTTCATTTCAAGGAGCTGGTGCTGAACTACATAAAAAGCCATAAAGTCACAAGAGCTATCTCTACCTCTCTGTCCTAACTGGCTTCTGAGATAAACTGGAAATAGACTAGTACGCCAAGTTTGATGAGAAGGACACAGAGAGAGGCACACTCAGTTACTATCCCTTAAATTAATAATTTTCTTTCCCTGGAGGCCAAAGCCTGAGCCAGAAGAAAGAGAGAAAAATATATATATACTGAAACTGGCTTTTGGTGACAAAAGATAAACCAATAGGCTGCAATCATTAACATATTGTTACTATTGTTTGATTGCTTGTTGTATTTATATCCCACCTTTCCTCTAAGGAACTCAAGCTGGCATACATGGTGCTCCTCCAGGATAAGAAACTTGTATACCCCCCTGCATTTTCCTCCTTCCTCCAAATGGAATCCCCTCCAAAGAAGAGGAACAAAGAGGACAGTAATTTTGTTTTCTAGGCTACTTTGCCTTTGGTGCATTATGGTAATCAGGCATGAATTTTCCCTTCTAATAATTGCTTATTATTTATTATTATATTTTGTTGTTGTTTAGTCGTTTAGTCGTGTCCGACTCTTCGTGACCCCATGGACCAGAGCACGCCAGGCACTTCTGTCTTCCATTGCCTGCTGCAGTTTGGCCAAACTCATGCTGGTAGCTTTGAGAACACTGACCAACCATCTCATCCTCTGTCATCCCCTTCTCCTTGTGCCCTCCATCTTTCCCAACATCAGGGTATTTTCCAGGGAGCCTTCTCTTCTCATGATGTGGCCAAAGTATTGGAGCCTCAACTTCAGAATCTGTCCTTCCAGTGAGCACTCAGGACTGATTTCCTTCAGAATGGATATAATAAATAATAATTTATTATATGGTAATGATACTTCCTTTTTATGGCTGTAAAAGAGGATTAGACAACTGAATGGAATATACAGATTCAGTGGCTAGTAGCTAGCATGTCTCTGAATACAAGTCACTGGGAATCAGAAGTGAGGAGTGTGCTCTTGGGCTTGTGTCCTGCTTCTGAGCTTCCTATTGGCATCTGTTTGGTGACTGTGAAAACAGGATGCTGGACTAAATTGGTAGGCTTGCCATACATCAGGAAAAGTCATGACATGCCCAGGTCTTTGGGTGGGAATTTTACCCAATCAGGAAACCCAGATGTATGGGGAAAGCAGGGGAATCAGCTCCAAAAGCTTAAAATCACAATGGGGGTGTTCCCCAAAAAGCTCAACACTTTTGGTGGGTTTCTTTCAAAAAGCTCCCTGATTCAATGTTACCTTTCAAAAAGTCAACTCAGTTGAAGATTCAGTAATGCATTTAATTTTAATTGATGCACCAGTTGATGGGTTAAGGGACAAGTGATTTGTCAACTAACATCTACTCAAAAGTAAGCCTCATTACATTTTGTGGTGCTCACTCCCATGGTTATAGGGATAGGACTGCAGCCTAAACAGTCACATTTATTGGGCCAGATTCTCCACCTCAGACTCAGCCATCTTGGCCAATGGTCAGGGATGATGGGAATTGTGGTTCAGCAACTTGGCTGGAGCACATGTTTCCCATTCCTTCCTTAAAAGATCCTCATGTATGTGGCAGGATCAGTCCTTATAACTTTCTTTTGTTCTGAAAAAAAAAAAAAAAACCCTTTTCTAAACCATTGTTGTTAGAGTAAACAAGTCCCGGGGGGGGGGGGCATAAGCATCTACAACGCTCTGTCTTTTATATATCTATAGCCAAGATCTTCTGACAAATTTTAATCATTGTACTTAATGAATGTGTGGAGAGTGTCTTTCCTTTGGAAAAGACCAATCTGGCTGAACCCATTAGTTTATTTTGATTATTAAATCTGAAGACCTCCCCTTGCTACACGCCTAGTCCTTTTCATATTAGTTCCGCATCAGTCTGATTTTTAATCAAAACAGTATTCAGAATATGATTCCGAAAGATTATATTTTGAGAGATTTGCGATACATATCTTGCCGGTATGACAGATTGCAGGGAGGTCTGAGATAGCTGGATAATCTGCAGCAAGGCTCGCTTGACCTTTAATAAAAGGAGAATTGAAAGGAGTGGGGTGGGTGGGGGAATAAATACAAATCTTAAAAGACTCCTGATAGGTCACCTTAATTCAGTTCCTGGCGCTTAAAACCACACCGGCTGCATTCTTAAGGGTGTCTTGCAATCGGCGTTTTCTGATTTAATCTTCCTAATGTAAATTGGTAGGGTTGGAATTGTACCAAGCAGTAGCAGCAATTTGGAAAGGTTGATCAAAACAAGACTTTTAACACTGCATGGCATGCCACAAAAGCTGAGGGAAGCCAAGAGGTGGGAGATGTTAGGCCTGAGGGCCAAATGTGGCCCTTCAAGCCTTTCCATCTGGCCCTGGGAAGTCCCCTTACACCACACCCCATTCATACATCCTCCTGCTAGACCATTGATGGCCCTCCAGCTGTTTTGGGACTACAATTCCCATCATCCCTGACCACTGGTCCTGTTAGCTAGGGATGATGGGAGTTGTAGTCCAAAAACAGCTGGAGGGCCAAGTTTGGCCATCACTGTCTTAGACCATGCCCTTCACTGGCAACTACTCACCCTTTGAAAGAGGGGCACCTTGTTTCTACCTCTGTCTTTAGTCACTAAAGACAAAGTCAGGCTTCAACAACCTGTTGCCCTCTACACATTTGTACTACAATTCTAATCAGCCCCAGCCAGTACTGGACAGCTGAAAGAGACAAGCAAGAGCCAAAAACCAAGCATCAGGAGCTGAACAAGAGAATCTGAACCAAGGAACATAGTAGAACCAGGAAGACCTTATTGCTTAGGCCAAATCCCAGACCAAACAGGGGGACCTTCAAAGCCCTTCCTGTCCAGGAGAGCCCAGTGGCCAACCTGGGTCCAGAACCAGAGAGGACTTGATTGTGCTGGAAGATAATAAAACTGAAGCTCTGTTGTCTCACCACCCAGATGGTGATGGTTGCCACCCATTGGGACCAGTTGGGTGATGGGTGGTATGGCCAATGGTAAGTAGAGCCAAAGTCAATGACAAGCAGAGCTCACCGAGTTCGGCGTCTTTCTTTCTCCCTCCTCTAATGCCAACACAAGACTAAATAGGAGGAAGCTGACAGCCCAGTGCTACCTTCTGGCCTAGATTTAAGTAAGAAGGCAGGCAGGTGGTGGCTGACTGAGGGCAGATTGAGGCTGTTAGGGCAGTGCCCCATTCATCCAAATGCACTAACCTCCATTGAACCCAGAACAAATGCACACACAGCTAAGATTTTTTAGTTCCAGCTCTGACAGTTCATGACAATACATAATATTTACATTAAGCAGGTGTGTGTGTGTGTGTGTGCGCGCGCGCATGTGTGTGCGTGCGTGTACATACATGTTTGTGAAATTATTACAGAATGAAGAAAGATTCAGTTGGTCTGAAACAACAATCCAGATTAGGATCTTCTAAACCATTCCATTGGATTGCAGTTGACCTCTGCTGCTCTTGTGATAATTAGTTAGATGTGGTTTGGTTTTGAAATCTGAATTTATGAACATTTATGTTGATATATTGTAATCACATCAAATTACACACACATTCCACTTTTTAAAAAATAAGGAAATAAGTCAGTTCCATTTGCAGCACCACAAAATGTGTCTAGACTGAATCCTTGGATTAACTTTAGCTGTTGCACATTTTTGCACATGGGGAAAATGGCTAGTGTTGTTTGTGTCCATTGTTCTTTGTTAAGGGTCCTTCTTCCTTTTGCTTCTTCATAGTGTAATATAGTGATGAGTAAAATGTACTTCAGGATAATATTTTGCTTGGAAATACCAATTTTGAGGCGACTGTCCCACTCAGTGCTATTAATCCTACTTTTTCATAAGTACTCAGAAATCCTGGGCACCACCAATTTTGGGGTACCCACTATTCCCCCCCTTCCGTTGATTTGTGGACCATATATTGTCTTTCTTTAACTTAATGAATTATCCCAGCCAGTCATGAGTCACATACTTGTTGGCAAGACATCATAACACTATCTAGCCATTCACAACTAGCTCTCTGCTCACATTTCTATGGGCAAATGAAGCCGACCAGAGTGTGGACAATGTTTCTCCTACCAAACAAGGGGTGATCTTAACCTATCAGCGATTATTCCAACAGTGCAGTCATAAGACACAAGTCTCACAGGGTTCAATAGAACTGACTCCTAGGTAAATTTGTATAGTATTGCAGCCTCAGAGCCAACTATTTAGCCCATTGTCATGACCTGCCTCATCTCCCAAACAAAGTAAATGAGCCTCTTGATTCTGAAAGGTTTGGGGCAAAACCTTTCCCCAGTACTAATTATGAGCATAGTAGTACCTGCAAGAGGAATTTGTTTTTTTAAAAAAGGAGCAGACCTGCAAACTGAATGCATGAGCATTTCAAATCAAAACCATGCAGAATAGAAGTAGGATGTTCTTCAACACAGGCACTGCCTTAGCTAGACAGCATATACATGTCTGCTGTGCCAGTGCTGTCAGCACTTTGAGGAACTTGTTATCCACCACCAAAAATGCCCAGATATAAGTTGTACTCTTTAATATATCTGGGCAAGAATGGACAAGAACGATTTTAATGAATGCATTGATCAAGTCAACACTATACAAAGTAGCCTAGTTGTGGGGGGGACGGTTCAGACAACCCCAAGGCATTGAGAAAACACATGAGAGAATTGTGGGGTCATGCAGCTGAGCCCCACTTCTGCTTCAGCCTCTCACACATCATCAAATGTTCTTTAAATACATATGCATGATTTGAATCTTTCTAGAGAATAATTGCTTTGAATTTATGTTTGTTTTGTCCTAAAAAACCAAATCCTTGGATTGTGCAGTTGTGGTTCTACAGAGCAAGCCTTAACAAAAAGCTACCTCCTTCACCAAACTATCTCTTCCTGCATTCATCAGTCCAAAGTTACTTTAGTACCTCTTGACCTGCTTTGGTGGCTATGTTTTCCTTTTTTTTAATTTCCCATTGAAAGATCCCAGCCAATCAGGAATCACGTACACTGAAATAATGATCTTTGCCTGGTGGATACCGATGGTCTTGGTCCTGAGAGACCTACATCTACCAGCAGTGGTTTCCAGCTCCTCGCTAAATGATTTGTAGGAACCGAAAGAGCAGCTCGATTGAATACAGGGATGTACCTGGAGTCTCTTCTGCAAAGGGAAGGGGAGGAGAAACCAAGAAAGCTGCCTTGCAAAAGCCCCTGAATGGGCCTAATACTCTTTATTACAAGCACTAATCCTTCAAATCCGACTTGAAATAATGTTTATCTTTTCACAGCTTAATTTCTTTGCCTCTAAGCTGCAGGTCACCCCGCCAGCTTGTGCTGCTTCTTCCTTGATCTCCTGGGCTTACCCAAGAAGGATGCAAGAAAAGGACAGGATAACGGACAGGAAGATATCATATTCATATATATATATATATATATGACCAAGGATTGAGCTAGATTTATATTAGGGAATGTGCATCATGCACATCAAATGTGCACATATGGCACACATAACCAAATGGTCTCTTGTAGCAGCCCTCAATCATCCAAAAGGTATTCACAAGAACAGTCACTCTTATAAACTCTTACATTTTGCTCTCGGGAAGAAGTGATTCACACATGCCTGCATTTGTTCCACTCAATGAGTTCTTGCAGGACCAGTGAGCTGCCTCTGTTAAAGAGGGTCATGCTTGAGGTGATGCCGGATGCTGTGAATGCTCTGTCAGTGGTGGTTGATGATCTGTGATGACTGTTTTCACTCATGCAAGCCAACGCTTGCACTTACCATGGGCTAAGCCACATCTTCCTTTTTCAGTCCTGAGCCATTTTAGCATGTCACCAGATAGCAGAAAGGGAATAAATGAGTCAGGTCTCCTGGGACAGCAAGTTCCACAGCAACGGCCCTGTCCTTGAACCTAATCCGCCACACCCTAGATGGTGGAGGGATGTATGCAAGATCACATGGTCAGAGGCAATCCTTTCACTTGACTTCACAAGGCAAACCTGTGGAGTCAACTTGTTCACAATGAGCCACAAAATGCTGAGTAATACATTGATGAAAAATCAAGTTCTCTGCATACCAAGTCACATACAGGCATTCACACAGGATACTCTGGGCTAGTCCTTCCCCTTTGCTAACTACATGCATGCCAGCAACATCTTCCCTGAAACATAAAAGACACTTCAACCAACATGGGGCTTCCTCCAAGAGGGTAGCAACACTAGCCAACTAAGGTTCCTGTCCCTGTGGAGGGAAGTCTATCTACACTGCAGTGACTACGGACTGAGCCATTCATGCACCAGCTGGTACATGTTGCCAGCACACATGGCATTGTTGAGGGTGGAGGACTAGCCTATGCATTCCCACCGGCTCCTACATGCCTTTGGTACCCAAAGGTACTGAATGCTTGAATATGGCTCAAGTGATAACTAGTTCCAAAGGATAACTGGATGACCATTATGAATTGAGTTTTTGCCAACTGGAGGAGGTAAAATAAGTCTATACTCTTTTTTAACTTATTGAATTGTTTGCATATGAAAGTTTTGCCAGAGTAGGAACCACAAAGAAAAGGAGCAAGACTGGTTAGGTTTATGTACAGCAATTCTGTTGCAGTCTTTTAAACTTTGCTTTCCAGTGTGACCCCCCCACAATTTCCCTCAGAATGTCTTTATCACAAGAGGCAAAGCCCAGTGTGACTCATGGGCAACAACCCTGCAAATCAACTAGTGTGCCCGAAATTTAGAAACCTTTCACTGAAATCTGTGGGTCTTCCTTCAAGTGTAATGGGTTTATGATTCCAGGGCAAAACCCTTTCAATCCTAGGATAGGTTCACTCGGGCATGTTCCTCACAATCACTGCAGAATCAGCAGAGGGTTTGCCTAGCAGAATGACTTTGTCATAGTCCTAGCATCACTCCGTATCACCCCAAACTACGTGCTTTTCAGTGGAGATTGTTCACTCATTCAGCTACTAGTCACAAGTACTGTATTATTTTCCATACCAGAAAAGATATGGTTGCTGGATATCATGATTGGGCCATTGTTGCAATCATGACTTGCTTACAGACTTCCCATAGGCATCTGGTTGCCCACTATGAAAGGAGAATGATGGACAAGATAGGCCTTTGGTCTGGTCCAACAAGGCTCTTCTAATTTTCTTAATTCAAGTTTGGATAACCAAGTGATTGTAAGCATGTGTTAATCAGTCCACAATAATATGAGTTTGGGCCATAGACCGTATTGCCTCCCAAACCCGACACCTCCCTTCACCCCTAAGTTACTGCCCCTTTTTTGCCTCAAATCCATGAATCAATCTTGACTCAATATCCTGGATTGATTGCACTGATTTATGAAAGCAGAATCCATTGGGCTTTATTGATCACAAATGACTTAATGTAAAATGTTGACCCTGTTGAACTTGGGGGAAAGCTGGTATTGGGTTGATCTACAGATGACCTCCTAATTAGCACAGTGATTAAATTATGGACAAGGCTTCCAGTGACTGGGGATGGGTGCGTGGATGGAACAAAGCCACATTCTTCCCTTGGCCTCTGTGTGGGTTATTAGTCTGTCGAGAAAGTGTTTTGTGACACTTTTAATTAAAACTGAAGAATGCAGAAGGGTTTGCTCCTTTCTGTCTCATCCTTGTCCAGTGCAGTGTTGCTCTTTTCACTGAATTAGGGATGATGACCCACTAACAATGTCCTACTTTGCCTGCTCCAGAACATGGTTATTCTCTCCCGGAAGGAAGTGCCATGCTCTCTTTCAACAAGCCAGACACATATTCAAAGGAGTGGGATCTCCTGTGCCCAGACCCGAGTACAGACTGTAGGACCAACCAGCTGTCCAAGGTCCTGAAATCCAGTGCCAGACCAGGTTTCTTGTCCTACTCTGTGACCTATGCACATTATGAACTCTTAGTCTGTTGTCCCTATAATTCTAAAGGACAGGAAAGAAGAAAGGACCTCATAGTGCAGTGACAGAGCACATGCTTTCCATGCAGTGTAGTGCAGTATAGCAGTTGAATTCTAAACATTATACAGTGTTAGACAAGCACCATGGAGACCTTTTTTCAACTCTCCCTTAAACTCACTGGTTGAGATTGGGCAAGTCACTCTCTCAGCCTGACCTGATTCACAAGGTTGTTGAGAGGATAACATGCAGGTGGAAGAAGTATATATGTAGAGGATCAGAGAAAAATGTAACAAAATAAACAAATCTCCAGCAACTATAATCATTTCCAGTGTAAATAATGGGAGAGACCAAAGTTGGCATTACCAGATCAGATGGACAGTCACTCTTTTCCCTACATGAGTTGAATCCTGACAAGATGGAGGAACTGTTGGTGGGAGGTTCTAATGTCTGGGAATTTAATAATTGGCCTGTTCTATATGGGGTCACATTCAAATGGCTTCAGTGGCTAGGACTGCCTTTTACCAGCTCTGGCTGGTTTGTCAGCTATAGCCGCTTCCATATATATATAGTCTAGCTACAGTTCTACATGCTCTGGTAACCTTGTGTCTGGGTTACTGTAACGCACTGTATGTGGGGTTACCCTTTGAAACAGTTTGGAAACTTCAGCTTGTGCAAACTGTAGATAGTAGGGTGCCTATCTTACAGCATCTGTGCAGGATCATGTCACACCTATTTTAAGTGGTCTGCGTTAGCCCCCAAGTTTGTTAGTGAAGAAAAACATTACTGGGCAAAAACTAAGGTATTCATGTTGACATACAAAACCCTTAACATCCTGGGACTCCAGCAGCTGTTGGGTCTCTTATACCAGGTAACCAGGGCCTTGAGGTTCTTACAATCATACCACCTTCCCCCCTAGGAACCCAAGGAGTATATGGTGCCCCCTCTCCCCCTTTTATCCGCACAACAATCCAGCCCAAGACTGGCCCAAGGTCACCCAGTGAGCTTCATGACTGAATTAAGATTTCAACCCTTGTCTCCCAGCTCTTATTCCAACAGTCTATTTGACACACGACAGTGGCTCTTGTCCCATGGGCGGGGTTTGTTTGCTGTATGGCAACATGAAACAGAGCCTTTTATAGTGGCAGCCAGGCCACAGAATTGCCCACTCTACAACCCCAGAGTAGTCCGCAACTGGACTTAACAGTCAGGGGTCCCCTTTACCTTTACCTAGAGGTGAACTTAGCTATTGCATCAATGGGCTTCTGGTGCCAAGTAAGAGCACACTTCTTCATCCAGGCTTCTGGTGTTGCTGATTAGACTCTCCAAGATTTCAGAAATTGGGGTGTATTATGCAGGCTGTTGTATTTCTACCCTGTTTCAATTGCTGATACATTATTATCATTATCATCACTGGTTTATCAATCATTTTGTAAACCTCTGCCTCAAAGTGATTTGCATACAAAATAATTAAAAGCGGTTAAAAACACAAAAACAACTAATACATTTAAAAGAAGACCAAAACCCTAACAAGCGGGCCCTTGTGGTAAACACCAATTTATCCATCTGGGAAAGCCTGTGGATACAAAAATGTCTTCAATTGTTTCCAGAAAGTGCAAATAGTGGATCCCTATTGTATCTCAACAGGAATGCTCTTCCACAGAACAGGGGCAGCCACACTAAAAACTGTAATCTGAGTTCCTGCAGAGCAGGTTTCTGAGGCCTTTGGAACTTGCAGGAGAAGCATACTATACATACTATAGCATGTATAAAAGATGTATAAAAGATAAGGCAGTCTCTCAAGTAACATGCTCCTGAGCTATATAGGGATTTTTATGTTAGTACCAACACCAGCAGCAGATTGGTAACTGGTACAAATTTTGCTAGTTGGCTGCTTTATTCTGGTGGTAGTTTGCTGCCACAAACAACCTAGCTGCCACATTTTGCACCAGAATTGATAGTTTGTATTTTTATCTGCATTTTATTGATCTGTTTGCAAATTGCCCTGGGGTTTATTTGGATGAAGGGTGGTTGAGAAGTGCAATAAATAAATAGATGAGAAATAAATAAAGTGCATGACAGCTTGGTATTGCTCTCTCACACACACGCACACACACGGCCTTTTCAAGGTCACACTTCTGTTTTGACAACATTCATTTGTTTGGTTTTTAATTAGAGACTTTAAAAAATACTTTCCCGTGATATCTTTGTACAAGGACAGAAAATAACAGACTTGCATTTTGCACTACCAAAGAATCCCCTTCAGAGTACAAGACAACATGGCTGACAAATACCTCTTATTTAAAAAATAAAAAAGACAAAGGGGTTTTAAAAAGTGTCATTTTTGTTTGTTTTTGAAAAGATGGAGGAAGAAAGAAGAACCCCCATATCCCACATAGATTTTTGAGGAACAGAGGAAGATTGAACGATCTCTCAGCAACCATGTTGACAGCTTGCCTCTCACAGAAGACAATGTAGGTCTATTACAGAAGCCAAAGCCTCCCCAAAAATCAGAATGCATTTTTTGAAACTTTTTTTGAAACTTACTAGACATTACTAGTCCAATTATATATCTGGTGGCAAAATTCAGTGTGTGGGATGTGTTCATATAATGTAGCACAGACAAGATCCTACAGCTGCTTTCCTGGTTGGACTTCCTCTGGTGTCCCTTGAAAGTTGTGCATATATAATATCATCTCTTCTCTTCCATTACCATGAGAAGCTGTAGCTGCAGTTCATGCTTTGGAGGGTGTGGAGAGAAAGAGAGAGGGAGAAGAAACACACATACATACACACGGAGATAAAGAGAGAAAGGGAATTTGCATTGGGAATGACGGGTGTTCCTTCTGAAAGCCTGCAAGTTCCAAATCTTCTTGAGATGTTTCACCAGCATGCTGGATTTCATGAGCCTGAGAAAGAGAAAAGAGATCAGCACATCACCTGGCATTGAGTGAAAAATATTCTTCATAGTAATTAGATTTCTGAACTACCCAGGGCAGGTTACACCAACATAAAAGTACAAAATTGGAATCAGATAATAGAGTTTTCTATCCAAGGAATAGGTGGATGGATAGATAGATAGATAGATAGATAGATAGATAGATAGATGATAGATAGATAGATAGATAGATAGATAGATAGATAGATAGATAGATGATAGATAGAGATAGATAGATGATAGATAGATAGATGATAGAGATAGATGATAGATGATGATAGATAGATAGATAGATAGATAGATAGATAGATAGATGATAGATAGATAGATAGATAGATAGATAGATAGATAGATAGATAGATATAGATGATAGATAGATGATAGAGTATATATTTGAACTGAAGTACTAGGCAGTTTCCTATATGCCTAAGAGACTAGCTGCCACTCTTCTGAGTCCATCTGGGTTTTTTATTTTTAGGGAAGACCCCAGGTTCAATGCAGAAGACCCCAGGTTCAATCCCCAGCATCTCCTGGTATTGCTGAGAGAGACCCCTGTCTGAAACCCTTGAGAGCTGCAGTCAGTCAGTGTAGACAATACTGAGCTATGTGGATCAGTGGTCTGGCTCAGTTTAAGGCAACTTTCTATGTCTCAATGAATTACAGATAAGGTACCTTTGGGGAAGGTGGAAATCCTAAACTGAGGCATTTCTCAGCAATCACAGCTTACAGTATAAACTCTTCCGGCACTCACCTTTCTCACCTCTTCAGCACTGGCCTGAAAGCTGTTCTCAGTTTGTCTTTATGCTGACTGAGACAGACTTCGCTTAGGTCTAGGGAACCTTGAGTGCCTCTCATGTTTCTCCCAAACCCTGTTTTAACAAAAGAAAATGTTTGTTTGGGGTGTTGTTGTTGTTGTTTTAAAAACCACCATACTTGATCAGAGTCAGTGGACAACTTTCCCAACTCTCTTCAACATTCCCAGATTTTGACTGCAAATGACTCCATAATCAATATGCTGGATCCAAATGGTCTAGTGGAGGCATTACTGCAAAAAACAGGAGCCTGGAATTTTTGGACTTCCATCATCTCTCACCATTTGCCACGCTGGCTGAGGCAAATGGGAGTTTGAGTCCAACAATATTTAGAGGGCAATTGGTACTCCATCCCTGTGCTAATGGACCACATGCTGCTCCAGTTGGTTCTCCCAACCCTCCAGAGCAATTATATTCTTGGTGGGCATGGGGAACTGCAGTGAAGCTGGTGAAAACTGCCACCTCTGCCCCACCATCACCTTTCTTAAGCAGGTGTCAGAACTCCAGCACTGAGATATTTGAATGCAACTTAGCCATTTCCCCCTTGTCAGACCTTCGTTTCAGAACCTGTGGCATTCCAAATGTTTTGGGACTCCAACCCACATCAGTCCAAGCCACATGAAGGGTTATAATCCAGCAACATATGGAGGACCACAAGCTCCCCATCCCTGCCTTATTTCTTTCCATCCCCAAAATTAAACTCCCGTTGTATTGCAAACTGAAATAAAGATTCATGTGAGCCCATTCACAGAGGTTGCCCTCTGTGCCTCTGAATGAGTCCCTGTTCTGGCCTGGTTTTCTTCTCATTGGCCTCCATGTCAGGTGTGTGTGGCAGATTTTGCTGCATCTCTACACTGTATGAGATTGTATCATCCCAGCTCTGTCAACTGAGAGATGCAGCCATCAGAGATAATCAGATGATATTATCAGAGCTGCAGTGGCAGAAGAAATGGTAAATTCACTTTCACGTGGAAGATAGAGCAAGATTGTCTTCTGCTGCTCCAGAAGGTAGGACCCAAACCAATGGATTTGAATTACAGGAAAGGAGATTCTACCTAAACCGTAGGAAGAACTTTCTGATGGTAAGAGCTGTTCTACAGTGGAACAGATTACCACAGATGGTAGTGGACTCTCCGTAAAGAGGTTTCAAAACACAGGGTGGGTGGCCATGTCTCAGGGATTCTTTAGCTGTGATACCTGCATTGCACAGGGTTTGGCTATATGGCCCTTGTAGGTCCCTTCCAATACTGCAATTCTGTAATTTGATATAACAATGACATGTCTCTCCAATATTTGCCAGTATTTCCAGCCATAACTTGGTCCATCATCTAATACCGTAAAATGTCTCTGTAACAATTCAGGGAACACTGCAAGAAAAAAAACCCCATTCCTTGTTTGTCATTTCCATACATGCAGTTCAAGATTTAAGGAAGCTCTCTAAGTTTCAGCATAACACTGTCCTTATAGGAATGTCCATGCTACGAATTTCAGAAGGGGAAAGGGATAATCACTACAGTAATGAACAAGTGCTAAGTGCCAACTGAAATAATGCAAAAAGTGAGGCAGGAGTGTCTATGATCACCTATTTGGGGAAACATGAAATTTTTCAAAAAATACAACAAAAAAAAAAAAAGGTTTTTTTTTAAAAAATGGACAAAAGCTCCATAATATAGCCTTACAAAGACTGAACATGATTTGTACCTACAGAATGTAGAGCATCAGTTGGAAAAGAAAACAAATTGCAGAAGAAAAGGTTCTTGCTTCAGCCCCTTAACAACTGATGGTATCTAGAGGAAGGGATGGCTGGCAGGAAACCTGAACAGAAGCTCTCCTAGTAAGAGCTCAGGATGCATTGCAAGATTTTATTGTAGGTTCTGTTTGCTTATTTATAAGTGTGTTCCTGAAGCTTGCTTTGCTTTGCTAACACCTCTCATTTGTCTGTCAGAAGTATTCATTTGCACAGAGTGAGGGCTGTAGCTCAGTGGTAGAGCAACCAGAAGGTCCCAGGTTCAATCCTTGACATTTCCAAGCAGGGCTGGGAGAAACCCTGGTCTGAAACCCTGGAAAACTGCATCTAGTCAGTGTAGACAATAGTGAGCTAGATGGACAATTCAAAGTGTTGGTGCTAACCCTCAAAGCCCTAAATGGCCTTGGCCCAGTATACCTGAAGCAGCATCTCCACCTCCATTGTTCTGCCCAGACACTGAGGTCCTCCTCTGAGGGTCTTCTGGCAGCTCCCTCACTATGAGAAGCAAAGTTACAGGGAACCAGAAGGCCCTGCTTGTCAGTGGCACCCTTCCTGTGGAATGCTCTCCCTTCAGATGTCAAGGAGATAAAGAAGGACACAATTTTTAGAAGACATCTGAAGGCAGCCCTGTATTGGTAGGATTTTAATGTTTGATGTTTTATTATGTTTTTATATACGCTGTGAACCGCTCAGAGTGGCTGGGGAAACCCAGCCAGATGGGTGGAGTATTATTATTATTATTATTATTATTATTATTATTATTATGCTGCATTCCTGTATGCGCTTATGATGGTGAAGGTCTCCATGAAGTCAAATGGTGCACTTCAGCAACACCACAGCAATACATAGCACAGAAGAAACACACAACAACCTCTAAAAAAATATTAAAAGGAAGGACAGTTTTCTGACAGCTTATTTTGACCCTAGGTGGCACTTACTTCAACCTGAGATCCTCACGTTCTAGTTTCAGAAGTTGACTCAGAAATAAGTTCCAGTGTGTTCAGTAAGCCATACTCCCAGGGAAGCAAACATAGGGTGGGAGTGAGGGGTGGGGAGTAACATTCAAAATGTGGTTGCATTAATGTATCTTTAGTCTTTAGGGCACAAGCAGCCAATGTTTTTCCCTCCATATGTTGTTGGACTACAGCTCCCATCTTCAGGGACCACTGGACACATTGGCTGGGGCTGATAGAAATTGGAATTCATCTGAAGGGTAGAGCCTTGGTTACCACACAAAAGTGGGTGGCACAATGGGTCCAGCTATTAACCAGAAAGTTAGTGGTTCAAGGCCACCCTGGGACAGCTGTGGGCAGAGGGTTGGACTAGATGACCCTCAGGGTTCCTTCCAACTCTACAATTCTATTATGATTTATTGAATGCACTAATCAAATGCTGAACCTTGCTGTGCTAACTTTAATCAGCAAGACATACGAAGAATCCTTCAGGTTTTAAGGCTTATGTTGAAGATTCCAGATTGAAATTTCTACCTCCCCCCCCCCTACAAAAAATCATTTCAGATCAAATCTGAATCTTTTCAAGGAAAGGGGCTATTTCCCCCTGTACCTGTAGGTTGGATCACCAGTGAGGACATGGCTCTGAGCATGTACAGAGGTCCATTTTCACCATTCAGTCAAAACCTAACTATATGATACCTAGCAGCTTCACCATATTGTTCTCTTGCTGGACATACATTTGATTTTTGCCACTAACGTATTTTAAAATAAGTGGTGAACTTATTGCACATTGACTTTTCCTTGTCATGTTGTGACACTCTACTACATGGAAAGATCATTACTTCCCAGAAGTTCTTTGAGAAACAGATGGATTCACAAGACCATTTTGAACTGGCCAAGGCTCCTGAATTTAATTCTGAATTTCTCTTTCTATTTTTGTCACATTGACTTAGCTGCCTGACATTGACACATCCAGACACATTTTGATGATATCCTGGTTTCCACCACCGCATGGATCAACCCACACCTCAGACATTTTCAGAAGGATAACCAGTCACTGTTTCACCACAAAGACAAGGAAGGTTCTGAATAACTTTGCCAATTCAAAATGGTTGTGTGAATCCACCGACTTGTCAAAGATTTCTCAGAATCCAAGTTAAGCTCACTCATCTTTTGGATAATGCAGAAGAGGACATCGGTGCTCCTTCCCCAAAAAGAGGGGAGAAATTTAGCATCCAGTAACTACATGAAAAATGGCTGTGCATTATGTGGTCCTGGACCTAGAAAACCATGGCAGAGCTTTTCACACCACATAAACTTCCGTTCACTAAAATCAAGCAGTGCTTCTGGATATGGAAAGAAAGGGGGGAATCTCAAGAAGCTGGCTACCTTCAGTTCCTGCTGAATACTGACAGGTCTCGCCCAGCATGGGATAGGAAGCATAGTTTAAAGAGATGGACTGCAGGTTGAAGGTCGAATTCTTAAAGATCTTGGTCGGTTGAGCCAGCTCCTCCAAGGCCTTGTCATGAATAGACTGTGTTCTCACAAGGCTGCCCAGGGGCCTCTCCTCACCGCATTGTCCCACAGCCCCAGGGGGCCTTCCTCTTAGCACCAAACAGTCAGGGCTCTCTGTCCTTTGAGCAGGATGGCTCATGGGTCCCACAATCACATTGGCCCCCGCTGTGTGAGCTAAAGACCAGATCCTGGGCTTCTCAGGGGCTTCGTAGGGTTGGCCATGATTTCCAAGGCCACCCACCAAGGTGGCTCCTCCCTTGTGGCCAAGGAAGTCCCCCGTAAGTGCCGAGTCAGCTTTGGCACAGGGGAAGGCCTGAAAGTGGCTGGGCAGGCTAAGGTTGCAGTTGTTTTTTTCTGTCTCGGCCAAGGTGCTGCCCACACCAGGGCCTTCTTGGTGTGGATGCTTCGGCTCAGCCTCCAGCTTGATTTCAGCCTCCTCCTCGTCCAAGTCCTCCAGATCGCTCAACTGCAATTCCTTTTCTTCTTTGCATCTTTTGGGATCTGTATTTTGGAACGAAAAGCAGGGGCAGAAAGGATATGTGTAAACACCAACAACAACCCACAAGAAGGTTGAGTAACTGCAAGGCCAGGCCACACACTAGCCTCAATGAGGTAGTCACCTCAGGTGGCCGGCTGGGGACAACTGGTAGGGGTGGTGAATCCGGGATCCCAAGGAGAAGACCACTTATTGCCTCTTGAGTTTTTCACTCATGGCTGCCACTTGAGAAGAATGGGGCCACCACTAGCACTGCCTTCTCCACTCTGGCTTTTTTTCTCCACCACCAGCTTCAGCATGCCAGGGCTTTTCTATGCCACCTCCAATCACTTCAGGTGGAAGAGGAGGAGGAGGCGGTAGCGGTGGGGGAAGGGAAGAGGAGAAGTGGCAGGGGGGCACAATTGACTAGTTTTGCCTCAAGCGGCAAAATGTATTGGGCCAGCCAGCCCTGAACTACCATGCCAAAATGCAAGGAGATCAGAACTTTGCACTTCTCATTTACAGACAGTGATAGTTTAGTACTTTCACATTCAGACAACCTCTAGCTAAATACCAAGGACAAGAAGCAAATAAGGCATTCCCTTCATATCCGATATTGAATTAGACATTAGACAAAATTGTGTGTGTGTGTGTGTGTGTGTGTGTGTGTATTTAGTCACACTACATATAATCAAATTTATGGCACTTCCTGCTACAGAGATGTGGTGTTGGCCATTATCTTAGATAGCTTTTAAGATGGTTTATGAAAAATAATAATACAGTTCTACCAACGGCCATTCATTGTGATGGCTGGATTCTGTATTCAAAGCAGAGACAGTACACCACTGAGCACAGGTGGGGCGCTGTGGGCTTACTGGAGGCATCTGGTAGACCACTTGATAGACATTTGGTGTGATCCAGCAGGGCATCAACAACTGAACATAAGAGGAGCCTTGAGAGATCAGATCAAAGATCTACAGTATCTCAGAGTTGGAGAATATCTGTGTCCCTCAAGATGTTGCTGGACTACAACTCCCATCAGTCTTGATCCTGCCATCTGGGGTTGATGGATTCTGCAGTCCAGCAACCTCTGGAGGCCCAAAAGTTCTCCACCCCGGTCTATCAAGACCAGCCCCCTGCACTCCACAGTGGTCAACCAGATGGCTCCAGGAAATACAATATAATAATTACTTTATTTTATGTTTTCTTCCAAAGAATCCATTATATCTTCACAACCACTCTGTAAAGTAGATTAGATCAAGAGGCATCCAGCAAGTCCATTTCCAAGCCTACCTTTGCTTTCATTTTCACTGCCACAGTCTTCACCATTCCTTCTCCCATCCTCTCGCCTCTCTTCTCCTGCTTTGTTTTTTGGAGACCAGGTCATCTTATTCTCTTTCTTGAGCCTTCTCCGAGCATTGGCGAACCAGGTAGAGACCTGAGTGAGGGTCATCTTGGTGATGATGGCCAGCATGATCTTCTCTCCTTTGGTAGGGTAGGGGTTTTTCCGGTGCTCATACAGCCACGTCTTCAAAGTGCTAGTGGTCTCTCGGGTGGCATTCTTGCGTCTGGCTGAGCTGCTAAAATCCACTGTTCCATATCTGGGAGAAAGATAGAGATGCTGAGCATGATTTTCTGAGCCAGTATGGGGGTGCATATGCTACTTTTCAGGCAGAATGGAACCACAAATTGGAACAGTGTCAAAATGAACAATGAGAAGATAACTACAGCCCATTCATAGGCTTAAGAACATAAGACACACCTGCTGGATGAGACTAGTGGCCCATCTAGTCCAGCATCCTGTTCTCACAGTGCCAACCAAATTCCTACGGGATACCCACAGACAAGACCTGAGCACAAGAGCATCTTCCCCCCTGCAGTTTCCAGCAACTAACAGCATAATGTCTCCAATTGTGGAGGCCATTTGTTGGTGATTCTAGGCAAATTTACTCACAAGTTTGATCCACCGAATACAATGGAGCTTACTCCCCAATAAGAGTGTTTAGATAGAATTCTATATACCCTTACAGGGGAGCATGTTCTACTAAACTCAATAGGACTTCTGAGCATGCCTGCAAAGGATTGCATTTCTACACCTTTTGCTATCATCAGGTCTAAAAGATGGCAAGAATGAGAAATGTTACTCAAATATATTTTAATTGAATATTCTAGTCATTTGCATCTTGCAGGTGGTGAGTACTTTCTTCTATTTACGTATATAAAAAAGAAAAGTACAGGATAGTGTGAGATAGAAACTACTTCCTCTTCAGAGCCCTATTGGCAATACCATCTTATGCACGTTTAAAGGTAAAGGGACCCCTGGCCATTAGGTCCAGTCGTGGCTGACTCTGGGGTTGCAGCGCTCATCTCGCTTTATCCGGGTCATTCTGGTGAACCAGAGCAGCTCATGAAAATGCCATTTACCTTCCTGCTGGAGTGGTACCTATTTACTCAGAGGTAAATCCCTCTAAGTTCAATGGGGCTTACTCTCTTGTAAGTGAATATAGGACTTCAACCTAACAACACTCACACACATCACCCAAAAGCAACAGAAAAGCAGCAGGCCATACTTTTCCTCATTGTGGCTTCTCAGTGCTGTGGGAAGTTTAAGACAGAAGAGGTCTACCAGCAGAAAGTAGGGAAATTATGGGGAATTGTGCATCTCCCATATGTTGTTGGACTCCAGCTCCCATCATTAAAAGACAACTGAAGGCGGCCCCATTTAGGGAAGTTTTTAATGTTTGATGTTGTATTGTTTTTAAAATTCGGTTGGAAGCTGCCCAGAGTGGCTGGGGAAACCCAGCCAGATGAGCAGGGTATAAATAATATCTTTATTATCATCATCATCATCCCTAATCACTGGCCCCACTGGCTGATGGAAGTTGGGATCCAACAACATCTGGAGGATTGCAGGATCCTCATCTGGGTTGCAGTTTTATAAAATTATGCATGACATGGAGAAAGTGGGTAGAGAAAAGTTTTCCTCCCTGTCTCATAACACTAGAACAATGCTGGAAGATTCATCACAGATAAAAATAATTACTTCACATAGTGAATAAATTATTCACATAGCACCTAGTTAAACTATGGAATCGCCCCAGGAGGCAGTGATGGGCACCAACTTGGATGGCTATGAAAGAGGATTTTTGATGGCTATGAAAGATGAATTTATGGAGGATACCAATGGCTACAAGCCAGAATGGCTGTGTTTTGCCTCCACAGTCAGAGGCAGTAATGCATCTGAATACCCACTGCTGGAAACCACAGGAGGGAGAGTGGTCTCCTGCTCAGGTCCTGCTTGACTGTTTCCCACAGGCATCTGGTTGGCCACTGTGAGAACAGGATGCCATTGGCCTGAACCAAATAAAAAGATTTAGGCAAACCCCAATGCTATATTGCTTAATAATTATAATAGTGATTATTATGAAAAAATACAGGTCTTGGTGCTGGCCTGCCCTCTTTTGCATGTATAAATTGCTAGGCCAGATGAAAGGTTGTACTGACAGCAGAGTAACTAGCTTACAAAGGTCAGTGACAAAAGGACAAGATTTGCATGGAGACAGTCCCAGATTAGTCTCAGGCATCCTCAAGAAGGGCTTCTATCTCCTGGAGAGCTGTTGCCTTTCACTCTAGACAGGCCACATTCACACGTACATTTAAAGTATTAAGACCCCGCTTTGAAAAGTCATGGCTTCCCCCCAAAGAATTCTGGGAACTGTAGCTGCTGAGGGTTGTTAGGAGGAGACTTGTATTCCCCTCACAGAGCTATGATTCCCAGAGTTTCTCCCTCAGTTGATTTGCTCTAGTTTTTATTGTTTTATACTGTATGTTAATGTTAGCCTATTATTTTATTGCTGTGGGAGCCCCTCACAAAAGTTCTGTTACGGGACAGCTATATAAATGAAGACAGTAAATGAATATCCATAGGATCACCACCCTCTGCAATGTATGCAGAAGGCCCCAGAGTCAACTCTGGCCGTGTGAGAAGGTTCCTTGTTTGAAATCCTGGAGAGCTGCTATGTGTCATTGTGATCCCACTCAGTATCAGGTACAGAGGAGTCGCTTGAAAGGCATTGGAAGGGGCTCCTTTGCCCTTTGCAAAGCACGCCAGCATTCCAGGCGCCACTGCAAAAGCAAACCTTCGAATGGAGTCGTGCTATTCCTGAGGGCTGCTCCCCAGATCGCCCGGGATTAACACAGAAAGAGACGAGTCAATTGATAGGGCGGGGGAGGGAGAATGTCGGAGGTTTGCCGCTGCTGTAGCTCCCAACAGTCGCGGGCAGATCTAAAGAGCTCCCGCTCGGCTGATCAAAGCGCTTGTTACCTGTCGTATTGGTACTGCCCAAAGGAATGCTCGTAGGTGTAGTAGGCGGCGGCCGTGGGCTGTGCAATCCCCGCGTGCAAAGCGGAGGAGCCGTCCTTGATGTCGTACTGGGAGTTCTAGAAAACACATTAAAAGTGTTTTAAGGCTGAGTACGAAGGGAGATCCCGCATGCTTTTTCCTTCCTTTCCCGCCCACCCTGCTCCGGGCCGAGATGCCCCAACTAACCAATAGCAATGACTGTGGGAAATCGCACCCGATTCTCTGGATTCCTTAATCCGGATTAAGTACCTTTTGGACTAATGAGAGCGTTTAGGCTGTCCAGGCTTTCATGGGGGTAAGCCCCAGCTGAGTACAGGACTATTTGGGGACGATTTCCGAAGTTGCTATTTCTTCCCGTTTGCATTGAGGCCAGGGTTGACTATACGCATACACAATTCCCATGTTGGGTTTTCACCTCTATGGTACGATCCTGAAACTGCAGTCCTAAAACACATTTACTGAGCAGCAATTGCCGTTGAACAAATGGGACCTGTTTGCAAAGAAACAGGTAGGGAGCTGCATTGTTAAAATCCTACCAACTTTAACGCAGAGCTTGTCCCATTTTGCTGCTTTTTAACTAAAAATTCCTAAATTTTGTTTCGCTTGGAAGTCAAGAATGGGTGGATCGGCTAGAAAAGGGGGATAGGTTTTTTAATGAACTTATCATAAATATAAAGTTTCTGAAGCATGCTAGTTTTAGAAAACGACCTTAGGGTGTAATTATAATGACATTTGCCGATGTGTACGCTCCATTGGACTCACAAGGAATTACTTCTGAGATGACAATAGAATTGTCTCTCTCTTTTATAGTCTCCCTCTTTTTGGTTTCCTCTCCTGATCAGTGTAATAACTGCAAGCTACCTCGGGGCAGAGACCCTTTTGTGTATGATGAGCGAGGTACAGGGATGGAGCTCTTTATTTTATTTTATTTTTACATTATCTTGACATCGTTTTGGGAGCAACGCATGACAATTAAGAAACAAGACAAAACAATAGGTCCCGGCCTTCAATGAGCTTACAGTCGCAAATCATCGATGGAAAGTGGAGGAGAGGTTTCTGCTTGGAGTCTAAGAATTGCTCTTGTGGAATTTGGGGACCCGAATCTGTGTACAACCGCAAGTCCTCCTTTCCACGCCGCTTTGGTTTTGTGCAGATCCCAGTTAAATTCCCCGCGCGCTCTTCCAGGTGAGTGTGGACAGGGACCGCTGCCCGGCGGCCCGAGTCTGTGCATGTTTGCTCAGAATAACATTATGCATATCCCCCAGCCCTGCGGAAAGGATCCCAAACCTTTGACCCAGTTCTGTCCAGTGGGGCGGGCCTACTCCTACCTTGGAGTACCTAAGGTTACTCTCAATACCCAACAGGTCTACACGGACCTCCCCAAATCCCAATAGGTCTACTCGGAAGTAAGTAGCACGGATCTCAGTGGGGCTTTATAATTTCCTAGTAAGAATTGTACGCTAGGAAAGACACTCAGAAGGGAACCAAACATCAAGAAACAGCGCAGGATTTTACTTCCGAGTAAACATCATCGCCTTGTAATGTAAATGCATTCTGATTCCCCTCCCCCAGCTGCAAAACTGCTAATACGATTAGGTGCATTACCAGGTCAACAGGGACTAGCGCCCCCTTTTCTTCTTAGTAACCAAATTGTAGCGCGAAAGTCATAGGGGAGCGGAAGGCCTGTGCCTTCCCTTCACTCACCAGCGTGGTGTACAGTGTGGACGGATCCGCTCCGTACGGGAGATAATTGGCGTAACTTTGGCCGGCCGCAGCTGCGTAGGGCGAGCCGTACATCCCCAGCGCCGCATTGAGGTCCGTCCTAGAGCCGGCCAACAGCCTGTTCTCGTAAGAGGGGCAGCAGAGGGTGGCCGTTTGGGAAGAAGATCCCGAGGACACATCGGAGACGGATCGAGTCCCTGAGTCACAGCAAGTGGTGCTAGAGGTGGCTGAGACGAAAAACTGGAGTTCAGAGAGAGAGGGAGAGAGAAATAATTAGAAAAACGCAAGAAAGAAAGTCGAGAAACAATTTCACGTTAATTGCAAAGCACATTTGGAGTGGGTGGTTGGGTGCTGGGGGAGAAGCCCTTGTTAGCCCTGAAGAAACGGACGGTGCTTCCTTCCGAGTAGGATCCAGCCGGTAAATAGGGCTGTGGAGATCCAGGGGTCCGGAGGAGGCTGTCCAAAGCGGGACGCCAGAAGTGCAGAGTCTCCTAAGCCAACCCCAATTTACAGCAAAGGAAGCCCCCAAAGCGAATGTAACGTTTTGCTTAGAATTCCTGATCCACCGAGTGGCTTGAAAATCTTAATGGAAAGGGAGAGAGAGGGAAGGTACCATCGTGGCAAGCCGGATGAGACTCATAAAAGATACCACCTTCCCTTAAATTATATGGGGGGGGGGGGGAATGCAGGTAGCGGGGAGGGGAGGCTGTGCAGGTGTAATACTGTGGGAGGCTTCCAGCTTCATCCGCAGAGGCACGAAGTCGGCGGGGATGAGGCACCTGGGACCGAAGTCAGGCAGGAAGGCTTGGAAAGCAAGAGGAAGCAGAAAGGTTGCTCCCATGAGAGAGCAGCGGATACCAGTCAATTAAAAGACCGATTTTCTCTCTCTTTAAAGTATATATAAGATAAACCTGGGAGATACACCCCCACCTGAAAGCCTGGAGAACGGCTGCCAGTCAGTGTAGACAATACTGAACTTGATGGACCGCTGTAAGGTAGGTTCCTGAATTCTAGATCAAGTCATAGTATACTTTTGCAATTTGCATTACACCGTATGACACAATAGAGTAAATGACACTGAATTAATTGGCTGCATACGCTGTTATTCTTTCTCTCACATACACACCTCGCCCTCCCAGGTCTCTACCTCCGCCTACCCCTCAGGTAAAAAGAAAACAAATAATTGGGGGGGGGGCTGACTCTCGTGGATTACACCGGAATAAGCAGAATCCGAAATCCAAATCTAAATTGGACTACGAAAGCGTGTGGGCTCAGTAGCAATCGCCCCCTTCCAAAACGGGACTGACTTCTCAACCAGGTATGCGTAGGAATGCCTCTTCGCGTGATAAAACTGCGACGAGTCAATAATTTCCATTGGAATCGATAGGACTTTCCTTCCAAGTCAGTATCTTCCAAGTCAGTATCTTAGAACAGCTTTGGTCGCCTTGGCAAAACTTTATTTCCAAGTTATTTTCTCACTCAAAGAACCGTATGTCAATATTTATTGGAGCTGAGAGGAGGGGGAGCACACCCAAACTGTGCCAGTCCTATAAATACCTTGTACCCAAACAACACATACACGGATCGCCTTCAGTGGAAAATCAATGAGAGATTTGCAGATCAACTGAACTTCAGGAACACCCGCCCCCCTTCCGCCTAAACTTGCCACCACTTAAAACTGAACAGGTAGTCATGAGAAAACAAATTCTTGCTGCGATCCTCTGCATCTTTCATTGGTGAGGTTGGGATTGAGTCCCATTGCAAACTCATTGGGATTGAACCCATTGCAATCTCATTGGGATTGAGTCCCATTGCAAACAGCCTGTCTTACTCCTGAGTAAACTTGGGTAGGAGCAGTCTGCCGGTTCACCATATCTCCCATTCATTCAAACACGCGCACGCAGACACCCATCACACAGATCAAAGGAAGGTGGGAGGGGGCGACGCAGCATCTCCTCCAGATATTTGAAACAAACAAACAAAAATGATTAAAACTAGATAAATGCAAAGGAGGCTTTGAAAAGATACCTGACATTGCACGCCACGCCACAGACCCGGTTCTCCCCCCACACTAAAAAAAAAAAAAAGTGGTGGTGGGTGTTTGGACTTACCTGAGAAGACGTGTTGTAAGGATATCCAAGCTGTGAAAAAGACATCGTTGCTTTCCAGTTTTGTTTGGGGTGGGTTTTCTTTTTTTGAACGGAGGTTTGGGTGACCCCCCCTTTCTCCCCCCCTCCCCAAATCCTTCGCCACTGAGTCCTCCCCCTCCTTCCCTCCCGACCCACCTTTTCACACCCCCATCCCCACGCTGCCTCTTGATGACGATCAATTACGAGCAGGATTGCGATGGATTATTTTTTATTTCTTCTCTTCGCAACACCCCCCCCCGCCCCGCCCTCCCTCTCTACACACGTGAATTATAAATGATTGCAAGCGGGCATCTGCGGAAAAGAGGCTCGCAGCCTCCGCCGGAGCTCCCCGCCCGCCCCCTCCTCATCCTGATGCTTCTTGGAAAGAGAGGGGGGCTATAAATATAGATATAGATCATTTATAGATGGATAGATAGATAGAATCTATGGAGGGGGAGAACAGCTCAACAGAGGACGAGTTTCGTTGGAGAGGCGGGGGGGGGAGGGGAGAGGAGGATGTTGAAAAGAAATTGGTGATGATGGTGGTGGAGGGGTGCCCGGAGTAGGTGGGTGGGAAGGAAACGTCAAAGCTGGCAAGCCGTGGAAGAGTTCGCTTGTGCATTGTTTTTCTGTTCCCGTTCGAGTCCTTTCGCGCGCCGCTCCCCAGCCAGCGGAGCCGAGTGACGTCATAAGTAATCCTGAGTTCTTCGTGCCAATCCTGAGCCTCGCGCTGAGCATCTTAAAAGGCGCCCTTGTTTGTATCTGACATTATTGTTGTTATTGTTGTTGTTATTTATTCCGTGAACGGGGCCTCTGTGCACGTCAAATTTAAAGGCAGAGCCCTAACCTTGCCTCTTTTTTCTTTTCTTTTTTTGCAGAAGGTAATGACAAGCAGTCGTGTGGTCAATTCGAAAGTGCAGGCGCCCTTCAGGCCCGCCCCTAACCACGCCCCTTTCTGCCTATACAACAAAAGTGCATTGTTGTCGACCAAGGCAGAAGCGATGACTTCCATGACAAACCAGCTTCCCCGCGGTTTCCTTTACTCCCAGTTCCCGCTTGCGCCACCCAGCCCAAGGAAGAGTTCTGGTGCATTCTTAAACTTACTCGCTCTTTTGCTACCCGTTTGTGTTGGAAACGGATTCATGGGATGCCCCCGCAAAAAACAAAAACAAAACAACAACAATATTAGACATGCATGCTCACACAACCTTTCTCTCCCACAGCTTAGTTTATTTGCTTGGTTTCTTTTGGAATATATTATTATTATTATTATTAACTATTACAACTATTACAATTGCTATGTATCACCGCAGGAAAGGACTTCATCGTGCCTCTGCTGTGAAACAAACGGGCAGCTTCATTCTTGTCCGTCCCTGCTGGGAAAGGGTTAAATATCTCCCTCTATAAATCTCTAGTTCTTGTTGTTGCTGTTCATTTATTTGCTTTCCCATACCTCTCCCCTCCCCTCTCTCTTGTCACACAACCCAAACCCAGATTTGAGAACACAAAAGGACAGAATTCACCTTTACGTTCCTCCACTGCAGCGCCATCGCCACCAGCGGGAAGAAACACCACGTCTCCTTCACCACCACCTAGGGAAACACACTTGCTTCCCCTAGGGGGCTCCCCCACTCACCCCACAGGAACAAATGAACTCTCGGGAGCTGCTGTTTACCACTCTATACCCGTCCTATGAGGTCCAATCCTAATCTCAGTCCTAGGCATGTTCAACTCAGTTGAGTTAAATGGGCTTTAGCGCCAGCTAAAATGCCTACAGGATCGCGACCTGATTTTCTTTCCTCCTTTCCACTCCTCACATCAACATGGGATGAGCTCATTGGTCCAATGACAGATCAGGAAGACCATTTCCCCAATCAGTATAACTCGCTTACCTGTCCCCAACCCCATGGCCACCCCATGGGCACCCAGAATCCTTAGTAACTTCGTCGCCTGCCGTTGTCACCCTGTAGGCCCTACAGTGGGGGCGTAGGAATCCCCTTTGCACAAGCACTCCTTTCCCTGCTGGACCCATAGCTAAATAAAGGAGAAGGGGTCAGACTGTAATAATAGAGGATCACGGTGAAACTCTTTGCTCATAGTCATCCCTCGCCTACCCGTTCTCTTCTCCTCTTCCGGTCGAAATATGGTTGGTAAATTGCGAGAAGCCCCTTTTTTGCGCGGGTTGCTCTTTATAAAGACCTGTATATTGATGGCGCAAGAATTACTATCCCATCTCCTTTTTAAATCTCCACTCTTAAGGTTTTCTCCTTAACACGCCCCCCCCCCCATCTAAACACACACAATAACAAAAAAGTCTCAAAACATACGCAAACTTGCCTGGTACTCATTGTACTCAATGGGGCTTACCTCTGAACATATATGCACAGGAATTGCTCTATCCTAAAGTTAATGGAGGGCTTCAGTAGTCCCTCCAGCCAGAAACTTTGTATTGCTGCAGCCTTTCCAAACGAGGCTGTGTTCTCTCTCCTCCACCCTCAGGCAACCCACACGCACTTTATGATCTTCTGGATCAATCCGTCGACCACCTGGAAGATGCGTATTTAACCTGGCTGTAAAAAGACGCAACTTTTATTGGCGTGTGATGATTATATTACTGTAAAAGAAATTATTTTCCCCCGTTGTCGGCCGTCAGTGCACAAATGATTTCAACGTATTTCTCTCCCCCGCTCTTATCATTGACTCGTCTTTCCTAAACAAGGGATCCACGTTTTATGAGCTAGGTTTCCAAACAGGGAAATGGTGCAGCAGGTGATTCTAGAGTGGCACCAGACTTCCTGGATCCCGAGCATCCGCGGGGTGCGATGCACGGTCAGCGAAGTTCCACTCAATGGACCTTCCTCCTGGGTGGACATGCATTCTACGGTGTTGAGCTGTAGGACGCCATGGAACCTTATGCACGCTTACTTGGGAGTAAGTGCAACTGAATTCAATGGGAAGGGCCGGAGGGCACTTATTTCTGAGTAAGCATGCATTGGATCAGCGTGTTTGAGAGAGGGGATAGGAACTGGGAGAATCGGGACTGCCATGCCTTTCAATAATTAATCCAATGGATTAATCTGTTTTACGGTTAATTGATTGACTCAGTTCACCAATGCCCACTTTGGAATACGAATAAAAAAATAGTTGGGGTTTTGGCGTGTGTGTTTCAGGTGTGGCTCACCTGTGGCCCTCCATATACTCTTGGACCCCCAGCCAGCGTGGTCAGTGACCACAGGCGATGGGAGCTGAAGTTCGAGACTGGTCTTAGTTGCTAGCTGCCTACCTCATACCCAGATAGAGTTTTAGAAGGGACCTCTCCCTTTCACCCTGGCACGGAAAGGAGCGCCTCTTCTAACATGGGGACTCACCATGGGTGGCGCCAGAGGAGGGAAGGGGGCAAGCCCCCCTCCTCAGTGTATGGACTCTGTCACTAACATATACTGCCTCCCATATCTTAACATGTGGGACACTTCTCGCTCACCTCGAAATATACTTTGCCCTTTCTGGGCCAGATTATGCACCTTCAAAATACTTATATTCTCCTGCCCGGTTAAAAAGGGACGCCTTTGTTTAAGGGGCACAGAATATTTCCAATAGACACAAATACACACGGGGTTTTAAGAACTTTCAATAAAGTTCTCTGCCTTTTGCTAGTCCCCAAGAAATCCCAAAATTCAAAATAGGGCAGAAAAGAAACCCTTCTCTGAACGGGTCTGTGACCGTATGGTAAATGATTAGTTGAAACCCTTCTATAAACAGCTCGTCCCCCCACCCTTATTTTTTTTCCCTCCCCCGGGGGTGGGGGCAGACAGAAACAGACAAATAGGACCTAGCTGGGGCGTTGAGGGAAGAGACGAGACTTCCTCCTCTATTCTGCTCTCGCCCTCCCTCTTAGATCCCACCGGACCAGCCCTCCTTTTTCCGAGCATCTCGTCCAGTGTAAATCCGGGGCTCCTAAGGGACCCTCCCCACCAGAATCTGGAAATGGCCTCGCATAAGCAGGAACCCAGCGAAGCACCAGGGGAGGCGGCGGAGAGCCGCAGAGAGGAGGCACTGACAGATCAAGGAGAGAATGATTGATGGCTGCCCAGAGACCAGGCTGCCCATTGCCACTGGGGTGTAATTGCATCAATTAACAAATGGGAAGGCCCTCGTTGAACCATTCAACTTGATACGACGCTGCCCGTTGGCCACCGATGTGAGATCTTGGCACCGAAGGGGACATTCCTCGTCCCCCGCCTTCTCTCTCTCTGTCGTACCTGGGTTTGGGGGGGTGCGCGCGCATTTAATACTCACACGCGCACGCATCTGAATATGTGTGTTTTTATTTGCATTTAAGAAAATCCTTATTAGAGTTTCCCTCGCTCTCGGTTTATGTAAAAGAAAATCCCGGAGTGATCCCGGAGTCTTCTCTTCTTATGTACGATACCTTAAGCTAATTGGAGGCTAATTTGTTTTATGCCTCTATGTGAAGGTATAAAACAAAACAAAAATCCAAAAATCCAGGCGTTCTTTAGGAGCCTTTTAAATGTATGCGTATCAAAGAAAAGCACAAGTTATTTCGGAGTAAGCTTCGTAATCAGAAGTGATTCTGAAGTTTTCACTCTTCACGTGTACCCGTAACCAGAGCGAACCAGGCGTTATTCTGGAGTGTGTGTTATCAAGGGTCGCGGGAGGCGGTGGGTAGGGGCAGGCATGTCGTCTGTTATCTTTTTCTAACCTCTCCGTTGTAAAACGAGCAACGCCACGGATATTCCCTTGTTTTGCAACCACACCGGGTTCTGGTTGCACATCCCTTTGTGACTCGCTGCAGCGGATCTCGTCTGCCTGTTCACAGTTCCTCCGATTCTTCGGGTGTGACCAAACCCACCCCAACAGGGAGAGAGAGAGTCGCTTGCAACAGGTTTTGAACGGCAGAGGAGGAAAAGAAGTCAGCCTTTTCTCCCTCTTCGGATTCTTCCTGCTACGCCTTGCTGTTCTTTTGGATCAGCTAATAAGGCACAAAGCCTCCCCCTCTGAAGTGGTTGATGTGCGAAGGCAAATATAATAACTTAAAAGTCAAGTGTGCGTGTGTGTGTGTGGAGGGACCCAGGAAACCAAACAGAAAAGCAATGGAAGTTGCGCGCATTCTCTAAGGGTGGCGCTAGAGAGCCGCGAGTGAATCCGGAAATCTGATCAAACAGCTTTTAGATATAGATTAGAGCAGCAGCGGGAGAGGACTCTCTCCTCCCTCCCGCTTCTCCCACAAGCCAAAGAGGGGGAATAAACAGAGTCAACCTGTTTCTGCAGGGGATGGAATACGCTCAGTCAGGTAGAAATCTCTGCTAATGCATCTCTCACTCAGTTGCAAACTTTGCAAACTGGGGACTGTGAGCCTGCTAGTTCTCTTCCCCACTGTGCTGAGGGCCTTTGGAGTCCCTTCTGCTTTCTGGTCTTTTATAACCTCCCCACCCCCACCACAAAAAAGCAAGTTCTTCTGCAGCCAGTGGTTATTAAGTTCTAAATCAACCATTGCATTTCAAATGCCCTTGCAAAGCTATTCTAAACAACAAACTTCCCTCATAGCCAGCAACTGGTTTTTCAGAGCCCACCCCCTGACCTGGGGGCAGCAGGGGGGGACCTGCTCCCCCTGTAGGTTCCCCCCTCCAGGTATCTGCTTGGTCACATGATAATAGGATAATAGGATGAAGGGCTAGATGGGCCATTGGGCTGATCCAACAGGCTCCTCTTATCTTACTGTTTTCCCAGTAAAACTCATTCTGGTGGGAAGGCCTTATGGTGATGACTTCCAATCTCTCAGCTACCATCAACAGTAGGAGCTGAGGCAAAGTTACCAGCATTTATAATTTAAAGCCCCACTTTTTCTACAAGGAGTGCAAGGTGGTGTACATGGTTCTCTGACCTCCCCCATTTATCCTGACCACAACCCTGTGAGGTAGACAAGGCCAAGAGAGGGTCACCGGACCAAGATCCCCTGGTGAGCTTCAAGACTTTGATGAGCCTAGGCCTTCCCAACCCTAGTCCCACCCCCTTTTATCCACACAACAGCCCTGTGAGGTAGGTTAGGCTGAGAGGCAGTGACTGGCCCAAGGTGCCCCAGTGAGCTTCACAGCAAAATGGTTTATAAAAAAAGGCGTTGATTCATCATATTTGTATCCCATCATTCTTCCACATGAAACACAGAACAGACCTAACAAAAAGCTAAACTTTTCTGTAATTTGGAAAGTAAAAATGAACTGCTCCTGTCCTGCATTCAGAGAGTGAAGGAGGTGTTTGATTCATGATGAGCAAACTGGGGTGTGGATGTGATGAAGGTCACATGGCATTGCGAAAAGAAAGAGAAAAGAAAAGAAAAGGAAAAAAGAGATGGAGGGTTAACTATGTATAAACCTTGCTCTTCTCCCAAGGAGCTCATGTACATGACTTTCTCCATCCTCATGACAAAGTAAAAATAAAAATCCTATCTCTTTTTTTAAAGAAGGCTTCTGAAACTGGGTGAACTAAGAAATAGTGATTGATCCTTAGTCACTCAGTGAACATCATGGCAGAGTGGAGATTTGAACTCATGTTTCCCTATTCCCAGTCCAAAACTATGCCACATTAGGGTCCACAACTGAAAGCTTTGCAATTTCCTCTCCCCTTGGGTCGTTAAAAAGAAAAAGAATCTGATTTTTAGTCTGAAAACTAATATAATGAATTGTGGACATTACTCAGCCTTCATAAAGGTGATATTTCTTCTCTCTCTCTGAATTAATCTTAGCAACATTTCTATCAATGTGATTTAGGGTCTTTTCAGGTGTTTCATTTTAAAACTTTGTTGTTGTTGTTGCTCTACACCAAAATGCAGCAATGTGTGAACGCAACTAATAAGCATTTGAAGATGCACACATTGTATGGGTAAGCACCAGAGAAAATAGGGGTTAGGTCTATTTTTTTATTGTGCGTAGATGCACAGTACATTTGTTGTGTTGTGTTATGTGTGAAACAGCCCAGAGCACAGTAATTTTGAAGCCCTGTGAATTGGAATGAAGCCATCAAGAGAGTTACAGTAGTTGATTTTCTAATAATAATAAAATGCTCATGTGACAATGTCTTCATTGCTTTTTCTGTCCGAGTCAGGATATTAAAACACTGACAACTCTACAATTCTATGAGTCTATGACATAAGAGTAGTTCTGATTACACTCAAACAGCAGCTGAAATTTCATTTTGATTCCATGAATACTCCCTTTAAAAATAATAATCATTTCCCCCTTTTTGCAGAAGTTGGTCTATAATGTTATATAGCTATTAACGTACTTTAATAATAGAAATAGAAAACCTCAACTAGATCCCCTAAAGGTCTATCTGTACTCTTTGAAAAGAGTGGAAATAAGCTTCAAATCAAACTTAAAAGTAGAAAACTGACTAATCTTTTTTTTTCTTTAATTTTTTTTTAAAGACAAAGAAAATAAAGGTTTCCCCTGGAAAATATCAGCTTGATAAGGCTGAGTTATTGTTAACAGAGACAAATGTATACGAAAAGTCATTAAGAACACCCTTGGGTGACATTATGGCTAATTATTTAATTGCATAAATCCCTAGTGGGAAGAGTACATTAATTATAGTGAAATAAAATGACTTGTTCTAAATCATTTGGCTCAGCAATTTTTATGTATGCTTTTATATGTCAGACCATTTAAAAATGTACATCAACTATATCTGTGTATATATATCTAGATATATCATATATAATAAAATATATAATATATAAGCTCTTGACACACTTCCTGAATGCTCCGAGCACAGCTGAAATGAAAAGGTTGTTCAAACCTCAAGAATATGTCTGTGTTAATGGCTCTCTACCTTGAATCATTGGCAAGTCTCTGTCCACCTCCCTGCTTTTAATACAGTACATTAATTTATTTCTCTTGCTCTGGTCTTTACAAACAAATGAGAATCCTGACACCCAAGACATCATTCCACGGACGAGAAAATGAAAAATCAATTTTGTGGTTTAGATAATGCAAATCAGTACATTCCTTAATTAAAAAGTATAGGGGTGAAAAAAGGATTAATTACCTGGATGGTGTCCGGCAGCCGTGGGTTGCTTTATAAGATGGCCTTTTGCAATTAAGCACTCTCTTTTACAGCCCTTTAGCAATTCCCCCCACCACGCCATAATCTATGTGTATACATTGGCGCGAGTACCACAGTGTCAGTTCCAGAGAGGCAGCTGTGTTACTCTGTTGCAGCAAGAAACAAGAGTCTTATTGCATCATAAAAGACTAAATATGTGTATAAGCTTTTGTTGACTAGAGCCTGCTTCATCAGTTGCAGTATGGTAACCATTTTAAATAACCCATTGGCACCTGGTGTTTTAAACTATGTTTCTATACAAAATCTGTGCAACTTTGTAGAATACTACTCAACTTCTTCCTGTTTTAACTAAAACAACACCCACCCTACCCCTCCCTTTTGATTGTGTGTGTGTGTGTAGGATCAGAAATCATGTCTTCTTTTCTTGCTTTGCAATTCCACAACTGCTTATGCTGAATCCCTTTCGTCTCACATAGCAGGCTGGAGGGGATGGAAATTGCCTGTCAAAAAATCCTTGCAAGCTCTTTCTTGGTGAGTTGTAAACATTGGCATAAACCTTGCATTAATGGCTTCTTGGGTTCTGCTCTCCATTTCATGGGGAAATAGTTTTGACTTTCTAGATGCCTTCAAAACATGTTGTGAACTATTTTCAGGAAAGACATAAAAAACAAACAAACAAACAGGTTTTAGAGGTCACAGAAACCCCATTTTCCCCAATCTACTTGTACATTGGTTGAAACAATTCCTGTTTAAATAGACACTTAGGCACAAATTACTCCCACAAACTTCAAATTTGTATTTCATTGCAACAGTTTTGCTGCGGGCAGGGGAGAGAAATCCCTGCTATTAGAAATGAATGTTCCTTTTCTTTTTAAACGATGGCTTAGATTCTACATGCAATCTTTAATTTTGTTTGCAACATCACCAAGAATTAGTTTGGGCAATGAGTTTTAATTTAAAAGGCAATTTACTGAGTGTGTTGACAGACAGGTTTTTTAAACGGCACCTTTCCAAAATGGAGGGGGAAATAAAACAATGGTTGAATTCAAACTGAGCATTTAAAGTGTCATTCTGTGGGCTTTAATTTTTTTCTAAAAGGGAGGGGCAGCAGGGGCAATTATGCAGCAAGAGATGGAAGAGAAGATTCAAAGGATCTGAAATTTAAGAATATAATCTTGGAGTGAAAATTCCTGCAGAGAACAAAGTAGATTTTTGATCCAGAGAATGGGCTTTTTTTGCATTCAGGTTTAGAGTATTTTTGTTTGTTTCTGTGTGTATTTTTGCATGGAGAAGGTGGAAATTCTTCAGGTCTATGCATGAATAAACAAGTATATGTGGACGACCTTAATACATAATTTATAGTGATCAGTCACTGCAGATCTAACTGAATAAACCCACAACGAACACTAATTGTTTTGACAAACAGGAGTATAAGATGGCTTATTTGTGGAACCTGTCTGATTATTTTGCCTTCTCTCAACAGCTATTGCCAGCTGATGAAATCTATGCTAGAAAAGGCACTGTGTGGGTGGGGAAGACCTCACCAAGAATATATGGGATGTCAACAAGGCACATGTGATTATGGTGATAAAGTGTTTTAATTGTGGAGAATGAGAACTAAGAAGGCCAAATCTCTTAGATAAGGTAACTCATTGAAGTAGTATATGACACCAATTTCGATTTAATAGGAGAAATAATCTGTGGTGGCTTGTCAGTCAAGGAGAAATCCAGGGCACAGTTTTGGAGGAGGTGATGTTCTAAGATCAAATTGGAAATATGAATCTGAAGATATTTCAAAAGACAATATTTCTTTGTCTTTTTAATGCAAGGGCAGAAGACCTGCTGCAGCACTTCCATCTCCCTTCATTTCTGGCCAGCTTGGCAATGGTCAAGGCCTTATGGGAGTTGCAGTCCATTAATGTCTGAGCAATGTCAGCAACCTGTGATCTGTAGGTGCCATGCCACAAAGCCACCCACTGTGAAAGGTAAGAGGGATTAGGAGATATTTTAGGACCGGTCCAAAAGATAAAGTTTTCCACGGATTGACATTTGTTCCAATTCAACAGAGGGTTGAATTGGAATTTCTCTACTTCTGATCATTTTACTCGTACTTTTCTGCACCTTATCCAATGCCCACTGTTAGCATCTGGAGTTTATGTGCATCAGCAGAAGTTGAGCTTAACTACGAATCCCTGCCTGGAGCATGCTTTTACCCTGAAAGCAATCACACTGAGACTTTGGGTATAAACATAAGGAAGCTAAGATTATTATAGGAAATACATGCTTGATAGAAAGAACTAGGACCTTTTCAAACCACATTGGCTATGCAAAGCGCCATGCTTTCTTTTTCATCTCTGCAGGCAAGACAAAGGAAAGACATCTCCTCTCCCAAGGTGGGATCAAGAAGAAGCGGCAAGAGGCAATAAGGTCAGCAACCCTGAAAGCATCAGAAGGAGGGTCAGTACAGGTTAAGTTGGAAAGACACACACACTCTCTCTCTCCCCATGCAAAACCCATCAGCCTTAATACAAGCTCAGTTGCATCCCAACACAGTGGCAGACCTTGGTGTCTCAAATTTCAGTGGCACCCTGTGTGACATCCAGCACACCCCGAGCCTTCCATTGGATGTCATAATTGTGGTCTTGCTACAGCACCCTAGAAGCTCCATGCCTGGTGTGACCAAACTGTTTGCATTCCCCTCGATCCGCCTTTGTCCTGACACTTCCAACACCCACAGTGTGTTGGGGCAGCCAGAGTGGCACACCACCGTCAAAATGTCAACACTTTATCGGGTAGCCAGTATGATGGCCTGCACCTCAAGTCCCATCAGTCCCAGCCCATATGGTCAGTGCTAAAAGATATTGGGAGTTGTAGACCAATAACATCAGGAAAATGCTTTGTAAAATGGTATGGTTTTATTTCACTTACAAAGAAGGAGGTACATGGTAGAGGCGTTCCTCTGGTCTGGATCCTGTAAATGCAATCAGAATAAAGCCTGAATTTAGATGGGAACTCAATAAGATTGCATGAACCTATTAGGATGAGCAAAGGCTGTGACAGTGGTAATTTATTAGTTCATTTGCCACACCTGTAGTGATAGACAAACACATAACTTTCTGTAAGCATGGTAAATTCTTTGCTATGCAAGACTAATTCATGATGCTTTCTCTGGCTGTAAAGGACTTGGGTACCCTTTTGGGATCACGGTTCTCCCCCCCCCCCCATCCTCCTATACGTTATTCAAAACCCAATAAATACAATTTAGAAAAAGAATGTTCTACAATTTAAAAAGAATGTTCTACATTGGCTAAGCCTTCTATAGATTAAAATAATGGCCTTATGAGACTTGCTGTTTCTAATAATTCTTCTCATCAGATTTTGCCGTTTCTCTGCCACAGCACCTAGAATGGTAGCTGTTAATGAACTTTCTGCTGAAAACTCAACATCCCATTTCTGGATAGCTAAAGTCAGTTGAGGGCCAGGCAAGAAGTGGCATTGAATACATTGGGTTGTATCCAGGGCTTTTTCCCCAGTCAGAAATCACCGGAACTCAGTTCCATCACCTCTCAGGTAGGTGCTATTGCCATTATAAGAGAAAAGGGGAGGCATTCATAGTGAGTTCCAGCACCTCTTTTTCTAAAAAATAATAATAAAATAGCACTGGTACTGGTTGTATCCAACAAAGTCATCACACGTGTAGGACGACTTCCACTTGTGCAATGGAAATTCTCATTTCTCTCCTCCCCCTGTGCATTCCCACAGCCTCTCGAATCTCCTCTGTGTGATTCCTCAACACTCTGGAACAGATTTGGGGGGATGTTACATGGGAAGGGAGGGGAAGTTCTGTTGTGCAAGCAGAAGTCATTCTGTGAATGCAGTGACTTCACTAGATATATCCCAACAACTGTGTGCCTTTGTTCCCGCAACACATATGCTGCCATTGCACATCAGATGCAATACCAGCTTACATGAAGCTCCCAGAATTGGGGATAAGTTTTGTTGAGAATTTTGGAAACATCCCCAAAGAAATCAGATTTTCTTTTAGCCAAGGATTATCCTTTACTGCTCTCATGTTGTTTTTCCAACACATGCGTTACACTGAAGGTGGGACCTTTCTGGATATATAGAGCATCTCCCACAGGCCCCTACTCTTGGGAAGCTGGGACCACTTGGGTTTCCACACCCTAGGCACACTAATCTACAGTAAATCTTGCCAAATCAATAGGGTAGTGGTAGGAAATATCTTGGAAGTATATCATTTTTAAAGAAGCAGGAAACCCTCACAAGAGGCACGGCCATTAAAAGCAGAACCTCTTTTATACCTGTGACTCGTTGCAACTGCAATTAAAAACATTCCAATAATAAATCAGGGCCATATCGCCTTTAAGGCTTTTAACTTTTCATCCAAGTTCAAACTGGCTTCCCCCAAAAAATGTGCCAAGACTTTCACAATGTGTTTTTATGGACTCATAAATAAATATGACAATTCGTCTGAGCTGTATTTCCTTCATATTTGATGACAATGTATTATGACATTCACTCATTTGGTGTGCAAAAACCCCCTCTAATGCACTTAAAATCAGATTTCAAACTAAATGTTTTATGGGGAAATATTCTATTGATCATCCATTTAAAGATAGTGGGAGGGTGATTCATAACCAGCTGTTTGATATGAGAGAGAGAGAGAGAGAGAGATTGTGAGGGCATTCAGACCATGATTCTTAGAATGGTGCATGTCAGAAAATCCTAAGTGGAAGATCAACCGATATAATTTTTGCTGCTTTTATATTTTTGCATTCACCATTTAGAATTTATTTCTCCAATCCTTCTTGATTCTCTGGTTTTTAAAATGCAGGTTAGATAGGTGGGAAATAAAAGATACATTTCTTCTCCCTGGTGAATCTGGAATATAATGCATTAGTTGCTTATTTATGGAAACATATCCATCATAATCAATTTTACAATTAATATAAACTAGCAACGTTCATGGCTGGCATCAATCTGAGAATGCATGTCTAATAATTCACTTGAGAACATGAGAAAATGAGAAGAGCCCTGCTGGATCAGAGCTACATCTCACTCTGAACCCACTTTCCCTCAATGTCTAACGAGATGCCTACAAGCAGGATCTGAAGGTTATAGCTGTCTCCCACTGTGCCTGTGCATTGTTGTAGGATTGGGTGGTTGGCATGGATGATGCCTGTGGGTCTCAATGCTGACATCCAGTGAAAGGTGGGCTTTGTTCAACGTAGGCAACTTTAAGCCCATTCAAGCAGGATCTGAACCAGTCACTTTTGTATGGTGGATTTTTGAAGGTTATTTATTTTTTGCAAGCATCTTAGGAGGTCCTAGGAGGCACACCAGCTCCCAAAGGCACCACATTGGCAATCCTTGACATAATGTAATATTAGGAATTGCTTTGGAGGGAAAGCACTGAAGACAGTACACAAACACAGTCCATCTTTGGGAGAAAAAATACCAAGGTATGTGTGATTTGTTTAGCAAATCACTGAGACCCTCTTCAGGCATTTCCATGCAACCTCTATCATTTCATATATGAACAAATATAAGGATTAATGCTCAAAGCTTAATTTCACAGACTCATTATGGAATGTGAGACATGAGAATGAAGTGTGTCACCAAGCAGCCAGGGAATCCTGGTCACAGTCCACCCTAATGCCTCTTGAATTAAGGAGTAGGTTACACCACCTTTGCCAATGAAAAGCAACAAGTATGAATCAAGCTAACCTGCACTTAACTTCTTCACAATCTAATAATATCTATCCAGGAACCACCATTTTTGGGGAAAGTAGGAAGTTGCCTTATACAGTGGTACCTCAGGTTAAGAACGTAATTCATTCCGGAGTTCCGTTCTTAACCTGAAACTGTCCTTAACCTGAGATACCACTTTAGCTAATGGGGCCTCCTGCTGCCGCTGTGCCGTCGTCGTGTGATTTCTGTTCTCATCCTGAAGCAAAGTTCTTAACCCGAGGTACTACTTCTGGGTTAGAGGAGTCTGTAACCTGAAGCGTCTGTAACCTGAAGCGTCTGTAACCCAAGGTACCACTGTACTGCCCATCAAGCTCAGGCAGAAGAGCAGTAATCCAGGAGTAGAGCATGTCCTTTGCATGCAGATACATTCCAGGTTCAATACCTGACATCTCCAGAGAGGACAGAAAAATGTGCTGGAGATCTGCAGCAATGACCAATGGCCTGCCTTGAAATAAAGCAGTTTCCTCTCCCCAGTTCTTTCCAGTTCTAGCTGCATATTTGGGGATAGGACTCTACCACTGAACTACCACCCTCCTTTTGCAAATTTCTGTGTAGTTGCATCATCATTTATGACATGCTAGCAAAGAAAGAAAGAAAGAAAGAAAGAAAGAAAGAAAGAAAGAGAGCAGCACACACTTAGAGAGGTTCTTTTGTCATTCAGTGTTTGGGAATAAGTTATTACACACAGCATTCCCATAAATAAAACAGAATTTAATGTACTATCCCACTGATAACAGGAGCTGACAATAGCCCTGTTAGTGTCTCTTCTATTTGGGGCGTGTGCCATAAAGTGACGGGCTTGAGGAAAGTGGGAGCTTTTTATATTTGGCTCGAGGAAGGAAATAATTATTGCCAAATTGTACTGCGAAGAGCATGGTGGGTTCTTCAAAAGCAAGCTAAAGGAAGAAGGGGAGTGAGAATGTAAGAGGAGCCCTGCTGGTTCAATCTAGGGACCAACCTATGATCACAAGCACAACATGAATGATCACTCTTAAAATAGTACTAGATGGGTGAGATGGCTCTTGATGGGGTTGCACTCCCTCTGAAGGAATGGATATGTAGATTGGGGTACCTTTGCTGTCACTTGGGGCTCAGGTGGCCTCAGTACAGAGTGCCTTCCATCAGCTGGTGGCTCAGTTGTGCCCCTATCTGGACAAGGATAGCCTAACTTCTGTTGTCTATGCTCTGGTAACCTCTAGGTTAGATTACTGCAACACATTATATGCAGGGCTGCCTCTGAAGATGGTTTGGAAGCTTCAGCTGGTGTAGAATTCAGTGGCCAGGTTGTTTGCTGGGACAAGACAGTTTTACACCAGTTCTGGCCTGACTGCACTGACTGCCAATTAACTTCCAGGCCCAATTCAAAGTGCTGGTTTTGACCTATAAAGCCTTAAATGGCTCAGGACCACAATACCTCAAGGACTGCCTCTTCCCATATAAGCCAACCCAGACTCTCCAATCATCATCTGAGGTCCTTCTTCATGTGCCTCATCCATGAGACGTCCAGAGGGTGGGAACACAAGAATGGGCCTTCTCTGTAGTGGCTTCTCATTTATGAAATGCTCTCCCCAGGGAGGTTTATCTGGTGCCTTCATTATACATATTTAGGCACCAGGCAAAAACGTTCCTCTTCAACCAAGCCTTGGGCTGATTAATATTCTACAGCTTTTTAAATGTATTGTTGCAGGGGTGCAACTATAGAAAACACTAACTCCAGTTAGTGGCAATTGTAACTGCTGACGTGCAGTGAGCCAAGCCCTCTTCTCATCATCATCTGCAACTCACAAAGGCTTCACTTTAGGAAGAAGTGTTGTTCACATTGTGTGATTACTCCTAGAGCAGTCCTAGAACAAGTGAGGCAAAACCTATTACAGAATCCAAGGATGTGAGGAAACATACTACATTGTAGCTTGGTCTTCCCACAGAAAACAACCCATCCCAACAGCCTGCACTTTGCAAGAGTTCAGCTCTTAAGCAAACTGGTTCATTTGCCTGTACTCTGGGAACAGATGAGTTCCTTTTAAATCAGATTCTGTACCATAGAAATCTCTGTGCAGCTTTAATTATGTTGTTGTTGTTACTATTCTTACAGTGGTACCTCGGGTTACATACACTTCAGGTTACATACTGTCAGGGGTTCAGGAGCAGAGGCAAGGGCAAGGGAGGAAACAGAGAGCGAGGGAGAGGAGGCAGAAGAAAAGATGAGTGATGACGACGACCCGAGATCTCCGAGTCTTTCCAGTGAATCAGAAGATTCACAGAAAGGAGCACCAGTGGCCAGGGCAAGGGGGGAGCCTAGGGGGACACCCCAGGAAGATAGAGCCAGAGGGGACTCAGAGGGGAGCAGTTGGAAATCAGGACCAGCGTCACCGCCAGAGAGCAGGGAAGAGGAAGGGCGCCAGGGATCAAGCGCTGGCAGCTCACAACAGGGGGGAGGGCACGAGTCAGGAGTGGCCACACCTCCATCGGGGAGCGAAGAAACGGTCAGACGGAAGGTGGAAGGTTGGGCGCGCGTGCCAAGTTCAAATGCACAGGAAGGTGGCGCAGTAGGCAGCCCGGAAAGGGAGCCAGGTCCTAAAGCCCGCCGAAAGGAGGGAGAAGAGTCAGGGGGGTCAGCGTCAGCGTCAGAGGAATCCCGGAAGGAAGAGACCCCGGGGGGCAGAGGGACCCAGAGAAGAACAGTCAGGTGGAAAAGGTGGAGCAAGGCTAGGATATTAAGTTGGTGTACAAGGGGCGGAGACTCAGATGGGGCTTCGCCGATCTAACCATGAGACGTAGAGTTGCACGCAGCAGCTTGAGAATGGAAACTGTAACTCAATAAAGACTTTTATTTAATGATCGCTGGCTAGCGTGATCCTCTGTGAGCTAGGATCTGGAAGCAGCTCTGACACATACGCTTCAGGTTACAGACTCCGCTAACCCAGAAATAGTACCTCGGGTTAAGAACTTTGCTTCAGGATGAGAACAGAAATCGTGCTCCAGTGGCGCGGCAGCAGCGGGAGGCCCCATTAGCTAAAGTGGTGCTTCAGATTAAGAATAGTTTCAGGTTAAGAACGGACTTCTGGAACGAATTAAGTACTTAACCCGAGGTACCACTGTATTACTATTATTTACCTGCCCTTCACCCTAAAGTCCCAGGGTGGGTCACAACAACTAAAACACAATGTTAAAGACATTTTAAAACAACTTACAATAACAGAAATAAGGTAGGTAGTTTTAAGTGGTATTTTCATGCTTTTGAAAGTGTTCTATTGAACACATGTACCCTGACATGGGATCTTGTGGTTGTGTGATGTAATCCACTGAGAGCAGTCAAGTACAACATACCTTGTTTTGCTAGAGTGGACATGCAAGGGAATATTTAGTCCAGCCAGTCAAAACTTCCTGTTCCTCCTGGCCTGGAGCATCCTTCCTTGCGTGTGACTAAAAGGTGGGCGTGACCTTACCTGACCTAACAAAAGGTCCAATCACGTAGCTACCTTTCTCTTTTTGACCTTCCTGTTTGTCCTGCCTGCTTCCTGCATCACCTGGACTGGACTACTGACTGCCAAAGCAGTTCCCCAGGTCATTTCTCATATGGGGTAAACCTGTTTGTACATGTTTGCAACTTTAAACCTAAAACCTGCCTTCAGGGATCACACTGTGCTCTGCCTGATCATGAGTAAAACTACTTTTTGTTAGTTATGAATAAGACTGCGGTGTTTTTATTCTTTTAGGAGGGATTCAAAGGGGTCTTAACAGGAATATTAGAGCATATCTCAATCTGGATAAGCCAGACTGAATTGCTTGTTGTCTTAAGAAGCTCACATGAGTTTGCAACCAGCTTTCTGCTGCATAAAAAGGGGAATGCACTCTGCTAAGTGAAGAAACTTGCTACTGCATGTTAGGAAGGATATTCATAAACAATATATCCTCTCCTGCCACCCTCAACATTCCCACAGTGGTGAAGTGTGCGTAGCAAATTAGAAAGAAAAAAGTGTTTATCTTTTTCCTTCTAATATTTCATAAAGCATGGCTTGAAAAAGTACAAGCAGGGCTGGACTGAGAGTGGAAGTAGAGAAAGGACTTGCAGAAATCACAGCTTTCCTTTCTGAATCCAACCGTGTGTGTGTGTGTGTGAGAGAGAGAGAGAGAGAGAGAGAGAGAGAGAGAGAGACTTCCAACTGCTGGCAAGATATACATTTTCCTGGAGTCAGGAAGACAGAAAGAAGCTTTGCAATGCTTCAATTACCAGTGTACACATTTACATGTAAATAAGTGGAGCCTTTGCTCAACAATTCAACAAACCTTATAATTATGATCTTATTATGATATTTTCACAGCACCAGCAACAACATCTGGCGCATCAAGAAGCAAACAAGGAGAGAAATGAAATGAAGGAATTGTGTGCTTTAAATAGTTCATTCCTTAATTGGCCCGTTGGGATAATTGGAATGTATTTGCATGGCCAAGAACTTTATACCCACTGGCAATATTTTTGTGTTTATGTTAACTCTATGCAAGAGTTCGCTTTAATTTTGTGTGGTATTTTTCTTTCCTTGTAGTGTGTGGTGTACAGAAGAAGAAGAAATAGATTGAAACCAAGGCAAAACTCCCACTGAGGTCTCTGAGGGTCATCTATTGAGAAAGTACATTTTAGCTTCCCACATTTACCAGTTATGTGGAATAAGATGGTCATGAGGTTTTCTAAAACCATACAATATGATCTTACTACTTGGTGACATCTTTTTTTTAAAAAACCATGACTTTGAAGTGTTTGATTTAATTCACCAGGCAGTTGTAGTTTGGTGCCTGACAATGGATTACTCTGTTGGTCTGAAGCTAATGTCTTTTTTTTACATCTAAATACATATGCTGCAGTTGTCCTTATCTTCCACGTGTTGTCCCAATTTTCTGGTACCAATACTTGTTAAAATCTTTACTATCGTTCTTTCTAATTGCAAACTCAGCTGGTCAGCGCCGACAGAAATGGAGCCAGAAAAAGCCACTGAGAAATGAGGGAGATGCTAGTACAGTGGTACCCCAGGTTACATACGCTTCAGGTTACAGACTCCGCTAACCCAGAAATAGTACCTCAGGTTTAGAACTTTGCTTCAGGATGAGAACAGAAATCGTGTGGCAGCAGCGGAAGGCCCCATTAGCTAAAGTGGTGCTTCAGGTTAAGAACAGTTTCCGGTTAAGAACAGACCTCTGGAATGAATTAAATACATAACCAGAGGTAGCACTGTATGCTCATGGGAACGCTGAGATTCTGTTGACAAGGAGACAAGGATTCCACAGGGCATTCCTATATCTCTCTGTGGAGAGATGTACTGCACATCCCAGGGATCCATACCCATGTGTGTTCCCCCTCACCTTCCCAGCTCCCTATGAAGGATAGCTGGTAAAGTTGTACCATTGCAGTGATGCCTCTGGTTGCAATAGCTTCCTTCATGGTAGCTGCACTTCACATAAAGGCATCTGTTGGATGCGGTGATACAGAGGCTACATAACTCCACCTCTCTCTCTTGAAGATGTTGATCACATGTATAAAATTTTAACAACTCCACCCTGTCCCCCAACTCCTGGCAAAGCACAACACAGACTAATTCAGACTGCAATCCTATGCACCTTATTTGGGGTGCAAGTCTCATTGAACTCCGTGACCCTCACTTCCATCTGTGTAAAGCCTGTGTTGAAGATTGAGCTGCTAGTTCTTCCCAAGTGGAGTTGAACTAAATGCAACCATGTTTGGGAGGGGAAGGGGAATGAGATAGTGAAAGAATGTGTGTTGGCACCTCATATACTTTGCAGCTGCTTTGGATTTCGCGTTGACGAGAGATCAGATCAGTATGGTTTGTGGGATGAGCTGGTTTGTGAGAGAATGGGATGGCCCTGATGTGTGGAGCTAGCAGGAGAAACCTTACCCGCAATTTTGCATTCTTAGTGTGTTTTACAGCTATCCACATCTCTTTCATTTTTGCAGTCGGCTGATGTTACCCTAATTGGAAACCTGCATCTCAAATGGCACAGACCACATCCTGAGCTCACATAAACAGGAGCAAGTCATTCACCAGTGGCTCATCTTGCCAATAATTGTGGTCAGTCTATTTGCTCCTGAAGGAAGTTGTGGGCTCCACATTACACAAAAGCAGTACAGTGGTACCTCGGGTTAAGTACTTAATTAGTTCCGGAGGTCTGTTCTTAACCTGAAACTGTTCTTAACCTGAAGCACCACTTTAGCTAATGGGGCCTCCTGCTACCGCCGCACCGCCAGAGCACGATTTCTGTTCTCATCCTGAAGCAAAGTTCTTAACCTGAAGCACTATTTCTGGGTTAGCGGAGTCTGTAACCTGAAGTATATGTAACCTGAAGCATATGTAACCCGAGGTACCACTGTAGCCTATAGCAGCCAGTATTGCTGGACAGAAATGCAGAGTCTATCGCCTGATACTAGCATGGATTACCTTGACAGTATTATTATTATTATTATTATTATTATTATTATTATTAATTTTCCTGCCCTTCATGCTAATGTTATGAGGTGGGTTGCTACATTTTAAAACATGATGTTAAAAAAGTTTCAGGCCACGCCCGCCCCATACATTTAAAGCCTCATGATATCACTTTAAATGGTCATCGTTTCCCACAAAGAATTCTGGGAGCTGTAGTTAAGGGTGCTGACTACAGTTTTTTGTTTTTGTTTTGAGACTGGCTATTTGTTTCTTAATTAGCACCTCCTGGATAATGTCTAGCAATGACTGTCACCCACCATTATTTTTAAATTTGTGAATCTGCATCAGTGTAATTTCATTTTTAATTTCTATCCTGCCTTTCTGCAGTACTATGGGCAAGGCAGTTTACAAGCCATATTGAGATCAACCAAATATACAAGAAAGATCACATATGCTATAGCTGTCATAATTAAAATGATGACTATAAAAATATACAGCTTAAATCAATTAAAGTACTGTGGTAATATCCAACAATCCATTTGAAATACTACATGATCCGTCCCAGTTGAAAACCCACTTATTTTAGCCCCTCATGAGACATTAATGCTTTTCTGGGCTTCAGTATTGGTTATCACTGTGGCTTTAATATTTGCTTTTATTTCTTTCTGGACTTGGAACTGAGATTTTGTGCTTTTCATTTATTTCCTACCGCACCCTGGTATCGCTTTGCGATGAAGGGCGGGTTAAAAATGTTTCAAATAAATAAATAATCTCACCCCCTCGAGAGCCTTGCAGCACAATCCTATCATATTTACTCAGAAGCAAGTCCCAGTGCGCTCAGTGAGGCTCACGCCCTAGCAAGTGCATTTAAGCTTGCGGCATTAGGTACAGTATTGGGCGTTCTTACACATTTGATTCCTGTATATGCTTGCAGTGTATACTTAAGGCAAATTTACCATTGGATTGGAACCATCAATAAATCATAGCTGTATTTCTGTCTGTTAAATTAGTAATTGGTAGTGGTGGGAGGGAATGTAGAAAGGTTTTTTTGTATAATAAAAAAACACATGCACACATACACACACAAAGCCGCTTTTAAAATCTTGCCTTGGGTTAAAAGGTATTCTCCAAAGATGAACTGTATTTAAGCTCTCGGAGGAACCCCAGGGCCGTATCGCCAGGCTGGAGTGTCTAGGGAGACCTAAATCAAAATCTAATAATGGTTAAGATAAATGCCTTCGAGTACCATTTCAGGCTTGCTCAATCAGAGAGGCACTTCAACGGAGATATCTTTCAGAAATAAGCACTTGGTGATATGCGTGGATGGAAGTCTTGTTAACTCACATGTTTGCTGTTGTGTTTTGAGAGCTCCTGAGTTTTCCAGGCCAAGGGCCACATTCCTTTCTGGGTAACCTTCCGGGGGCTGCAGTGGTGGGTGTGGCCAGAGGTAAAAGTGGGTGGAGCAAGGCAATCAATTTCACCTTTGCACAATAGGCTAGTTTCCATGCACATTCACTCACCCCTCTCTGTCCTCCAACCAAGCAAGCAGGTAGCATCATCAGTGTTCAAAGACATATGCCAGCCATGCAAAAGCACTCATGGAGGTTGCCAAGCAGGCTTGGGGAGGGACACAGTCTGGGAAGAAGAGGAGGTGCAGCCAAGGTAGCATTCCAAGGGCCAGGTCGAGAGTCCTAGTGGGCCACATTTAGCCTTCAGGCCTGAGGTTCCCCATCCCTGCTGTAACTGAAGCAAACTTGCCTTTTAGAATCCTCCACTGGTTAAACAGAGCACAACATTATCAGGTCAGACCACAGGTCCATCAAGCAAAGCATATTGTAAGATGGTCATCACTCTCCTGTGTCTGAGACAAGGATATTTCCTCTAGCCTGATAGTTTTAGCCAGAGATGTTGGGAATTGATCCTGGGATGTTCTGCATGCTCTTAAAACCCTCCCCATACAGCTAAACCATATTATTATATTATTAATCTGAAAAAGTCTGCCTAACCACAAAGGTTTTTGCCACATGGCAAAAACACGGTACGGGATTGGTCCAACAGGGATCGGTTTCCTTCCCAACTTTCTTAAAACCTCTCAAAAGTTCAGACCTCCAACTACTACAGGGTTTTGAATGGGCTACATTAGATGGCTGTTTTACTTTTTAAAGTTTTCTCTTACTGCAAATGAAGTGGCTACTCTGTTCCTCTGCACCAAGAGATTCTCTGCCTGCAGAAGTTTGGCTTGCCCTGGGCATCAGTTGGACACCTTTGCTGAACAGTTTAAAATGCCTGCTGAAATATTTGCCATTAATTGGTCCATTTTAATGCTGTATAACTTGTTTCATAATGACTGAACTTATTGTTTGATTGTTGTGTTACGTTATGAAATGATTTAGCTGTTGACTAATATTGCAACGATATATTGATCTGCATTTTTGTTATTTGCTTGTGAGCAACTGTAAACATATTTATATGGAAAAGCTGACTGCACATTTAATAAATAAGAATAACAAAAAAATGATAACAAAAAAATAAATTCCTTTTTTTCGGCAAGTATCTGCACATGCACTTTTGTTGCACAGACTTGTTTTTTAATCAATCAATCAATAAGCAAGCAAGCAAGCAAGCTTATTTTATTTATATTCTTGATGATTTTACTGGTGTTTTTTGATAAATGTTTCACACTGTCTTATGTAAACTAGCCACTATCAGTGGCTACTAACTTCACCTACACAGGTGGAGGCAGTAATGCATCAGAATATCTGTTGCTGGAAACTGCAGGAGGGGAGAATTGCTGTTATGTTCAAGTCCTGCTTTCAGGCTCCCCACAGGCAAGCTTGCCCTCTTTATGTCTTTACCCTAGCCTCTGACACCTGAAATGTGTGTTTTCAGAGTGCACTCTATTCTTGTGACTGTAATCTGTTTAAACTGTTATTTTTGTTTTGAATTCTAAATCGTCATAACCCACTCTGGGACCAGAAGGGCAGATAATAAATTTAACCATCATCACCGGCCACTGTCAGAACAGGACACAGGACTTGGTGGGCCACTCAGGGCCCTGATCTGGTAGAACACCTGTAATGTTAAACTGCACATAGAAATATATACATATACACAAAGTTATTTTTAAAAAGATACCCATGTTTCTATGTGCAGGGCTGTGTGTGTGGTAGTGGTTTGAAGGTGCGTAAAATCACATGAACCTTGACCGGTGATCTGATGTGGCCCAGCCCTAACACAACTTGATCACCTCATCCACTGTTAGTAGGATGTAGACCTCATAAGAATGTTTGGGGCTCAGCTTCTGTTTATATTGGCCAATCTACCTCACCTGGGTTGGAGATAAAGGGATCAGAACTTAATTTTCATTCCTTGAATAAAGATATGTATTTATATATTTATCTCCACATGGAAATAACAGAACATGAAAGGTTAAACCAATATGGAGTTTTACATTGCTGAAAGGGCATTTGCATCCCCAGCTGTCATGAATGCAATTCGCTTGTTTAATGAATTTTTTATGCTTATTTAATGAATTTCGCAAAGGTTTGCTATGGTTTTCTTCTTCTTCTTGTTCTTCTTCATAAAATGGATAAGGACTTTCCAGAGGTTTTTTTATATATGAAATAATAAAAGATGGAGCCAAAGTTATGAAAGGAACAATCTCATTAGTTTGGTAGGATACAGTGATATGAAACCAGACCCATTCCTCAATTATTATGGGAGATCAGTTGCTCAAATTGTAACTTATTGTAATAGAATTGCAAATAATGCCTGTAGTTAAGATATCAGGAAAGACCTGATGGAAGGAAATTGCATTACAAAAAAATCCCACACACCCTGCAGGTAGCAATATGATTAATATTTACCATACAAATGTGTGATTAAAGGTGCATTGTTTTTTTTTTTAATGAAGTCAAGCAAATTGAGATATTTTCATAGGGGATGTTCAGAGGAACAAGGGTGGGTGTGTTCTCATCTCTTTTTCTCTAAACACTGAGATATTTTATGTCATTTTGGGGACAATTTGTGTGAAAGAATCTCAGCAGCAGCAGTGTGATAGGGAGCATTCCATACCATTATATATTGCTAGAAAAAGAGGTGCTGGAACTCACCATGAACACCTCCCTTGTTCTCTTATAATGGCAATGGTGCCCACCTGAGAGGTGCTGGAACTGAGTTTTGGTGAGTGCCGGCTGAAAAAAAGCCTTGGGCCTCCTGCTCTGTGCAGCCGTATGGCCAGTCCCCTCCCCATCAAGCAAAGAATATCCACAATATTTGTGGGAAGGGATGGGACTCCGTGAAAAATGGTACCGAATAAAATCTCAGCACACTGACACCGTTGTTTTACACTCTGTGTGTGCTGTGCCAAAGCAGTGGGCGATGCTATTTCAATGCTGAAAGATAAAATGAGACCTTCAAAATTAATGATCTTGCCTCATTAAAGATCTACCGCGCCAGACTCTTCTAACTAATCTTATTAAGTATACACATGAAAGACACAACAAGCCACACTGGACAGCGGGATAATGGTCCATTGTCAATGGTTATTAGTGGAAAAGGACAACCCCAAAGGCTTTTCCCTCCTCCCACCGAAGAAATGTCTCCCCCTCCCCAACTACTCAGCAGACAGCGAGGCTTCCTCTGCAATGATGTCATTGGCCAGATAATATGTGTTCCTCTGAAACAAGCAGACTTGCAAATGTATTTATTAGTATGTCCATTTCTACCCTCAGTGCTTTAGCCGAGACTAATTTTTTGGCAATATTTTTCCCCTTTAGGAAAAGGCATACCGAGTGTGGAGGAGGAATTTGGTTTGGTTCACATTGTCTTGTGAAAGTCCCATTAATTCACACTTCACCAAAGGTCACTCCTGGGGCGTTGTCAGTTTGAGCCCTCAAATTCTGATGAGGAGTGGGAGGCAGCTGAGGATGAGGGTTTGGAAAGGGAGGAAAGAGACTATGCAACAGACCTTGCTTGATGAAGATCCCCAGAGCCCCCAAACATGATGGGAACCCCCAGACCTGACAGCCAGTAGAGGATAGGAGAGGTCTCTGGGGCACAGCCTGCTGTGATAGAGTTGATACGTTCTGAGGAAGAGGCATGGCCAATGATCTCACCCAGGGAGAGACAGCACATCAAGAGGAGACATACCTGTCAGGGTTCAGGGACTTGGCTTCCTCCCCTGCCCCCTGGTTGTAGATAAGCAGGACAAAGAGAAAAGAGTCGCTTACCATTTAAACAGTCTTTAATGATCACAGTAAAAGAACAAAGCAGCCATTCTTGGAATGAAGGTGCTCCCAATTAAGGTTCCCACCCACTCCCCCCCTAGTCACTTCCATGTCTTGCAACCTGATCTTGCAATCACTGTGCTCTTTGTGTAGCCACCTTATCTGCTCTACATGACCTTGGACTGATAGGCTGGACACTTTCCAGCGAGAGAGAGTCTGTTAGCTCTCTCTCTCTTCCAGTTGTTCTTCACTTTGCGGTTCACTTGCGGTTCACCTCCCAGTTTGTCCCAACTTTTGTCTTCAGAACTATGCCCCTCTGCAAACCACTGTTCCAAATCTGTACTGCTGCACGGCCGATGGGCAGTTTCAGGATCCTGGTCGGGAGCAGGGGGAGGGGGAGGCTCCTACCATTCCTCATCAGAGCTGTACTCCTCAGCCTGGTCTCTGACAATACCTCTCAGAGTCACACAAGTAGCTGGGTCTTCTTTACCTCTGCTTGGCAGTGGGGAAGGGAAACCTGTTGGAACAGCATCGTAGCTCCAATGCAGTCTTGGCTTCCTTGGTTGTATGCACACAGCAGTTGATTTCATTTCCTCCCAACCTTTCCCCGTTAATTTCCATGTTATATTTGAACTTTCACATGATGTACAATAAATATCTGGAATTCTGGTGGAGTATAGTAGAAGCTGAGTTCTCATTTCCATGTTGATTGTGTCTGGGAGGCAGGGAGAAAACTGTTTGCAACCCCATAAACATTGAAAATCATGGGAACAGAAGCACTCGGGCGAAGAAATGGGGCAGGGGGAGCAGCAAAGTTGTCCAATAGAGTTTGTTGCTGTGTCACACCACATTTCATTAGAAAATAAAACAGAAGTGCTAGCATTATAATCAGGAAAACTGACAGAATATTTCCCATGTCAGAATGCATGCTTATTGTTGTTTTTCCTCTGTCCTGTAAGGCTACCTGCTCTTTCCTAGCTGCTGAATTTGCACCATTCAACTGCTATAATAAAAGGTGACTTCAATACTTACAAGTAAATGACTCTGGTGTGGACAGGTGTGAAGCGGAGCTATTCCACTGCCAAATAAACTCTCAAAAGGCTGTGATCCCACAGTGGGGTGGGCCAGTGGCAGATCTCGGCATCTCAAATTTCAGTGGCACCATGTGTGATGCAAAAGTCTGGTGCCTCTCACCTTCTGTTGGACTTCATAGTTGCAGCGCCTGCTGCTGCACCCCAGAAACTCTGCATCTGGTGCAACTGAACAGGTCACGTTCACCTAGATCTGCCTTTGGGCGAGGGAGAGAAATGTTATTTAGTTTACGTTTAAAGGCAGAGCTACCTGATTTTCACATTGGGAAACAATATACAAAGCAAGACACATCCATTCCTCAAAATTCACGCTTCAGTCAATTTTGCAATGAATTTTCCCCAGCCAAGAAATGTATAACAAAATGCATATATGCACAAAAATGCATATATATTAGTGAAAATAGCATATACTATTGCATATACATACATATGTGTGTGTGTGTGTATGCTTTGCAAAAATGTATAAATCACTGCCCACGTAAACCAACAAATGTATGGAAAGAGAACCTACCCAAATGACACTGACATAAAAACCTCACACATATACACTATTTTTTTGTTTTTCCAACTTGGTATAAGTTTATCACCGACCCTCTCCCACCCACTCTCTCCCCAGACCTCTGGGTACCATTTTGTCTTACACTGAACGTAACCAAAAGACTTTATAATCTGAGGAACAACAACAACAACAACAAAGGATACTTTGCATCTTCTCTTGTAGTTCATGAAAATCTTTAATAAAAATATTTTTTCCCAAAAAATATTTCAAAAATATATATCAGGCAAAATTGCATGCAGATCTGTATGTGAGATTCTCACTAAACATGGAGGAAGAACTTACTGATGGTAAGAGCAGTTTGACAGTGGAATGGGCTACCTCAGATGGTGGTGGAGTCTCCTTCATTCAAGGTTTTCAAGCAGAGGTTGGAGGGCAGACTGCATTTCATAGTGATTCCTGCATTGCAGGGGGTTGGACTAGGTGATTCTACAATGCAATAATTCTATTAGGAGAAATTTTGACTAAAACGCTGGTGATTTTTTTTTTAATACTACTAATAAAATCACAAACTGATGTGGGAATCTGGGGAACTGAATTTAAGATTGGTAAAATGGGAAAGTGAGATTATTGATAATCTGTTTCTCTGTCTGTTTACCTACACACACATTTTATTTTATTTTTTAAAAATTATTTTTATTAAAGATTTTCTTGGTTTTACAGAAGTACACGACTTGTCTCCTTTTTCAGGTTGTACAGTCTTTCTTACAGATCAGTTACATTTGTTTTGAGATTTTGGTGTTGAGTACAGTGTAAGGTTGGGGAAGAAGAGGGTAAGGCGGGGAGAGGAGGGGTGGGGTGGGGTGGTGAGGCTTACATTCTTTTGTATAGCGTGTGCTACACACACGTTTTAGACACCTTTCTTAGCATGTCCAAATTTCTCCCTGCTTGTGAGCAAACCAGGTGAGCAGGATCCTTTCTAGACACCCCCAAGAAACTCAGTATGCTCCTGAACTGCTCCCAACAGTTTGGGTCATGCTGGTATCAGAGCTCTGACATCAGTTGGGCCATGATGTCAGAGGCTTCAGCACTGCTCTGCGGTGGAAGAAGGATATGAGATTTCCAGGGCCCCTGGGTTGCCCTCCCAAGCACTATGCAACTTAAGTCTGTATCATGGCTCTGTATTACAGCAGAAGACCTACTCTGTGACATACTCAGCCAAACAGTTAATCAAGCCTTGCACATTCCTTGCAGTTTTTGTTCTGACCACCCTGGCCCTCTTGGCCTTTTTAATAGAGCTGTTAAATGTCAAAACAGGTTTGCCTAACATGCTGGTGTTTTAATTTGCAGCACGGAATAAGTACCTTTTTCAATCTAATGTAAACATTTATTGGATAGTATATTCTTGGCGTTGGGGGTGAGGGGGTTAAAGCAGAGAGAGAAATATTTAGCCAGCCATTAATTTCTGGCCACAAAGGGAGCTTTTGAAGAGCTTGCGTTAATTTCTCCGAATCGAAATTGCACTTTTCAACACTGAGGCTACTGTGATTGCAAATAGCCTCCCCTCTTCCCAGGTGACTGCACTTGACAGCACAGAGCCTCCCCAGGTGAGCTCTGGGGGAAACGGGGCGGCGTTGTTTTTTTGTTTGAAAAAGCTAAGGACGTAAAATGTAAAGTAGTGGAAAGAAAAACACAGAGAGTAGGAAATTGGAACAGTTAACTTGTGAAGGTTAATGAGAGCATGGAAAGAAAATAGCACCTTGACTCGCTAAACTGGAGCATTACTGAAGGAAGCAACCCGTCCTCCTTTTTTCAAGGAAATAAGTAATAGCCTCACACATGGGAAGCTTTCAGTTTGCATTTTTGAATGCCTCTGGGGGGTACAGTATTTCTTGCTTCTTCTTTTTAAAAAAACAAAAACAAAACAACCTTTCAGGGCCAATTTTATTTTGAAACTGCTACAACAACAATTAATCAATCTTGTACTGTTTTAGCATCCAGAATTTGGAACTCCCTGCCTATTGATATCAGCTTTCACTGTACTTTTTGGTGCCTGCTAAAAACATATTTGCTTAGGCAAGCCTATCCAAATCAGTGTGTATTTTTACTTGTTTTTTAAAGCTTATTGTTGATTCTATTTTTTTTTTTAACTGTTTTAAATACAGGCTCATTTAAAAAAACACCAGTTTCATTGTTTTATTCTTCCTGTGAACCCCTTTGAGGCTTTTTAAAATAAAAATAATAATCAAGTGATACATAATTTTTGCAAAATAAATAAATAAACATTATTATTATTATTATTATTATTATTTGATTTAAAAAAGTCGGGGAAGTGATGTAGCTCAGTGGCAGATCATCTGTCTTGCATGCAAAAGGTCCCACCTTCCATTCCTGGTGTCTCTAGTAAAGTTGAGAGGATCTCTTGCCTGAAACCCTGGAGAACCACTGCCAATTAGTTTAGACAATACTGAGATAGGTGGACCAGTCATTTGACTCAGTATAAATCAGCTTCCTACCTAGGTTCCTACTGATGTTTGCTCTGATTCAGCTTTAAAGAATGGGTTTCATGGTGAAAAGCTTGAGGCAACAAAACAAAACACAAAACCACACGCTTAAATATGGAGTGTTAAAGTGCAGACCTCTGCCTGGAAAGAGCAGGGCAAAAGGTAGGTGTGGATAAGCCCAGAGTCAAGGCACATGGTCCTTCTAGCTCAGTATTGTCTACACTGACTGACAGCAGCTTTCCGGAGGTTGAGATAGGGTACCTGGAGATGCTGAGGACTGAACCTGGGACTGAATCTCACAGCTCCATTCCTGAGCCATGTGCTTCTGAGCAGGGATTAGGGATGTTGAGAAAGCACTTTGTCTCTAATTTTGTCCGATCCATTGTACAACATCTGTGTGTTTGGTTTTTCCTGCCTGTCTGTTTCCTGGCCACTTTTCCAAAAGAACCCTCCCCCCCCAAAAAAACACACACACACCATGGATTAGGAGATGCATAGCTTGTGGTTCATGAAACAGTGCTTCTGTAAAGCATACTGAGTTGGAGGATGTTAACTTCTAGTGAATTTGTTCCGCGAGACAGGAAAAGTAAAGATCTGTGTGAATGTAAAATAACAGCTTTAATCAAAGGAAGAAACAAGAGTGATGCTGTAACCTTTGCAAAACTGGGTAGGTGGGTGGAGGGTGGGACCCTTCTGATGGGCTCGTGCCTAGTGTTTTCTTTGTAGCTGGTTCCAGAGCCTAGACCATCTGTTCCTTGTTGTAGGTTGTTAAGTTGAATGCACTGCCAATACAAATAGCCATGCTCAATGTTTGTTTGCATAAATTGTTTTGAAAGCTTCATGACGAATTTTGAGGATTATATGAAGGGAGAGAGAGCGGTGTAGAGGATGGAAGGGAATATAAATGCGGGGATGCACACTGCAAGTCGTACATTTGCTATAGGAAGTATAATAATCGAATCAAACCAGCCACAATTGTATGATTCTGAAGTTAATAATAATAATAATAATAATAATAATAATAATAATATTTATACATACATACATACATACATACATACCCCACCCATCTGACTGGGCTTTCCCAGCCACTCTGGGTGGCTTCCAACAAAATATTAAAAATGCAATAAAGTGTGTTCTTCCTCATGGAGAGCACAGGTTGCGGGCAGGGCTGACAAGACACCTCACTGTTACTAGGCAAATGGTTTGGCCATCCTTTAAGCAGGGGCGGGCTGTTACTGGGGAAATCTAGATGTTGCCATTTGTTGATTGACAGTCCTATTTGTTAAATACAATGCTCGAAGCGAGGAAATTCCTCTTTTCGTTGCTTACTTCGGATCACCCGCCCTCCCTTCCCTAATTTTAGGCTGTTTGCTTGACCTTGCTATGCCTGTCATGGGGTCGTCTGCTTTGGGGCAGGGGCCTGGTAGGAATTTTGTCCATTTGACTGATTAGTGTGTGCCACTTGGTTTTTGCCTACTGCGTAGCAAATCGTCACAACTTGTAAGGTTTGCGGTTAGGCATTGGTCTTGGAATTGGTTGGTGGAGGGGTATGGATTCGGCTGTGCCTGCCCCTTTCAAAATGCTGCTGCTGGTGGAAGGGTATGGATTCGGCTGTGCCTGCCCCTCCAAAATGCTGCTGCTGCTGCTTCAAGGGTTTTCCGTTAAAGGAACACAGGGGCTCCCCATGCTTTTGTCCGAAACCCCCTGGCAAGGGGCTAGGCCCACACAAGCCCCTGGGAGCATTCTGGGGAGAGGTGAGGCATGGTTCCCAGTCCCGTCTCTCTCCCCAGGTGACTTACCCTTGCTGACTTCGCGGGCGTGCGAATGTCAGAGCTGTCTCCATGCGGGGTCAGTTAGTGCTACCAATGCCTAAGCAACCACTCACATTGCTGTAATTTGAATAAAGTTGTGGCCAAAATTATGCCAAAAACCTTAAACAAAAATTAAGTGTCAATTGTGCTTTTCTTTGGGGGGGTGTCTTGGGGACCTCGACGCGCAAAACATCAGACATTAAAAACTTCCCTAAACAGGGCTGCCTTCAGATGTCTTCTAAAAGTCAGATAGTTGTTTATTTCCTTGACACCTGATGGGAGGGTGTTCCACAGGGCGGGCGCCACAACCAAGAAGCCCCTCTGCTTGGTTCCTTGTAGCTTTACTTCTCATAGTGAGGGAACCGCCAAAAGACCCTCAGCACTGGACCTCAGTTTCCGGGCTATGCGATGGGGGTGGAGACGCTCCTTCAGATATACTGGGCCGAGGCTGTTTAGGGCTTTAAAGGTCAGCACCAACACTTTGAATTGTGCTCAGAAACGTAAGATGAGCCTGCTAGATCAGATCAATGGTCCATCTAGCCCAGCATCCTGTTCTCACAATGACCAACTAGACGCCCCAGTGGGAAGCCAGCAAACAGGACATAAGGGCAACCAACTCTCCCTGCTTACAATTCCCAGCAACTACCGGTAGTTTTCAAGGTGCAATGCCTCAGATGCTGGAGGTAATTTGCTGTCACACAACTACTATCTATTGATAGCTTTATCCTCCACGAATCTGTCAAATACCTGTCATCAAGTTGGTAGCCATCATCATATCTTGTTGTAGTGGATTTCGTAGTTTAATTATGCAGTATAGTGTGTGTGTGTGTGCGCGCGGGGGGGGGGGGGGTTACTTCTTCTTGTTTCTCCTGTATTTAGCTTTGTTGGATTCTAGGTTGGTTGGCAATGGTGTTTCTTGGCTGAGGGATGTTCTCCCTAGTGAGATTCACCTGTCTCCCTCATTATTAACTTTCAAGAGTAATGTGAAAATGTTCCTTTTCACCCAGGCATTGGTGGCTGAAGGGTACTTACTGTTCCTGGTAACCCCATGGTCATTGGATGGAATGTTGTTGTTGTTATTTTAATTGCAACTGCTTTTAGATGTTTTAAAATCATAATTGATTTCTCATAACATTTGAACTGTTTTAGATGTTTTGCTTTGTTTTTATTTTTAAACTGTGAATGTTTGCTACCCTGGGCTCCTTGGGGGAAGAAGGGCAGGGTAGGGTATAAATTCAATAAATCAATAAATAATGGCGAAAAGTTTTTCCCTATCCACTTTCTCCACACCAAGCATCAGTTTATACTTGTATGTCATATCCCACCCTTTACTTGCTCCCCCAACTTAAAACAGTAAAACAACAACCTCTAAACTGGGAGTGCCTCCAGACTGTTACATTTTCACAGGAGGGATCGAAGCTCATGCCATATATTTAGGTTTGTGCAATTAAACGGAATCTAAACATTCTGTCGTGCTAGTGCAACAAATCCACTTTTAAAAAGAAATGGACTGTTTGCAGGTAGGAAAGTGACAGAGAAGTGCATTGAACAGTGTGGATGAGTGAAGACACACCGCAAGCAGATCAGGATGAATGCACTTTGTTGTATAATTTCTCCAGAAACAAATCAAAATGATTGCTGAATAAAGGCCAGATTGAGGCCTCATCTACACTATACATTTAAAACACTCTCACGCCACTTTGAACAGCCGTGGCTTCTCCCAAAGAATTCTGGGAAGTGGCATTTGCTAAGGAAGCTGAGAGTTGTTACAGACCTGCAATTCCCAGAATATCCCAAGAAGCGGGATTGTGTATTAAACCACTGCAACTCCAATAATGCCTGGAACATTGGCCATGCTTACTGGGAGCGGAGGAGAGCTGTATCTCTGCGGCATCTGTTGCACCAAAATACCTTGTTTAATCCCCTTTTAAGCAATTTAAGAAATCAGCCATCAGAACATCTAGTGGCAGGGAGCCAGTACAGATTCTTGCATAACTCCTTTGGGGGGGAGGGACATGTGTTCAGCCCTTCACGGGTCTCATTTAACCATTGTCAAGTGAGCTCCTTCAAAACCCTTCATGCTTTTTTCAAAAGGAGGCTTTTCTGGATTGCAAGTGGCCACGCCCTCTTCTCTTCTAGAGCATGCAAAGATACCCTGTCCTAAGGGTTAGAGGGAAAGCTCCATACAATTGCTACTCATCATTGCTTAGCAGTGGTAATTCTCTGGTTTTAAGTGAATTGACCTTACCGCTTTCATCTTCAGGTAATATGGCCTCGCTTATAATTCAGACCAGGAGCTTATGGAGATTTCCTAAGGGGCCCTGAGCTTTGCTTTTACAATGCCAGTTAAAGCATTCGTGCTGATGACAGTTAAATTGTCGAGGGCTCTGTTCTTCATTTACATCACAGACATCGAGGTCCTCCGACGACCTCCCCCAAATGGAAGCCAGATGTCATCCCCGCGTATCGATGGTCCGCTTTGCTTCGTTCCAAACACTTCTTTTGACTCTCAACTCAAACCTTCTGTCTCCCTTGTCACGCTCTGGTGTTTAATGATGTTTTATTGCATTAGTTCACAAAACCCTTGAGTTTTCCAGTTGTCCTAAGGTAATGGACTGGATCTGTACCCATTTGCTAATACAAGGTCTTTTTTAGTAGGTAGCAGATCTATTAAACATAAATCAAAGTTTCCGATAAAAGATGAGATTTCCACTGAGCCTCACAAAAGGGGGGGGGACGGAGGTAGGCTTGTTGAAAAAATATATATACTGGTTATTGTATCTTGAATAAGCTAGACTTTAAAGCCTACCTTGGGATTTACAGCATCCCTTGCCTAGACATTACATACAAATCCACCATGATGATTTGGCATCATGTTCTTTTTCCTTTCGCTCATAAAACCAGAGTGAACTTGCATTAGGCAGTGGAGCTGCTCATTTCGTTGGATGGTAGAGTATTTTTAAACCCCTACAAGAGGAACACTTAAAAACAAAAAAAACCCCGAATAACCTAAGGTCATGGTGAATAAAAATAACCATAACATTTTCAAATGATTTATTAATTAAAAGCTTCTAAGCTCACCTTGCTATCAAAGTACAGTTTCAAGGTAGCTAATGATACCATTGATCATAAGCAGAGAAACAAATTAAATATTATAATAGTAATAGAGCCAGGGTGGTGTTGAAATCAGAGTGCTGAACCTAGAGGACCATGGTTCAAGTCCTAGTCAGTCATGACCAACAAGCCTACCTCCCCCCATTCAAGACGAGCTTCTTATTTCCATCACAGAAACAGTCCTGTTAAGCAACAATAATAGATGTCATCCTACGCATAGCATTAAGGTCCAAACACTTCCAAACAAGGCAGTGAATATATGCTGTACTAGTGGGGTCAGATTTTTCTTTTCTTTAATAGAACATAAGCATTTTCTCGCAATGTGGTCTGTGTTTTGTTTTCGCAGATGCTTGTAGATTATCACAGAGGAAGTTAATGTGCACTTCGGAATGGTCTGTGGAGCCATAATACTGCGATATCGGTTTCCCTTGCGCTCTGCGATGACAAAACAGAGCCACAGAAAACAGGATTTTTCCAAGAAAAACAATGTTAATTGTCAAGTGTCTCAGTTTACTGCAGATTATCATGTGAAATCCAATGCTATCCAAACACGTGGGACATGTCATCCTGGATCGCTAAAGAAAGAGAAACCAAAGAGGGTATATTTGTTAATCAGTGGTTGCAAGCGGTATGTGTTTCAACATGTCCTAGACTATAAAGAAAAACACATCTAGGCTTAACTAGGAAACCACTCGATGTAACATCGCTGGAAATGTGATCGCTGGACAGACAAAATAAGTCACAGCCCCACAGTTCCATTAACCCCGAGTCGATTCCTCATATTGTGCTTGGCAATTGTTTGCATGGCCAAACAGACCACAAAAGTTTGTAATAATGAGAAGTGTGCATGTTTTTAAAGTAACAACTGCCACCCTCATTCTGGAACGTACAAATTAAGGCTTGGTGTTGCCAAAGCTTTAACATGCACTTTCAGCAGTAAAGCTGAACATACAGCCACACATTTGTGGGGGTACTTTAAAATACTGAGTTTTTAAAATTACTACTACTGTACTACTACTACTACTACTACTACTATTGCTGTTACTAATATTGTTATTATCACAGTTTCAATCTGCTTGGGAACTAGCAAACCACCTACATGTGTTAGAACTGCATAGATAGATTGTATACAAAACTGAAGCTTTTAGAAACTAGTGCAGCAGCAGCAAATCAGTTTGCCCGTGTGGTATAGTGGTTATTAGAGTGTCAGTCTAGGACGTGGGAGACCAGAGTTCAAATCCCCACTTGGTCATGAAGCTCACCAGGAGACCTTGGGCCAGCCACTCACTCTCAGCCACCTACCACACAAGGTTGTTGTTGTGATGATAAAATGGAGAGGAGGAAAAGTGTGTATGCCACTGTGAGCACCTTGGAGGGAAGATGAGATATAAATAGAATGAATGAATGAATGAATGAATGAATGAAATTTGAAGCCCAGATTTGTGAGGATGTTTAAGTGTTTCAGCTGTATTCTGCACAATTCATTAAGGATGTGTTAATCATCTTGGATTCTTACATGTGGACAGATTTGGTTAGTTGCTCTACAACTGACTTTATAAAGCAACTTTTGAATCAAAGATGGCAGGAATTTTGGAGATGGACTGTAGTTTAGTGGTAGCACACCTGCTTCACATGCAGAAGGTTCAATCCCCGGCATCTCCCAGTAGGACTGGGAATATCTCCTGCCTCTGAAACCCTGGAGATCGACTTCCGGGGGCGGCGCGAACGGCAATGGCGGTCCTCTTCTGAACGGGAGAGGAGGCTCCGCAGGCAACGGGTCGTCCGCTACGGCGAAGCGGAGACCCACTCTGGAAAACCCCAGGCGGCAAGAGCCTGGGGTCTTGAGGCTCGGTGGGCGCCTAGAGCGACCCTCCAAGTGCAGAAGGAACCCCGTAAGGGGCTCCGGAGCACGGAGGGGGGTTGCGGCGCTGTGAGCTGTTTCACAGCCTGAGGAGCGAAGCCGCGCTGCTACTGTCGGTGAGCGCTGATCCCTTTTCCTGCTAAATTACGGATCCGGACGAAAAAGCAACTAACTTGTGAGTAAAAGACTGAATCACTTGAATTTGAGACTTTAAAAGGGAAACTTAAATTGGCTTGAACTTGGCTGAGAGCGGAGAGACGTGGAAGCAGGAAGTCCGTCTTCCGCAGCCATTGAACTTGAAAAAAAAGCAATCAGCTGGAGGAGTGGAGGCTGAAAGAAAGAGACTCTAAGTTTTACAGATCTAAGCATCTATTTGAACTTGCATCTTAAAGTAAAGACTTTAAGTTAAAGATTTGGGATTTCTATTTGCACTTGACTTTCCTCCTCTTATTGGATTACAAACTAGAAGGTGAAACCCAGAGTCAGGAGCTGCCTGAGTACTAAGGGAGCTGTCAGTACTGCAGATTTGGATACTGTATATTGGAACTTGAAACAATCTGAGGGTATTGAGACCTTTTAAATTTGAAACATTCTTTTTGGAGATAAATAAGCACTGTCTGCAACAAAGTGACCATTTATAAACTCTGCTAAACATTTGTATTTGAAGGTTCTTGGACATTAAATTAGACTCTGAAAGACAGATTAAGCTCCCTCTAGAGGATTGGATTATAACAGTGATTTTACATACACTTTTTACTTTCGATTCCCTTGCTGTTTGCTTGCTCTGGACCTTTCCATTCCCATGGGAACAACTCAGTGTGACCTTGACTGACAGATAACGTTGGAATGAGTGGCACAAGAAAAAGAGGGAGAGCTAAACAAACAACTCTAACAACTCTAACCTCAGCCTCACAGACACGCAGATCATCTGTGCCTACTTTGCCCTCAGAAGTGGAGGGAGAGGGCGAAGCAGAGCAGTTACAACTGGAAGATATGGCCTCAGGAGCATCTGTTTCTGTACTAGACAAAATTTTTGAAAAATTGGAAGCTTTGGACAAGAAAGCAGATGCGCAATCAGCAAAGATTGATAAAAATACAGAATGTCTAAATAAATTAACCACACAAGTGGTACAGAATGCACAAGCAATTGGACAGTTAACGGAGGCCTCAGCAGAAAATCGGAAATTGACTGAGGACACCAGACAAAGATTTGAAAATTTAGAGCAAGAGGTAAGACCACTCACTAAACAAGTCGGGGAACACCAGATTTATCTCTCGATGATAGAACTGCGAAACCGTGAGAACAACTTAAGGATTAGATCACTACAAGAGGCAGAAGAAGGACATCTAACTGAGTTTTTGACCAAAGAATTCTCCAAGTTCTGGAACTTGGAAGAAAAGGACTTTAAAATTGTGTCAGCTTTCAGACTTGGAAGATTTATAAAGAAGGAGAGGCCCAGAGACTGTTTGATAACATTGAGATCAAAGGAGGAAAGGGATAAGATTTTGGGACTACACTTTGTAAAATCACTGGAGGTGTTGGATAGAAGAATTGAAATTTATAAAGATATCCCAAGACTACTGCTTGATCTTAGAGCCGCCTATTCTGAACTTGTTAAACTACTAAGGAGCAACGCAATTCCATTCAGGTGGGAATTTCCCCAAGGATTATCTTTTACCTTTAGAGGGAGAAAGGTCAAAGTGAGAACACTGGAAGAGAGAGACAAATTCCTGTCTACATACGGAGAGGACCTTCAAAAAAGAATTGAACTACCTTCTGGGCCTGAGGCAACGCCAGTACCAACATCAGCATCTGTGGAACCTGAAGACCCTGAGAAGATACCACCCCTTGAAAAATAACCAGATAGTTCAGGATGTCTCTGCAACTGTTGAGCTGGAATATTAATGGTTGTAACATTCCGGAAAAAAGGAAGAAAATATTTCATATACTAAAAAAAGAACAATTGGACATTATTTGTTTACAAGAAACACATGTGACGAGGCTCCACAGAAAAGTGTTAATAAATAAAAGATTGGGCCAGGAATTTGTATCTTCGGACAAAGTTAAGAAGAGAGGCGTGGTGATATATGCAAAAGAGAGCCTGTCACCTAAATTCCTATTTAAAGATGAACATGGAAGAATTTTGGCTATTGAGATACAATATCAAGGAGAGAAACTGCTGATATTAGGAATTTATGCACCTAATGAAGGGAAATCGGAATTTTACAAGAAGCTGCAGGAGACAATGCTGGACTATCTAGACTACAACAACATCATAATGATGGGAGATATGAATGGGGTCGTATCAACTAACATGGACAAGTCACAAAGTCAAAATGTTACAAAAGACGGCAGACTACCTAAAACCTTTTTTGAAATGATTGACAATATGGATTTGATTGACATTTGGAGGACAAAGAACCCACTAGGAAGAGAGGGAACATTCTTTTCTGAAGCCCAACTGACCTGGACAAGAATCGACCAAATATGGATTTCTAGAGGCCTGGCACCTAAGGTCAGAAAAGTGGAAATCTGCCCAAAGACCTGCTCCGACCATAATGCAGTAAAGATGGATATGACACTATTACCAACTGGATCCTTTAGATGGAAGATGAATGACAATTTGTTTAGAGATCAGGAAATTACCAAGAAGGCCCAAAAAGTTTTGAGGGACTATTTTGAGATAAACATGAATAATATGGTGGAAAAAAGAATAATCTGGGACGCAAGCAAAGCTGTAATGAGGGGATTCTTGATACAACAGAATGCAGTGAAGAAAAGAACACAAAATGAGAAAAAAGATAAGATCTTGGATAAAATAAAAGAATTAGAGAAGAAATTAAGAGTGAATCCGAAGTCACAGCCAACTCTGAGAGAAATTAAACTTTATCAAACACAATATTCTAAATTGATAAATCAGGAAATTGAATGGAAGGTTAAATTAATGAAACAAAAAACGTTTGAGTCGGCGAATAAATGTGGAAAACTGCTAGCTTGGCAGTTGAAGAGAAGACAAAGATTAAATACTGTTACAAACTTAGAGGTTGATGGAAAAAACATCCAGAATCCAGTGGACATTAGAAAGTGTTTCCAGAGATACTTCAAAAAACTATACACCCAAGGGCCGCAAGATGATGTTGAGATTAAACAATTTTTGGCAAAAAACGGACTATCTAAATTGTCACAAGAAAATAGGACAACCCTGAATTCTAAAATAACACGACAGGAGATCGAACAAGCTATCCAGAACATGCAACTTGGCAAATCTCCAGGACCAGATGGGCTGACCTCCAAGTACTATAAGACATTGAAAGACTATTTGATACAACCTTTGATGGAGGTCAGCAATGAAATTATGGAGGGGAGGAGGGCACCGGAGTCGTGGAAGGAAGCGTTTATCACATTAATACCAAAGTCGGAAGCTGAAAAGACACAACTTAAGAACTACCGTCCCATCTCTCTTTTAAATGTGGATTACAAAATATTTGCAGACATTTTGGCAAATAGATTTAAAAAAGTTTTAAATGAAGTAATTCATAAGGACCAGGCTGGCTTTCTCCCAGGAAGACATCTGTTTGCTAATACAAGGAACATTATTGACATTTTGGAACTTTTGCAAACAGACATAAATACAAAAGCAGTTTTAATTTTTATAGATGCGGAGAAGGCCTTTGACAATATCTCCTGGAAATTTATGATGGGAAATTTGAAAGAGATGGGAGTGGGACGGGGTTTTGAGAATGGGATTGAGGCGATATATTCAGAACAGAAAGCTAAACTGATAGTTAATAATGTGGTTACAGAAGAGTTTAAAATTGAAAAAGGGACACGACAAGGTTGCCCTATCTCCCCTTTGTTATTTATTTCGGTTCTGGAAGTGCTATTGAACATGATTAGAAGGGATCGGTTGGTGGAAGGAATTCAGGTCGGTCAGAAACAATATAAATTAAAAGCTTTCGCAGATGACCTGGTTTTGACCTTGCAGAAGCCAGAGCCCAGTACGAAAAGAGTATTACAACTGATTAATGACTTTGGTCGGGTGGCTGGATTTAAATTAAATAAACAGAAAACTAAGGTTTTGGGGAAAAACTTGACTAATACAGAGTCAGAACGGTTTCAGAATGAGACGGAACTTAATGTGGTTAAAAAAGTAAAATACCTAGGGGTAAACATAACAGCAAAAAATCTAAGTCTATTTAAGGACAATTATGAAAAATGTTGGACAGAAATTAAGAGAGACTTAGATAGTTGGTCAAAATTGAAACTTTCTTTGTTAGGCCGAATTGCTGCTATCAAGATGAATGTATTGCCAAGGATGTTGTTCTTATTTCAAACACTTCAGGTTTTGGACAAAACGGAGTGCTTTCAGAAGTGGCAGAGAGACATTTCTAAGTTTGTCTGGCAGGGCAAAAAGCCCAGAATTAAGTTTAAGATATTAACCGATGCAAAACAAAGAGGGGGCTTTGCCCTGCCAGACTTAAAGTTGTATTATGAAGCCGCAGCGTTCTGCTGGCTAAAAGACTGGCTACTTCTTGAAGACACTGATGTGTTAGATTTGGAAGGGTTTAACAATACCTTTGGATGGCATGCATATTTATGGTATGACAAGGTTAAAGCAAATAAGGCCTTTAAGAACCATATTGTCAGAAAATCATTGTTTAATGTCTGGACAAAATATAAAGACTTGCTGGAAAATAAAACACCAAGGTGGCTTTCACCTTTGGAAGCCAAGGCCCGAAAAAGACCCAATATGGAGGCTAAATGGCCAAAATATTGGGAAATACTAGAAAAGGATGGAGACAATTGGAAATTGCAGAGTCTGGAGAAAATGAAAGACAAAGTGCGAGATTGGTTACATTACGCTCAGATTAAAGAAGTTTTTAAAAATGATAAGAAACTAGGGTTCCAGGTGGAGAAATCAAAATTAGAAACAGAATTGTTAGAACCAAAGATTAAGGTACTTTCAAGGATGTATAACTTGCTGTTGAAATGGAATACACAAGACGAAACGGTTAAATCGGCTATGATAAGGTGGGCACAGGACATTGGGCATAATATCATGTTTGAGGACTGGGAGAGGTTGTGGAGTAATGGATTGAAATTTACTGCATGTAACGCCCTGAAAGAAAATGTAATGAAAATGATTTATAGATGGTATATGACCCCAGTCAAACTTGCTAAAATTTACCACCTGTCTGATAATAAGTGTTGGAAATGCAAAGAGTGTGAGGGAACGTTCTTCCACCTCTGGTGGACTTGCCCTAAAGTGAAGGCGTTCTGGGAAATGATTTATAATGAACTGAAAAAGGTATTTAAATATACCTTCACTAAGAAACCAGAGGCTTTCCTTTTGGGTATTGTCGGCCAAGGGGTGGCAAAGAAGGACCAGACATTTTTTATGTATGCAACAACAGCAGCAAGGATACTTCTCGCAAAACATTGGAAAACTCAAGATCTACCCACACTGGAAGAATGGCAGATACAACTGATAGACTACATGGAACTGGCTGAAATGACCGGCAGAATCCGTGACCTGGGAGAAGAGAGGATTGAGGAGGACTGGAAGAAATTTAAGAACTATTTACAAAAGTATTGCAATTTGAGTGAATGTTAAATAAGATGCTAGATCAAAATAACTGAGCACCACTAAATTTAGAAGTTTTTAAGAAAATAAGTAAGATTGTGAAATTTAGCTTCTTCTGAGAATTATAAGATTAGGAAATATAGAAGGGATATAAGAATTTAAATAAGATGATAAATTGCTGACAAAATGTTTCAACGATGAAAATGGGAGCGGGAGATGTGAGGAAGTCCAAAGAAAATGTGAAAATATGTTAAGATCAATGTTACATTGTTTACCATGTTTATTTTTATTGTAAAATTTAATAAATTGCTTTAAAAAAAAAAAAATGAAACCCTGGAGAGCTGCTGTCAGTCAATGTAGACAATACTGGGTTAGATGGACCAACAATCTGATTCAATATAAGGCAACTTTCCTTGTTGCTATGGGCTGGGAGTTGGGACTGAAGAGCACTGAAGCTCAGAGAACAAAACAGAAGGTGAGGCCAGAGAACAAGCCAGGACTCAGAACCAAAGTGCTAGATCAGGAACACACGACACACTATAGCTCAGGTGAATCTTGTTGGTCAGGCCAAACCCAACTGGAAAAGGAAGTCCTTTATACACCTTCCTGCCCAGAGAGCAGCAATGGGCAGCCTTGGGTAGGGAAGCCAGACCAGAACTAAACGTTTCTTCCCAGAGGCTACAGTTTTGCAGCTCATCACATGGGACAGTGCTTAGCGGTGCCAGACAAGATCATGGAGATGGAAATGGAGAGAGGGACACCTCACCTGTTACATGCAGATGAAGTGTGGCTCTTTCACGAAACAGGGCATGGAAAAAAAGGAAACTGAAATGCTCTGCATCCTCAGGACAAATCAGAGTCTTCCTTTTGGAGGTGGAAGAACCTGGAGGGGGATGGAATGGAGTATCTTGGGAAAGGGCATGGGAGGCTGGAATCCTAGATAGGAGCAGACCTGATGGCAAATTTTTGTTGCAGGTCCCACTCATTAGCAGATTTCAGCTAATGCATGGGGAAGAGAAGTCTGTGGTCCCCTGTTGTTTGAACTACATCTCTCATAATCCCTGATCATTAGCCATGCTGGCTAGGACTGATGGGAGCTAGAATCCAAGTACAAGTGGAGGAACACAAGCTCCCCAAACCCTGAGTTAACAAGGCTGAGAGACGGAATGGAATATCTAAGAAAAGGGCAGACTGTAACTCAGAGCAGGAACAACTTACCCCATGCTCAGAGGCTATGTACCTCCAGATACCAGATGGTGGGCAACAACAGAACCTTCAAGCCTTGAGCTTCTGGGAGCATCTGACTGGTCACCCTTGGATACAGGATCCTGCACCACATTGGCCATTGGCTGATGAAGCAAGGCACCCCCACCCCCAATTTCCCTGATGAACATATTTGGGTAACTGGCCACTCAAACAACCCCAAATTTCCACTGGATGTCAGTGTTCCACAGAAATGCAGTCGGTGGAACATTTATCTGGCAGTTAAAAATTGCTCCTCTTAAGTAAAGCTATTCAGAAGTGACAGTTCTCTCACTGTTCAAATCCACCTTAATTATAATGCAAACCCTGGCAGGAAGATTATGTTTACAGTGAAAGACATCTAAAATGACTTCCATCCTGGCATGCCAAAGAGAGAGAGAGAGAAAGAAAGAAAGAGAGAAAAGAAAGTTGGGTTTAGTTTCAGAGAAAACAAATGAACATTTTTCACTCATCTCCCCACAGCCTTGCTATTTTGATATGCTGTTAAAAGGAAGAAGGGGGGCCCCTGGTTTTTCCTATCTGACACTTCCCCTTCTTTTTTTTTTTTTTGTACAAGAGCCACACATAAATATTTTTTTTTTCCCCTTCAAGAATGGCAAAAGCATGAACATGTCACAAAATGATTGATTGCTTGGTGTGTTTCAGCCTTTGATAATTAAGCCGAACACAATGTCTCCTTTTCGCTGCTGAATGGGATTGTGCTGGATCCAAAAATTTCTCGTGGCCAAAAAAGAAAAAGAAAAAAAGAAAACGGAATATAAATAACCCTTTTAATAACCAAAAGGCACCCATCTGTTGCACAGCACTGAGCGTTGCGTATAGATCCAAAAACCATAACATGGGTAATACAGGCAGCTTGTAACTGATGCTATGGAAGGTTACAGAGTGGTGACAGTACAAACTGATCCCAGTCTAAAGGTACAGTATGTGTGGGTTCAGATGTAGATGACAAAGGGCCACTTTAGGTACTCCCAAAAGCGTATGCTTCTCCTGTGGGACTTTAAAAAACTTCTCCCAATCCATGGGTCGCTGTGTCAGTAATTACCATTATTATACAAGCGCCACATAATGTTTGCGTGGTGAGTTCCCGCCTCCCCCCAGAAGAAATAAAGACACCGGACACCAAGAATTAGGTTAATGGGCGGAAAAGGCCACAACTTTATTGATTACAGGAATGAGCGGTATTGGCTTAGGCATTGGTCCTATCAACTAGCCGGCTTCAGCCCGATTGCGTGAAGACCGGCAAGGGTTAACCACCAGTAGAGGGAGTCCTGCTGAGGCACGTCAACTAGGAGCTCCCCCAGGGTCACCGCTCAGGGGCGTGTCTTAGACCACACCTCCATAGGCTTCGGACAGGGCCACGCCCCCCGGAAACCTTTATCGGACTACCCTTTTGCTGTGGGGGAGGCAATGGCGCTTCCTCCCCCCCTTCTCACCTACTTAACCCTTGCTTACCAATGCCCTCGCGCTGGTGGGGGTGGGCGTGAAGCCCGCAACCCCACCTCCTCCATATCTCGGAAGTGGCTTTCTCCTTACTTGAAATGAATCAGCCCCTTAGTGTGGCAGCCACTTCTCTTTTGCACTCCCTGCCCATTAGTATTGGGGAGGTGCCTCTGCTGTATTGTTTTCAGCATCCGCTAAAAACTTATTTCTACGTGCCTGAAATAACACATCTGAGAAGTACCAACAGTGGAAGATTGGCAGATGAAGATGATGGACTTTTCAGAGCTAGCCAACCTGACTGGAAGAGTCCGTGACCAGAAGGAGGAGGATTACCAGGAAGAATGGACGGAATTTAAAGACTATTTAGTTAACTATGTTAAGTTAAATTAATTGGAGAAGCTTGCAAATAACAGATAGGCTTAGGATTTAAATAGTTAACGTGATGAATTAATATGTTTACTACTGAACTGGAAAGGGGGGGGGGAGATGTTAAGTGATTAAGTTAATTTTATAAGAATATTGGTTTCGGAAATCTGTTAAAATGATATACACTGAAATTCAACCAGGGGGATACGAGGAAGTCACTTAACAATGTTATTAAGTTTGGTTTAAATAAGGTTGAGATTTATGTTTGTTTGTTTATTTGTTTGTATAAAAAAACATTTGGAAAATCAATAATTTTTTTGAAAAATAAAATGAAATAACACTTCTGCGTATATTTCGGAATCCTCCCTTTCCCCCAACCTTGATGAGAAAATATAGGTACATGAATACTCCTCAAGCACTTTATCTGTGTGATAAAACCAGACTAGAAACTATTGACTGGCTTTCCCCTTCCTTTTGGTTGAATTTATTTGACATGGTTTCCAAAAATCACATGCTTCCTGAGCTCCCCAAGGCTTCAATTTTAATACATGGTGTGAGATGCCCATTGTCACTGTTACACATCAAACTGTCAGTCTTGAGGTTGCCAGGACCTTTGCTTATTAAAACAGGCAGCATCCTTGCCCAAATCCTCTCTTTTTCAAACTTTGGAACTTTAAGAGTTATCCTGTATTGGAAAATGACCAAAGACATGGTTGTCTCCTTTTGTAGATGTACCATTCTAAGTGCAGTCAATTAGTGAACCTTAGAAAAATCAGGGCTGTATGGTCACATATGCACCTTAAATTAAAACAGTTATATCACTTTGACAGTCCTGGCTTCACCCAAGTAATCCTGGGGACTGTAGTTTGTTTAGAGCGCTGAGAGTGGTTCAGGGAATCTTATTTCCTGCACAGAGCTACAATTTCCCATAGTTTCCTGGAAAGAGAAATTGAGTGTTAAACCACACTGGAAATTGAAGTCTGTGAGGGGAATAGGGGATATCCTAACAACTCTCAGCATCCTTAACAAACTACAGTCTTCAGGAGTCTTGGGGGAAGTCATGGCTGTTAAAGTGGTAGAATAGTGCTTGAAATGTAAGGTGCAGAGGTGGATAATGCAGAAACTTAAATGCAGCTATCCTTTGAAATTTGTTCTTCTCTGAATTTTGCAATGTGGTTCTACATCTCAAACACACAAAAGCATGTATGTTGGTGACAATAACATAGAAAAAAAACATACTGTATTGGGGAACATTGCTTGAGAATGCATATTCTATATATTTTATTTATGAAATATTAAAAATAGCACATTAAAATGTACATATTAGGAACAATGTAGATGAAAATGCATATGATTTTGTGTGCACTCTTTATAAATCAAAAACAAATAAAATGCATAAATGGTACAAACTGCACTGAAGACTAGAGAGGTGGGAAACTGAAATTGACAGATTTTGAGAACAAGGAGGGCACTCATGGTGCGTTCCGGCACCTATTTTTCTAGAAAAATAGCACTGAGTTTTCCTGGTTTTAATGCTAGTGCTTCTGTCCCATTTTCTAACATTCCTTCCACACTGCAATACCTGTTGAATTATGGAACGGTGGCTTTTTGACCAATATGCTATTTTTTTCTAAAGTTTTTTATAAATTTCATTCACACCAGTAGGCCTAGTATGTCATTGGACAAGATTTGCTACTGTGCCACCCTTTCTGTACATGCATACTTCTGTTACCCCATGATTCCCCCCCCCCAAAAAAACAGGAAAAAACTGTATATGGAACCCAATTTCATCACTTTATTCCTGTGATTTCCCATGTTAATGTGCCTGCAAAACATACTTTTTTCTAGAATCAAATTACACAGAAAGAACCGCTAAACTTGTGTTCCATCAGTTTACAGAAGTGGCTCAAATACAATGTTGAAATTAACAGTTGGGGAGACATCAGAACACTGCCACATGAATGCAGCCTTACTTTCGCAACCTGTAAAAGCAGAATGTTCTAAATTCAAAAATAAAAATAAAAAAATGAAAAAATGAAGTGTACTACTGATTTTATACTCAGGAAAGGGGAGGGGGAAGCATTTTGACTAATCTAGAAAAGGAAAATATTTTTCTTACATCATGTGCGCTGTGTGTGTGTGTGTGTGTGTGTGTGTTTGTGTGTGTGAAGACATTTGTATCGTTTGCTTCCCTCTGCTGACCCCAGGTTAAAGTTTTGCAAGATAGTCCTCGTCTGCTCTCTGTCAACGTTTCCTTTCTACAGGAACTCCTGGAGATGGCTTGGTGGGAATCCAGTGATAAAAAACTGGGCCTTGTTTCTCACTCACTGAAAGGAAAAGAAAACCAAAGGAAAGAGTGTTTCCTGCAAGTCTTCGGTCAGTCGATAAGCTTAATTGGCTGGGTCTGTCTCCTGTTCATTGATTGCACCTCTTAATAAAAGAGCTATTGATTGGCATGCTGGAGAACAGTAGCTTGTATGGGCTACAGTTCCTCCTAATGTTATTACTACATCAACCTTTTTCCTGTTTCTGGCTCTTCGGCATTATAAATTATGTCAAATGCCAACAGCTTCACCCTTCTCAACACCCCCCCCCCCACTCCCCGCTGCTCTCCGACTTCAGAATAGTTTCCTCTTATTCATTCATTTGACTGCCTTATCGCCCTCTGCCTCCTCCCAGGAGGGGCAAATGATCCCGAAGAGAGAGTGAGAGTGCTGCCCCACTGCTATTCAAAAGTAGTATCGTTAGGAGGACTGTGTTTTGTGTTTTAATTAGGCCTTGGAAATCAGATCAATTGATGTGCCCTGACATTGCTTTAATGTGACTGTGAAGAGTGGCCTGCACTAGCAAGCCGCCAAAGGCCTCAAAAGCCTCTATAAGGGAGCTGACGACAACCTTTGCAACACCAGGAGCGGTCAATTTGCATCTAGCAGAGGTGGGGAACCTCAAGTCCAGGGGCCAAAATGCAACTCTTCAAGCTTCTCTATTTGGCCGTTGGGACTTTACCTAGGCCACACCCCTTCATAAGGCCACACCCCTCACCCACCCTGCTTTGCACCTTCTTTGAGTGTTTTTCTTTTTCACTCGCCAGGATGTGCCCCTTGAACTATGATACAGTGGTACCTCGGGTTACAGACACTTCAGGTTACAGACGCTTCAGGTTACAGACTCCGCTAACCCAGAAATAGTACCTCGGGTTAAAAACTTTGCTTCAGGATAAGAACAGAAATCGTGCGGTGGCGGCGCAGCGGCAGTGGGAGGCCCCATTAGCTAAAGTGGTACCTCAGTTTAAGAACAGTTTCAGGTTAAGAACGGACCTCCGGAACGAATTAAGTTCTTAACCCGAGGTACCACTGTAATACCTTTTGCTTTCCTGGATGGATGATAGATGTGTTAGCGTGCGAAAAAAAGGGCCTCCTGTATGGAGGTAAAAATTGCATTTGTTGCTCCATCCACTTTTGCCACTAGTCCTGCCTGCCACTGACACGAGACCCTTGAAAGGTTGTCCAAGTGGGAATGTGGCATATCACAACCATACTCTTCAATATGTCCAACCCAAAAACGGGATGCATGTCTTCCAAGCCATGCTCCTGACTGAGTCACATGACCCATGTGAGATTGAGACCCCAGAAAAAGGCACTTTTTGCGGGGGGCAAGATCACACGAGATCATGGCACCCAAAATGACCACCATGCTCTCACACAAGAAAAGGGATGTTTCAGTTTTCCCTGGACAGTTGGGGGGAGGATGCATAACAGGCATACAGGACAGGCTCTTGGGGTTGGGGGCTGTTAAACAAGGTCTTCTCTGTTGACCCCTTGGCTGTGGGCTACATTCATCATAAAGAAAGAAAGATGATTGAAAGAAGATGGAAGAGATCTGAAATTTTGGTTCTTTCTTAATTCACCTTTCTTCGGGTCAAGCCTGTTTGTTACTTCCTGTAATGCTCAGCATTGTTCAACCTCCCCCCCTTTCAGTATAAAGCCGCTATATTTAGCTTTACGGCATGCACTACATAATATCCTGTCATAATTACCAGCCTAACAACATTTTTCTATAAATCTTTAAATGCCTGGCATCTGATGATAATGCTGTAAAGGGGCTGTAATGTAAACGTATGTGTACTTCCTTGCATTTATTGTTTAAATGAAAGGAGCGTGGGTAGTGGTGGCAGGGAGAAAGGAGATTAATTAAAGATTTAAGTATTCTCTATGAAGAGTCTGCTTCTTCATTTGAGGGTTTGGCTAATCCTGAGGATTGTACAGCAGTCTAAGGCTGTGTACACATTGCCATTTACTGTGGCTCCAGTGAGTTCCCACTGCTGGTCTTTGAAGCCAAGTACACATGACATCATGTGCATCCTGTAGTTTCTAGAGAAATGCTGCTGCTTGGTGCATTTCCCCTCAAGCCAGCTTCCATCAGATTTCACAGAATCATAGAATTGTAGAGTTAGAAAGGACCCCGAGGGACATCTAATCCAACCCTCTGCAATACAAGAATCTCAGCTAAAGCATCTGTGACAGATGGCCATCCAACCTCTGCTTAAAAACTTCCAATGAAGGAGTATTGTTGGCCTCTAAATCCCATCAGCCCCAGCCTACATGACCAATGGTCAGGGATGATGGGAATTGTAGTCTTTAGCAATGGGATTGATTGGTAGGGTAGAAGGCAGGGAGCCCAGCAGTAGGTGGAGCTAAAGACATGTTAGCTTTCCCCTCCTTCGCGACAGATAAAGAAACACAAGCATGAGTAAAAGGCCCCTTTCAATTATCTCCTTCATTTAAGCAGATTCTGTTCACTCTGCTGCTAGTGCAACAGTTCTTCTAGGGCAGGGCTGGGGAACAAGTACCAGGATATGACCTGTAGGCACATGAGGCCACCACCTTGCTGAAGCTCAGGAGGTCTGGCTCTGAATAGGTGACTGCCTATGGTAGGAAGCCAATGGATGCCATCCTGGGTGCCATGACAGAAGAAAAGTTGGGACATAAATGTAAGGAAATAAATAAACTGGTGGCCCTCCAGATTTCATTGAGCACAACTCCTACCATCCCTGACCAATAGCCATGATGGCTGGGGTTCATGGGAGTCCACCAACGTATGCAAAGCCACAAGTTCCCCATCCTTGAGTTAATTGTATATGCAATGGGATTGGTAGGGTGGAAGACAGGGAGCCCAGCAGTAGGTAGAGCTAAAGACAAATGGCAGGCAGAACTAGTTAATTCTAATTTCGCCTCCATCCTCTTCTCTGTTGAGTTCTATAAATGCAACACTGAGACCAAGAAGGAGGAAGATGACAGCAAGTGTCACCACCTTTACAGGTTGGAGGTAAGAAGGCAAGACTGTGCCTCATTCACAATAATGGATGAGCCTCCACTGTGCGCGCGCATGTTTACCAGCCAATAGTGCCATGTGGAAGTAGCTTTGGTTAATACCTAGAATTAACAAGTGCATTTCTTTCTTTTGTTTGCGTAAATTACCCACCAGCATATGTAATATTTTGATTTACCAGCCTCCTGTAGCCTGGCTTGATGGCTAATGCATCTGAGAGTCACAGTGCATAACCTAGTCAACTAAATCAACGGGAAGCAAGGAAGTGTGCCAGAAATGGATTAAGGAATATCTTTAGGAGAAGGGGCAAAGAAAAAGCCTCCTAGCGTCTGGAGACCCATTGATTTCCCATGATTCTATACCTTTGTTAATTAATTGATCCGCCATGAAATAAAATGTGTGACTCAGAGTGGTCTGCATTATCTTAAAACCAACAAGAATATTTGTGTGAAATCAAATGGATGTACACTGAAACGATTATTTGATGTATTATATCCAGTGCTATTGAACCGGAGTCCAACAGCCTATGGAGGGCCACACATCCCCCATCCCTGCTCTCAATTACTGTGGAAAAGAGGCCACCCTGATCCCTTTCTCAAAGTTCCAAGAAGGAGGAGGGTGCTCCAGTCCATCTTGGAATCTGGACATGTGGGCTGCTGTGATGGAGCCACCCAATTACCTTGAATGCATTTGTCTCCCTCTTTAAAAGTCAGGCAGCATTTGCATTCAGAGTTGGAGTGATTTCCAGTCCTCAGTTCACCGTTTTAGAAAAGAGAAAGCATAACTCAACGAAAGATGGAACCATTAAGCACACAGTAAAGCCATCAGAAGCTGATGATTGATTCTTCTATTGACCAACTGTATCAGGGATATAGTTCTTCTAATCAATATATATATATAATTAAAAAAGACTGTGATTGAAATGGTAAGATATCCTGACAATTGACTTCCATCAGGAGAAACACTCCACCAAGGAGATGCTCTATGTGTAATCTACAGTATACCAAACCAATCATTGTGCTCTGCAGGACAAGGCATCCTACAGACACCTTTGCTCTGTGTGATACAGTGGTACCTCAGGTTACATACGCTTCAGGTTACATAGGCTTCAGGTTACAGACTCTGTTAACCCAGAAATAGTACCTCAGGTTAAGAACTTTGCTTCAAGATGAGAACAGAAATCGCACGGTGGCTGCGTGGCAGCAGCGGTGAAGTGGTGCTTCAGGTTAAGAACAGTTTCAGGTTAAGAACAGACCTCTGGAACGAATTAAATACATAACCAGAGGTTCCACTGTATAGGAATTGGGCCCTTAATGCGATGACACATGCCTACCTTTTGGAGCTCCCTTCTGTTACACATCAGGTAGGTGCCATTTCCATTGCCTTCCAGGTGTCATTTGAAGACCTTCATTTCTCACCAGGCCTTTTAACCAGAGCTCTTTAGCTCACACTATATCTGTGCTGGATTCAAAACCATTTTTACATATGAAATTGTATTTAATTCAGTGGGTTTTTTAATGGTTGATTTACCATTACTAGGAAAGAAGCAATGCATTATCAAGAAAGGGGGCACTGGTTTGCATAACAATTGCATATACATCTGCATACGACAATTTAGAAATAATAATTACTTGAAATAGAAATTCCTCCCCTGTTGGGGCAGACTGTGACCACGTAACCTTGTGTCATACAAAGTCTGCTGCCCAGTTGTCAACTGTTGATGGGAACTTTCCACCTCCCTTCTTAGGATTCTAGATATTCTTAAGATTGCTTTGGACTAAAGAGCCCAGCAGGGACACGGGTGGCGCTGTGGTCTAAGCCACAGTGCCCAGGGCTTGCCGATCAGAAGGTTGGTGATGGGGTGAGCTCCCATTGCTCGGTCCCAGCTCCTGCCAACCTAGCAGTTCGAATGCACGTCAAAGTGCAAGTAGATAAATAGGTACCGCTCTGCCGGAAAGGTAAATGGTGTTTCCATGCACTGCTCTGGTTTTGCCAGAAGCAGCTTAGTCATGCTGGCCACATGACCTGGAAGCTGTCTGCAGACAAACATCTGCTCCCTCGGCCAGTAAAGCGAGATGAGCGCCACAATCCCAGAGTTGTCCACATCTGGACTTCACAGTCAGGGGTCCCTTTACCTTTAAAGAGCCCAGCGGAGAGGGAACCACCCTCTGGAATGCCAGGCATGTGGCCATCCTTCTTAAAGGGCTTTGGGGTGCCTCTCTCTATGGTTGTCTTTCTGTGCAAGGAGGTGTTGATCATTTCTCAGCTTAGCCTATTCTTTATTTAGCATAGAAAGCAAAGGGAGCAGCTTGATTCCCCATGGGACCTTCCTCACAGGGTGGCACTTTTCCCCCTGAACTTTTAAAGGCATCTTATGTGTTGCTTTGCTTTGGGTAGATTCTGAGTAGAAATATAAATATGCATCTTCCTCTTAATTCACAAATGCAATTTAGCCTATAAAGAATTCATGTTTGCATACGAAAGCAGCGCCTCATATTCCTGCGAACTTCCATCCATCCGCCCTCTGTCCATCCCTCCCTCCTTCCACCTCAGTTTCCTCCTTCACATTGGTTCTTTTGCACCAACAATGAGGGAAGATCAGCCTTTCTTTTTTTTTAGAGGGGGAAAATGAAGCTAAAAGAGAATATTCACTTGCAATTGTGAATTCCAAGCCATCCTCAAAGCCCTTGAGTCACATTTCAGGCCTGGATGGCACTTAACGGCCCATAATCTTCTGGCGGATGGGTTTTGCAATACGCAAGCTGCGGCAAATGATTCAGTTTAAGGAGCCGAGGTGCTCCGGGAATTGGGGGCAGCCAGCGAGATGCTTGCCATTGTTTTAATTATTTATTTATACAATGCTTGAGTGGGCAAACAGAAGAGGGATGGCTGGGAGGCCTCCCCCACTGCACACACAGACAAACACACACACACCACCATCCCCTAATCAAACATTATCCATTCTTGGCAGTCTGTGCTGTGATTTAGGGAGGGGTGGTGGAAGGCATTGCACCTTGATTTTCATTTGGATTGAGCTAGTCATCAGCTGGAAAGGCCATGGCTCAGTGGTAGAGCATCACCTGCTTTGTATGGAGAAGAACCTCAGTTCAGTCTCCGGCATCTCATAAAAACATAAGAAGAGCCTGCCAGATCAGGCCAATGGCCCATCTAGTCCAGCATCCTGTTCTCACAGTGAGCAGTGACATTCCTGTGGGAAACTAGTGAGCAGGATTCAAGCGCAAGAGCACTCTCCGCTCTCATGGTTTCCAGCAGCTTCTGATATTCAGAAGCATTGCTGCCTGCAAATCCACCCTGAAACCTTGGATAACTGCTGCCAGTCTCTGTAGACAGTACAGTGGTACCTCGAGTTACATACGCTTCAGGTTACATGTGCTTCAGGTTACACACTCCGCTAACCCAGAAATAGTGCTTCAGGTTAAGAACTTTGCTTCAGGATAAGAACAGAAATCGGGCTCTGGCGGCGTGGCAGCAGCAGGAGGCCCCATTAGCTAAAGTGGTGCTTCAGGTTAAGAACAGTTTCAGGTTAAGAACGGACCTCCAGAACGAATTAAGTACTTAACCTGAGGTACCACTGTACTGAGCTAGATGAGCCAAGGGTCTGACTTGGTCCACATTCACACCATACCTTTAAAACACTATGGTACCACTTTAAGCAGTCATGACTTCCCTTGAAGAATTCTGAGAGCTGTAGTTTGTTCAGAGTGCTGAGAGCAGTCAAGAGACCCCCTATTCCCCTCAAAGAGCACCAGTTCCCAGAGTGGTTTAACAATCAATTCCTCATCCTAGGGGATTCTGCTCCCAGAATTCTTTGGGGCAAGCCATGGCCCTCCATGCCTTGCTATATGGTCCTTGGGGCTCTCTTTGGGTCCCACACCCTTGCTGGCCTCCCCACTTACCAGCCCTGATTCGCACTCTCCTCAAGTGTTTTTCCCTGGCTGGAATGTGCCCTTGAAATTTTATAATGTGTCTTGCTTGCCAGCTTGGAGGAGAGAGAGAATGGTATGTGTGAGTGTGTGTAAAAGCTAGTCTACAATGCAAAGGCAAAATGTGCATACACTGTTCCACCCACTTTTGCTGCTGGCCCTGCCCATCCCTATTCTCTGGGACCTGGAAGCTTTGTCACAACATGGCCCTCTGGTTGAAAAATGTTTTCCACCCCTCATGTCAATAAAGCCAGCTATGGACCCATCCAAAATGGCCATTATGCCCTTATGTTCTGGTGCAATTTGTTTTTTTTAAATAAAAATCTCTCTCAACCCCCCTCCCTGCTTGAATCTCTGTTTATATTTTGGACGTATATTTCATGTATATAGAGTGTTCTACCCAAGTACCCAAGGAGAGGCTGCCTGGCATAGACTGGGGTTCTCTTTTGGCACTGCCAATGTCGTTTAATTTCAGCAAGTTGAGGAGACAGTTATACTAGCAGCTGGAGGGCATCTTGTTCAATGAGCAACTTAAATGGCGCTGTCTTATTTACCCTCTGGTAAGGAAAAATTGGCAGGCCCTGCTGAATCCCTGCTCATTTTTCATAACTTTTTTCTAATGTATTCAACCATGGAGACAGCGTGGAGTTTCCTTTGGAAGATGTCAAACACTTATTAAGTGTCCCATTAGACTCTTTGTTATGCGAGTGTCCCATCAGATGAATGTGAATCCTACCTTTGTAAAACTGGCTGGTTTCTTCTCACTCACATGCCACTCTCTATCCTTCATCCAGACAAGCAAGAAGGATCACCAGTGTTCAAGGACAGATTCCAGCCAGGCAAAATCACTCAAGGAGGATGTGAAGCAGGAGCTGTTGAGGGGTATATGCCTTGGGAGGGTTTGTGACCCAGAGGGCATCTCCAGGGCCAGTTGGACAAGCCTGGAGGGCTGCATTTCATCACTGAGACTGAGATTTCCCATCCCTCTTGTCAGGTAGGACATTGAAAGCTTCAGGGAATGTGGCAAGATGTTCTCCTTGGATCCAAGATGAAGCCTTCCCCATTTACAAACCAACCAAATGGTTCTAGGACAATTCTGAAATGGAGAAGTGCATACAAACTCCTCTGACCACACTTCAGTCTAGCAGGGCTTTGTTGTTGTTGTTGTTGTTGTTCAGTCGTTTAGTCGTGTCTGACTCTTCGTGACCCCATGGACCAGAGCACCCCAGGCACTCCTGTCTTCCACTGCCTCCCACAGTTTGGTCAAACTCATGTTGGTAGCTTCGAGAACACTGTCCAACCATCTTGTCCCCTTCTCCTTGTGCCCTCCATCTTTCCCAACATCAGGGTCTTTTCCAGGGAGTCTTCTCTTCTCATGAGGTGACCAACATACTGGAGTGTTGGAATTATACACAGTGGACTGGAATTATACACACACTTAAAGCACTACATTACCACTTTAAACAATTGTGGCTTTCCTCAAAGAATACTGGGAGCTGCTGAGAGTTGTTAGGAGGCCCCTATTCCCTTCACAGAGCTACAATTCTCAGAGTTCCCTGCAGAGAATGATTGATTGTTAAACCACTCCGGGAACTGTAGCTCTGGGAGGGGTTTGGGGCTTCCTAGCAACTCTCAGCATGCCGAACATACAACATCTCCCATAATTCTTTGGAGGAAGCCATAACTTTTAAAAGTGGTATCATAGTGCTTTAAATGTACACTTCTGAAGAAGAAGAAAATGTGCTTTTTCACAGTCCTTTTGACACTGGGAAATTCTGGTCTGACCTGTGCTGTTATTATATCATGGTAGCTATTGTCAGAAAAGTACAACAACTATTCTTTATGGGCCCCAGAAGGTCTGTGTAGAAAATCAGTTTTATACTCCTGATCTTGACTATTATTTGTATTTGTATTTTCACCCGAATATTGCATTACTGTGATTTTATCCGTTGTTCATTGTCTTGTGGATCAATCTGAATGTGATAAATGAATATTTTTCACACACACATACCAAGCTGAGTTGGGGAAAAAATTCCAGCCTTTGAAATAATCATTTAGAGCTACTTTGAACTTGGTCTGATTATCCAAATTTAACCCAGATGTCAATTATTTGCAGATATTAATGCTGCAATAATTTGTTTTATGGTCTGACTGTGCGTGTTGATCACTATCTCTCAGGGGCCCAAATCCCAGACTCTTTCCATTAAAAATATCCAGAAGGTACATGTAACACAGCCATTTGCAGTTTTAACATACAATTATCAGCATATTCATTGCATATTATATTCATAAGCATGCACACATACAGGCAGGTAAATAGAAGTCATCTAGGCTCTGCCACGTAGGAATGGAGGGATCAATGTACTAATGTCTCAATGCAGTTTCATATGTGTACAATACTGGCTCTGCTTTGCCATGGTTGTGGGAGGATTCCTTAGGAAAAGTCCTATTAAAATTGTACCCAGTTAAAAAACAAAACAAAATATAGGATATGGTCCACCTCCCTAGGAGTGGGCACCCAGAAAAGGGGCTCATGGAACAATCTTAGAATCCAGATAGTTTTTATATGGGAGGAGACGGCCGTTGAATTACTAAAGTCCTGAGCCACATAAAGTTTCTGAATTAAAACCAACACTTTGAATTGGTCCTGGAAACCTACAGGCCAGAATTGGTCAGTCCAGGAGAGGACTTTGTTCTTGCAAATTTCAGTGGCACCCTGCACAAGGCCAAAATTTGGTGCTCACATTTCTCACGGTTGTGATGCCCTGTGGCATCCCTGAAGTTTGGCACCCAGTGCAGCAGAACTGGTCGTGCTGCCCTGAATTTGTCCCTGGTTAGACCACCTTGTCCAAGTCAACAATTTCTCTAATTCTACACCAACTGCAGTTTCCAAACAGTCTTCAAAGGCAGCCCCACATATAAAGCACTGTAGTAATCTAACCCAGAGGTTAGCAGAGCCTAGATAACTGAAGCCAACCTATCTCCATCCAGATAGGGTTGCAGCCATGGGCGTAGCCAAGGTGGGGCAGTGGGCAGCTGTCCCCCCTCAAACAAGTAAATAAATAAAAATACTTAACTATCTGACCCAATATAAATCCTGGTCCCCCAACATAAATCCTGGCTATGCTCTTGGTCACAGCTGGGCCACCAACCCAAGCTGATAGGAAGTTGATGGTGAAAGATCTGTGACTTCCTAGAGTGGGGAGTGCATCTGTTGAGACCACACAGAACCCATTTGGGTCTGGATTCTCTACCTCTCAACCAAGGGGTTGACAGGCTGGAAGGGGTGTGTGTGTGTGTGTGTTAGGTATAGGCAAGTCTAGTGAGTCCCATTTTGCATACAAGATAAAGATCATATGAAAATTTACATGTTAATAGAACATTTTAGGGGGGAAATTGCCCTTTGTCAATTGATTGTATAAATATTTTATCAAGTGTAATATTAGGGGAAGGCAAGCGTGAAGGTATTCAGCAGCCTTTTTAGCTCCTCTTTTCTTTCTCTCTCTCTCTCTCTTTTTGAGGAAGAAATTAGGACATTATTGTTGAAGAAATAATATAAAATGGGGAGTTACAAGCGCTTGATCTAAACTGTAAAAACCTTTCATGCACTCTGGCAGAGAGGGAGCAGATTAAATCCATAATGAAATGGGTAACTTTAAGTCTGCATAAATTTCCCAAAGCAGTCTCAGTTTCCCGGGAATCTCTCTCGGCTAGATTAATGGCCGGCAGCCCGCCACATAATGAACTAGCTCGCCTTGGCAGTGCGCTCATGAATTTATTATGGTGTCCACCAGTGTGCAATACGGCCTAGACATCTTTATAAATCCTGGATTTAGAAGTGCGGCGATGAGCTATTTCAGTCCTAATGGTAAGGTTGATTTATCGCCCACGGTTTGCTCACCCCACCTCCCTGCTTCCCTTCCCTGACAGTTATAAAAAGGAAAATACAGGTCATATCACTGATGGAAATGCAATGTGAAGGTAATTAGATAATGCCAAATGGATATGGGAAAGGGTGCACTGTTGAAATGTTAAATATGTTGGTAATTTTTTCCCTTGGAGCAATTATATCGGGTTGATTTATTTTTACAGTTTATAATCACTTAACTACCTGTGGCTGATTTTTACCAGATCTTGCGCCTATGGAGAGAGAGAGAGAAGTGGAGCTTTTCACCCAGTAATTGTTTATTGTAAATTCATTTATCTCCAAATACCTAATTTATTATGCAATTTACACACGTCACAGCTCATTGCTGATGAGGAATAATGATTACCCATTTGGTTTTCTTGTAAACTCCTTTTTCTCGGCAGCTTTAGAAAAGAATTGGCTGCCCAAGTTACGAAGGTGTGTGCTTGTATATCTGTGTGTGCTTGTACACACACACACACACACACACACACACACACACACACACACAATATCTTCAGAGGAGTCCAGAAGATAACAATACTTGAGAACCTAATAACTGATTTATCTGACGTTTATTACACTTCTCTGAAAACCAACTTCACGGTATGAAGGGAAAACATTCATACACGTTTTAAACGATCATAATTAATCTCAAAGGCATTTAGATATTGAATGTGTTTTAAGGGATTATGACTGTTATTGGAGTCTAGCCAAAACTGTGCACACTTTTGGCAACACTGAGAAAGTCCTCTGTTTTCGGTTATTTTTGGCACCCCTTGTGACAATGCTAATGTGTTCACTTGCCTTCACTTACCTTTATTCTCTAGGGTTGAGGGATATTTTTTTTTTTTTTTAAAGAAAGACATGGTATATCAGTAGTACCTGTGTATGATAATGTGCATGGAGTCCTCCCATGTATCTTCACACAGGGGAAAAAGGCCAGTGGCAAAGTAAAGACAGCCCCATGTGGGAAGGGGCGGAAAATAAATTGCATCTAATCCCTAGTTCAAGGACCACCAACCTTTGGAGGTTAATGGACACATTTGCAAACCAGGAAGACTGTTGAGGTCACCCCACACACCCCACAACCACATATGAATGTACGCACTGTAACCACACTCATTCACTCTCACCCACCAGGGATTAGGCTTGGAGAAGAGCCTTTATTGGCTACAAAAGAAGGCTCAATGAAGCCTCAATTAAGCTGGGAGAAGGGTGTAGGACAGGACCTCACGGGCACCAAGGAAGGCCTTTGCGGACCCAGGTGGACCCACAGACACCACGTTAGTGACCCATGCCCTCGGTGTTTTTCAGGGGGGAAAAGATGCCCACCCTATCAAAAGGGCTACATTCTATGCAAAAACTGAACACTGCAGTACAGTATATGAAAAATCTTCTTTTATTATTGCAGCATTTATATTAAAAAGAGCTCTATAAACTGGTACGTTAAGGCTTGATTTTTAAATTTTATTTCTATTATTCTTTCATTTTATATGGCATTCCAACTACTCATAACATGCACAGAAATTTGGTTTCCACTTTCACAAGGATACCTAGAGATATATCACACATGTCATGCATTTATTACATGGTTTTAGTATTTAAATGTTACTCCATTGTAACAATACAACGGGAAACGCAGCCAGATGGGCAGGGTCTGCATGCATGCATGCATGTATGTATGTATGTATAAATAAATAAATAAAACATTGTTTTTGTATACTCCTTGGAAATGTTTAAATATTGAGAAGCTGGAAATGATTTCAAATGAACAAATGAGAAACAGCTTACTCTAATTAATATGGCAAGCCCTAAATTGTGATTTTATCCTACAGCCCCTTTTAAAATTGATTTACTGAATGGGACTGAATAGGTTTTTTTTGCAGCTCTCATGATTTAATTTAACTGGGATAGAAAAGGCAATTATAACCTTGCTGAAACAATCTTAAATGTTAAAGAACGTCACCTTAAAATATATGTTGAATTTTATGTATATTATGTATTTTATTTTATTTATCTAATAACATGTATATCTATTCCTTCCTTCTACTGCTTGTAAAAAGAATTCCCAAGCAGTTTCCAAAAAAATAAAACAAACATTTAAATTCTCAGCAAAGAACAGAAAGTGGTAGTTAACTAAGTTATACTCAAAGTGGACCTCTTCAAATTAAGGAACCAAATTAAGGAACCACCCAGAGTTAAACAGCAGGGATTTCCAAAAATTAATTAAAAACTAAAATAGGTTAAAACAGATTAAAACACATATCACAGTCTATATCAGAGGTGCCTGCTTCTCAAGGAGAAGTGGGGGGAATCTGACATCACATGTGCAGCGTCATGACGTCAAAGGAGCCGGGGGCGGAGCCAACGCGATGACAGCGCAGCTTCAATGGCCGTGGCTCCTCCGCCTCCTGTAGCTACCACTGGCTGGGGACTTCTTCCTTGCTCCTTCCCCTCCATGGCAGCAGCAGGAGGAGAAGGCGCCAGTCACTGAAGCCACACTCGACCTTCTTCTCCACTTTTGAACATTGGGAGGGTGACCCCTCTCCCAAAATATTGGGCACACCCAAAAGGGCTCGGCCCCTATATATCTGACCACACTTGCTTGAACAAAGTGTTTTTAGTGGGCACTGAAAACAATACAATCAATGCATCTGCCTGATTTCGCAGCTTAGCTGCTAGCACACTAAGACGTACAGTGGTACCTCGGGTTACAGACACGTCAGGTTACAGACGCTTCAGGTTACAGACGCTTCAGGTTACAGACTCCGCTAACCCAGAAATAGTACCTCGGCTTAAGAACTTTGCTTCAGAATAGAACAGAAATTGCGCAGCGGCCGTGCGGCAGCAGCAGGAGGCCCCATTAGCTAAAGTGGTACCTCAGGTTAAGAACAGTTTCAGGTTAAGAACGGACCTCCAGAACAAATTAAGTTCTTAACCCGAGGTACCACTGTACTGCAAAAGTATTTTGTAATGCCAGGAGTTAAAAGCGCAGCTTCATTCCTCCACTAAGCTGGCAAGGCCCTACCTGTGAGTAGTGGCTATTGAGTGCTGGCCTATTACCCATTCAGGGATCTTTGGAGTGCATAATAACATAAGAAGATGCTGGTGGATCTGGCCAGTGTCTCATCTAATCAGGCATCCTGTTCTTACAGTGGTCAGAGTGATGCCGGTGGGAGGCCAGTAAGCAGCGCCTGAGTATACCTGCACTCTTCCCTCTTGTGAGTCCCAGCAACTGTTATTCAGAGGCATACTGTCTCTGGCAGATGAGGCAGAATATGTTCATAGGGACTGGTGGCCACTGGAAGCCTCATCCTCCATGAAAGTTTGTTTTTAAAGCCATCCAAGTTGGTGGCCATCCCTACATCTTGTGGGAGCAAATTCCAGTGTTTAACTGAGCAATAGCTCAGTCAGTAGAGCACCAGATTCTCAATCTCAGGGTCATGGGTTCGAGCCCCACATAGAGCAAAAGAGTCCTGCATTGAAAGGGGTTGAACTAGATGACACTTGTGCCTCTTCCAACTCTGCAGTTCTATGATTTACACACACCTTCATCTTACTTGATAATGGGCCTCTCGTATTAATGAAACTTCCCTTTATTTTTCTTTTGAAAACTCCATGCTGCATTCTCTTAAAAAAAAAAAAAAATACAAGTGACCCACCATCAATCATATGCAGCATTATGGGATAGCAAACAATTATGACTCCCTTTGCTTTTCTCTCCTACCCCTATTTTTCATCAATTTTCCCCTCCCCCATATCTTAATTATTTTTGCTGCATAAAAGGGTAGAGTATACCAGGGCAGAGTTGGGTTAAGATATAATCAGACTGACTGAAAGGAACAGCTAAAGGATATTAGGTGTGTGAGCAATTCTGTGGCGCCACAAAATGTAAGGCTGTGCTAGGAAGAGCATTATTCCCTTGGACAGAGAACCCCAGCAAAAACATTCATGACGCTTGATATCTCTCACTTTTGCATTGACCAGCAGGTCTTTGGAACATAACAAGAATGACTTTGTATTAGATATGCTTACTGTTATTTTGTACCATATACAATATTTTACATTCTGTTTTTGGTAGCATTTGAGTGGGTATTTTAATTGTTAGCTGCCCTGGGCTCTCATGTGAAGGGCTAATAATAATAATAATAATAATAATAATAATAAATTACCACCATGCTTGTGGTTCTGGTCTACATTTTTTTTCACTCCCCTTTTGCTCCATTTTAACATGGAAAATGGCGTCATACTGGAGCTGGCTCAATCAAGGAAACTTGGAGGGTACTTTTCTTCAAATTACAAAATAACTTTTACACAAGGATTTTATTTTTTAAAAGAATGCTAGTATGCTTTCAGGACCAAGTTATTGTCATTTCCATTCCCAAAGGAGCTTGAAACTTGACTGAAATCATATTTCTAAAGCACAGGTGGCACTGTTTCTGAAAGATGAGATTATTAGAAATGTAGTAATTTGTTGTTTGCGTGTTCGTTTGTTGTTGTTTTCCTGAGCACGGCAGTGGTGATTAGATTCACAACTATGTTGCCTTTAACATGTACAAAACTTTTGAAGCATTGGAAAGAAGTTTGAAAAGCATGTTTTCAGACTAGGTTGGGGAAAATCGAACGAGCAGACCAGCTCTTATCAGCCTACCTTTCTCTATCCTCCCCCCTTTAAAAAGAGAAGAATCGCTTTTCGGTGTTTTGTTGTGTAAATGAGCCGCTCACCAATTCTCTGCATCAAACAGTACAAGCGGAGGATGGAATTTCTGTGCATTCCTGGTGAAAACTTGATAATGATGCATATTTGATCAAATATTTGTTTTATAACTTTCCAAAAAAGCCCCAAACAAAACCAGAGAGAAGAAAAACCTTCACACATCACTTTGAGCGGTGATTGCAATTGGCTTGGTTCCATACTGTGTTTTAGGTAAGGCACATGAAAATGAGTTTCCAGCACATAAACTAATCTGGAGTATCTCTGTCTTTGTATCATTTCTTTAGACTTGATCTCCCGGCTGTCCTTCAGGCAGTGCAGGCTAGTCCACTGGGACAAACGGAGCACAACCTTACCCACGCCCAGTCCAGTGGGGTTGCAATGGATGCCAGTTTCCTCCTCCTCAGTGTTGCCATTGAAGAAACAGTAGGGAGGACGATGAAGACAAAAACTGGCATTAGTTGGCTCAGCCTGTCATTGGCTCTCTGGCTCCATCTACTGTAAGGCTCCCTGCCTTCTGCCCTACCAGTCCCAATGTGCACCAGTCGTCACTGCCACCAGGAACCATGAGCCCTGAGATTTGTCCTGTTCTAGTGAGCTGTGGATCAGGAGTGTTCAGTAGGGTGGGCTCTGAGTTTGAGTGGAGCCGTGGCCGTGCCCTCTGATGGGACTTCTGTATTAGCACTGGGGAATCTCTTGGGGGAAAATGTTCCATCGATGAGGGCCCATCACTGAAAAGGCCCTCTTGCCTGTGCTGCAATTCCTGCTGGGGAAGTGGGGTTGAGGAGCTGAGGTTCCAGTTCTTCTCTTCCACAGGTTGGTCCATCCTCTCTGATACGTCCTGACACTCATTTCCTACGCCTGCTCCATAACCCCTATAGGACATCTGTTGCCAGTATCTCAGTTTTCCAGTGACAAGGATAATGGCAGGCTGAAAATTACATTTAGCTGAAGTTTTAAGATTTAAAAGATAAGTACTGCTCAGTTGACTAATCAAATAGTCATAAAAGCTCTTCTCTGAGCCATAATTACGTTTATTCAGTCCTGCCCGTGATTTATTTTTTATTTTAATTGTCAGCCCTGCGCCACCATGATGCTAATAGAAATGTTATTGCAGCCAATATGGAGCAAAATGATGTCTGATGATTATTAATGAGAGCAATAAGGAGGAATCTTCATATAAAGTCAGCATTAAAGGAGTAATTCATTTCACCTGATATAATTGGATTGTAGCATTTAAATAGCCTGGGACTTCCTCTTAATTGTGATTAGTTGACGCTTCTTCCTTTTAGTATAGCATTGAACTCTTCCTCTGCTACTTTCCCCCCTCTGTTTCTTTTATGAAGTAATTAAACATGAATTGCCCAGTGTCTCTTAATAAATACTTCTGAGGATTTAGTAGCTATTAAACACAATAGTTGCCTGTTAGAAATATTTATGGTAAGCACCCATCGTTAGCGGTGGAAAGCTACTTTGAGGTTTAGGAATATGCTAGGCAAGAGTGTAATTATACAAATCCATCAGTCATTGTGGGGGAGATTCACCCCCTATAAAGACAATAATGACTTATGCTAAATAAAAGGTATCTCTGCTCCCAATGGGGCTTACTGCAAACTAGAATTTTAAAAGACTAGGTTATTGCTTTACTTGGTGGGAGGGGGGAATCTCTCTCTGTCTCTTTCACACACACTCACATTGACTTAGGTGGACTTTCAGACACAAACAATTCCTATCTGCCTTGCACTAAAGCTTGAGGGTCAGGTAGGGCTGGGGCAGAAATTCAGTTAATTTGTTTTGCACTTAGCAAACAATATACAAACCCCAAAATTTACAGTTTTCTGATTTTTTGCAGTGCAGTTATCCAACCAGGTGACATGTACAAAAATGTATATGCTATAGTGTGCATAAAAATGCATATATAAGTGAAAATAACATAGAAATAAATGCCTCATATGAGGAAGAAGAAGAAGAAGAAGAGTTTGGATTTGATATCCCGCCTTTCACTCCCTTTAAGGAGTCTCAAAATGGCTAACATTCTCCTTTCCCTTCCTCCCCCACAACAAACACTCTGTGAGGTGAGTGGGGCTGAGAGACTTCAAGGAAGTGTGACTGGCCCAAGGTCACCCAGCAGCTGCATATGGAGGAGCAGAGACGCGAACCTGGTTCCCCATATTACAAGACTACCGCTCTCAACCACTACACCACACTGAGGGAAACTTGCTGTGAAAAATTGTGTATTTTAGGCAAAATTGCATATAGAAAAAGTGGTAATTTTTTTAGAAATTCACACTAAAATACTGATGAATTTTCAAGAGCAGTTAAAAATAGTTAGATCAAAGACATCTGGAGGGCATCATATTGGCTATCTTTTTTCTAAACAATGAAGAAGAAGAAAGGCTGGACACTTTAAGTCAGAGGTAATTTGTCCATTTACTCTTGGTTGGTTGATTGATTGATGATTGATTGATTGATTGATTACAACTGACACTAAACTGCTGTCTGAATTCAGTCTGATGGGGAATTTGCACAGTTATAAAATCTGTTTTTAGAAAACCCCTGTCATGTTTTGAACTCTTCATAGTATGTTGTAGGACAGATAGATTTTCTTGGTGTATCGTTTCAACCCACAGAACAAATAAACAAGTGAAACCTCATGGCTTTCAAATCCGTAGAGGATCAGCTGTTGCAGAATGAATGAGCACAGTAGAGAAGAGCTTTTCAACAGTACAGAATTGTCTATGCATGAGGGGAGGGTCTCCAACAGAGAGGTTTGGTTAGGGATGAATGGATTTGCTGGTTTTGGTTTCTCTCCATTCTCTCACCATCTCATGAGCAGGTGGGCAGTGTGTGTGAGACTCAGATGCTTTGTGGACACCAAGGGAAGATTTTGAGGGCACCATTGTACACTGTGGGCACCATATTGGCAACCCCATCCTTAGACATAAAGGCAATCCTGTTTCCATTCTGCTGATGCTTCTGCCCCTATTGAAAACCTGGGCTGTATTCAACATACTATGCCCCGCTAGTTAAACAGTAGCGAATGGATCCACACTAGTGGATGGCAGAGTTTAAAGTCTTTGCAACAAATGAATCAGTGCCACAGGTGTGCTCATAGACATCTGTTGCCCGACATCTGTTTCCTGTATATCAATGGATTCTTGTTGTGAAATTTGTTGTGCAACAATCCTTGGTCATGCACTTGTGTTTTACCTAGTACAACAATGTTCCACCAGTGCAACAAGTATAGCACTGGATGACTTTAACTGAACATTGCACTGGGTAAAACCCTTGGATTCTGGCCCGAATATTGACTGGGTCAGAGTTCACCTGTAACTTCAGTCAGCAGTACTCAGGATCAGACCTTACATAGCCTTGGTAGAAGAAATGATCAAGCACATCCAGACTATTCTCAGGCTTCATGATGGAATGAGACGTTCAGTTATTGCTTAAAGGAAGTAGAAGAGGATAAAGGGGTGGGGGAAATTAACATATATTTTAGTTGAGCATACAAAGGATGTGTCACCAGATTTATGGTGCTAATAAAGCTCAAATGAATTAGAATCTTGGCTGAAACATCAATATTATTCGAGTGTTTAAAAAAGAAAAGAAAGCATATCTCCCCGCATCGATTTTTCTAGGGGAAATGTGCATTAGTTAGGGGTGAGCCAAATATCTGCAGGTTTTGGTTTTTATATTGAAACTTGCCCTCTTGCCTGACAAGGGAGGACATTTTGTTTAATTGCTGGTCATGTGATCCAAACTCAGAAGGAAACAGAGGTGTTATCTTGCTATACTTGTTCCTACTATGTACCACTCCTGTTGATGCCTTGTTGTTGTGTGATGGATGGCACACCCAAACGATGAATTTGCTTTTGAATCATGCTGACTTAACTGAGCAATTTCCCTGAAGGTTAAAACAACAGCTTTGTGTGTGTGCTTAGTCCAGTTCCGAATTTGGAAATGGCATTGTGCTCAAATGATGTCACTGCAACTAGTGCAACATGGTTTCTTTGATTTCCTCCTACTTTTTAATTGAGTTATGCAGTAGGACACGAAGGTGAAATTGAAACATGTTTTGGTATAAATTAACAAGGGAGTTCATGTCCATTTATGAAAATCAGATGTACTGAAGGGATAGCCAATACGATGCCCTCCAGATGTTGTTGGACTGCAATGTTTGTCATCTCTGAGCATTGACTACATAGTGGGAATTGGAGTTTGGCCACATCTGGAATGCCAAAGGTCCCCCATCTCCTGAAAATAACTCAGGACAGACGTGCTTTGACTCATAAGAGATCCCAAGATACATCAGACCCAACCCTTGAGAGATGCTGCTATAGGGTCTGGAAACCTGTTGTTTCCCTAGGCTTTGAAAATCTGAAGAGAGCTATGTTGAATGCATAGGGGGATCTCTGGATTTAGGAAGGATGAAGTGTGGGGCAGCAGTCATTGGAGGAGAATGCCGCACGGACGTGGGTGAATTAGAGGAGGCAGAAGTGGTTCACCATCCACACTAAACTGAGGTAGGGACTGGCCCATAGACAACACAGTGATCCCAGATCCAGTCAAACCATGATAAGTGGGCAAATTTGTATCCTGATGAATTGGCCTCATTGCTAGCGCAAGTGTTAAAAAGACTGCTTTGCTTACAGTCTGTAGGGCTGCCCTGGTGTAAGTGGGCTGAGTGTTGTTGCTTCTTGCTCTTGTCTTTTCCCATTTAACTGGTTGTGGAAAGTGCTTGAGAGGTTCAGAGTTCAACAGGCTTGGCCGCCTGGGAGTGATGATATGAAAGCTAGCCTACACCACTGATCTATAACTGTTAAGGGAAAGTGCATATACCGAGAGACTGGTGATGCTGAAATAGAAAGGGGTCTCTCTGAGGATGAGTTAGGACCATTTATCTTTTACTAAGAAATGCCTCAATTTTTCACTTAACATCTGTCTAGAAGTGGTCTGGGGAAGTGTGCGTATGGGGAAGGGGGAAGCACCTAGATTCAGCCTTACAAGTTGCCTGCCAAATAATATTTTGGCATAATATTCAGTGATTTATAGTTTTCTGGAATCCATAAGAAAAACTTGCCATTTACCTTCTATGTTCTTAACCTCACACTAATCTCTATGTAGTCAGTTAAAAAGGAGAATGTTAGTTCAGAAATGGTGCTCTTCATTGGCCTATGTTCTTTGCAGGTTCCTTGTGGATGGTAGAGCTAATTAAGAGGTCCCAGGTGGATGACAGCTTGCAGGACCTTAGATCTGAGTTGTCCAACAGCCCAAATGAAAGAAAACTGATGTATTAAGTTGAATAAAGAGTGCTATATTGGCTCTGCCAACAGTTGAGACTTTCTCTTGCACATATGACTGCAAACTTCTGATTTTAAAAATAGGTCCAGAGACAGGCCAGGGGATAGAAACCGGTGAATTCTAGCAGAAAGAGAAGCAATAGGAAAATGGTTTTTAATTTCCTCCTGCAGCTGTTGGTAACAACTATTAAGGTAAGAAAAACGAGAAACCAAGAGACACAACTGACAGATTTATCTATTCCAAGTAGCAACATATAGCAGAGAGAGCCTATTCTTGTGTTATGGGAGTGAGGCAGAAGGGGCTTTGCCCTCAGATCTGTGCAGTTGTCAGAAGGTTAGTTAGATTTCCTTGTGATGCCCCCTTCATACTATTTTAGAAGGCTATAGAGCAGGGATGGAGAACTTGTGCTCCTCCATACCTTGCTGGACTCCAATGGTGATGGTTGTCTTCCCCTGGATTTTTATTGAAGCATAGTCACCCAGAAGGGCTGCAGAGTGAAGGCTGCTGATTAGATTATTTGTAGAATGAAAGCATGGATGCTTGCAAACCCTTGGCCACCTCAGAAGTAATATAAGTGCAACAATATATCTATTGATGTTCTATTTATGTTTTTATGGATCTTTTGTTGCTGTTATCCTTACAGGGTGTACTCTGTGCTGATATATTTTAATGAAAGTGTGGATTATAAAATTGCAAGAATAAAAATGAGAATTCCACCAAATGTTTCTCTTCCCTTCGATAATTTCCGAGTGTGATTTCTTTTCTCAGTAATTGAGGGAGAACGGTGAAGGGAAAATGCATGCAGGATAAACTTTGACCATGATGCTAATTAAGATGCTTTGATCCTTTGGATATTTCACCAAGTCTGTGTTGTGCACAGATGTGCATGCTTCTCGGGGAGCCGATGGTTTCTTGTTTGCTTACAGGAGTGCACTGCTGCTCTCTTCTGCTCCCCTTATTTTCTTCCTGGGGCACGTGATCTCCCTCCTTCCCTCCTTCCCACAAACACATATGGCTCTTTATCAGCCAATACCACTTTGTTCATCTTTGCCCCCTGTTCTATCTGAGAGTTTTTCCAGGGTGGTTTCGTAGATCCCACTTCCCATTCTGGGATGCTTTATTCTCTAATTGCAGGTCAAGGAATGGAAACCTTGCTTCAGAGTTCCTTGCCCTTGTTTTGTTTTTCTCTGCCTATGCAAACGAAGGCTTGCTCAGTTTACTGCTGGGACTTTTGCCCCTTCGGGGTTCCTTGCACGGCGGATGTATTGCCAATCCTCTTATTGTACCGATATTGATCCCACCTCTCCGGTAATGAACTGTAACAGCTACTCTATTACTCCTCGCCACCTGATTGGCTGAGGATAATATGAAATTAGCTGGCATGCATTGGGCCTGTCAGTATCGATTTCACTATCCAGATTACTTGTTACAAAAGAATAGAGCTGTCTGTGCCATAATTGAACAAGTTAACTCCTTGTCTCATAAAATGTAAGCCTATATTGATTGCCTACTGTAGTATGCAGAAGCAGGAAAGTTGTAATGGTATTTAATCGGCATGGTGCTGAGAGGGCTCCTCCCTCTGTCTCCCCCTCCCCCTGCAACTCCCCCCCCCCCGCCCGCATCATCTTCTTGAAGAAACATGTGACTGATGTTGCAAGAGGACTTGAGGCTCCCTTGCAAGCAGCCAGGAGTGCATGGAATAAATGCACAGTTAGCTGCAGCAACCAATAGCAAGAAACCTTGTGCTATGATGAGGCTCGTCATGCTATTCTCTGACCAATGGTTGCCCAGTCCGTTCACTTAAACACACACACACACACACACACACACACACACACACACACACACTTCCAGTCAAGCAGTCACATCAGTCTGTTGCAAGAAAAGCAACAGAATAATTTTGTGCCACTGTAAAAACTAACAGATCTATTGTGACACCAGCTTTTGTAGGTCATTGTAGATCCGGTATATGGCATTTTTGCATGTTTGTACATAAATCTGTTCTGTTTCTTCATAAATCTATGATATTCGTTTGGTTTTTTGTTATGGTCACACACAAAAATAGCATTCTAAAAACTGCATTTTATCCAACATTTTGCATTTTTGTACACATTTTTTGCATATTATTATTTAACCAAGAACTAAGGGAGAGTTGTATATGTTCTTTTTTTGATCTTACAAATGTGAAAACAGAGAGAGAGAGAGAGAGAGAGAGAGAGAAACCACTGAATATTTTGCAAAGCCCCAAAATAGTATAGAAAAATTATGAAGTGCATGATAGAGAAAGCCAGCAAAACTATCTGAAATGCAGTTTTATGAATCTGTTTTGGGCAAATAAATAAATTAATAAATGAAGCCTGTGACTGGTGTACCTACTCTAAAATCAGACCCAAGTGTAAAATCAGACAACAGAATATATTCTACCAGTCAGACAATGCCACAATAAAATGTCCTATACCTGGGAATTTAGGATGTGCGTTTACAATGTGTGGCTGATCACTTAAACATATCAGTTTGTTTGTTTGTTTGTTTGTTTCATTTATGAAACACTTCATTAGGAAGCATCTCAAAGTGATTTCACAATAGAATAAAGACAATTAAAAACAGCCAGAATCATACATGTAGAAAACAATTTGAAATGCAAAAAAATGTAGAATGCTCTCTCCAGAAAGGTGTCAGGATAAGACCTTTCCGTTACCCAGGCTCCTGGCTACTTGATGCTGACTCCCATGGTGCTGCTCATCTTTCAGTAGGATGGGTAGAACTTCTCCTTTACTATATCTTGCTGGATGAGCATTGTATTGTCGCTGTTTTAATTTTTTCTGCTTTCAAATTAATTTAAATTAATTTAAAATGTTGTGTTGCAGTTCATTTTATCAAGTTGCTTTGAGACTTTTTATTGTACAAAGTGACTGAAAACTGAATTTATTGATTTATTAATAATAATGGTTCCAATTCATTCTAATACGATGCAGGCTGGGATAAAAATCTCCAATCGGAAGTCTTATTCCTTAAGTCTGCAGTTCCATGGTCCACAAAGTGGTGGGACGATGCAGATAGATCCCAGAGCCACAGGGTATGAGCAGAGAGGGAGATCACACACAGAGCAGAAGGGAGCCATTCTTCTTGCAGTTGTAATCCTTCATTTTTCTCTTGGTGTTCCAATTACACAGAGGGCAAAAAGAAAGCATTCTGGGTGAGACATGAGAAGTGCTTCTTCCTTGACCTTTCCCTTGAATGTTTGGGTGGGGGGTGGATTACCTCATTTGTTGCAAGATCACTTGCAAGATCTCCTTACCCCATACTCGCCCTATCAACTTCTTTGATCTTCACATCTGACTCTGTTAGAGGGGCTACGTTATACTCATTTCACACTGGTAAGACTTCAATTTTTTTAGTATGGCACCACCTGCCCTTTGGTACCTTTTGGCACCTGCTAAAAATACTTTTTCGCTTAGGCAAGCCTATCTAGATATCTAGAATGCTGGCATGGTTTTTAGCTTATCGTTGATTTTAATTATTATTTTGAATGTTTTAAATAGTTTTATCTTTTTAATAACCTGCTCCGAGGTTTAATTATAGTCAAGCAATGTATGAATTTTGTGATGGGACACGCTTATCAAATTTGCTTAACAGAGTCTGGCAATTGGTTGCAATACAAAAATTGACCAACAGAATATGACTCTCAAACGGACAGAGACACAAAGACTTATTTACAATTGAATGGCTGCTGTTTTGTTGACCGTGTGAATAAGAGAAACAGTCCTGAACTCTCATAAACACCGAGACTTTCTTGGTTGCTCTTGGATAAATCATATTCTATGCTTTACACTGCTGACTGTATTCTTATGCTGCACTTTCACTGTATCCCTTGAGGGTTTTTTGTTGAGGGACTTGCATGTTATTTTCAAAAAATAAAGTTATTGAAAAGGAGGGGGTTGAAGTAAATAAATAAAATAAATCAGCATGGAACTGGTGTACCTTTTTTTTACAACTGGATCCCAATCTCTATGGGGAATTGTTAAAAACAATAAGGGAGGGAGGATCACAAAGGTGATGGAGAAAGACTGGAAACAAAATTTACCATCCCAATCTTCCAATATGCCAGCACAAACCCTGGTGGACTTTGGATCTGGTCGTTCATTTGCTTTCAGTTCTCTCTGGGTACTCCTCATTTTCCGAATAACTTATATCTCTTTTAACTAGATAGTAGCCTTGGCAAAGGTCCTGAGCATGGAGCCAGAATGCAAATCCTTAGCAAACAAACAAAATATGAAAAGTCGCTTAAAAAAACAACAACAAACCCTCACAGCCTTTCCAAAGAAGGGGAGGGAAGGGGAAAACAAAGAACACTAATCAAGCAGCCTTTTATCAAGATACTCTTTTAAAATGCTGTAATCATTCCTTCCTACCGAAATTCCAAATGTGTAATTTTAATGGCTATTTAAAGAAACTCTTTAGGTTGGCAGATCCTACGCAACCTTCATTGTTTTGTAGGTCGTCCTTTTAAAAAGCATGTTTGTTTGGGTTTGTTTTTTCACCACAAAGTGCCAGGATTTCCCAGGTCTCCCCTCTTCTAATTTAATGCAAATATGTTTCCAGTTCCCATCAAGAGCCAAGTCAAAACTCTGCCTATTGTGGCTGCTCAGAGCTACATGCAATCGTATACCTAATAACCTTGCCCCTAAGCAGATGAGTATTTATTTCAGTCAGTTACCCTTTATAATTACTATATTGAACCTAGTTGTCTATAAAATGGATGGTTTGCTTATACAGTTTACCCAAATAGTTCATTAGGGGTTAAACAAAATGAAATCCCATTTGCGGGGCGTATAATAAATTGTTTCATCTGTGAATTTAGCTGTTCTCCCTAATGCAGACATGGATGTTACAGTGGTTCTCCCTTGATAGGGTTATGGGTTAATGAAATGCTTTTTCTGTTGCTTATTTTCTTCTCTTCTGTGCTGAGTGATAAGTAGCTAACCAACGAAGCTTGTAATTGCAATCTTACAGAAACCAGCCCGATCTGTATATAAATCTCACCATCCAATTACAAGATGTAATAATTTTGCACTCAAGCTGGTAATGAGGTCTAATACTCACACACGTGATAATCCCCTCTGGATGCTGGCTTGATCAGATGTTGGCTTTGTAATTAGACGGGCAGAAAATCATTATTTCATGTTCAGGAAAAAAAATTAGGTTGGTGGGAAGTTAATTTTCTCTCCACTCTCTGAAGCGTAGACAAGAATTTAATGATTTAATCATGATTGTTAGCTCTTTTGCAATCAATTTGTAATGATTGTGTAGGAACTCTCTTCAAGGGAGGCTGCATTGGGGAGGGGCAGGCAAACAGCCCACTTGGAGGGTTGATTATAAACAGTATCGCATGGCTCCCAAGCCCATTAAAATGATCTTTGTGATGACGTACCACGCGTCTCGCTGCAGCTGAATAAGCTGGAGAAGTGACCTGAGCTGCGATAATCTCAGTTAGATTCCCCCCACCCCACTTCATTTAAATAAACTGCAGGATTCTCTCGAAAAGTTAGATAATTCCACTAATGCTCTAACATTAAAGAGGACGGATCTCTTCAGAGCATCCCTTGGTCATAAGTCTTTACTGTGCTACCTCCCTAAATTCATTCTTTTGAGTTGCGATTATCAAATCAAATGCTTATTGATATTGTTGGCGGATGTTCTAAATTGAAGATGGGGATTTGATGTTGCAGAAGGATTTACATTAGCAAAACTGTTTGCGGAAACCTGAGCAGAGAATGTGTTTATGCTGCTCAGATTCCACCTTGTTCAATTTGTACATTTGATTCTGTTGTTGTTTTGAACATCAGCAATATCTCCCTCTCATATTTATTTATTTTGTATAACGTATATACAGCTTGGTTGTGTTTTTTGTGGGGGTTTTTTAAAGATGACAACTGAGCACAGATCTCTGTTTATATTCTGACAAGGTCTCATTCCTGTCAGTAATAGTTTGTCAGCAAATTGCACCAACTACAGCTTCCGCATTAAGTACAAGGGGAGCCCCACATAGAGTGCATTATAGTAATCCAGTCTTGAAGTAATTTTTCATGACCATGTCAACATCTGTGTGGTACACTTACTTTTGACTGCCTTGTGGTTTGAATAAGCAGCACCACTGGACATGGCTATTTTTTCATTTGCCCTATAATCTCAAACAGCGTAAGTTCTTGACCATTTTTACCTGTGTTTGCCATTTTTAAATAGGTCATGATGAAGTAATGGTGGATTTTGGCAACCCACGTAAAACTATTGCAATTGAAAAAAACACTTGACAGATAAATGCTCTCAATTTGACTGAAAACTGGAGGTGTCAGTTAGCTATTTCAGAAATTTGTTCAGCTTTCATGCAGCCCCAGTGGAACTTGGTAAGAAAGGTTAGTTAGGATTGTGAATCGTGCCCAGTTGAAAATGTCAAGACCTCATACTCCCAGTTTCAAGTCTGGTGTTGGATCTGAACATACCTTGATCAATGTTTCCACTTATAAGATATATTTAGGCTTTGGTGCTCTTGTGTGCCTGGGCTCAGATTTTCAGAGCACAATGTATACATTTGAGACTCATGGATTTCATTTCCCTGTGTTTACACAGCTCCTTTGCAGGGTTTCCATAGTAAAACAATCATGGACTTGATCCAGGTTAAGTTAGTCAAGCTCACTCTGTGGGAGCTAAGTTCAACTAACTTCAAGTCTTCTTCTTCTATTCTATTGTGAACGATATGTCTTAATAAACCCTCTAATTCTAGGGTAGGGGCAGAGTTTTGGGTGATGCAAATTTCCCTAAAATGTTTAGAGGTTGGATTGGTGCCATCTTTTTGTGTTGTCAAGTGAGAATTTTACACAGAAGCAACACCTTTAGCCAGCCTTTCCTAAGCTGGTACCCGCCATATGTTTTGGACTACAACTCCAATCAGCCTCAGCCAGCAGAGCCAATGACCATGCATGATGGGAGTTGTAGTCCAACATATCTGGACTACAGGTTGGGGAACGCTACCCATACATACAGATAGGTCTCACTCTGCTTTATAAAAATGATTAGTTTGAATGCACAGGGCTATAGGAAGCTGCCTTAGACTGAGTCATTTATCTATCCAGCTTACTATTGTCTACAGTAATATTCAGTGGGTCGCAAGGATTTAAGGCAGGGGGTCTCTTCCAGCCCAGCAATTGAAGCTGGGACCTTCTACATGCAATGCAATTGCTCTCCCACTGAGCTATGACCCTTTCCCACTGAGATCCAGCCTTTCTACAGAGATGTATATGATCAGCTATGTGCTATAGCACATAACTGGAAGAATCCCAGGTAAAAAGCACTGGGCTGATAAAATCTTGGAGATCATGTTTATGTGTAAAGTTAGTGCGGAATAAAAAGTCATGATCCCATGTTTCCATTTATCTCTGATGTAGAAACCCTTCAACTTTCTGGTCATGTTCTAATCAAATACTACAGACACCCATATTTTGTTCTTTTTATTCAAGCTACCAGCTCTTAGTTATTGGATCCCCTTTCATAGAATCTCTGAGGCACTCACTCCTTTGCCTGCCTTAAATGGGTAGGCCTGTCTTCGAAGTGTTTTTTTTTTTTTTTTAAGAATAACAAAATCCCTGTCCTTGTTTGCTGGTTACCTCCTTGAGTCAAACCTCTGAGCTGCCTAATCGGTCCATTCTGGCATCATCCCATTGCCTCTAAAGCCTCTTTTTCATGCCTATTTAATGCCTCAGAAGTGCTTTCAAGTGGTCTTTGATAAATCATTGTAAGTGTTATCCCAGGCGCTCAATAGCTGTACCTGCTCGGGAGTCTCTTTCTCGGTTCCCAAGGTAGCTGTTCCTTCTTCCCTTATTTTACCAGTGACAGTAATTCATTCCACTTGAGCTGACTAGCTTACTTCACATTTATTTGCACATGATGAGCAATGTCACTCTCCTTACCCTCTAGACAGTAAATGGTTTTGGGTGTGTGTGTGCAGTCTTAACACATATTAGGCAAAAGGGGTGGCAAACATTTTTTTAAAAAAAAAGAAATGGAAAAAAGGAAAAGGAAAAATCTAAGCTTTGCATCTGGAGCCCAAATAAACACATCATGAATAAATAACAGCTCAGAATTATCTCAGTCATTTGGTATATGCAAAAATAAAAGGTGCGGCATAAACTGGTGGTGTTCCTTTGAGAATACACTGCCTCTTTCTCTCTCTCAGTTCCCTGCCAGCTAGTTTAGCTTCCTCCATGCAGAGTTAAATAAAATATTACCCCATCAGGTCAAGAAAATAATTAGTCCTGCATTATTGCCTTCTTCCTCAGCAATCAAACTTGACCCATATGCATTATGCATGCCTGGTACCTTATACCTCCGGAAAATAAAATAAAAGATGGAAGCTGCATATAGAATAGGACGTGGCTGGCTAAGTTTGGCCTAAACACACAATACCTCCAGAGGGAGAGAAAGCAGTCAATTTGCTCACTTTCCTTGAAACGTGAGTTGTGACTTCACCATGGCAATTAAAGGGAAAAAGAAAAGGGGTTTAGCAATCGAAAATGAACTGGAGTGCAAAATGGAGGGGGGTGAATGGCAGCTGGTGGGAAGGACAAATCTCTGCTTTCAGAGCAGAATGAGAGAGAATATGAAGCAGTTTGCATACTTCCACCTACAGCTCCTTCTCAGAACTCCTGCACCAGGCGTGGGGAAGCTTCCTCAGCCCAAGGACTTCATTCCCTTCTGAGCAACTGTCTGGGGGTCAGAGGTCAGTGCTGGGAGGAGCCAGTGGTAAAGCTGGTGGAGCAATGAGGGCAAAGTGGCCATGCTTGCTAGGGCTGATAAGAGTTGGGGTCCAATAGCATTTGGAGGACCACAGGTTTGCCATCCCTGTCTCCGATTTAGCAACATGGCATCATTTAGGGTTGCCATATGCCTGGGAATTCCCTGACATGCCCATCTGGGGGAAATTGTACATTTTAAAGCAAATGTCCTGGATTTTGAGTTTTAATTTTTTGTGTGTGTGCACAGGCAGCTCTGGTTCAGGCTCTGACTCTGGCATGGGCAGTTTGGGCTCAACAACTTTTTGTGTCTGGATTTTTACCTCTCAAAATATGGCAACCCTAATGTAGGCTAAACACGGGCAGTTGAGAAAAAGGTATTTAAATATACCTTCACTAAGAAACCAGAGGCTTTCCTTTTGGGTATTGTCGGCCAAGGGGTGGTAAAGAAGGACCAGACATTTTTTATGTATGCAACAACAGCAGCAAGGATACTTCTCACAAAACACTGGAAAACTCAAGATCTACCCACACTGGAAGAATGGCAGATGCAACTGATAGACTACATGGAACTGGCTGAAATGACCGGCAGAATTCGTGACCTGGGAGAAGAGAGGATTGAGGAGGACTGGAAGAAATTTAAGAATTATTTACAAAAACATTGTAATTTGAGTGAATGCTAAATAAGATGCTAGACCAAAATAACTGAGCACCACTAAAATTTAGAGGTTTTTAAGAAAATAAGTAAGACTGTGAAAATTTAACTCCTTTCGAGAACTATAAGATTATGAAACATAGAAGGGATATAAGAATCTAAATAAGATGATAAATTGCTGACAAAATGTTATAACGATGAAAGTGGGTGCGGGAGATGTGAGGAAGTCCAAAGAAAATGTGAAATTTTGTTAAGACAAATGTTATATTGTTTATTATGTTTATTTCTATTGTAAAACCCAATAAATTGTTTTTTTTTAAAAAAATAGATGCTCCATTGGCCTAATCCAGCAGGCTCTTTTTACATTTTTATGTCGTATATCTCTACTACCCTGGTCCAGACAATAATTCATATACGCTAATGCTTGCTCTTGGCATGATGAGATCGCATTATCCAAGACCTTGTGATATCTTTTTGCCCATGTGTAAAAAAGCACTCCTGATGATCTATGACAAGTAGATGTTTTTAGCTGGACTTGAACCATGTGGCAGCTTTGAGAGGTCAATAAAAATGCCCATTAAAAGGGAATGAGAATGGAAAAGACCACTGACCTTAAAAAAAAACAAAACACCCCACAACTTGTGACATGATATCAGTTCAGACCCTTCCATTACATTATCCCAGCAAGCCACTAAAGGAACATTAATGCTCTCTTACCCAGTGCTGTTCCATATTACCTATTCATCAAAAATGTGGCTTTTGTGCATTTTTTATTACAAGAATCAACATTGCCCATGTTAATAAAGGGAGAGCTGATTTTTCCCCCCTCTTGGAAATAAAATATGTAGAGACATCTTCTCTTTGATGTTTCAGAGGCAAAACAATATATATTTGAATGTAGATAAAAGCTGTTCTTTTAACAGAAGATCCTCCAAGTCGTTTCTGATGAAATTCAAGAGCAACCATTTGGAAAAGATAAAAAAGTGAGAGGGATAGAGAAGGAGCTGTCTTTGAGGGAGGGGTATTAACTTAATGTTAAAATGTGGACCTTCCAGATGTTGTTGGCATGCAATTCCCATCAACCTTGGCCATTGGCCATGCTGGCTAGTGCTGATGGGAAACTGGAGTCCCACAATATCTGGAGGGGTTGGGTTCCCCATCACTAAATTAGGAGTGCTTCAAATGTCAGTTGGCCGTTTATACATATCAGGCATCATAGCAAGCAAATGGATGTTCATAACCAGAGTTTCTAGACTGCTTTTCAGTAAGGATAGATGAACTTTACTGAGACCTGCCTTGGTTTGGGATTTTTCTGTGTCCCACCCTCCACATGCACACAAACTGAGACAATATCCTCAAGACATATTCGGGTTCAGGCCACTCTGTCTCCTTCCTGTGTCCTGTGCCACCCTCAAGCCACCTCATCTCACCCCAGTGCCAATGCAGACCTACCTTCCCTTCCCTTCTTTCCTGCTTCTTACGACAACAGGCAAAAATGAGAGGTTTTCCCCTCACTCTCCTTTCCTCTCACATCCCGCATCGCCCAGCATTTCTGATGGAGTTGCTGGAGCTATTAAACTACAACTCCCAGAATCCACCGTGCGGCATCTTGCTTGGAGCCAGGGCACTGCTGCTGTTCCTGCTTTTCTTAGAAGCAGATAAGGAAGGAGTCTGTGTGACTACACTGGGGTGGGTGAGTAGGGAAGCTTGGGGGATGTAGGGAAAATCTGCCACTTTCTGTTTCTTTCATAGGGGTTTCCAATCTTAAATTCGAGGAGCTTATAAAGAATAAAGCAATAATATAATTAGTTAAAAACATTTAAAACATTCAGGAAATTAAAACCAGCAACAAACTAAAAACACATCAGCATTCTTTATATCTGGGTAGACTTGTCTAAACAAAAATGTTTTTAGCAATAAGAGTACCGTGAAGATGCCTGCCTTATGTTAGTAGGCAGGGAGGTCCAAAGTGTAGGTGCCACCACACATTTTTTGCAAAGCCATTTCCCTAATATTATGCATTATTGTCTGTATTTCCACTATGCATTTTGATGCACACTTTACCCTAGGATATGTGTTTTTGTACGCATTACTTGGCTGGAGAATTGCATTGCAAAATTCAGAGAAGTGCAAATTTCAGAGGATAACTGCATCTCAGTTTGCATATTGTTTGCAGATCTGGTAGGTTCACCTTTGAATGTGAACAGAATCAAATTTCTCCCCATCCATAGTTGGAAGGCTCATACCCTGTTTGCCCTCGAGTCCTCTGAAAAGCAAGCCTGAAATGAACTTGTGCATCATTCCTACTCCTGAAGATGCTCATGTCTGCATAGGCATTCCCTTGATTTCTTCAGCTGAGTCTCCTGTATTAATGGCTGCATTGTTTTAATGGAATTGTTATAGATTTTAATTATGGATGGGAATGTTTTAATGGGATTCTTTTATTGTGTTTTTTAATTATGGATGCTTATATTTTAATGGCATTGAAGCTGGTTTTCAAACTGCATAGAAAACTATATTGGCATTAAGCTGTATATAATTAATAACAATAATTTTCAATGATGACTCCCCTACCACAGAGCAATTCCATTAAACTTCTTAAAATTGGCCATAAAAAGTAACCAAACAACAAACCAGCAATGCAGCTAAAATGATCAGTGGTATTGGAAACAAACAAACAGAAACTACACCCACTTAGCTGGGCCTACATTTGACAATCAGGATAAAATGATGTCATTTTGACCTACTTTGAGCATGACATGAGGGAGGGAATGAATGAATTTGTGGGAGAGAATTCAAGCTCCACCTTCTGCTCCTTCCACTTCTGAATGGAGAGATTGACAAATCCAACACTTTCTGTTTTGTTCAGCTTCTTATAATTTTTACAAACTTACCGTAAATTCATTTTGCCACATTTCTGCATTGGTTTCATATTTTAATGCAAAGCGTCCTAATTTGCAAATCTCCCTAATGCTTCCTGAAGCAATACAGGAACCGGAACGCAGCTATCCTTTGAACCTTGCTTTGTTTTGTTTTGTTTAAAAGCACAGCATCTTGTTCTCACAGTGGCGATTCCATAGATGCCTATGGAAAGCCCACAAGCAGCACCTGCACACAACAGAAATCTCCCCTCCTGAGTTTTCCAGAAACTGGTATTCAGAGGCAAACTGCCTACAACACAGGAGGTAGATCATAGCCATAGCTAGAAGCCATCAATAGCCATATCCAATATGAATTTATCTAATCCTCTTTTAAAGCCATCTAGATTGAAGACCAACACTACCTATGGAAGCAAGTTCCATAGTTTATACACTGTTCCATAACTTAATTATATGCTATTGTATGGTTTTATCTTACTTTTACTGTTGCAAAACCACTTCTATATATATATATATATATTTGTAATATATATAGCAGTATATAACTATTTTTATAAATAAAAGTGATATAAAAATATATACAGTGGTACCTCAATTTAAGAACAGTCTGGTTTAAGAATGATTTTGTTTACAAACTCCACAAAACCGGAAATAGTGTCTTGATTTGAGAACTTTACCTCGATCTAAGAATGGAAGCCAAAAGGTGGAAGGGCACTGGCGGCAGGATGCCTCATTAGGGAAAGCGTGCCTCAGTTTAAGAACGGTTTTGGTTTAAGAACGGAATTCCAGAATGGATTAAGTTCGTAAACCAAGGTACCACTGTATAGTAATAATGATAATCACATGCTATGTGATTAAAGTATTTCACCACACTAAGCCACACTGAGCCAGATGAAACTATTGTCTGTTTCAGTATAAAGCAGCTTGTTTCTAAAGTCTACACTTCAGGAATTTTAAAAAGTAAATTCTTAACTTCCTAGATGTTTATTCTAACATGTTTGGCAATGGAACGGGTAAAATGGAGCTGAAAGGATGCAGAAGTTGCCATGATACTGTTGAAAAGGCCAGCGACTCATTAAATTCACCACACGAAATCAGACATGAAGCCATAGACAGTTCCGGAAACCCTCTGTGAAACCTTTTTGTGTTCTTCTACTGTGTTGGTCCAGTCATTTCCTTTCTGATGGAGAGGCTAGCACGGAGGATCGCCATAAATCCAACATGCCTGCAGTGTCAAATTATTACATTACAAACCCTGTTGTAATTACACAACTTTATTTGTTTCATTTATGATCTGCCAAGTTTATTATGGCATTCTGGATTGGGCAAGATGAGGATTTATAAAGGTGCCTTCAAACTGTTATCATCTCCCACTGCCTTGCTCAGGCTGCTCCAATGGCTAAATCAATGGCAAAGGCAATGCCAATGGGACTGGGATCAATAAGCATGTAAAATTTATCACCTGCTTTCGCTGGCCAGCATTAGATTGTGGAGTTTATGAATGCTTTTTCTTCTTCTTCTGGGGCTTTGAGTTCCCTTTGGCCTGAAATATGCATCCTAATGTAACGGTCTCTCTGCATGATATTAAAATTTCAAGAGCTGTAAACTGAGTAAGTTCCAGTTTCCATATTTGAAAACATTGATACCAAGTATGTGCTTGATTTTACTGTTTTATTAACACCCGGGAATGGTTATCAGAGGGATTTTTCTCTCTCCAAATATTGATTTTGTAATGTTCCTCTAGATCTTTGCATTTAATCAGATGCTTAAACTTAATTAATTGTAGCAAAATTTAAGTCTTGTGGTCTGGAGCGTCCCCTATCCAATTCAATGGTGTTTGCAAAGGATAAAATCTCTAGAGCAATCTTAAGCAATCTCCCACACTGTATTTAGAGTCGGGCAGCAATTTATTCTTGATATTTCCTCACCTGATCACTTCCGCATTTCACACCATGAAAAAGCCACTTTTGGAAATCTAGTGGAATTCATAGCTGGAGTTTAGTTTGTATTTATGCATTGTTTCCAGGAAGAAAAAACAAATTCACTTGCAACAACATTAACTTGGGAAATCGCAGTTTTGACGTGGGACAAAATCTGGGTACTGTTCTGGCATACACGCCTTTCCTGCCATTTTAAATATGGCATGATATGATGGTATATTGGTAATAAAAGCCACGGTCCCACAAGCACAACAGGTACTGCATTGTGAATGGAACATTAGAAATTGGGACAGAGGTGCTAGGATTATGACCACTAAAACTAAGCAATAAATGCAACTCAGTGTAAGTCATGAAAAAATGGACCCCTATAGGACCTCCTTTTGTCCCCACATCTGCTTGTGTTTAACAGTTCACCGTCCCCCACAATTCTTAGAAACTGATGGCCTAGAACCATACTCCATCAAGGCCTGACACCTGAAACCAGGGATATTGAGCCTGTTCTCCCATCCTGCCCTAAATGTTTTAAAGCAACAAAATCTGCAATTAGGACTTTTGTAAAATAATAATAATTAGGAGAATTTGATATTCATAAAGAGCAAGTAGCTGAAAACAGCTGAATAATTCTTGGACCATTGATGCATAGATGTCACATGTCACTCAATGCTGATGCAATTCCAGAGAGAACCTCCCTTCATTATATCAGAAAATCAGGCCAATCTTCCAGTAGTGTAGGCTGATGGAGCCATTCACACACTATGTGAGTTCTGTGTCCCATGGCTGACCTCAAAATGGAAGGCTTATTTTCTCAGTATGCTTCAATTTCATTCCACTTCTGCGTAACAATTCCATTTATGTCGGACAACCTAACCCTGAGGAGACATTGTTCAAACAAAAGGCGGGTATGTATAACACAGTAAAGATTAGTCTATTGATGGAGCCTAGCTCTGGAACAATAGGGATCTCCTGTCCAGGATGTACCAGTAAGCATTCTACAAAGTAATAATTTAGAAACATTAGTGGTATGCTGTTGTCATCTTTCATCTTCATATTGCCCTGGCTCCCAACTCCATGCATTTTAGCCCTGGCACATATGCCAGTTTTTAAAGAGCCTTTTGTGGGATATTTGTCACAACCAACCAGCACTAAAAAGCTTGAGGGGATGCATTTGCATTAAAAAATAATTGCAGAGGAATTTCAAACTCTCCCCCACTCCTGTCTTAGAGGAAAACACAAAGTTTGTGTAGCTTCTGAATTAGGAACAGTAAATGAATGAGGATGTGTATCTTTGGGGACGCGGATGAAACAGTGACTTGAAATGTCAAGGGTAATGCCAAGTTCTTCTGCCCTCATTACACTAGCCTCTGCCTCTCTCTCTCTCTCTCTCTCTCTCTCTCTCTCTCTCTCTCCTTCCCTCCCTCTCTCTGTGTGTGTGTATTTCTCCACCACTCACATCTAGACAGGAAAAGCAAACATTTTAGAACAATAACTCTTTGCTTCAGCAGCCTGACATATGGTACCACATAATCTCTGTTTCATTTTGACAGCTCCAAAAACCAGCAGCCTCCAACAGAAGCTTTGCAATGCAAAGGGATGAATACGCAGCTTTGCAAGGAAACAGTGGCACCAGCTGTATATAAACTGGATACATATATCTGATCATTAGCTATTTCTTAGGGGTGGCCCTCCACCCCATCCACCTGTTGCTTCCCCCTAAGTTATTTATTTACTCCACTCATGTCTCACGGGCGCACGATTAGGGCCATAAAAAAGCTCTGCTGGATCAGGCCCAAGGCCTACCTCGCCCAACATCCTATTTTCCCAGTTTCCCACCAGATGCCCATGGGAAGCCTGAATGCAAGACCTGAGCACAACAGCACTCTCCCCACTTGTGATTCCCAGCAACTGGCATTTAAAGGCACACTGCCTTCAGCGGTGGAGGTTGCTCATAACCATTGAGATAGCTCATAGCTTTTTCCTCCATGAATTTGCCTGACCCTCTTTAGAAGCCATGCAAGTATACGTCTTGTGGGAGAGGCCACCCTATGCCATACAAGGTCGGATCCTTTGGACTCACAGCTGTCCATGGGGGCGCAGGTTAATTCTCTGTCCAGGGCAGCTGTCTACCAGCTGCACCTGGTGCATAGGTTGAGACCCTACCTGCCCGAGGGCTGTCTTGCCAGAGTGGTGCATGCTCTAGTTATCTCCCGCTTGGACTACTGCAATGTGCTCTAGTGACCCAGAAACTGCAATTAACCCAGAAAGCAGCAGCTAGACTGGTGACTGGGAGTAGCCGCAAGGACCACATAACACCAGTCCTGAGAGATCTGCATTGGCTCCCAGTACGTTTCCGAGTACAATTCAAAGTGTTGGTGCTGACCTTTAAAGCCTTAAATGGCCTCTGTCCAGTATACCCGAAGGAGCGTCTCCACCCCCATCATTCAGCCTGGTCCAGCTCTGGGGGCCTTCTGGCGGTTCCCTCATTGCGAGAAGTGAGGTTACAGGGAACCAGACAGAGGGCCTTCTAGGTAGTAGTGCCCGCCCTGTGGAATGCCCTCCCATCAGATGTCAAGGAAATAAGCAGCTATCTTATTTTTAAAAGACATCGGAAGGGAGCCCTGTTTAGGGAAGTTTTTAATATTTAATGCTGTATTGTTTTTAACACTTGATTGGGAGCCTCCCAGAGTGGCTGGGGAAACTCAGCCAGATGGGCGGGGTATAAATAATAAATTATGATTATGATGATGATGATGATTATGATTATTATTATTGGTGCATCTAGCCTAGTGTTGCCTGTTCTGATTGACTGAGGCTCTCCAGGGGTTCAGGAAGATGTATTTCCAGACACTTGCTCCCTGAGATCCTTTTAACAAGAAAGACCAGAGAATGGGATTTGATCGAGAATCTTCTGATCAAGAACTCTCCTGTGACAATCCATTACATCTACCCCTGTGAAGTGTCACTCTGACTGGCCCAGCATCTCCTTGGCATGGAAGGGGGGGAGGGGATTTAAAAGAAACCACAAATGCTTTTTGTGCTCTAACCCTTGAATCATTGTAGTCATGAGACTACAATTTGGTATTGAAGTGATCATTAGCCCAGGGGTGGGATTCACATGGGTCCTCCTGATGAGGTTCATATTCATTTATCTGGTTTCATCCTAATTGCAAAAGTCTGACCTGGTCGCAAGCTGTCTGGCCACTAGTGTGGGGCGGACTTCTCTGCCTGGCTGACCTCCTGGCTCCCTCCATCCTGTAGCACGGTAGCAGAGCTTTAACAGGAAGATTACAGTAAATTTGTTCTCTGGTAAACTTACACCAAGCGGAGGGAGCAGAAGGCACTTCCCCGAAACCCATAATGACTGTGTGTCTCTCCAGTGCGGCTCACGTATCACTGGAAATGACAAAGTGGTTTTGAAGCTTGCGAGAACATCAAAGGCTTTCTGTTTGTTCAAGGTCTCAAATATATGGGAGCTGGTGTACAGGGAGCCTTTATGAAAGTCATGGTTCCTTGCCAACTGGAATGGATGAAACCAAAATTGGATCAAGATGCTGACGGAAAGACAGAATGTTGCATGAAACGAAAGATTAAATTGGATTGCTGTGATTCAGCTTTTTTTTTTAACTTCTTCAAGGGAAGTTGGTGGGGAGGAGTATTTTTTTTAAGCCCTCAGAAATTGATTTTTTAAAAATTCATAAGTTGCAAATTATATTAATAGGGACTACCACTCGCATTTGAAACAGGTTAAGTTCCCACTTAAATAAATTTAAGTTCTGATGGAACTGATGGATTTTGGAGAGGACTTGCACCCTACATTATGACTGCGATCCTCATATCCAGCTCACTGGGAGAAAGCCCCATCCAATTCAACAGCGCTTACTTCTGAGTAGGCATGCTTAGGATTGCACTGCAGATGTGCAAGTGGCTAACCAAAATTGGGAGCTGTGGGTGTGGCCAATGCTAACTTAAGTTCAATCATTTCTATGGATTTACCTTGAGTAGGACTTAGTTGGGTGCATCCAACTGATTGCCATCTACCCATTTGCAAGACAACTTATAAAACAATGTGGAAAACCAGAAAACGTATTCCTTCTGTGTCTCTCCAACCCACCTTCTGAGTCAGTGGCAGTCAACACGTGGAAGTGAGGCTTAAGAGAGCAGCATCATGTCTGGGCACATGGTGAAGTCTTCTATACCCCATCCTGGTGTTCTCCAGATGTTTCAGTCCACAACGCCCATCAGCCCCAGCCAGCACGGCCATATGAACATGGGGCTGATGGGCGCTATAGTCCCCTGTGACAGCTGAGCACTTCATTTTCCAAATATTTACAGAAAGCATTCAATGGAAAAGGGGATCATTACTCTTCTTTTTAAAAAACACAGTCTTATTTAAAGAAGATGTCTCCGTAGGGCTAAGAAATCCTGTGTTGCTTCCCAAGGGTGGCCACAGCCCACAGCACCGTTAAGTCGGGCTCAGTCAATCAAAGCTGAAAAGGTTCCCTGGCACATATTTTACCATATTAATTCCAAATGCTTTTTTATTGCAATATAACAGGATTTACTTTAATTGAAATGGCCAGATGGAGTGTTTTATTTTTAGTCACTTTAGTATTGGTTCAGAACCCACTAAATTATTACACTGTCATTACTTTAATTTATGAAGACTATTTAACCAACCCGTGAATCTCTAAGAGTGATTTAATTTTATGATGGAAGATTCCTAGAATATATATTTATCTCTCATGTGTGCGTCTTAACATCTCTTAAATTAAATACACTAAATATCTCATTTTTAAAAAAAGAAATAAAGGATCTAAAGTCAGCTGTGAATTTTCTCAGCAGGAGTTTTTAATATTAATGCCTAAACTTTGCAAATGACACAGGACATGAGTGGGTTGGGTTTTTAAATCCAGTAATATATCTTTCTTATTTAACATTGATATTTGTACAGTATGGATGGGCCAATCTGTCCGTGTGGGTTTGCCTTACTTACTTTCTTGCTTTCTAATTTTTCTAATCCTAAATTCATTTCTCCACATCTCCACATAAATTTGCGTTTTTTAAAAAGTCTTCATGAAAATTCACTAGCATTTTAATGTGAATTTTTCCTAACATTTGTGTTCGGTGTTGCCTAATATACACATTTTTTTCAAAGCAATTTTTGAATAACGCAATGCATTTTATCACACTTAATCCTAGTATATGCATTTCTGTTCACATTACTTGGCTGGAGAACTGCATTGCAAGATTTGGTGGAGTGCGAATTTTGCAGGATGGCTGTGTTTGGGTCTGCATATTGTTTCAGAAAGTGTGAATTAGCTGGGTTATTCTTTAAAGGCAAACTGAATTAGTTGTGGTGGGTTTTAAACAGAGCACACCGACTATCAGTGGCGACTCAGGGTGAGAAGCCTTATTAGGCCCATCAGTCTGGCTTCTAGGATCCTCACACTCCTGTTCTGCTGGGGTTTGTTGGCACTGAATAACCCACCAAGCAATCTCACTGGATAACTCATGTTTGTAGTGTTATGAGAGAAGGAGACAACTACCTCTCTGTCTCCTTCTGGCTTGAAGGGAGCAGATCCAAGGGTTATTCTCTTCCACATGCAGGCACCATTTTCTGGCATTGCAAGGAGGCACAGGACCTGAAGGGGGAAAAGGCAGCATCTCTCACCTTCCATTAGGAAGTTGTAGCAATGTTCTTTTTATTACTGTGATAAAAGTTCTCAAACATAAATGGAATGTTAGTGTAGGGCATTATTTTAGGTGCCTGGTGAAAACAAGGCTGTTGGCTGTTTAAATAACTTTTGTGTTGGCTCAGGTTGTGTTTGTTTTATTGACTGCTAGGTAATTTGTTAATTGGTTGGGCTTCATTATTTCTTTCATAATGTGTTTGCTGTTATATCTGGGGCAGAGCAATCCCAATAACAGGGAGCCAGGGATGTGTGGGGTCTTGGACCCTTCATATCATCTGAGGTTCTGCCAGTTCCTGCCAACCAGGACAGGAAAGGGGGCATCTTTTTTCAATAATGCCAACTCCAGACTGTCACGAGGATTTCCTTGGGGGGGAATCCACGGGGCTTTGACTCCAGCAAATCCAAAGCTGCTGGTACCCAACCACCTTCAGAAACCTTGCTCTAGCTTCCACCAGTGGTAGCTCAGGGCCCACTTGGGTAGAGCTGGGGTCAGCAGAGAGGTGTGTGCAAGCATGCCAACACCATCAACTTTAATGGATTGACATTGCTCTGTTATTATGTTTCCTTGAAAAAAAGGAATATTGTGTGCCTATCAATTGTTTGCATTAAGAGGCCGTGGCGATGAACAAACATAAATTATGACCCAAACTTTAATGTCTCTGATGAGCCCATTTTATCAGTTATATTTTGACACACACACACACACACACACACACACACACACTTCAATTCTGGGGTGTATGGGTAATAGGGGAGGGGCAGTATCTCTGGTGGGAGACATGACATGCTCCTTCAGGACATGACATGGTCCAAAGGTTCATCTACCTTTGGTCCCTACCCTGCACTCAGCTCTTATCTGTGGCTCCTAGAAGCTGTCAGTACGTGACAGCAGCCACACTCCCAGAATGGCTTTGTCTGGCCAGCTAAACCAGCTAAGGGTAGCTGATGATTCTCTAATCCTTGGTGGGTTCAGGACGTGCCCTGCATGTGAAGACAGGCTCCTGTGGACTGAGTGGATGAGACCCACTGTGGGTCTAATGGTCAAGAAGGCAGATTCTGCACATTTAGAGGAAGATGAAAGGCAGATGCGGCTCATGAACCTGGGAAGGTAGCCCATCTAGGAGAAGGAAAACTCTGATCCTAAACCTCTGCTGCCTTGTGGATCATCTTCAGGAGAAGAAAAGACTAAGGAGTAAACCCTACACAAATCCAGAGTGGAGCTCCTAAGGTGTTTGGATGGCTTCTTGTATGCCTACTTACAGCAACTCTTTCAGCCAAATGTATTGCTCTGTTTTCCTTTGGACCATATGAGAGGGGGGGTCTTGTCGTCTGGGCAGCCCAAGACTTCCATACGCACTGCCCAGGCTTGCACTCCAGGGAAGTCCATTTCTAAAATCCACCCAGCCAGCCAGCCAGCCACTCACGCATCTCCATTACGTTTATTAGTCTTTCTGTGTGCAAAACTGGAGTGAATTTCAAATCCATCTCAAGTCAAGAGTCAATTTTGATCCAATCTGTTGCAATTATCTGGTGGTTGGAGGGTTACATTAGTCTAAAGTAGCTGAAAAGCTGCCTGAAGGAATCAGGTGGTTTTTATGGTTTATGGCTGAGATTTATCACAGGCTTTGTGGCCTTTCTTCCGTTCTTCTCATATAACTCAATTAAAAGCATTTAATAGTTATGATGATTAATTCCCTGTGGATAAGAAGAAAAGCAACTTTGGTTGGGACAGCAAACCCATCTTACTCTGATATATTCACTGGAAGCTGTGTAAAGGGGACCACTTATCCCTCCACAGTGGAGGCTGACCCTTAGGATAATGGGGCACTGCCCTGCCAACCTCATTTTGCCCTCATCCAACCCCTACATGTTTCCCTTGTAGAGCAGGGAGGAGGATGGGGACAAAACTAGAATCAACCAGCTCAGTCTGTAATTGGCTCTTTGGCTCCACCTACTGTTCAGCTCCCTGCTTTCCACCCTACCAGTGGTAGTGGGCAGTAGCCACCCTTATCCCTACATATCAAGGTTGGTGATAAACTCTCTGGGAAGGGATATCCACTTAGGCCTAATGGTTAGACTCCGCCTGTGTCTTGGGTATAGCCTTCTGCAGGCATAAAATGCACTGTCAGAATCATGCTAAGGGGAAAGCATTAACTTGTGTGACTTCCTTGCACCATGTGGGAAAGGGGGCGGCAGCACAGGGGAACCATTTCGAATGTGACCACACCATTTTAACATGCTTTGTCATCTTTTCCTGTAAGCGCTGTTCATATTTCTGTACGGCACCCGGTCATTATGGGTTTGTGGTTCTGCCTTGCGTTAATCTTTTTTGTTGTATGTTAACTAAGAAAACAAAATGCAAAATGGAATGGAATGTTTGTGCTGCATAATCAGTTGGCTGGCTGGCTTCGTATTGCTCAGGAAAAGACGATAACTTCAGTTTTTTGGGGCTTTTCCAAGCAATGCTGGGTTTGCTTGTTAGCTAACTAGAGCCCTTTATAGACATTTTCCTCCATGCATAGGGTGAATGCGTGGAGGAAGAGGAAAGCCTCACTCCTCATTACCCACATAGTTAGAAGCAATATCCACAAAAGGATAGCCCACGCTGAATACAGGATACATATATTGGCAGTGCAAACTATCAGGAATCCTGCACAATTGGGATTCCCTGATTGCATGGAGAGCCTCCATAATAAGCTGTTGATACATAGGTTCAATTTGCCTGTTATGGGATGCAAATGAGGGCACATGACATTGGAGGCAGTGGCCAGAGGCAGTGCCTCCCGCCATGTGCTTACTTAAACTTCCCACTGCATCTAAGGATCTCAGGGCAGGCAATGATAAAATCAATGTTAAAATATATAATCCATAACAGCTATGAGAAGAATAAAATATGCCTAACAATTAAACATAAAAACAAAGAGGGAAAGTACTACAATTCCAGCTGAACATGAATAACACCCAAAAGCTTGAGTGAAGAGCCAGGTTTTGAGTTGGCATCTGAATGAAAAAAGATGTACCTGCTGAATTTCTGAGGCAGGAAGAGTTTCCCAATCAGGGAGCCACCACAGAGAAGGCCCTCTGTCAAGTTCCCACACAATGTACAATCCCTACTTGATAGACAAACAGAAGGTGTTTCTGGAAGATCTAAAAACCTGGGCAGGTCAATGTAGAGATAAGCACTCCTTCAGATATATTAAGTCTCCCAAAATTCAGGATTTTATAGGCCAGTGACAAAACCTTTAATTCAGACCGGGATTGTTTTCTTAGTCAATCAAATTGTTTAAAAAACTGGTAAAACATGGCTCCAACTGGTCACCCCATTCAGTATCTGAACCATTGCATTTCCTACCAGCTGCTATTTGTGAGTTGTGTTCAAGGGCAGCCCTCCATAGAGCACATTGCAGTCATCCAACCAGAATGAATCACAGAATGTGGATTCAGCAAAGGAAGCAGGCTTGCAGGTGCTAATGATCAGAAGATTGTCAGCATCTGCAACCCCCCCCCCAAAAAAAACCTTTGTCCACAGGCTTGATTTCAAACCATATAGGCAGAAGGAAATACTTCACCTGACATCATGGTGACATCAGGTGGGTTTAACAAGTGGGTGGAACCACCTGTTGAACAGGCATGCAGGGGTTAGGGGATGTCAGAATCTTGTCCACTGAACAGATCCAGTTCTCTTGCCCTGCTATACACTGACTAGTGCAGGTTTCCAGGATTTCAGAGTGGAGTCTTTCCCACCCCTACCTGGAGAAGCTGGAGGTTGATACTGTGATCTTTTGCCTGCAAAGCAGATGTTCTACCACTGAGCTATGATCTTTCCCCTACACCTACATCTTACGTTGCTACATCTTGCATTGCTACCTGAGGTTCAGGTAGCTGAGCATCGTAGAAATGTCGTGACTTGGCGTCACATGTGCGTTATGTTCCAGTTTAAAATGTCAGCCTGGCTCCCAGTTACTGGAAAGAGGCAGATAAACTATCATTTGACAGATGGTATGAAAAACAGTGGAATATAGCCTTACTTGAGAAATTGTTTAATAATGCCTGCCTGGGATATATGAGGCAAATCAAATCCAGGAAACCACTATGCAGTTGGGTATTCTTTTTGTGTGTCTGACTCTCTTAAACACCCTCAGACACCCTCAGACTCTTAGTTCTTCCAGTCAGAAGATGATTGCTGATCTGCCTTTGAATGGGGAGTATTTTTTCCTAACCTTACCTGTGCTGTGTAACCTGTTCCATAAGAATTTTATTCTGTTTTAGTTATATAGTACCCAATTCTTTTGTACTTTGATAGGCATGTAATGTTCCAGTGTTGGGGTGTGTGTGTGTGTGTGTGTGTGTGTGTGTGTTTAAAAATGTGAGCAAGGTCACATCTAGAGGTAACTGGTCCTCTTCTGATTGCAAAGGCTTTTCAGAAATGCTGGAAATGAAGGACTCCATCTGGCACAATGCTACTCTACTTATGCATGTGTATGCTAAGAATACTTTAAACATTACAACTTCAACCAACACCCCAATTTTTATTTCACCACCAAACTGAACAGGTCTGCATTATAATTACTAAGCTGCTGGAATGAAATGAATAGTTGGGGTTATCAGCAAATTGTGAAATGAGAGGGGGGAATATCGTTCCAGACCCATCTGCTGCGATGGATCCAGACCTGCTATTTACTTAATTATTTGCTTTTCCTGTCAGTGTCATCCAGACCACTGAAAAAAGCCACAAAGAGTTATGGAAGGAAATTCAAACCGTTTTCATGTGGTCACAGAGCTAGGGGAATCATTTCCTCTGCATCCACATGTTCAGCACATTTGTCATGTTCTATCTTTGGGAAGATTGTGGTGCGGCTTTAAGGGAGCAAATATAGCTACCGCTTCAATGTTTCTGAGGTAAAGAAAAAGGGGGGGGGCAAGCTTGTGTATTCATAACATCCCCATTCTCATATAAAAGACTAGCAAGGAATTTGAAATCTGAAGCTATACACTAGGGTTGTGTGATGATCAATAGGCAAATATACAGAAAGGTGGGTTGTGTGTGTGTGTGTGTGTGTGTGTGAGAGAGAGAGAGAGAGAGAGAGAGAGAGAGAGAGAGAGAGATCCCAGGTGTGGGGAATCATTGGCCTTCTAGATGTTGCTGAATGACAACTCCCATCAACTCCACCACTCCCAAGGGGCATCACTAGCTCACAACCTGGAGCAGATGGATAAGCCAGGAGGTGAACTTGGAGAAGTGGAGATACAGCAAAGTCCTCTGTTGATGCCTCTGAGAAGTTCCCATGGCTTTCCCAATATCAGAGGGGGTGGCAAACAATAACTATTATTACTATTACTATTACTATTACTATTACTATTACTATTACTACTATTACTATTACTATTACTATTACTATTACTATTACTATTACTATTACTATTATTTTCAGTTCTTGACCTGCCTGTTGTGAGCAACAAGTATGGCATATCAACAATTTTAAATTAAAAAAAAACTCAATAGGAAAGCTTATCTCTATGTCCCGGGTTTTTTGCTTGTTTGTTTGTTGTGCATCATGGCTTCAAGTTTATTTTCATTTTTTTAAGGAGAGAAGAGTTTATTCCGCTAAACGTTTCCCTTTGTAATCCACATCAGTTATTTATATCCATGAAGAAAGACAATCCTTTCCATTAGGTACTTTCTAAGACAAATGTTTTTAAACTACATTAGTTGACAGGGATCTCCCCTCCCTCTCCCAATGAACTTTTCCAGCTACATAACTAGGGAAATTGACAGCAGAGAACATCTGAGAATGGTTTAATGGTCCTAATTAACTCGTGATGTTTTGTGGATTTCCAAACAAGGAACAACTTCTTGTATTATAATCCAATCTCCTGCCTTGTTTTCCATGTTATTGGCAGACTCGTATTTTCTAACCACGCTTTCACCCATTTTCATCTTCGTGTCAGATGTAAGATGAGACAAACTATATACAATGAGACAAATGTCTCCAAGCTTTATGTGAAGGGTGGACTATTTGCAACAGGTGGGGAATTGATGTGTGGGAAAAGGGAGTTTAATCCTTTCACAGCTAACCGATTCTCCCCGGCAAACTCCCAGGACATTTCAACTAATGATATCACCAGGAATCATAATTACCTGGTTTCATTTAAGAAATTGACTGGTTCATAACTCTTGGGCATGATACAAATTGGACATTACTTCCACAGACGCTCTTCCAAAACAGGGGTAGCTGACATAGTGTGCTCCAGTGTTGTTGAACTACAATTCCCATTAGCCCTAGCTAGCATGGCCAATGGATGATGGGTGTTGTAGTCCAGCAAATATCCGAATGGCATCACGTTGGCTATCTCTGTTCTACAATATAATACAATTCATCCAGCATTGTCAATTTAGGATTTTATGCTGAATGGTAGTGCCGTGTGTGTGTGATTTTTAGAGGTCACCAAAGAGGTTCAGATCTATTGACCTGAGATGAGGGGAGCTTACTTATCAATTCTAACATTCCCCATCTAGCTTTAGAGTTGGAAAATAAGCTTGGCAGTTATATTCTGCAAGTTGAAAATCCTGTTGAAAATTTGTGTGTCCAGGGACAGTAAATTAAGCATCTCCGCCAACAGATTATCTCCTAAAGGTATTCTTGACCTTGTTTTCAACCTTGGTCTTAGGCCCCATCTGTGCTATACACATAATGCAGTATCATATCACATGAAACAGTTGTGACTTCCACAAAGAATCATGGGAAGTGTAGTTTTCACATTGTTACAATGGCCAGAATTCCCTTCAAAGATGGGCTGTTAAACCACTCTGAGAACTGTAGCTGTCGGGGGGAAAGGGGGTCTGCTAATAACTTGCAGAACTCTTAACAAACTATGCTTCTCATGATTCTTTCGGGGAAGCCATGCCTGTTTAAAGTGGTATGATACTGCTTTGAATGTATAGTGCAGATGGGATCTTAATGCAGAAACCATGTACAGTTAAAAACTGAACCATTAAAAACATTGAGGTTTCCCAGACAATCATATATTTTTATTATTAGAAATACTCATGAAACCAAAATATAAAGGTTTGGTGACCTCATGATTTTAAATGTTTAACTGGAAATTAGACTTTTTTACAGCAACAAAATTGATTAATTGCTCTGGAATGAATCTTCCACCTGAAAACGGCTTTATTTTTATTTTCCTTAGAATGTGTAGCCATTTTGCAACTGAACTGAGGATTACATTTTACATGTAATCTCTTTGTAAACTCACTCAAGCAAAATGGCAATCAACCAGTTGGGGAGTCAGATTTGTTCGTTTCTACTGAAAAGTTATCACCTCTCTTTACAACAAAGCTATCTACCTTTCCTTCTTTACAAGTCAAAGGCCAGGTTTGGGGTTATTAAATTACCATGGATCCCTTTTATAACATTTTTTTGGTCCTTTATTTTACAGTAAAAGGCTAAAAAGCAGTAGGCTTTTAGGAGTAGGCACCCAGAAAAAAACAATGAACAAGATATTTAATCTACGGGATTGTGGCTGCTGCTTCTGTGGCCCTTGATGTGAGGAGAAATCAGGAAATTGGGGACAGTGAACCTGTAACTCCCTTCTGCTTTTTGCCTCAGATGAAGGAACATAGGAAGCTGCCCTGAACTGAGTCAGACCACGGCTCCATCTAGCTCAGTATTGTCTACGCAAACTGGCAGTGACTCTCCAGAATTTCCGACAGGTGACACTCCCAATCTACCTTGGAGATGCTCCTACCTAGACATGCCCTTGGTCTACTGGATATGGAGTCCAATCCTGCAGTCTGCAGGCCACAGGTTAATTATCCCTGCTCTAGAATAATCTAGGCTTGTTGTTGGTTATTGCTGTTGATTTTCATCTACATTAATGATGTAACAGATGTATGAACAGATCGAACAAAGGAAAACAACCCATTATATACAATTGTGACCTTTGGTTATATAGCGTGCCAAAAAGTCTATAATACACTTTCTGTGATCAGCTACAATTGATTCTGAAGGACAACTAACACCAAAGGTAATTACTGTGACAGACAGAAATGTTACATCCTCACTGTACTGTACTTTAATGTGCGGAAATAACCTAGCCTGTACTTTCATCATCTAATTAACGTTCACAGTAAGTAGACAAAAGGGCCTTTTATGGTTATTATTTGTGCCTTAATAATGCGACAGGAACATCATTTGTTCAGGGTCACTTCAACATTGTTTCACTGACCTGGAAGCTGTGAAACAAGGGGGTTAAAGTGTTCTCCTAAGTTGAAACTACAGTCCTTTTCAGCTGAGAGGGCATGGTGAGCATCAGTTTCTATATCTGTTTGGCTTTTCTTAGTTTGGTGATGCTCTTAGCATAGATTAATATACATAAACAGAGCTGGCCCAAGACATTTCGGCACCTGAAGCAAACAAAAAAATGGAGCCTTCCCCACACCAGGAAGGAGGGGTGATTGAAGATCTACATCAGGAACAAGGATGGAATAAAGATCTACTTGAAGATTTGCTGCCCCTGTGGATCCTCACCTTGCCTCATGGATGGGCTGGCCTAGTTCACAAATTCAGTACTTGATGAATGCAACTATCAAGTGAGGACCCTAGTTGGCCAAAGACATTTTGCCTCCTTAAGAGGTACCCCTGTATTATCCATGAGGTGTGCCCCAGAATCCCTTGCACTCTGCACTGGACACACTTTTTGAGACAGGCTCATTGCCAATCTTTCCTTTGTTTTGTTCTGTTTTCCCTAGTCTGAAGGGGTCCTCTTTGAACAAAATACCAAGTGACTGAAATTTGACAAGCAACACTACTCTAAATAGTTGATGTCATCTCTTCATTCTGATTGAGCTTTGATACACCTCTCAAAAAGTCAGCCTGAAATCTGTATCATTCCGAATACATAATGGGATCTTCTTTTCACCTGCACTTAGATTACAGACAGGATGTGTGGTGCCCAAAAGAGGCAAGGAGAAAAAAGAGAGAGTGCGCTTCTAACCGGTGGATATGTGCCGAGCCTGCATAGGCGGTGAACGGAGCCCGCCTCCAACAGGCTCCTTGCCTGCTGCCTCCATCCACCTCTCATGGGGGCACCTGACTGCACCCCTAACAAAATGTGTTACTGGGGCCATGCCCCCCTATGCCCCTGCCTGACAAGAGGAGGAGCTTCTGGAGGCCTGCCGAGGGCATAGACCAGGGTTGATGAACCTGTAGCCCTCCAAATGTTGTTAGGTAGCATCAGCTTGCCAATGGTAAGGGGCGATGGAATTTGTAGTCAGACAACATATGAATGGCCACAGATTCCCCCCAGCCCATGCTATGAAGGAGTGAATTATGATTGCCACACTGGGCTGTCCCAAATGGGCAGAAAATAAGGGGGAAAGAGTTGCCATTCACTCGTGGTTGACTGATTCTCAGGCTCTCTCCTAGCACCTTTTCCCTGCTGGACTTTTACTCATCTAGAACTCCAGTCTGGCCCCCTCTGCCCACCCACTTCATCCTTAGATACAAGGAACTCTGAAGCCTCACTGTCAACAGCCCCATCTCTCTCTCCAGCTGTTCCTTACTTGCCTTAATAGGTTCCACTGCAGGGAGGAGGGCCAGCATATCTTATCTAGCTGCAGGCTTGCCTCCCAGCTATTCCCCACCAGCAAGTTCAGCTGACCGGGTGTCTGATCCTGCAACCATGCAAGAAGAAACACAGTGGGCCATGATGGATTGGTCCATGGCAGTCCTTCACAATGGGCAACACTAGTATTGGTGCATCGGCCTTTGAAGAGGTCTAATTTATTAGCTAATGTATTTGCCATTGTTGTTTGACAGTGCACTGTAGAAAACAGGCATCATCACCTTAAGATCTGGAAGTTATGGGGAACTAGACAGTGGAAATGAAGACTGCAAGGAGAAGTGCATTGATTGCTGAGTTCCCCGGTATTTTTCCCACTGGATAATGCATGCCCATCTCAAAACCTCTCTTGGCATTGATGTTCTAGGCACTCACGCTGGAGCTGACCTATTTTTATTGTTTTAACAAAATTACAGGAAGACAATATATTTGACTGTATATATTTGTCAAACAGGGTTGCTGCAGTTTCCCTGCAAATGAGCCCCTCAAGCGTGTTGTGGGGCAGGTGAGGGGAAAGTTTATTGGAAATTATTATATTTGAAAGGGCTTCAGCTATTCCCCAGAAAGTCCAGGCTCAGATGCAGGGTTGATTTCCAGGTTGACCTGAAACCACAAAGTTGATAATCACCTGCCATTGCTTATCATATCTTGAAGCTGATTTGTCAAAAAGCTCAATAAATCTGCTATTAGAAGGGGGGGGGAGTGCTTACATGCCTTTTTCCCCCCTTAAAAAAATTAGACAACAAAATAAAAAGATTGATTGACAAGACATCAATAAAGCTTCTAGCATACTCTGCTGACCTTTCTATTTCGCACCACAATCTGTGTTTATTAGAATTCTGGTCCTATAAATAGGTTTCTGTGGATAAAGGAATTTGATGGGGGGAGAGATGGTGGCAAACAGCATCTTATAGACTTTTTGCTCAATAATTTTCCTAACACAGCTTCCCTTTGAATTCAGTCTGCCCCTCCTTCTTAAAAAATAGGTGCAGCTCCAAAAGGAAACAGAGCTAAACACAATTTTACTTTGAAATGGTGCTTTTAAAACGGGGCCATCTAGTGTAAACAGAACCTATTTAATTCTGAATTTGCTATTATCCAGAAAGGGCATGCACAACCCTCAGTTGTCTCCTTATATCTTTGTGCTCTTAAAAATTCCCACCTGTTCTGAGTCGTTTTGTGCTCTTTCCATTCCAATCTCTGTTTCAGGTTTTTAGCCTCTCTGTTGAGAGCTTTTAGGAGACACCTCCAATGCATTCCACATCTACAGTAGCACCATACACCTTTAAGGAATCATGGTTTCCCTCTAAGATTCCTGGGGACTGTACAGTAGTTTGTTTAAGGGTGCTAAGAGTTGTTAGGAGGAGGACTTCCGGGGTGGCGCCATCGGCAATGGCGGACTCCCTCTGATCTGGAGGGACTAGCTCTGCGCGAAACCGGTCTTTTCCGCTACGGCGAAGCGGGGACCCTTTCAAAAATCACAGGCGGATGAAGCCTGTGACCATGGGACTCGGCGGGCACCCTTAGCGCCCCCCCAACCCGCAAAGGAACCCACTAACGGGCTCCGAAGCGAAGAGGGGGAAGTGGCGCGGTGCTGAGAGTCAACTGCTATTTCCGTGGAGCGAAGCCGCATAGCTGTTGCCAGAGAGCGCTGCCTTTTTCCTGGGACAATTTGGCTTCTAAAATAATCACCCGTGAGTACTTAAATTTCGGACAATTGGACTTTAAATAAGGACTTGCGAGCAGAAAGGAATTGGACTTAAAAATTTACTTCAATTTGGCACTGAAACGGGAAGGTCTAAACAGGAAGTCAGCCTTCCGTTTCTTTGTAGACAGAATAAAGCAAAGACAACGTAAACTAGAGCTCAGAAAATAGCTTCTAGAAGATTAACTTTCATCATTTTAAAATTGTTGAACCCCCCTTCGGAAGCAGGAGAAGAAGGGGGATCTTTTTCTGACTGTTTAAACCTGCAGAAGTGAGTTTAAAGTAAAGTAACTTTCCACCGTCCTGATCCTGGAGCAGGGTGTCAGGACTGATGTTTGAAGCTCATTGACCAGAGACAAACGTTTTTGACAGATAGCTAAAAGAAGAGAAACATAGTGATTCCACTGTTCCCTTTCGCATTTTAAAGGAACAAATATTGACAAAATATCTCAAAAAGGAAACTTTGTTGCTAGATTTGTACTTAAAAGAAAGAACAAATAGAAGTTTTCCCCCTAGAGGGAGACTGTGAAACTGTAACTAATTCCAGGGAGCTTGCAGCTGTTACAGATTACAATCGTGGGAATAGACTTGTGATCTTGTAGGACAATGTATTCAGAAGCTCTGTGGTGTGCTCTCTGTAAAACAAATGCCCTACTGGAACAGTTAAATGAGAAGATGGATTTGATGACTAATGCGGTCAGAATTTTTGAATAGGCAGTGGGAAACTATATGGAGCCCACCCAGGAATCAAATCAGGAGTGTGCCCTGACAGAACAGATGAGAGAAGAGGATGTTGCTGAATTTTGGGCGCCAGAGATGGAGGGAGCTGTGGCCCTGCAGGAACATGAGCTTTTGGACTTGACAAATGAACTTGGAAAAAGCCAGGTTTTGAAAGATAAAGTTTGGACTGGTTTGGAAATGGGGGGTTGGATAGACCCCCCTATGCAGGGATGTTTGGACTTTCCAAGTCTGGCAATGGGCCGTGAGATGTTTGGGGCTGTGGGGGCTCTTAATTTTGGAGGGATTCTGAAACATGTTTTCAAAAACCACATGGAGTTTAGTCTGGTCTTTGGAAAAGGGGCTGATTTGTTGAAAAGGGTCAAAAACATTACCAAGCTGGAGTTCCCACGAGTGAAAGGAGAATATGAAGAAGAGCCGCGGAAGGGACATGGAAGAGACTTAAGGGCCTCGGATATAAGGTTACCAGGTTAATGCGCTAGATCAATGGGATAAAAAGGACTGACAAAACCCGGGACCAGGAGGAAAGGACGCTGGATGAAGATTGGATTGTTTTTATTTCTTTTTTTTATTATTAGGATTGTTTTATAAAATTGATGAATGTTAGAAATTACTTGGCTCTAGCAAACATGTTTAAAGAATTAGGTAAGAATATTATGGTTATGAGAAGTTGGTAAAAATAAGATTTAAGTTTTAAGGTTTTCTATAAGATAAGATGAAAATAGATTAAGGTAATGTAATGACAGAATATTATGAAATATGGAAAGGATTTGCTGCGATAATTAATAACTAGGATACAAAAAAAGGGAGGAGGAGGAGGTCAAAGAAAGAAGGTAATGAAAGTTGAGGATTCGAGAATGATGGATTTGTTTTTATCTGTTTGTGGTGTATCTTTGTTTTTTGAATCTGCATTGTTTGATGTGGTTTGTTTTCTCTTTGTTTTCTCTTTTTTCTTTTTCTGCTGTTTTTTTTCTGTAATTTTAAAAATTTTCAATAAATATCATTTTAAAAAAATAAAAAAGAGTTGTTAGGAGGCTCCTGCTCCCCACACAAAGCTACAATTTTTAGAGTGATGGGTGTTCAAAGTTTGGGACCCTCCCGACAGCCTGGTCTAGTTCCTCATAGAACTGGTCCTTGGTTTGTATGTCAGAGCACATAGTGGGGAGTGTAGACACTAAAGATGTTAACTGGACTGGAGGCGGTTGAGAGGCAGAGGGAAAGAAAGTGTTTCACAGACAGAAGGGATTTCCTTACTGAGAAACCTACGCTGTGAATATGTGGTTCTTCTTCATGCCCTGCTTGACAGAAAACGGTGTAGTTCTCTTGGAGGCAACCATTTGAAGCTGCCTATTTAAATTACCATATGCAACTCCTCCTCCTTTCAGGTGATACGTTAAGTGCCCACTTTATGAAGAAACAGCCTCCCCGCTATAAGGTAGCTTCGTACTGATATCTGCAGTCCTTTACTATGCTAAAACTACACCCCACACACATACATGTCTAGTTAGTCATTTTAAAATGGCAATTTGTGATCCAGCTCCTGACACATTGAGAGAGCCAGGGTAGTGTAGTAGAGCAGTGTTCCCCAACCTTGGGCCTCCAGCTGTTTTTGGACTACAATTCCCATCATCCTTGACCACTGGTCTTGCTAGTGAGGGATGATGGGAGTTGTAGTCCAAAAACAGCTGGAGGCCCAAGGTTGGGGAACACTGTAGTAGAGTATCGAATAAGAACCTGGGAGACCAGGGTTCAAATCCCCACTCAGCCGTAAAGTTCACTGGGTAACCTTGGGCCAGCCACTGCCCAAGGATGAGGAGAACCAAGTGCTACACCCTGAGCTTTTCAGAAAAAATGCATAATGATAAATACAAGAAACTCTTGATAAATGATAAATACAAGAAACTCCACCTACTTTACCCCAAATTTGGCAGCGCTCTAGGAGCATTCTCTCTGATGTCAGATTTGGAAATACACAGAAAGATGGGCCAGTTTCAAGTGCAGAATAATGTCTTCCTAAATAATACCTACAAAAGACAATCTTGCATGATAAATGTTTCTGGTAATTAGAATGAATGAGCGTTTTAGGGCTCACGGGACTGTCTTAGCAAAGTTCACGTGCACAAAGGAAGGTCTTTGTTGTAAATGCAATCTTTCCAAAATTTTAAAGCCCACTCAAGATTCTGGTAAAAACTGGAGCATGGGCCAGGGGTTAGTTACTGCATAAAGAGTTGTAGTGTTGAGATCATAAATAGATCTGGAGGGCTTTTAGTTAAAGTAATAAAGGTGTTCTCTCTCTCCTTCTCTTGCCTCAGGAAGCACTCTGTCTGAAATGTGACCTTTGCTTGACATCAGAGATCAAATTGTTATGAAGTGAAGCAGCCATTTTATTTATTTTCTTTTTTTTTAAGAGAGAGAATTTGATTTTAATACAATATGCTCCCCCCCTCTTTTCCCCCCTTGTAAAGCTGTTGTATTTTTGTGGGGAAGCAAAACATCTAAAGAAAATCTATAAAATTTGGAAGTGATAAACATATTGCATAGTTAAATGTGATTCGATGAAACCAGAAGGCCTTAACAATTGTTTGATTTTAGTTTGATTGTCCCATTTATGGTGGGATAAGGATTTCCACTGCAGGGCGCTGAGGGGATGTAGAAGGTACATTGTGTGTAGCAGGGGGATCAGTCATCTCATCCAACTGACCCTCCGTTGTGCTGCTATTCTTGTATTGCTGAATGGCAGGGGGGAGGCATTGGACAGCCTATGCTCAGGTGCTCATGGTGCTAAGACCCTTCTGTCCCAGCCAAGGAGACATCCAGCCAGGTGGTTCAGACCACAGAGGTGATGGGAACTGAACTTGGCATGGATCTTCGCAACAGGCATCTTCAGTCAGCAGCAGGATGCTAGATTAGATTGGTGTTGGTCTTATTTATACTGCAAGACAGTTCTTTGGTCAGGGTTGGGGAAGATGTAGTTCTCCAGATGTTGTTGGACCACAGTTCCCATTTTCCCTGACCATTGGCTGTAGTTGCTGAGGCTGATGGGAGTTGGAGTCCAACAACATCAGGAAAGCCACAGTTTCCACAATGATAATATCAGGTTTGTGTTGAGAAGCAAGTCACATGTTTTAGCCACAACTTCCCCATCCCTGTATGCAAGGTGCCCATTAGCATTTGAAAGCTAAGATGTCCAGCGCTGGTCAACAGCTGGAGTGGTATATGGCCTGTACTGTAAATTAGAGTATAGCAGTGCATAGTTAAGTTATGGAACTTGCTTCCACAGGAAGCAATGATGGCCACCAACTTGAATGGTGTTAGAAGAGGATTGGACAAATTCATGAAGGGTAAGGCTACCAATGGCTGCTCACCGTGGTGGTTATGCTCTGCCTGTTAGAGGCATTAATTCTTCTGAATATCAGTCGCTAGAAACCACAGAAGGGGAGAGAGCTCTTGTGGTCAAATCCTGCCTGAGAGTGTCCTACAGGCATCCTTGTGGCCATTTTGAGAACAGGATGCTGGAGAAGATAGGCCATTGGCCTGATCCATGAAGCTCTTCTTATATTCTTACTGGGGCACTTCTAAAACTTTTGCCCACACTCTTTTTCCATTCTTCAAAAGTCTGATGCATCAAAGTCAATTTGGTTTTCTTAATTTGTCCAGAGATATGAATAGTATATATGTGTATATATGTGTATATATATATATACCCAGGAGACTTGGTGGAGGGCACATTTAGAGCAGGGTATCTTACCCACCCATCTGCAATCATGACATGAAGTGTAAAGCTAAGCGGACCATTTCCATTTCAAAGGATCATTTAATATCTTTTCTGCCAATTTTCTAATTTGTTTAATTAAAACTTACCACTCCATTCCACTTCATTAGATCTATTTAATTTTTCATATATCTAAGCACTTTTCCAAGTATCTAATTAAAAGAATAGTTTTATAACATCAGTACTCTCCCCCACCCCACTGTTTTACATTTAACATGCATAAGAACAGGAACTATATTTTGTTGTTTATTAGCATTTGATGGGGGAAGCTTCGTCTAACTTACTAGGAAGGAAACAAGGGCAATGTCAAGCTCTTTGGCAGCACTGGGCATCATAAAATAAATTACAGGATGCAAGAGTGAGAGGCTATATCGGGGAAAGCCAATGTGGTGCCTTTCAGATGCTACTGGAGTTCAACTCTTCTCAGCTCCAACCAGCATTCCCTATGATGAAATGTAAGAACATAAGAAGAATCTGCTGGGTCAAGCCAATGGCCCATATAGTCGAGCATCCTATACTCACAGTGGCCAATCAGAAGCCCTTGTGCAGTACCTGAGCACAAGAGCATTCTCCCCTCCTGTGGTTTTCATCACCTGGTATTCAGAAGCATCACTATCTTTAATCATGGAGGCAGAGCACAGCCACCATCTGTGTCATCTAAGATCATCTCTGCAGGAGCAACATGGGTCATTCCTCGAGTTGGCAAGGCTCATTTGATAACAACAAGAAACCAAGCCTTTAGTGTCATTGTTCCAGACCTGTGGAACAGAGGTTCAATAGGTGTTGTTTTCCGTCCGCAAAAAAATATGTCATAATTGAGGACTCCCAATTTCCATTGCATTTCCTTTGCATTGAAATAAATGGTGTAGAATAGCATAAAGATAACTTAACTAATTGCATATCATCTCAGCATGGCAGACAGCAAGGCGAATAATGTTGTTTTTGTCAGAAGCCAAGCTGCAGTGGAGTGGAAGCAGTGCTGCATGTGAGCAGTAACAGGGCAGAATGGAAATCCAGAGCCTTGATGCATCCCTACCACGTGGCAAATGCTTCTCTGTATTCACCCTCCAGCTTGGATGCAAACCCAAAATTACATAGCCGACAACTGCAGTAAGGAATCCCTGATGTAGACTATTATTAACAGTGACACTCTCAGTGTATGCCTTGCATTAGAATTCTTTAACACAATGAGCTTTTTAAAAAAATGTATCTCAGAGTAATGTCTAGCTCTCCTGGGATTCTTGAAATAATTCAGAAGTGTTAAGGTAATTCACCACTAGTGAACACGGTTAAACAAAGATTAATCATAGATAATGAGGTTACCATGTACTATTATCTATTTATTTAACGCTCTATAGAGAATCTGATCAAAAGCCTGTTAATGTCAATGGGAGTCTTTTCATTGTTCTTCAGCAGACTTTGGAACACGCCATAAATTATTTTTTTCCTCCTTTCTTCTGTAGAAGAAGTGATTCAGGGATTTGTCATGCTATGTACTGGCACTCTACTTGGAGTCTCCATGGTCTCTTTGTAACAAAAGTTCACCATTTTCCTGCCTTTAGAGAGGCAGATTTCAAAATCTCCCTCCCTCTCTCTCTTTCCCAGATACTTAACTGTCAAGTCTTGGATCCCCCACTGGACAATGTATTTGACTAACACAAAAATATGGTCTTTGTCTGTTAAATATTAAAATTTTAAGTAAGAGGTTGCAACATTGTTCTTTCCGAAAGCGATTTATCTTTAGCGTTCTGCTGGAAACCACTGTTATGAAATTTTGTATTTAATTTGCATGGCTGCCGTCAACTCTTCTATTTAATGTTTGAATGACAAGTCATTCCAGAAACCCGGTGCAAGGGAATTATGAACAAATTCAATTAGCCAGGTAACCCCCCAGGGATTCACTAATGTAAGCAGAGAAGAGAAATCTCATCTTCAAACTTTCTTCTCCCTTTGACATCCTCAGCCATTTCAAGCACCAGAGAACAAGCCCTACATAATGAGCCATCTCTGGCAAATGTGTGGCAACAGAAACATCTCAAGGGCAGGCTTGACTTCTCTGCAAAAATAGCAACCTCCTGCTGGCTGGTTTATATGGCTGTTTTACAGCTGTGTTCAAATGGCCTCTGAAAAGTCTCCACTCTGTTTGTAGACAGAGAAATTTGGGCATTGGATCAAATTTCTTCTGGGGGAAGAGAAACTCTTCAGTGGCTTCTCAGGGCTGGCTCTCACCCTTGAGAGTGGCATAGTTCGTTCTCTCCCCACTCCCCAGGCCTTTTATTTATATATATATATTTGTGGCCACTGTAAAATGGCTACCATTTTGGATACTCCACAGTGCCCCAGACCAAGCATCAATGCGAAGCATTTGTGAGTAAAATTGTGGTAATCAATCCATCAATCAATCAATCAATCAAAAAAATGGTGGAGAATAATTTGTTAAATTGCCTTTTAAAAAGGAAAGAAAAGAAGAAAATTAACATATATTTATGGCATGATATAAAAGAAATAAGATGTGAGGATATCCATTTGTACACTAATAAGTGGGTGCACACTTATATCAGTTGTTTTCTCTATATGCATATAGCATAATTAATACATTGCCAGTTTGCTTAATTTGAAAGGTATCATTGAAGCCTCTTTAGTGGGGTGGGATTTGTTATTCCTGCCTTTTAATTGTACAGCTGTGTTTTAGGATTGTGGTTGTTCTTAATCATTTTAAATGTAAGACACTTTGCATCACTTGATGAGAAAAAATGACGTCATCGTCATCATCATGAGTTCTAACACCATCATGGGCAATCTGATGTTCGATCCACCATAGAAATCTTAAATGCCCTGATCCTACTGGCATCCAGTGTCGGTAGGGCCAAAAGGCAGGAGTGAGGCTGGGGACACAAAGGACCTCCAAACAGATTGACATATTCCATCTGAAAAACTTAAAAGCCTTCATGGTCACTCAACGTATCCCCAAACAAGCAGAGATTTAGAGCAATTCAGAAGTCAAGCTGGCATAAACCTTTCCTAGTAATTTTGTGTGCACTGTTCCCAAACACATAGTTAAACTCTGGAATTTGCTCCCACGAGAAGTAGTGATGGCTTCAAGAGAGGATTAAACAAATTCATAGAGGATAAGGTGGTACACCACTAGTCGTGATGGCTAGGTTCTGCCTCTAATGCCAGCTGCTGGGAACTGCAAGTGGGGAGAGAGCTGTTCTGGACTTCTAACTGGAAATATACTTAGCCACAGTGTGAACAGGATGCCAGACTAGATGGGCCATTGGCCTGATCCAGCAGGGCTTTTCTTATGCTTAATCTGCTATGGTTTGTTGAATGAGCCCCAAACATCATTTATTTCTCCTCAGACAGTAGGAGTTGAGGGATGTTTTTTAACCATGGAAAAACGAGATACATCCCTTCATAACTAGATTGTATGTACAGCGCAGGATTGTTTGACAAGATGCTTTTGATCTTCACTCTCCCAGCTTTGGGACCATGGATGGCATAAAGTAGGGTGTTTTTGTCTAAGAAAAAGAAAGAAAGTGGGGGAAGCACAGCTCTAATTGCAAAAGGAGCTGCCTATTTATAATTAACACATATTCCTTCAAAAGGAGGGAAAGTAGAACAAATTCCCAGCCACATTTTATCTGAATGCATTGCCAAGAGTATAAAGCACACCAAACAATGCTATAAATAAAGATGTTGATGCTGAGTTGCCAGATGGTAGGCATCACATTTAATTATAAGGTTCCCCAGAAGTTTGGAAACTTACAAGAATCTGCAGGCTTTTCTGTAAGCATCTCATTGTCGTGTTAAGTACGGAGGAGAGGATTGTTGCAATCATAAAAGTGAGATATTGGGCAAGATAAACCTTGCACTGAAACATGGCACAGTTCTATGTAAGAGGCAGGATGACAAATTCCAAATTAAAACCATTTGTCTGAGAGCCTATTTTCATCCTCTCAAAGCACTTGATCACAGCAGAAGGAAACTGCAGAACAAGACTATGAAACTTGGCAGGTTTTTTTTTTTCATCTCAAGCTCCCCCTTTGGTAGCTGCATACATTTCTTAGCGTCACTAACCAATTCAATGTGGAGCTTGATTTCGACATTCACGAGTGTTCGCTTGGCACGCCTGTTTCCACAAATGCTGCAGTGTGTGAGCTCTGAACTCATGGAGCTTCACCACTGTAAAATCAGTTGCTTTTCAGAGGGATTTTTCACAGCTTTGGAAATCAGGCAACCTGTGGAGCTCACTACCGGGGGATGTTAATGGTGGCTACCCAGACAAATGTCTTCTTGAAAAGGATAAGGCGATGGACACATACAGAAAGCTTTGTGCACCCTTGGAATGTGCACAAAAGGACAGGACAGCCAACTCAGCTGTGGCTGTTGCTCAGTGATGGAACAGATTCCATGGACCATCTTTAGTAGGGCTGGGAAAGACCTCATGTCTGAAGGTCTGGAGAGCTGGAGCCAATCAGTGCTGAGCATACTGAGCCAGACATGGCACTGATCTAACACACTGTAAAACACACCCAGCCACATTCCCTCATTATATCTACTTTAGATTGCTATAGCACATTTTACTTCATCTGTCTCTTCAAAAAGAGGTCTGGAAACTTCAACTGGTGGAGAATGCAGCAGGTAAGAAAACTTCTGGCCTGCCTTTTGGTCCTCAACAGGTGTCTCAAAGTGGTTTCCACATTCAATAACTCAAAAACCCAATGCTGTGTATCAGTTGTATCAGTAACAGCCAGATGCACCATCCCCAGGATGATTGGGGGCAGGCTGATGCGACATCCTGACATCACACACATGACATAATGAGGAGCCAGGGGGCAGATCCAAATGCCCTCTGAATATTGAGGGGATCTGGCTCTCTCAAAAAATACATGGGGGAGGAGTCCCTTGGCCCTAGGAGATGGCGCTTATGCTAATAGCACACCAAAGAGGCCTAAAACAACTGGAACACATTCTAGCCAGGCAAAACTATTCAGTCCTGAAGAATGCCAGTGAGGGGTGTGGCCTGGAGGTGTGTGTGGCCTGGAGAGAGTTCCAAGGGGGCAGACAGAAGTACCTGGAGGACCACATTTCTGAGCCTGAGGTTCCCTATCCCAGAGATAGACATCTGTTTCAGCAGTGCTCTCCTAGGCTGCATTCAGACATGGAGAATATTCTGTTTGTTTGTTGGCAAAGAGGTTGCCTTGGACGCCAAGTTATGTCTCTTATCCATTTTTGATGGTGCTGACTAATTCTTAACAATTAGTTCTATATCTGGTGGCTGCCGCTTGTCCAGTGATCTCTCAAGGGTGGAAGGGTGCATCTTGTTCCTATGTATCTATGGTTGCAAAAAGCCGTGCTCATTGCCACTTCCGGAAAAGTGACTCATAAAATACATGCCGCCAGGGGTGATGCAGACCCCTTCAACTTTGCTTCTCCTTGGGGGCCATTTGTGATTTTATATGACCAGTCTCATGGTTCCTACTAAACATGAGTTTATTTGACAACAGTCATGATTATTTGATATGTTTGGTATAAATATGAACCTGGTATTCCACTATGGAATATATTTTATGTAATTCATTCTTTTTTAAGCTTCCTATAATTATTGTGAGTATTCTTTTATTTTATTCCTTCTGCTCTTCTTGCTGTTTTTATTATTACTTTTAGTTTCGGCAAGAAGAAGAAAAGATTTCCTGATTGTCATGCTGGCGCTTCTGTCCTGTCTCTAGCATTCCTTTCACATTTCAGTACCTGTTGCATTGCGGCACTGTGGCTTTTGAGGATGTACCTTTGCAGATGCTTCTTAATCCATTCTCCAGCGCTCTCCAGCTCTGTGTAAACCTTGGGCTGGAACTGCTCCAGGCTCCACTGAACTGGAACACACAGTATATGGACTGAATCCCCTTAACAATATGCCAGCAACAGATGTTTGGGACTACAACTCCCATCAGCCCCAGCCAGCACAGCTGGAGAGCCCCAGGTTGGTGAAGGATGGCTTAGTCCACTGTGTTTAGAAAGCAGCTACATTTTACCCGTGAAAGAGCATGGGGAGTGGAAGGCTTCCTTCTTACTTTTGATTTGATGTGTATATTCTTCTTCTCAAGAGAACTTAGGATGGTGGCAGGTCGCTGTGGTAGGGTTATAAAATTCTAATTATCTAAGGTGTTTTGTGTTTTTCATGTTGTTTTGATTTATATTGAAGATTTTAATGAACAACTGTGGGGAAGAGATTATGTGGTTTTGTAGCATTTATATCCTTTTATTCTTTCTGATGTGCCTCGTTATAATTTATGAAATTGTTTAAGTGCGCCTTTGCTTTGAACTAGCAGGAGACTGGCAGCGTTTTTCCCCTTCTCACTTTCACTCATCTTCTCTTTTTGTGTTTGCTGTGTAAACTCAATGCACAAGGAGGTGCTGGCTTAGAATCTTTCCAGCATGAGACGCAGGTACAGTAGATAGGGACAAAGTCTGTCCATTTTAATTTCTCTTCATTGGTCACATTTCTTCACCAGCTTGCATTACCAATAATAATAATAATTCATCAGCACTGTAGTGAGCTTTTCTCTTAATATACCAGTTTGCATATAAGTCTTCCTAACAGCCAGTGTGGTCTAGTGGTTAGAGTGTCAGTCTAGGACCTTAGGAGACCAGGCTTCAAATGTCCACTTTGCCATGAAGCTCACTGAGTGACTTCAGGCCCTGCCTCTCAGTGTAACCCATCTCACAGGGCTGTTGTGGGGATTAAATGATGAGAGGGAGAACCATGTTTACCATCTTGAGTTCCTTGGAAAGAAAGGAGGGGTATAAATGCAATAATAAATAAATTATATACACATTTTTGCAATCACTTTCCCTTCACATAATGCTTTTTCGAATGTTCTTTTCACCAATACACACATTTTTAGAAACACTTTCCCATAGTTTATACTTTGTATTTAGGTTTGGGTTTGGGGGTTTTTGTACACATTATTTGGCTAGAGAATCACATCACATAATTCAGAGAAGTGTGAATTTCAAAATACAGCTGTGCTTGAGTTGCCATTTCATTTCAGGAAGGGTAAATCAGGGTAGATTCGCTTGAAAACTGGATGTATTCCTTCATTCCTAACTGTGGATTTTCCCAGGAAGTGTCTTGTCAACACTAATTTGGGTCAGAAGATCATTTGAGTCTTCCATTTGAAGCCTACAAAGACTTCAAAAGCTCCCCTGCCTGCCCATCATGATCATAGCAATGGGGGCCTCCCTCTACCAGCACGCCACTGACGCACAACTTCCGCTCCCATCTCGGGGCAAAGTTCGCAACCAGGAGCATCTACTTCCGGGTTAGCGGAGCTTGTTATCCGAAGCATTCGTAAGGAGGACGGTACATAACCCGAGGTTCCACTGTAATCAGAACTTCAGAATCAATCAAGATGCAGGATCAGAGAACAAGCAGGATCATAATAGGACTCAGGAAGGCTTTGCTGCTCATGCTTGGCTCAGCAGGAATAATAAAACTTTTTTTTTAAACTCCTTTCGGTCCAGGAAGGTCATGGCCAGCCTAGATGAGTAGTCAGTCCAAGGCCTAAAGGTACTTCACTGAGAAGCTGCCACCCTGCAGTTCAAAGGTTCACCACATGGGGGAGCTGCACATGGGGATCCTACAGTTCCAGAAACCTTCCCATCAACTTTCTAGGCAAAGACAACAAATCATTTCTTGATTATGCTGGTCCTAGTATTTCTGTATTGCAGTAAATTCTGAAACTGTTGAATGATTGCATTCCTTCTTTGCTTGTAGTGAAAGCAGTTGCTCTGGCTTAATATATCAGCTTCCCTCCTCCCTAAACCTATGATACCTGGGCACACTCCTGAGAGCTGGCACTCACTCACAGAGGAGGCTGCCCATAGTGCCTCTGCATGATCCACTACACTGGGCTTGCTTCCCTATAGTTTGCATATGCTTGGGTGTGGGTCATGCTCCCACATCTCAGCTCCAGGAGCACTAGGAGCTTTCAATCATTCCCAGTGCAGAATTGAACATGGCTGCTATCTCTTTGAGGAGTTTTACCAGTGCCTCTAAATAGGCCACTGTTCTGTGCTCTTTGCAGTCAAAGGGCCCATTCAGGTCAATCACAGACCCATGAGAACACCAAAAGACCATCTAAGCCAGCATCGTGCTTCCCACAGTGACCTAGGATGCCTCTCTGAATCCCACAAACAAGGTGTAAAGGCTATAGCCCTACCAGTAGCTGCTGTTTCAGGAACGTACTGCCTCTGAACATGGAAAAGACCACTGTGTTAGAGCGTGTGCTTTCCATGCAGAAAGTATCAGGTATCAAGTTCAATCCCTGGTGTCTCCAAACAGGGCTGGGGGGAATTCCTGGCAGAAATCCTGGAGAACCCCTGCCCTTCTGTATTGTCAAAAGTGAGCTAGGTCACTGGTCTTCAACTGGTGGGTCGGGACCCACTTGTAGGTCACTGCCTGATCCAAAGTGGGGCGCAACAGGAAAATGACCACCATGCAAATGTGTGACACCAGACTAAGAAATGGGATTAAAAGTGAGTCCTGGGTCTGAAAAGGTTGAAGACTGCTGAGTTAGATGGACTTGACTTGGTATAAGTTTATTCAGTGAGGGGACTTGAAATCTGTTTTTGGAGTGAGGAGTTCAAATCTGCAATTATTTTTGTGATTAGACAACATTTAGCTTGGTAAGTCTATGTCTGATGAAGAAGCACACAAACTGCTATCAGAAAATGAAGAATTTTAATTTTACCTTCTGAAAATGTCAGGTAATGCTAAATAATATTAATATATAATATAACGGCAAGTATTTGGCAATCATTTTTAATGATTTCTATGCAATTTCACACACATTTTATTTACCAAGCAAAATTAAATTATATTAACATTTTCTGAATTCCCAAGTCATGTTGCAACTTTTTAGCACCTCTCATTTTCGGAATTTGAATGTTGACAATTTCAACATGCCCTAATATAGCGTGTAGGGGAACAAACCATTCCTCACGTGGCCTGTACTCAGGGAAGCAAGCAGCCTCCCCATCCCCTTCATGCTCCCCTTCCACCATCCCATCAGAGCAACACGGATCATGCCCCCTTCCCCTTCTCTCTCTTCTGCTCCTCCATTTCAATGTCCCTTCTCAGCTCCATGCTCCAGTTAGCAGAAGCATTTGTCGGTACGGCCACTGAAACTGCTTCTACAGTGTGCGAACACAACGCTGACAACAAGCTCTAATTAACGTGGCAGTCTTGCTCCCGAATCTTTTCAGATCAAAAGCGAGGAAGTCACCCAAGACGTTACAATTTCTCTCCTCCTTTGTTTGTTTGTAATAGCAACTCACTTTGTGTCAGGCCCTTTTGGAATACCTGGTACCATGTTTAAAAATATATAGGAAATTCTCTATCTAAGCTGAACTAATGTAACCTATTTGGCTTCATCATAAATTTAGCACTCTTCTGGGAATCTTTATTTTATTTCTTTTGTTATATTTACCCCAAAAGTGATGAGAGGAGATATAATCTTGATGGGAAGGTAAACAGAGTTTTGTTCAAAGGCAGTTGAATGAAGTTTGTCAGTTCGATGGTAGCCTGATGTTGGGAAAGGGGTGGGGGGTGGGGACAATGATCCATAAAAAAAACAAACTGTAATGAGAAGAACTCACATTCGTGGGGGAATTTCATGAATCATGTAAAGGTATGCATAAAAAATTGAATATGTACACTTTAGATCTCAGATCCGATAAATATTGCATTAGATTAAAAAATGCACTCTTGAAGCTTACCTGTGTATAAAACATAAGGCTGCATTATGGAGTTAATAAAGGTGCTCTGTCAAATTAACACACTTGAGACCTTGCATTTGTGTCTGTCAAACATAATAGTTCTAAGAAGAAATTTAAGGGTGGATATATAGACCCATACCATCAAACGACCAAGCCTTCTAAAAACAAAGGGCTGTTTCAAGAAGGTAACAAATGAAATCTGCATTATGCAATACCGCTCTTGATAAATGGATGCTCCCAAGGGGACTGCAATAAAACTCTCTTTATCTGAAGGGTCCTCTTAAGTGGAGTTTGCTATTGTGCATGCTATGCAAACAAGGGCATTATCAAAAGTCATTCCCAATTGACTGCCATGCAACCATGTAATAATTCCCATTTCTCTGGAGCTTCTCCCTGAATTCTTTTAGAGCTGAGGTGGTCAAAAGGTCATGTGGGATTTCTGGGAGATCTCCAGGTGGTTTTCAGTAGATTTGCAGGTGTTTCTGAATTCCAGCAGTTTAACAATGGCAAGAACTAAAAGTCTCCCCCTCATTCCTAACTTAGGATATCAAGTATGCTCAGAGTTGGAAAGTAAGGATCTACATGTGAGCTCCAGTTCTGGTACTAAAAAGAAATTCCTGGGTTGGCCATGTGCTCAGAAGCCCCTTGTCCCTCAATCCTCCATCCCTTTCCTGAACCACTATTTTATGAGCAGATCCTATACATGCTTACCTTGGAAAAAGCCCCATTGAACTCAGTGAGGTTTATTTCTGAGCAGACCTGCATTGGATTCTATTGTTAATTCAGTGGATAGCACAGAACAGATAGAGAGAAGCTTCTTGACCCTCTCTCATAACACTAGCACTCATAGACATTCAATGAAGCTGAATGAATTCAGGACAGACAAGAGAAAGTACTTCTTCACACAGTGAATTGTTCAACTGTGGAACTCGCTCCCATAGGATGCAGTGATGGCCGCCAACTCAAATGGTTTTAAAAGTGAATTGGGCAAAATCATGGAGGATAAGGCCATCAGTGGTAACCAGCCATGATGGCCATGTTCTACCTCCATTGCACTGTACTCTTGCACCCAGGCTTTGCTTGCAGACTTCCATAGGCATCTAGTGAGAACAGCATGTAGGACTAGATGGGCCATTGGCTTAATTGAGCAGGATCTTATGTTCATTCAATAAGGTTGCCAGATGGCAAGCTGGAGAATGTCCACAACCTTCTAAATTCCAAAAACAGTAAAAAAAATCAAGGCATTTGCTCTCCAGATTTGTCACTCCCTACTCTCCTCCACCTGCCGTGAGGCATATCTGGAAATACAGATGAGTGGATTCCACTCGCACTCACCCATTCCATTCCGTTATTATCCCTTGTTTGTTTTGCCCCCACATTCAGCTCTGCCTGCCTTCCATTTTAACATGGAGAACTTCCAAAATGAATTATTTAATTGGCACATGTGCAGTTTGAAACAGTTGTAGGAAGAGTATAAGGAGAGTGCTGCTGCATCAGGCCAATGGGTCATTTAGATCATCGTCCTGTTCTCACAGTGGGCAATCAGATCCTAATAGGAGTTTGCGTCTCCCCACATCCGCCCTGATCTATATAATTTACTAAAGCACACCAGCACATATGTGCATTGACAACCTTGTAAAACCAGTCTTTGATGTGTAGCCATTGGCCCTTAGAAACAAAATCAGATTTCAAACAAAGACAGGCATTTTAAAAGCATCTATACAGCTGTAACACAAACAATTGATTACATCAGCATATAAAGGAACCTTGTGGCAATTGCACAGTCATATCACGACCGCTTTCTTGTGCGGTAATGTAATGAATGCACATGTGTTGTTGTGTGCATTGATTATCTTTAAGGGGGAGGGTAAAGGGTACACCAAAAACTGCTGCAAACTGTGCACAGATAGGGACTTGAACAAAATTTTGAAATTATATATGAACCACACCGAGGAGCATAAAGGTATGATAGCCAACTTCAAATATCAAAAGGGTTGCTCCATGGATTATACAGCAAATTTATTTTCTGCTGCTCCTGAGAACAGGGCCCGAACCAATGGACTCAAGTTACAAGAAAGAAGATTCGGAGTTAACATTACAAACTTCCTGATGGTAGGTACCAAGAGCAAGCTGTTCAACAGTGGCATGGAACACCTTGGAAGCTGGTGGACTCTCCTTTACTGGAGGTCTTTAAACAGAGGCTGGATGGTCATCTGCAAGGGACCCTTTAGCTGTGATTCCTGCATTGCAGGAGGTTGGACTATATGCCGCTGGATGGAGATCCCCTCCAACTCTATGATACAATTCAGGTGAAGGCAATGGTTAAGGCCCAACCATGCTGCAGGCCAAATGAGGAGACCAAGCAAGCCTAATTAGGGTTGTGTGTGTGCCTGAAGTTCCCCAACATGGCCTGAGATCATGTGACGGTTTCAGAACCTCAGCAATATGGCTTCAGGACATTCAGCCTTTAGGACAGCTCTTAGGACATTCCTCAAGCCATACCTCCTCCAAAGCCATAACTCTTCTGCCCAGGCCACAGCTCTCATTGATTGTGCTATATGTGTCCTGCTCCACACCGGTAGATACAGTACTCAGATGCCAAATTGAGTTTTTTGCCAAAGATTTTAATGCATAGGCTGGTATGGTACAGAAGCCAGCTTGCAAAGCTTTCAGTGCCAAAGCAGTCAAGGGACATGGCTAGGTGTAAGCTAAGATGTTGTTCCAACACTTGACATGCCCCCTAAGCTCTCTTTTGAGGAGCGGGGCAGGCACAATTATTTGCTCAGCTGGCATCCTGAGCCACAGGACTAGGCAAGCAAGCAGGCACTCTTTCAAGTAGGCTGGATCTGCTCAGTCTGTTTGCACTGGTGCAGTTGTCTCTGCACCCTTGGCAATTCTCATCCTTGAAGTGAGACTGGCTCACTGTCTGATCTACGCTCAGACAACTCTTAACTGATGGGAAGCAGTGCTGGAAGCATGTCAGCTTTCCTTTTCAGTTATATCCTTTCAAAACAAGCATTTCCCTCTCCCCACCCCATGATAGGAAATCAGTTCTCTTATATAAGTCAAAACGTACACATGTTATTGAGTGTTCTGAGTTTAGAAGATGAAAGGGGGCACACCAACAATTGTGAAATAAGAGGACAATGTAAATAATAACATGACCTTTGCTGTGATGCTTGCCATATTCCGATGATTAAATTGAGTTCATGTTTAACATCCAGATAGCATTCCTGGCAGAAGGAGAAACTTGCCATATTAAATATTCCAATCAGAAATGTTCAATCCCGATTCAATTAAGTTTGGATTGTAAGACAGCAAATTTAAAATAAAGAACACGTGGCAATATTTGACTCAACTAAGTTTTTGAAGGAGGGGATTCAGTTTTCTTTCTATAACTTTTAAATGAATAAACATCCACACGCTGGAACTGAGTGCCAGGAACATCAACTGGTTTTGATCTCCTTGCTTAGATATTAATACTCTGCTCCATCTCCTTTGTTGGCATCCTTAGGGGTTTTCCAACCAATAAAGAGCCAAAGAAATGCAGCCTCTACTTCTGCTCCTTCTACTTGTTTTCATTGCATGATGCAATCCAGACCCCATTGAGTTATACCAGATTCAACCTCACTGTCCTGGATGTTGCATTATTTGAGGGCCAAATTTAGAAAGGCTTCATCAGGATCAGCCACTTCCCAATGATCTCTCAGACAATGTTCCAAGGAAGCCAAGCAGCTAATCATTTGACAGGTGCCCAGGGGTGGAGGACCTACCAGATTTGCACTTTTCAAAACAATATTTGAACCAAAACACAACACTTGGAATACTCCTTTCCACTCAAATGGACCCAGGGTGTCAAAGGAAGAGCAATATCCTCTCCAACACTTGGAAGACTATGCAGATGGGCAGTGTGTCCAGTGATGACACACCTGTATGGCTTTAAAAGAGGATTGGACTTGAGGGTTTGCCATGGACATCTGGGCAGCCACTGTGAGAACAGGATGAGCAATTGGTGTGATCCAGCAGGCTCTTCTTAAGTTCTTATCATGTTCCTGATTATGGCAGCTTCATGTGCCCCATTCTGCCCCATCACCTCAGTACACTCAATCCAGAAATACCAATAAATGGCTTATTAATCTGTTAGTCTTAAAAAAGGGGGGGAACACTGTCAAAAATTTCAAGGGAGCTTGAAATCTTTACAGGTCGAAGAGCTGTCATTATACAGAGACCTTTCGAATCTGTAAGCCATAGCCTGCAATGTTCCAGTTCAATGAGTGACAAGTTAATGTTTCCCTTTTGTAAATGTTGTTCTGACATTAAAAATGTTCACAGACATTTTGATTTAATTACATATGGAGGCCACCGTGTCAATGGACTATAGTGACAACTCATTGTCCAATTACCCTTCACTAGGGATGCCACAACATTGGCTCATACAGGAGTACATTTTTTTAAAAAAATGTAAATCTTATTTTGCAGAGTGCTGAGAAGCAGATTTCCTAGGAGTCAGCTTTGAAAGAGGGAGACATAAAGACTTGAGTGTGTGCCTAGTTTGAGCGGGGGGAGGGGGTCTTTTGTTTTTAATTTGTACAGAAATAGGTAGCTGCTTTAGCCAGTGGAGGGTAGCCCGTCATGTTTGAATGGGACACAGTCCCACCAACCCCAGTCTCCCCTCCGCCAGCGCCCACCTGTCTGCCTTTCTACTTAATAAGGAGTCTGGGTGATGGCGCTGCCTGTCAATTTCCTCCTCTAATGACTTCCTTGTAGAACTTAGCAGGGAAGTGGGTGGGGACATAACTAGAATGAATTGGTTTTGTCACACATTAGTTCTGGCTCCACCTATTGTTTGGGTTCCCTGCCTTCTGCCCTGCCACTCCAAATGGGCAAGAGCCACCACTGCCTTACACCACTGTCCATTTAGCCCAGTATTGTCTGATCAGACCATTGGTGGCCAGTTGTTGCACACCAAAGACTCACCGCCCCCTTAAATTCAGATGGGATCAGAGAGTTGTTGTGTTGACTTGAAGAAAGGCATTGTGGCTACATATTGGGACCACTGATCTGTTCAGCTCAGGGTTTTTGACAACTTTTATATTATCATTGGTTTTTTTTTAAAAAAAGCACACACACAGCCCAATTTCTTGGAAAGCTTTATCAACTGAATCTGATCTGATTTTTATTTTGCTTTGTTTTAAGTGAAATGTGAAACCCAACAATCTTGATCTGGCCTTTATTTTTGAAAGCTTGCTGCCTTGCCCTATCTCAGAGAAGAATCTTGCCTGCTATGTTGAATTTAAAGTGCTGCCTAAAAGGAGCAAAATCAACAGAACGAGGGAGACAAGAGGGAGTAGAGCTACCTCACCTCTGCCAGCAATGCGAGGAATTTGCCAGCATGTTCCAGATGTTAGGGCTGTAGGCTTTGGACAAACGCGAATACCCTCACTTTCTCAATGTGCAATCATTTTTGCAATGGCCCCAAATGGTTATTTGCTTAGAGACCTGAAATTCTGTTCATTTCCTCACTGAAGACTAAGTCATGTGGTGCTGGGGTGATATTGTCATTTCATGGGAGCTGGATTCCATACACGTAAGAACCTAAGAAGACCCTGCTGGATCAGGGCAATGGGTCATCTAGTCCAGCATCCTTTTCTCACAGTAGCTACCCAGAAGCATGTGGGAAACTCATTAGCAGGACACATGCACAATAGCACTCTCCCCTCTTGCGGTTTCCAGCAATTGGTCTTTAGAAGCATTACTGCCTTTGATTGTGGAGGCAGGACACAAACATCATGGCTGGTAGTCATTGATAGCCTTACTATTGATAGCCATGAGTGTTTAAAGTGGTGTCATGTAAGGTGTGAATGTGGCCTAGGTCCTCCTCAGAGTACACCCATTGAAATTAATGGACCTAAATTGGTCGTGTCCATTAAGTTCAGAACATCTAATCTGAGCAGAACCAGTGCTGAATACCAACCAGTATGTTCATGCCGTAAACTTTGCAGACATCAAACAGTATTGAAAGTGGGACCATATATTACTGCACTGGTACCATCATGAGCACAAATGATTATGGATGCACAATAAAAAGGAGGCCCAGAAGAGGTCAGACCACTGAGAAGCTGAACGTCTCTCCTGTGGGATAACCAGCCTTATATAACCAACATACTTAAGTCTAATTAATGTATGAAGGGGTTAAAACCATAGCATGAACTGCACTGCCAGGCTTACCTCACCTTGGGAGGAACTAGGCAATCAAGCCTTTGTTCTCCCCCAGTCTACCTGAGAAGCTTGGCCTGTGAATGGGCTAAGCTGGTTGCTCCAACTTAGCTGCATAGTTCTCACAAACCACTCTTGTGTTCCGCTACCAATAATTTAGGAAATTTCACCACTGTAACTAAGTCAAGTGTTACTGCCTATGCAACTTTTTCTGAATGCTGTATGGAAAAACACATGAATCTGACCTTCGGAAAGATTGTAAGCAAACCATTTTTAACCTAGCAAGCTTGTGGTCTTTTTTCGATGCTGGGGAAGAGGGAAGCTTTGGAAGGAACTCACAAGGGCATATTTTAAAGGTCTAACAGCCTATATTTCCACACTTTACTTTGCTACATGTGATTTTAAATTGGTGCTGGGGTTCTCTCACCAAAGAGCAGCTGTCCTAAACTTGGATCTTGGCATCCAGGAATTCTACATACGTGTGTGTGTGTGTGTGTGTGTGTGTGCACATGCACACACACACACATTCCTTGCACCAACATATTCTAGTATATAAAGCATTTTTTCCATGTCTCTGTGTATATGATGTTTAATTTCCTAGCATGTTAAATGTATTTTACTATCATTAGTCTCTTATTCTCCTCTCAGACAAAACCGGTTTAGAAAATCTACTTTGCTGAGAGAGCTCTGTTCTATCTAATTTGTACACATTTACTAAAGCTTGTCAGTCACACTAAGGCATTTAATCATCTGTGACATTAAAATAAAACACTTTGAGACCCTCTGGCATATAGCCCTCCTGGTAAGAAAGTACAGTAACTGTTCTTCCTTTGGCTGGGCAAATGGAATGGAGCAGTTGCAGATGCAAAGGAGATGAGGGCCAACGGGCCTCATGACCAGGATGCAGAAAGTTATGAAGCAAACTGGAGTGGCAGCATCAATTTGAGTAGGGTTGTCATTCCTGAAGTCTGCTTCATCAGCTACTCGACACTATGGAAGTCACCATACCCTGCTGTGAAAAAACACAAAGCGTTTGAGTCTGTTTAGCTGCTTCCCAAGTTGGTGAGACTCGTTTGATAACAAAAAGGAACCAAGCCTTTAGTGTCAACAGCCCAGTCCTTTGGAACTCCCTGCCAATACAGATTCAGTGGGCGCCTTCTGTGCCATCTTTTAAATGCCTGCTGAAAACTTATATTCCTCCAGACCTATGCTGGCAATTAAGAGTACATCCTGCCATAATGGTTATTTGGTGTCTGTTTTTAACTGTCCTAACTCTGTCAGGACCTGGTCAGCTGAGCGCAGCCCCCTCCCCACAACATGCCATTCACTATTGATTGTACCTAGTCCTGAGATCAGTTATGATGGGTGCATGTGTGTCAGAAATATGCTAAATAAGTAAATAAAACAGTGGGGGGGGGGACAGATCTCAGTTGTCCCACTGTTATGCTTAGTCTGGTCCTTACACCAGGGAGACCAAGGTTCAAACCCTCATTCAGTCAGGAGGGTAACTCAGTGACACCTTGAGCCAATCACATTCTCATTCCACTCTACCTCTCAGGGTTGATCAAAGAATAACAGAATCTAGTCCAATCCCAACATGCGGGTCTCCATCTAAATTTAAAACCATACCAGACCCTGCTTAGCTTCATAAATGTGCTAGCAGTTTTATTGCTGCACCACTAGGAGGATTTGAGGATAATCTAGGAACATAGGAAGTGGCCTTAAACTGAGTCAGACTTAATCTTGTCTACACTAATTGTCAGCAGCCTTCCAGTGTTTCATAGAAGGATCTCTCCCAGCGCAATGTGGAGATGTCCAGGGCTTAACTTGGGACCTCCTGCATACAAGGCAGATATTCCACCACTGAACTATGGCTCTTCCCCAATATGAGTCAGGGAAGAGAACCATGTGTAGCCCCTTGGTGGGAGGAGAAGAAAAATGGCTTCTGTGGGGGTTGTTTTGCTTTTTTATAATATAATGTATTTGTGTTAAGGCTTTTAGATGTGTTGTAAGTCACTTGGAGACATTTGCTTAACAAGTGGCTAACAAAATAATAATAATAATAATAATAATAATAATAATAATACAATAAATAATAAAATCTTTTTAAAAATACCTCTTTTCAAAAAGTAATGAGATTAGCAGCTTCTATTATACTATCCACTCCAGTGGCTGGGAGCAGAGGTCCTCAATACGATATCAGTATTGTTGGAATAACACTATTTTTAATGTGTTTATCTGAAGAAGTTGGTATATCTTCAGGGGTAGTAGTTTGCCTGTTCTTCAGTGCTTATAAACCTTTGTTCTTTTCTGATGCATATTAAGCACCCGATGAAAAATCCTGTTTGTCTGTGGCGTTACAATGAAATACCTTGTAGGAAATGAAAAGGTCAAACATTGCTTGTCAGTGATTTATTATAAACACAGCCTCCTCCTCCTCCTTTTTTATTTCCTGATGCTTTGCATTGGGATTAGCAGTGATACATCACCCAGCTGCTAGATAAAATATGAAGTTGTGAAACTCTGGTCAAACATTGCTGCTAAGGAATGACCCTGTAATCAGCTCCCGGCACACGCAGGTCTCACTTGATTTATCAACCCAAACCTTGTGGGTTCTAAAGGGATGAATTAGTTTAAAAGATATCCACAGGATAATAGCAACAGCAAAAAGGCTATAGGAGGACCGTTTGTCAACTGCCCCGGCCTGCCCTCCTTAATTGCAGAAAAATTGAGAGTGGATACCTCAGGCACCTGACATATAAATCATCGGCCCAACAACAAACGATGTATCAAGCAGGATGCAGCGTGCCTAGAGCCAGCTCGGGTTGCATAAGCCAGGACCAGCCTTGAATTGGCAAAATGAGCAATGCCAGCAGAGTTCAAACCCAAAGGAAGGCTGATGCCTGAGTGCAGCGGCTCACATGCTTTAGGATCTGGGATGGTGAGAGAAATTCAAACCAGGTTGCATTTCAACACGAATCTCTCTAATTTGCACTTTATAAAACAATATGCAAACTGAAACACAGCCCTCTTTCAAACTGCGTATTCCTCCAGATTTTGCAATGTGGTTCTTCTGCCAAGTGTTGTGGACATAAAATGCACATCTTCGGGTAAAATGTAAATAAAAAGGCATGCTTAGGGGAAATTGCTCGTTTGGACAAAATTGCTTTAAAAAATACGGTAGGTTTGCTAGGAGACATTCACACTAGAATACAGATTAGGACCCTTCGAAATAAAATCACAAACGGATGTGGAGATGTGGGGTGCTGAACTTAAGATCAGAAATATTAGAAGTGAAGTCTGTGTGTGTGTGTGTGTGTGTGTGTGTAATTTGCTGGGGGGTGTATCCAATTAAATCCTACTCCAAGGAGGCCCACTGAAATTAATGGGCCTAAGTTAGTCGTATCCATTAATTTCAACTGGGTCTACTTGGAGTAGAACTATTATTGGATGCAAACCAGTTTAATCCAAAGTACATTTTTAGGCAATGAAAAATTATTCTCATCAATTAATCTAATTGATTAATTTGCTTAATGTGGGTGCTCTAGTCCCACTGCTTCTTGACGTATGCATGTGATCCTCTGCTGTCCATCACAGTATCTCCTACAAGTTGTTTCTTTGTGCTCAGTTTGTTATCTTCCTCAGCCCCTACACACGTATTGACAAACCATTCTGCCCAGCCACTTATCACCATCGTATGCTCATCCTTCTTTCCGCTATGTGAGATTATTCATCACATCCCCACCATACATTTAGGAACCACTCTCCTTCCACTTTAAGAGTAATGGCTTCTCACAAAAGGATGCTGGGAACTGTAATTTGTTAAGGCTGCTGAGAACTGTTAGATCACCCCCTTAGAGAGCTACAACTCCCAGCACCCTTAACAAACTACACTTCCCAGGATTCTTTGCGGGAAGCCACACCTGTTAGAATGGTATAAGTGCTTTAAATGTATGGTACGGATGTGGCTACTTTTGTGGTGCTCAGCTGTTTCTGTTATTGGCTGTCTTCAGGCGGAGAAGAATACATGAGACAGATTGTTCCACTGATGATGAAAAATCCCTTCAAATGAATCTCAGGTGTATGTCTTAATTTTTTGGCAGATGATCTGTCGAAAGTCTGTAAATAACAAATGAGCGTAGATTATGATTCTAGGTAGCTCCCTCTAGATTCATGGTATCTCAGAGTGCCTTCATCACTGGTGGCGCAAGGGGAATAAAAATGCCACTGAAAATGTGTTGCCTTTTAAGCTTAGTTATGGCTTCCCATACAGCTGTGGACAATAGAAACCATTCTCTGTCTCTCTCTCTCTTATGATTGAGGGTCACCAGATTGGCCCTTCTTCTTTTTAAAAAAAAATGCTCTGGGATTTCTAATTTCCACCTGGATGATCAACGGCGACAGACAGAAAAGACCACAGTTTAATGTCTCAGGGAAAGAATGGATGAATGATTGTTAGATGATTAATGGATCACCTTGTGCTGAAAGATGACAGCTTCTTTATAATGGAGATGGCTAATGTGTAATTTTCTCGATACTGCCATTTCACAGCCTTAACACACACATATCTATTGGGCTGTTTGCACCAGGATTATTGTTGGTTTTTTGGTGGTTGTTGTTCTGTTTTTAAAAAGAGCAGCCACATGCTTCATTTTATACAGGGAATAACACAAACAGTACGTGAAAAAGGTTGCAGGTTCTATCCTTCAATTTCTTTATTTAAATCCACAAAAGATGGGGCAGAATTTACCTACAATTGAGCACATGCCATACTGACACAGAATGGGAATAAGCTGATGTGTCCATCCCTCTGTCTACACCCTCCTCCTGTCAGTAGATATTGTTTGCAACCAGTGCCACCTTTGTAGTTTAGTGGACATTTAAATTTCTAGGATGATCATAAGGAAGCAAATGATTGCTTAATGAACTTTCGTTATTTATGTATGTATTTTTAATTGTGTTTTTTTGGAAAATCTTGTGCACCAAACTGTGAGCAACCTGACAGGACCTCATGATCTCAAGTGCTTCACTTTGGCTTTCCCTATGGCCTGGGTTCTTCAGCTTGGTAGCAATAAATCTGCACTCTCCTTGACTGTTTTCTCACCTTTGGTGGTAATGTGTTTCATTCTCTTTGTTAGGGCTATAAATGTTTCATGATGCTTAAAAATGTTTTCACTTCATTATTCATGGTGGAAAAGGCCATTACTTTCTCCATAACTTGCATGCCAAAGAATTAGCATCCAAGAAGAAGAAGAAGAAGAAGAAGAAGAAGAAGAAGAAGAAGAAGAAGAAAGATAAGCATGTCAGATTTTTAACACATCATTTTAATCAATGTTTCTGAAGACACTCCTTCAGACTCAAGACTGGATTCTTGTGATTTAAAGCAGTAGCCTGGGACCAAATACAGTGCCAGGGGATCTAGGATTGGCTATGCAAGCCACTCTCCCCATCCCCAGCTCAGATTATTGCAAGTGGAATCAAGTTGGGCACAACATCCTGCAAATTGCTTCCCCACAACCCTTGAGTACCCATGGGCACTTTTCTATTTTGTTTCTATTTGTTTACTAAAACAACAACTTGGGGGAAAGGGGACTAAGAGTTGAGTATTCCCATTGACATGTAAAGTGCTTTTCCTACAATAAACAGCTTTATCATTTTCTTACCTACAATCAATCTCTTTGTGTGTGGTTGCAACAGGTAAAGGCTAGTCTCTAACCAAGATTCACTAGTTTAAACACTGCTTATTATGCATACCAAAAGAGTTTCAATAAGTAATTATCCCTGTTATTTCATTACTTGTGAAGAACAACCAGCCTCTTAAAATGGTTGAATATGGAAGATGTAACAGAAGTAGACAAAAAGCTTGACTAAACAACCTTCCTCTCCCAGCCAAAGAAACCCACCTCATCACCTCTGCACTGTTCCTTCCTCTAATAACTGATTTTTAGATGCTCCCCAAATTCAACCTCATTTATCATACTTGGCTCACTTCCTAAGACTGCATTAGGGATTGTCTCTAAAATTAATGAGAGAGGAATTCTGCATCAAAGTGCATCTTTCCTTTTCTCTTTTAACTGTTATTGCCACGATGAGCTGAGTAATTAGACTATCCCCTTAATCAGTGCTTCCTTCTTTGCTTGAAAATCGCCCAGGTCTTATCACTTAAAGACAAATAAGTTATTGAAAACTAGTTTTCTCAAAGTCAGCCAGGGCTCTTTTAAAGTCCAAGGAAGCTCCTTACCATTTAGTCTCATTGGACAGGCTTGGCGCCAACACTTGGTAACCCTGGGTGCTGGGCTTACAGCCAACTTGCCTGATGTCTGCTCTGGGCCTAAGTCAACTCGCCTGCTACACTTCCCCTAAAAGCAGCAGTGGACAGCTGTGACCCTCTTGAATCTCAAATTTCCCACATTCCCTACAGTGGACCTCTGGAGACAACACTGTTGCCAGTAAGTTCATAGCAAGATTGGGGTGGTCAATGCTGTTCAGGGTCTGCTGCTGTCAGAGGGACCTTTTGAATCACACTGTGATTTGACCTGGAGCCAGCCTTGACATCTGATATTCATTTCCATAATGCATATAATGAATTAAAATGGGAGACCTCAGTATGTACACCCCCTTATTTTAAGAGTGTCTTTGTGTGAATGGGTGTTACTGTAGGCTGGATGAGGCTAGCATTCAGACAGGCACAACTGCAAACCTACTTGAAGAAAACCCTGCTCTTGAATGCCAATGCTACTTCAAAGTAACACAATGGCACCTTATGTGCCATTTTGGTCAGAGCTGGTGTTTGGGTTTTGTGCACAATTTCAGGGAATAGTGCTGAACTTTGTGATTGGCCAGTTTTGAATAAAAATATGGGAATGCTCCCCTCTGATGGTTCTTCTCTAGTGTAATCTGGCTCAGACTGAAGCCCTACCTCTGATACATGGTGGCAACAGCAGCAGCAGCATCAAGGAAGGGTCTGAACCGGAGGTGCTGGTGACAGAGCTAGAAGCAGAGGGGCAGGACACAGTCTTGTCACTGAGAACCAGGCTCCATCTCTATTGGTGGGATGAGACACATCTACATGAAGAGCATGTGTGCACACTCAGAAGTCCCATAGAGCAAGAACGTCTCATGTGTGAGCTCACCCTGCCTCATCTTTGAAAGTTTGGTGGGATGGGTGTTCCAACTGTTGGGAAATTTTCATACAGTAGTTTGGACCTGAACCTCTTGTCTTCCTCATGTATCTTGGTCTTGTGACTTTTGGACCTTGTGCTTGCTCCTGAGCCTGCACTGCCATCAGCCCGAATAAATATCTCTTTCTTACTCTCAAGCAAAAGCCGCTGTCGTCATCTTTGGGGAAGGGAGTGTGGCACACAGAGACTAAAAGGGAAGCAGCATTTTTGAAGGACTGAAGTAGTACTTATACCTCTGTTTCAGACCCACAGACTCCATCTGCATTAGGAGGAAGAGACAGTTCAAAATTGCCTTAGGACAATAACTTTCTCTAGCTGCTGTGAATAAAGATGTCTACTGGAACCCATCCAGTAGGTACCAAGTGGCAGAAGGCAACGCTGCCATCTGCTGGATCCACCGCTAGCTATTGAGACAGCTTTAAGATTCCTGCTGTGGGGCAGGGAGGGCAGCAATGTGTGAAACATTTGACATGGCCAAAATGTGAATAGAGAAATGAAATCTGCCTTTTGTTTTCAAAGTCTCTGCAAAGTAGGTTTGTCAGTGGATTGTATCATTTTTATAAGGGGCTATTTTTCTAAGCTTTCTCTTGTCATTCTTTTAGAGTAGTAAGGGAATGTATTGTGACATTTATTAGTAAAGGAAGGGGTGAAATATGTACTAGTGAGAAATAGTATTGGAATGAATTAGCTGCTATGTTTTACTCATTAAAAGCACAGATAATGTAGGATATTTTGGAGCCACTAGTGACATAAAATAACCAGCTTGCCTGAACTAAAGATAGGAAAACTAGCCTTACTCTTGAAATAATAATGATGATGGATATGTGTGAAACTGTGCCTTTATTTTTGAAGATATTGCCACCTGCTTGCATGTTCCATGTTTAGGACATTGATTCACTTGCAGAATTACACAATTTTTGCATTATAGAACTGATTCAAGTCCTCTACTTTCCAGAAACTTTTGAAGTTTTGGCAAGCTTATTTTGTATCCCCCTCCAACCCTGTCTTAAGTTATTTTGTGTACTGTTTGAATAACCATTTGTAGCTGCTTATATTATGTGTTTGCAAATTGTCTTGACACACATGTAACAAGGGTCATTCATTAAAAAATACCGTGTAGTCACATCACACATGCATTTAACTTTCACAAATTCAATAATACACTGTTTGCCTCCCTCCTATTCCCTTCTGCCTTCTTCTGCTGGTCGCAGCCAAGGGAGCCGGGTGTCACTCAGCATACTATAAACAGTCAGAGTTGTGTCCATTGCTCCACCCACATGGCCCCCAGAAGGAAGATAGTCCTTCAGTTGCAAAGTATCTGCACCCCCAGTGTAGGCTGGTGCCCAGTCGGACTAAATGGAAGGTAAGGAAGCCAACAGTAGGTGGCACCAAAGCCAACAGCTGCTGGAGCCAGAGCCAATGGCTTTGTCCCCATCCTCCTCCTTGCTGAATTCTACAACACAGAGGCTAAGGAGGAAGAGGCTGATAGCCAGGTCCATCCCCTGGACTGACTATGTAGGGTCAGTCAAGGGAAGACTGAAACAGTGAGGCACTGCCTCATTTGCCCTGTTCTTCTCCACTGCTCTGGAGCTCCCTTGCTTTGTTCCAGTTCTGAGTGATGAGCTTGGCCACAATCACCTACTGGTCATCCTCATCACCTAGTATAAGGGGAGCTCTATGGGCTACAAACACAGTGGTTGGATTGTTGTTTCCATTCTGCATAGCCACAAAGTAAGCTGCCCTCAACAACTTTAGTCCTCTATAGCTACACGTCATATGATAGTGGTCACCGCAGTGTCCTCTGGCATTGAACTCCATCTGTTTTCTGTGAATAAGTCCTTCATTTTGAATTGCTTTTGATCGGCACCTTTCTGTCTGCAGAAATGTGTGTGTGTTTATTTTATTTTACTTTTTTAAAAAATCTGTGTTTGGCAACTCCAATGAACAAGACTTTTTCTTTTCTAAAGGTACATTATGGAGCCTTGCAGCCTATAATCACACGAATCCAAAAACATGAGAAGACGATCAGTTTATACTTAAATCTGGTCAGTGTTTTATTTTATGTGGTTGTACCCTGACTATTTTTTGACTTGTTTGTATCATACTAGATGAGCGTTTCTGTCCAATAATATTTCATTTCAGCCCAACCAGTTATTTAAACCGAGTAATGTGCTGTTTTTGCTATTGAATTGAGGGACTAGCACCACCATTATGGTTAGTTGTTCTGTGGATTTTTGGTACCCACCCATTTATTTTGGTTTGTCCTAATTTATATTTATCTAGGGATGACAAGATGAACTTGGAAGCAAAGACCATGTTTAAAGTTGCATTCCAGCTCACAGGATATAAATCATTATGGGCTTCAAGTTCCTCCAACCTTTACTAAGCTTTTCTTGCCTAAAGACTGAAATTGGTGTGTGTGTTAACTGTCAACCTTTTTTTGTTTCAACTGTCTTTTGGGCTTCCACAGAAAACCTGTTTATTCAGCATTCATCCAGATTGATCTTGGGATGCATTCAGATGTGGGGAATATTACATTAGTTTCCCCATCTTAAATCTAGCACTTTTGCCCCATTTTCTAATGTTCCTTTCACACTGCAGGGTCTGTAATGCTATGGAACTGTGCCTACATGACCAATATACCAACAGGTCATGCTAAATTTCATTCACACAAATGTATGACACTTCAACAGACATCACTGGATGGTGTTTGCACATCTTCCCATCAACCATTCATTCATCCCACATTTATCAGGATATTTCCCTGTCACTTTCTTAACAGCAAGTAAAAAGTTTTAAAAATCATTTTAAAATAAAAAGTGGATTGGTTGTGACAGAATGCTTTAAAACAGGCTTCCTCAAACTCGGCCCTCCAGATGTTTTGAGATTACAATTCCCATCATCCCTGACCATTGGTCCTGCTAGCTAGGGATCATGGGAGATCATGGGATCATGTAGGCCAAAAACATCTGGAGGGCTGAGTTTGAGGAAGCTTGCTTTAAAAGTTTTGGTCTTGGCCAGCTCTGATCATAATGCTGTGAAGATGGAAATGAAATTAATGCCAACTGGTTCCTTTAGATGGAGGATGAATGACTCTTTGTTTAGGAATGATGAATTTACTAAAAAGGCCCAAAAAACTTTGAGAGATTATTTTGAGATAAATATGAACACTACAGTGGAAAAAAGAGTAATCTGGGATGCAAGTAAAGCCGTCATGAGAGGTTTTTTGATACAACAGAACGCAATTAAGAAGAGAATGCAAAACGAGAAAAAAGATAAAATTTTGGAAAAAATAAAGGAAGGAGAGAAGAAACTGAGGGCGAAACCAAAGTCTCAGGAGATCTTGAAAGAAATAAAGTTATATCAAGTACAATATATGAAAATGATGAATCAGGAAATAGAATGGAAGATTAAACAGATGAGACAAAAGACATTTGAATCGGCAAATAAGTGTGGGAAACTGTTGGCTTGGCAGTTGAAAAAAAGACAAAAATTAAATACTATTACGAATTTGGAAGTGGAAGGGAAGAATATACAGAACCCAGTGGAAATTAGAAAGTGTTTTCAGAGGTATTTCAAACAACTATATACACAGGAAAAGCAGAATGAAATGGACATTGATAAATTTTTGAAAATAAATGGACTACAAAAAATTTCCCAAGAAAATAAATTAATGCTGGATTACAAAATAACGGATCAGGAAGTAGAAGGGGCCATTCAGAATATGCAATTGGGTAAATCTCCAGGACCGGATGGACTGACTTCTAGATATTACAGAACTTTGAAAGAATGGTTAATACAACCATTAAAGGAAGTCTGCAATGAAATATTGGAAGGGAAACGGGCACCTGAGTCGTGGAAGGAAGCATACATTACACTTATACCAAAATCAGAGTCTGAAAAGACACAACTTAAGAACTACCGTCCCATATCACTGCTTAACATGGATTATAAAATTTTTGCAGACATTTTGGCTAAAAGATTAAAAAAGGTGTTAGCAGAAGAAATTCATAAAGACCAAGCGGGTTTTCTCCCGGGCAGACATTTGTCTGATAATACGAGGAATATAATTAACATTTCAGAAAAGTTACAAGTAAAGATTAATACTAAAGCAGTTCTGATTTTTGTGGATGCGGAGAAAGCCTTTGACAATATCTCTTGGAGTTTCATGAAGAAGAATCTACTGGGGATGGGGGTTGGCAAAGGTTTTGGAAATGGTATAGGTGCAATCTACTCAGAACAAAAGGCTAAATTAATTGTGAATAATGTAGTGACGGAAGAATTTAAGATTGAGAAAGGAACACGACAAGGTTGCCCAATCTCTCCATTGCTTTTTATATCGGTCCTAGAGGTTTTACTAAATATGATTAGAAGGGACCAATTGGTAAAAGGTATCCAAGTGGGAACCAAACAGTATAAGGTGAAAGCATTTGCCAATGATTTCGTATTGACTTTACAGGAGCCAGAATCAAGCACTAAAAGAGTATTAGAATTGATTCAAGAATTTGGCCAGGTAGCAGGTTTTAAGTTGAATAAGACGAAAACTAAAGTTTTGGAGAAAAATCTAAATGAGATTGAGAGAGACAAGTTCCAGAAGGAGACAGGATTGACATTGGTTAAGAAAGTGAAATATCTAGGGGTAAATATGACTGCTAAGAATGTGAATTTATTTAAGGATAATTATGAAAAATGTTGGACGGAAGTGAAAAAGGATTTAGAAATATGGTCAAATTTGAAGCTATCACTGCTAGGTCGAATTGCTGTGATTAAAATGAATGTATTGCCAAGAATATTATTTTTGTTTCAAACATTGCAAATTTTGGACAAGATGGACTGTTTCAAGAAGTGGCAGAGAGATATCTCTAGATTTGTCTGGCAGGGCAAGAAGCCTCGTATAAAATTTAAAATATTAACAGATGCTAAAGAAAGAGGTGGATTTGCCCTTCCGGACCTTAAACTTTACTATGAATCAGCCGCATTTTGTTGGCTGAGAGAATGGATGCTTCTTGAAAATACGGATGTGTTGGATTTGGAAGGTTTCAATAATGTATTTGGTTGGCATGCATATTTGTGGTATGACCAAGGTTAAAGCACATAAAGCGTTCAAAAACCATATTGTTAGAAAAGCACTGTTCAATGTTTGGGTAAGATATAAGGATTTGCTAGAAAGCAAAACCCCAAGATGGTTGTCACCAATGGAAGCAAAGGCTCAGAAAAAACTCAATATGGAGGCCAAATGGCCGAAGTATTGGGAAATCTTGGAACAAGAGGGAGACAGATTAAAATTGCAGAGCTTTGAAAAATTAAAAAGCAGAGTACGAGATTGGCTCCATTACTATCAAATAATGGAGGCATATAATTTGGACAAAAAAATAGGCTTCCAGGTAGAAAAATCAAAATTGGAAACAGAATTGTTAGACCCTAAAGTTAAGAATTTGTCAAGAATGTATAACTTGCTGCTGAAACGGAACACTCAAGATGAAATGGTGAAATCTGCTATGATTAAATGGGCACAAGATGTTGGACATAATATTATGATGGCTGACTGGGAACAGTTATGGACCACTGGTATGAAGTTTACGGCATGCAATGCCTTAAAAGAGAATTTAATGAAAATGATTTACAGGTGGTACATAACACCAGTCAAGCTTGCAAAAATTTACCATTTGCCCGATAATAAATGTTGGAAATGTAATGAAACTGAAGGTACATTCTTTCACCTTTGGTGGACATGCCCAAGGATTAAGGCATTCTGGGAGATGATCTATAATGAAATGAAAAAGGTATTTAAATATACCTTTCTAAAGAAACCAGAGGCCTTTCTCCTGGGCATGGTAGGCCAATTGGTGCCAAAGAAGGATAGAACTTTTTTCATGTATTCCACAACAGCAGCAAGAATACTTATCGCAAAGCACTGGAAGACACAAGATCTACCCACCAGGGAAGAATGGCAGATGAAGCTGATGGACTACATGGAACTGGCGGAAATGACTGGCAGAATCCGAGACCAGGGAGAAGAGTCGGTGGAAGAAGATTTGAAAAAATTTAAAGTATATTTACAGAAATATTGTAAAATTAATGAATGTTAGAAGGATGCTGGAAAGAAGTTATACGACTTTAGCAGAAATGTTATAAAGAATTAAGTATGAATAGATTGACAATGGGTAAAGGTGCAAAACTTAAGGTTAAATTGCGTTAAGATAAATTAAGGAACTAAATTTGAGAAAGAGGGAAAGGACTTGCTGGAATAATTAATTGAACTAGAATACAAAAAAGGAGGTGTGAGGAAGTCGAGGAAATAAGCAAATGAAAGATGAGGACATGAAAATACGGGGTCTTTTTTGTTTTGTTTTTTTGTTTTTTTCCTTCTATTTTTTCAAAGGTTTGTGCTTTTTAAATGTTTCTGTTTTTTCTTTTTTAATGTTTTGATGTACTGTTGTTGTTTTGTTTTATTGTATTTTGTTTGTTTGTTTGTTTTTGAGGTTTTGTAACTGTTCACTGCTTGTATTTCTTTTTTTTCTGTAATTTTTAAACTCTAATAAATATTAAAAAAAAAAAAAAAGTTTTGGTCTTGGTGGTGACCTTTATCTTCAGTAGACAACTTCTGGCCTCTGAAATGAGAGGAAAACAAACTATTGAATAGTAAACCCAGAAAATGGTCCTGCAGCAAACTGTGTGTGTGTGTGTGTGTGTGTGTGTGTGTAAGGGAGGCCCTAAGGGAGTCACCGTTGATATGGAAAATTGGGGTACTGCTGGGGGGGGGGTTGAATCAGTTCACAATTAAAGGCAAAGCTACCAAATTTGCACGTTCCCAAAAAATGCACAAACCATAAAACAGCCATCCTTCAGAATTTTCACTTGTTCTAATTTTGCAGTATAGTTCTCCAGCCAAGTAATGTGTATAGAAATGCACATGCCAACCTAACATGTACATACAGATGCATAGTAGTGAAGATAACATACAAAACATGCATTGTATGAAGGAAAACTGCCTTGCAAAAAATAATGTGTTTATTAGGATAAATTTGCATAAAAATGCTGAAACACTTTTGTGATAATTTTTAAGAAAAAATGATTTGCAAATTGCAGAAAGGTGGAGAAATAAATCTAAAATTGGGGAGGAAATGATAAACTGGGAGAACTGAAATAGACAGACTTTGAGGTTATGCCAGGTGAACCAGCTATATTTGACCTACAAGGGAAGAAGACTTAAGGAAGATAAAATGTCTTCCTTTCCAAAGGGAAAGTTGCACTTTATGATTTCATTTGCCATAGGAATAATATAGTGTGGCCTATTTTATTTTTTCTTGAGAGCAAATGTTACGGAAAGCTGCTTTAAGTTCTAAATTTGATATCAGAGTGCTCTTTTGGAGTTGCTATAATTTCAGATAAAATGTCTTCCCACAGGGCAAGAGATAATTTTTCATACACTTTTTTTTTTAACCAATAAACTAGTAATCTGCAGTATTTTATTATTTAAAACTCCGGGCCTTTTGGGACATGGTTAAGTAAGTTTGCGTGTGATACATGTGTGTCACACACACACACACACACACACACACACACACAATCTCACTTCTCATATATTGTGTGAGTATGAGTACAGTGGTCTTTGATATAGTTTTCTTTTCCCTTCTCCAAATGCTTTCTACAACATCTAGTGGAACACACATCTACCTCTAAGTGGTAATGCTCCCAGTAGAGTTTTTTAGCCGGTAGGAAAAATGATTAGGGGTGATAATGTTAAATACTCCTTCTGTATCTGCTGGCCCAGTACGATAACCTTAGGGTTACAATGGATGTCTGACAAATACGATTCCATTGTCACTTGCGCCTTATGGCAATTTAGGAGGCTTATTCATCATTTTACAACAGACTTTTGTCGGGGATTTTGCTTACTTGCCCTTAACTGGGGTACAGTAGTTGTAGGTTTATCTCTGGGACTCCAGCCCTAATAACCAATAACAAAGTGCTTAAGCTCTGAGCTTGCGAGAAATGGGCTTGCGTTATACTGCAACTGCACTTTCACTCTCCGCTGATAAGACAATGTGTCTTTGAGCGAAGGAGGGATTTGCTCAAACTGATCCTGTCGCTGTGCCATACATGAGTCCGTGTCAGATATTGAAGCTGAAAATGGGAGGTTTAAACTATTCAACGCCACCTGCCATTTCGAGCAGAGTGTTACCAGTTAGCATGGAAATTTCTAAACTTGCTTTTTAAAAAATGAAATATCACACACACACACACACACAAACATGTTATCTTCTTTAAAAAGTTGGCTCATTTATGGGGAAAGAACATGGAAATGACAAGATGAAGTTCTTTTATTTATTCGTTAAAAATAAAACACACACACTGATTGCCATGGATGATAATGGCTTTCTGTGGCTCCTAGCCACAATGTCTTATGTTCTACCTCCCCTGTCAGAGGCACTATGTTTCTGAATACAAGTTGTTGAGAACCGCAAGTGGGGAGAGCACTGTTGTGCTCAGTTTCTGCTTTGTGGGCTTCCCATGGGCATCTGGTTGGCCACAGCAAGAACAGAATGCTGGACTTGATTAAATGGGGGACTCTCTTACAGTAGGATATCTGGTCACCCTTATGGCAAACTGGAGAGGAGCAGGAAAGAAGGAGAGGAGAGGGAGGCTGTCAGCAAGAACCAGGCAGAAAACAGGGACAATGGAGGGAGTGAAAGAGATCTGTTGAAGCTTGAGTGCTTGGCCAAGGTGCCACATGCTCATATCCTTGGTGAAGAACAGAGGTCGCAGGTCATGGGTGGGGAGACATTTGCAGTTTGATGGCCACATATCCCTCTGGGTGACCTTCTGAGGGTCACATGCCAGTGGAGCTACTAGGCCAAGTTCAAGGCATTACTATTAGTACTATCAGTATATTAAACCTGAAAGAGTTTGGTAGCAGTTTACAGTGGTACCTCAGATTACATATGCTTCAGGTTACATACGCTTCAGGTTACAGACTCTGCTAACCCAGAAATATTACCTCGGGTTAAGAACTTTGCTTCAGGATGAGAACAGAAATCATGCTCTGGCGGCGTGGCGGCAGCAGGAGGCCCCATTAGCTAAAGTGGTGCTTCAGGTTAAGAACAGTTTCAGGTTAAGAACGGACCTCCGGAACGAATTAAGTACTTAACCCGAGGTACCACTGTACTTGATTAATTGCTTCACCCCATATGTGTCCACTTGAACACTATGATATGTGTAACTGGCATTTTTTACATCTACCATATAATTTTTGTTGTAGACTGCCATGAATGTGTCTGTGAGCACCTCTTTTCTGGAATTCCCTATTTATAAGAAGCAGACAGCATTGTGTTGTTTTTGAAGCCTGCTAAAACTTTTCTGTTTAGGTAAACCTATCCAGACTTGCAATATATTGTTTTTAAAACTGTTGACTATCCATTTTGATAAATTTATGTCAGCTTATATTTAATGTTCCTTAAGAATATGTTAAATTATTCTAGGTAAATGGCTTGCAGTTTTTAAAATTAAGCTGTATATAAATCTTGTTCAATAAAGGAAGGGAAAGCTCACATTTCCAAATAAATGACTTAAAGTTAATATTGATGCCTTGGGAAGCTGTCGCTTGCCTCAGTGGGATCCAGAAAAGTCATGCTGACATTTATGAACATGCTATGGCTGTACCTTAGTTTTACAAGGAACAACAAGCAAGTATTTTTAATACATTTCCTTTATGTTATCAAACTCTCTATCTCTTATGAAGACATCTTTTTGAGCAGGTTTTCCCTGACCCATAAGATTGGACCTTGTTTCACATTTGGTAATCCCCTGAAATTTTCTTTTATGTATTTTTACATGGTTTTATTTGACTGATTCATTGGTTTTAAATGGCATTTTTTTGCTTTTATATTGTAAACTGCATAGATGATAGATAGATGATAGATATAGATAGATAGATAGATAGATAGATAGATAGATAGATAGATAGATGATAGATAGATAGATAGATAGATAGATAGATAGATAGATAGATAGATAGTAGATCCTTCTATGTTGATTCATATGCCTTCTGGATCCCCAAGTATTATTTAGAAAGCAGTACCCACTCAGAGTTGCAGTGGTGGTGAGAGTATGCTGTTCCTGTTCTAATAAGCCAGAGAATATGAAGTAGCTCTCACTCACCATATTGTTTTCACCATATCAGTCTGCAGCGAAGAAGGGAAGCAGATGTATGCAGAGACAGACAACGCAGATGAATGACACCCTCAACCCCCACTCAAGGGCATTGTGTGCTCAGAGTTTAGAGCTTTAGAACCCGGCAGATTCAGAGCACGAGGGGTCAGCGCTTGAGAAGTGTGATGCAGAGAACAAAACACAAAGACCGGGCTGCTCCCCCCACCCCAGTTTTGAGAACATTAGTGATCCTCCCCAAGCCTTTGAAGCTTTCCCGTTCAGGGAGATCTTTTCAATATGTTTCTCCCCAATAATGATTTCTTTAAGCCATTTTAATCAGGTTTTCGATCAGAAAAGGTCATCCCTTGCTGGCATACGATCTTGGCCAGGCAGTGTGTTTTTTGCTTTTCTGTTTCTTGGGAACATCGTCTCTTTCTTATTTTATTTTATTTTAATGTCAAGTGCTTTATATTATAATTGATGAGGAATGGGTTTTTATTTTATTTGCCATTCTTCTATTAGATAGAGAGGGAGGAGAGTGTTCAAGATGGCGATGTCAGCTACATATTGATAGGATCTTTAGAATAGGGTAGGCAACCTTTTTTAGCCCAAGCACCACATTCCCTTCTGTACAACCTTCTGAGGGCAACATGTTGTTAATGGGAGGTGCCAAAGTGTACAAAGGTACCATTTTTACCTTTCTATAGTAGGATAGTTTCTGCACATACTCACACACCCTCCTCTAGCATCTATCCAGACAAGCAAGAGACGTGACCAGAACTCAAAGATGCATTCCAGGTAGGCAAAGAGTCTGAGAGTGGTGGAGAAACCAATAGGACCCTCTCTTCTGATGTTAAAACGCAAGGTGGCCTGTAAAGGAGGTGGAAGATAGATGGATAGATTGATAGAATCATAGAGTTGGAAGGGACCCTGAGGATCATCTAGTCCAGGTGTCCTCAACCCTGGCCCTCCAGATGTTTTGAGACTACAATTCCTATCATCCCTGACAACTGGTCCTGCTAACTACGGATCATGGGAGTTGTAGGCCAAAAATATCTGGAGGGCCAAGGTTGAGGAAGCCTGATCTAGTCCAACTCCCTGCAATGCAGGAATATGCAGCTGCCTCTTATGGAGATCAAACCTGCAACCTTAGCATTATCAGCACCATGCTCTAACCAACTCAGGTATTTGAGTTGTGGGTCTATGGAATAAAGTACATTTCCTGACATACATTCAGCTTTATGCAGAGGGAATTCAGTTGCAACCAAGAGTGGTTTGTTGCATGACCAGTTATTTTATTTTTTATTGTATTGCATTGCATCTTATTTTTTTTGGGGGGGGGGGAGTTGGGGTTATGTTGCAACTCAGTTGCCTTCCCCTTGTGGCAGACTTAGCTGTAGTCTCCCAGAGAGATGCATTCCAATGTGCATAGCAATGCAACTCTGAAGTAGACCTGATCCCCTGCTATCCTGCCCTTCCCTTTTATAATTAAAATGACTCAGATGAGGTCCTTATTGGCAAGTCACTGGCATTGTTTGAACATTAATGGAATAATAACTCCCTCAGCGCATATTTATTTCCTGTTATTAAAATGTATGCATTTGTTTCTGTAAGCGGGAGCAGCTCTGTAAACTGCAGTTGGCTCAAAAAAGGGGCCTGGCATCACCATCAACTCTCTAATTACCCACCTCTATAAGTGATGAAGCTTATGGCCTCCCCAGTGACCTTAATGCTCCCTCTCTCTGTCTCTCCGGTAATTTAAGATTGACTCGCCACATTGAGGTTGTGGTTTTCGTGCATCCTGAACAACAGAGGAGAACGTACACCTTTTTATAAAAAGCCCCCATCTTGTCAGGGAAGGAAGGGGAAGATTTTGCAATTGCTCTGGCTTTCAATGTTTTATTTAGTCTGTTGCCTCTCCTAATGGAGCTTGGTTCATTTATCTGACTAGCTAACAAATTACCAAAAAACAATGGATATAGGGCTATATAGTGTTGTGGCTCCTTGGAATTCTTTGAAATAGAATAAAACTCACTTGGAGCCACATGGCTGTCCCCTTTTGTTTTTGAGGCCAACCCCTGATCAAAGATTGACTACTGCAGTGCATTGTGTATGGGGCTTCCTTTGGAGACTGCTCAGAAACTGGAAAGTGAGTTCTAAAAACACAGCTGCAAGGAAATTCAGGTAGCTGGCTGTGACACCCCCCTGCCCTGTCCACCCCATTCAGGCCAAGTAAGTGGCCGCTGTGCCTGTCAGGAGGGCAGCTCTGCAATACCTGCACACTGACCACTCATGGCTACTGCAGAGATAACACTGGCTTGCCACTTTACTGAGAACTAGGCCATGCTTACTGAAGAACAATTTCATTAACTTTTGTCTCCTTTCTTCTGTGCTGCCAGGAATCTGGACTTGAGCTCTTGAACTGCCACATTAAGTCATTGACATACAGTTAAGGCAGTACACCTGGATATGAGAGAGAACAGGGGTGTAGAGCTGTGCTTGAATGGCTTCCTTGACCAAACAAAAAACAACCAGCCCTCCGTTCTCCCCAGTTTACTAGTTCTAATTAGTGACATCAATAAGCAATCAACAGCCTGTTCTGTCTCTAGGGATTTCTGTGTTGCAATGGGAGAAACAATAATTTTGAAATCTGTATTAAGGAAACAAATGAATTTAAAAACAAATATTCTTGATTAACAGAGTGCACCCTTTCATAGATGGATGACAATGTGTGTCAGGAAGCCTCTTCAAGTGCCTGCACATGCATCGCCTAAGCATGCATGCTGTCCAAAGCCATCACCAAGTCTCATTAGCTGCAAACTCCCACAGATTCTCTTCACCATAGAACCCTTATCTGCAGTGTCCTTATACCTTAACTTGCAAGCCCCTTGATTTTGAGACACAAAGAACCAAGTTGGGTTGTTTTATTTCTGTCTTTAAGCAAAAAAACACTTTCTCGTAAAAGCATTAAGCCTGGATTATTTCTTAAATTCATGCAGATGAGGACATGTTCTTCTCCTTGTTGACAAGCAATGTCCCAACCTCCTGCTCCCCCCCCCCATTCCCCACAGTATGTGTGAACTTCTCTGCCTAACTGACTGTTTCAACCAAAGCTGTGTAATTGCCAAACTATCATGCACACAAACGGCAGGGGAGCAGAGAAGTTCAGTCAGGACCCCCCGTTGTTTGTGTCTGCTGTGAAACATTCCATGTAAAAATAATGACTTTGGCTTTTGGGCTTGCTTCTTCCCCAAACTCACTCTTTTTCTTATTTTTTAGGACAAAAAAAAGCTCCCACCAGTTGCTTGATGTACTTTACACTTCAGGACTGTGTGAAAATTCAGCATAGCCATTGACACTAAGGCCACATTCACACTGTCTGTTTAAAAAATGATGATACTACTTTAAACAGTCGTGACCTCCCCCAAAGAATTATGGGAGCTGTTTTTTGTTAAGGGTGCTGAAAGTTGTTTGGAGGCCCCTAGTCCCCCTCACAGGGCTACAATTCTCAGAGTGGTTTAATAACCAATCTCTTATTACTGGGAACTCTCAAAATTGTAGCTCTGTGAGGGGAATAGAGATCTCCTAATAACTCCCAGCATCCTTAACAAACTATAGTTCCCAGGATTCTTTGGAGGAAGCCATGACTGTTTAAAGCAGTATGGTACTGCATTAAGTGTATGGTGCAGACAGGGCCTAAGAAACATTCTCAGTAAGCAATGTATATCACACCAATAAATCAACTAAGATCCAAACCAAGATAAAAATTAATGAAAATGGATATTGCATGTAAATGGTGGAAAGAAACATGAAACTTGACAATCCTATATATTTTCAAAGGAATATAGCCTTCCTCTGAAGAGGAACTGATTGTTAAAGCACCCTGAGAACTGTAGTTCTATGAGGGAAATGGGGGTCTTCTAACTACTCTCACCTTCTATAACAAATTATATTTCTTGGTGGGGAAACAAGACTGTATAAAGCTGCACCATAGTGTTTTAAATGTATAGTGTGAATGTGGCCATTGTTTGGTCAAAAGCTGGGGAGATTCATTTTTCTTCCCGCGGGAGAGAGAGAAACAAATTCTAATGGAACACATTTAGACTTCCCTATTCATTCCAGTTTAATGGATCTTTTAATTAGGCAATCACACTAGCAGAAATATGGCCGTGGATTAAGCTGAGACCTTAAGCATTCAAGATCCCAATTTGCATTATTTTATTACAGCTGGAATGTATTGACTAAACACTTAAATGGAAGGGGGCAGGTGAGGACCAGTTGTGAGGCCAGTTCATATAGTAGGGCTTGGAACTGAGTTTGGATCAGTGGTGGCTGGTTACCAATGGAACTGGTAGGGTGGAGGCCAACAGCAGGTGGAGCCAGAGCCAGTGACAAGGACAATTACCAACTAGCTGTAAACAAGAAAGCAGGCAGATGGGTTATGACTATGAGTACACTGAGGTTGGTGGGATAGTGTTCCATTTGCCCTAACAGAGTGGCCTTTATGGGTTTAGACTATTATCCCCAAACCTGGTGATTAGCTCATGTTATACTAATTCAGCTCCATTTCATCCCCAACAATGTCACTTGGATCATTACACAGTCTGGTTCATGCTCCATGATGAGTCCAACCTGTAGTCTCAAGTCCCTACCAAATGTTGGCTAAAGCAACACTTTAGGCTTCCCCTGTAAGCATTTTGATGGCAGTGAAAATAAGTAGAAATAAATCAAATCAATAAATAATAATAAATCTGAATAAATCCAAGTTCCTTCACAGCTGCTACTGAAAAGAGAGGTGGAATATGGTGGTCCTGCTCAGCTGAACTCAGCTGGGATTTTAAGGACAACTAAGAAATGTTCACTAAGATTAGTAACATTTCTGGGGGAAGAACGTTCATACATCTCTTAGGAACTGTGAGCACTAAAACTTATATGCAGCCCAGTTTAACAAAAGTTGCATTGCTAAGCTGTATTGCTTGGGTTTGTGTGGGTCCCCCCCTTTTCAAGATCCCAGTTCAAGTGAATGATGCCTTCTTGTCTACAAAGCTCTCAAGGACCCCCTGTGTACACTCAGGGACACCATTGTAAAAAAAAGAAGAAGCTCATTCCTTTAGAGAGAGGATTACTTAAAAATAAATAAAAAAGATTTACTTCGACTTAATCGGGACAGGCTCCCTTCATCTTAGGGGAGGTCTGCTTCTCTTGAGAGCCTTACACCACCACATACCAGGAGAGCTTCGTTTGGCTGAAGCCAAATCTCATTAAGGGAAAGCTGCTGCCCATCTTTTAATTAGCCAAGGGCCTTGATCTTAGTGTTCACCGTCTCAGCAATACTGAAGCAATACTAAGGGACAGTGAAATGCACCAAAAAGGTACTGGAGATCTGAAAGTTTCATTTAAAAAAAAAGTACTGTGTTTTATTCACTAAATCTTACATACATCCCCGCCTCCACCTACATTTGATGTTGCCCAGTCCTCATGGCTATGATACACCTTTTCCATTAATGGTTGAGTGTGACAAAAGAAATCATCATCATTAAATTCATCACCCAGCCTTCAAGCAAGTCCCAGGGTGAGTTAGAGCAACTTTAAATGAAAAGTGAAAAACTTTTACAACATATTGCAATCACAGGTGGGTCCAGAAAACCTGAAAATGCACATCTCGGGTGTCAAAGTCCAGGGCTGCTTTCACATGGCAGTTTATTCCATTTCTAGAACATTTCCCTATTTGTTTCTGCATTATACCTGTTATTCTGCATTTCATGAAAGCCACTTCTGGGACTATAGTGGAATAGTCTTCCTTTGGTAAGAGGTGTGTGATAAAGATTTAATAAAAAATAAATAAGCTTAGTAAATAAATAGCCCTACAAACCTCATGGTTCATAATATTATGTGGCTGAGTGAGGCAAAATTAATAATTAACCTAAGTATACTACAGAACAGGGCATCAACCACATTGGTGCCAGTGTGGCATAGTTGTTAAAGTGCCAGACTAGAACCGAGAGACCAGGTTTCAAATCCCCATTTGACCATGAAACTCACCCAGTGACCTTGGGCCAGTCACCGCCTCTCAGACTGACCTACGTCACAACATTGTTGTGGGGATTAAATGAGGGGGAGGAGAAGCACGTGTGCCACCATGAGCTCCTTGTAGAGATGGAAATGCAATCTATCAATAATAATAAATTATTTCTTTATAGAAAGTGGGTGGCTCACTGCACCCTGACCCGGCAAAGCACCGTGCTTCTTTAATACTCTCCAGCAGCTCAGCAACCTTGCCATGTTCATCTCAAGCAGAGCTACAAAATAAATACTTTTAAAATGTCCTGGTGGAACTTGACTGCAAACAGCTTCCAAATGAGTTTCTGAACAAAAAGAGCATACAAGGAAATTGCCATAATGACTCTACAGTATGTATTTCAGTAGTTCAACCATTAGCAAGCCCTTCTTTGGTTTTCAAGCCCCAAGTGTTCATTTTCACACAATCCCTTTGAACCGAGCTTTTTACACTTTTTAAAGTGGGCAAAAGTCAGTAGGCAAACTTTATATTGGGAAAGGCCTATAAAATCTAAAGGAGCACAGAGAAAATTGAATGAGAAAAGAAAAGCCCTCTGCATCTTGAAAGTATTTTTATTTTATTTTTGTGATGCTGGGCTAAAAGCCATGGTTTTTCTTGGCTGAATCCCAGTTCCCCATTTGCAACCAAACCATTGTTTTTGTTTTGTTCATTTTATTGGCAATATGCAGGAACTGGGTCTTGCCTATGAATGGCTCCCTCGAGAACTGCCAGCGTTGAAGGTCTTCCAATGGAAAAGAATCTTGATGGGTCAGCCAAAGGCTGCAAAAGACCAATCTCTGCAGCTCCTTGCAGAGCTGAATGGAAGTGTGGCAGACATCAGTATTGGGAAGCTTGGATGGAGAGGCACAGGGATGCTATAGTAACATTCATTCAAAAGGTACACAGCTCCAAGAACTGTTAAGTCTGCTATGAGATGAAGAGGGAAGGGAATACATTGCCCATTTCCATTTTGACTCCTGCTGACTCTGGTTGCAGCAGTCAGATGTTCTCCTAATCATATTTGCGGCTGAAAAGTACAAGCACAAAAGCAACAGGGCACTGAACTTAGAACTGGGTAGCAGGCATGCAGATCTGAGGGAGATGTCCTCTTCTCCAGTAGACCTCTTAATGGTGCCAACATCTGAAGTGTGTCTGGTTATTGTGTCAACAGGTATGTTTAGTGGGAGGATAGAGTAGTTTTGCCCAAGGAAACAATGGTGATGGCTTGCGGCTCAAGTGATAGAGCACCTGCTTTGCATGCAAAAGGTCTCAGGTTAAATTATCAGCATCTCCAGGTAGGGCTGAGAATGTCTCCCCAAAGAACTACCATTGGTCATTGTTGCTATTACTGAGCTAGATAGACCAAATTGTCTAATTCACTATAAGGCAGCGTCTTACATTCCTAGACTCTCATGGTTGGTCTTCTACCAGGTAGAAGAGGCCTTGTTTTTCAGTCTGGCTTTCAACCTTCAAGGTTGACTGACTTATTCTGCCTCATAATTTCTCACGTTACAGTTGTTCCCATTGGCCACTGGTTTCATCTCTTCCACTTGTGCTATGCAAATTGTTGTTTCCACAGCAATTTTATTGTGATACTGCATGGTTGTTGTTAGCCACCTTGGGCATGATTTTGGAAATGTGGGGTAGAAATGTCCATTGTAAATAAAGCAAGAAACTAATACCTGTGCACAGTGCATGACCTGGATAAGAAGAAGAAATAAGAAAGTTTGGCAGAGTGATGCAATCCAGCCCCTGTAAAGGCCACAGAAGGGAGGGAGAAGACTGGTGAGAGTTTATATCAAGGGCAACTCCCTTTTTGGACCAGTGGGCACATTTTGAATTATGAGGGTGCTGTGGGTGCCAGCCACAAAATGGCTGCCATCATGGTGTAACACAAAATGGGTGCCATAGGGATATGGCATAACACAAAATCTGAGAGACAACCACTCAACAACAACCTTATGCTTACCATGTCTTGCTGGTCTTGATTGTGGAGATCACACAATACTGATTGCACACCCCCACACACCGATGCTGTTGCTGTCTAATAACAACATGGAACACTCCTTAACATCACGAAAAATATGCAAGGTGGCCACACCACACTCACTCTAACTTCACAGGAATAATTTTTGTTTTAAAAATGAGAGCTCAGGGTCTGAGGCACCTGGCCAGGAACACAAATAAAAGCTTTTGTGATTGGTTTGGCTACCCTGATACATAGACACTTTTATGTCCACCATGGGATAGACAGCCACTCTGCAAAACAGGACATTTAGAAAGTAAAACAAGCTGGAGCCAAGAAAAATTTATTAACAAGCTGATTTCCAAGATTCTCATTGTATTTCAAACATAAATGTTCTTCCTCAAAAGGAAACCACTCAACATATAAATGAAGACATCAATATTTGGATTGGATTCAGTCTCCTCTAGATCACTCTACATTACCAATGACTTATTGCAAACAATTGTAGTGTGATTAGATGAGGAAAATTCAGCCACAAGCGTAAAGCTTCAGGAAAAGTCCATTTACTCAGGAGTAAACTGGAAAAGACAAGATTCAGTCAGAATATCAAAATCTTCTTTTGTACAATGCATTCTTCTCTCTGAGGAAGAACATTTGTGTTTGAGACATGGTGGTGAAAAGCTTGTAAATGAAGCTTTCTTTCACCCATAGTTTCATGACTGTGTTACTCTCTCCTGTACGTGCCCAGTGAGACATCAGTAAAAGATGAATGAGGCCAATCAGAACCACATCCAGGACTGCAGCTGGCTAGCCGTGTCAATGCTTAGATTACTGGATGGGTGACTGTTCTTATGGCTTAACTCATTTACCTCTTATGCCAACCCCCTTAGCTACTTTTATAGAAGGCTATAGGAGGGCATGACTTGGATAAAACTGATGAGAACCAAGGGGTGGATAACAGGGACATTGGAAGCCAGACCATTCCAAGTCAGACCATTGGTCCTTCTAGTTCAGTATTGCCAACTCAGTGACTTTCTAGGTTTTCAGATGGTAGTCCTTCTCCATTTCTCCTGGAGATGCTGTGGGGGGGGGGGTCAAACCTGGAGATTTCAGTATGCAAAGCAGATGCTCTCCCACTGAACTACATAGGGCTTCAGGACTTCAGGCAAGAGTCTTTTCCAGCCTTAATAATGTGAGAGTTCATAACTTGAGCATTGCATTGTACTCCGTATAAGATGGCCACTTACACAATAAGAAAGAAAAGAAAAGAAAAGAAAAGAAAAAAGGAATAGAACATGGACCAAATGTGCCCATGCTGATTGATCTGCACATACACACATCTAGAAATAAGTTTAACGGTAAGGCAATCCATCTTTACTGAGTTGGGAAGGCTGTGATCAGGTGACCTGTGTGTATCCTGCTCTGTGTGCAGTCCAGTTGCTAACTGTTGATAGGCAATTTCAAGGCCTCTGATCTCCATTTGTAGGGTGTTATTCAAGTAGACGGCACCTTCAAGTAGAGGATTGTCCTCTGAAGGCCCTTAGGAGAGAAGGCTGTCATCTAGAAAGCAGGATACATGGTCTGTAAACAAGTTCAGCTGAAAGTTATCAAATGCTATATGTCATCCAGTGATGCATATGAAGGTGTTATTCTGAACAAGGACACTAAGCGGCCCTGGTGTTGCTTGGTCTCATATACGGGAGCTTTCATTAACCATCAGGTTTAGACCTTTGATATACATCCTTTGTTGCTGTTGTTGTTTACCTGCACTGGACCTCTGGGAAGCTTCCAGAAGAGCCTAGTTCCTGGAATGACTGGTTTAAAGTAATTAACATAAGGAACTTTGATCAGCTATGGTCCTCAACAGGAACTCTCCCATCTACCTTTCATCAGGTACAAAACACCAGCCCTGGCCCTTACCAGAGGCCAAAGGGGGAAATTGAGCTGAGCCACGCCTCCTGGCCTTGTCTCTCAGATCCTTGCTTCAGCATGGTATCATCTTCAAGAGCATTACCTTTGATGGGCAGGATGAAGGGAAATCCTTGTTTCTTTGGTGATTTTCAAACACTGCTAAACAATGATGTGAGCTAAGAGTGAATTAATGAGAGATTGAAACCCAGCAAGTAGAAAATGGCTTTAAAACAACCCTGATTAGTCTTTTCTCAGTTTCTTAGAGTGCAGGCAAGAGTTGAGCACCAACAAAGACCCCACACTCTTGCTTCTTATTAGTTGGTGGGGAGAAACACCATGCTTTTCAGAGGGTGTTAATTAAAAGCTTTAGAGTCCATTCACAAGGGTCACTTGTTTCATCTTTCCTTTCTCTTTCCATGTGGTTTGTTTGCAGTGGGAGATCTAGCGCTGCTTTGGTAGGCAGTGTTGACTTTTCAAGAGCAAACCAGGATCTTCTTTGTGAGATTAAGGGTGATATCAAGTCATACTTGGAGTAGACCCACTGAAATTAATGGACTTAAGTTACTTAATTCCATTGTTTTCACTGCTTTTACTCTGTGTGTGTATGACCAATGTTGGATATCTATATCTATATCTCTATAGTATCATATAGCATAATCCATCATACCCAAGATTTCTTCTTCTTCTTCTTTCTTTCTTTCTTTCTTTCTTTCTTTCTTTCCTTTTCTTTTCTTTTCTTTTTTGATTCTGCTGCTGATGGACAAATATGTCAGTTTCAGTTTTTCTCAGTTTCTCGTTGTTGCTATGTTAAGTTCAGGCCTCCAGATTCTGCATCACTTTGAGATTCTTTTCTTTTTTTAAAAAAGTCCTCATGAAAATCCATCATTTTGGGTACAAATTTCTTCCAGTATATACATATTTTTGTATGCCATTTTGCTAGATGTGCACTCCTTTTTTGCAAGAAATACTCTGAAATGTCATGCATTTTATGTGATATGTTCACCAAAATATACATTTCTATACCAATCTCCCCCTAATATTCACATCTTTTTGTGCAGCCATTATGATTTTGCTCTACCTTCACAGGCAGAAACAAAAATGCTTCTGGATGCCAGTTGCTGGAAACCACAGGAGGGAAGAGGGCACTTGTGCTTGAATGCTGCTTGCAGGTCTCTCACAGGCATCTGGTTGGCCACTGTGAGAACAGGATGCTGTGCTAGATGGGCCATTGGCCTGATCCAGCAGGTTCTTCTTATATTCTTATGTCTAGGAGAGACCTCTGTCTGAAAACCCCAGAGAGCTACTGGCAGTATGTGTGAACAATGCTGAAATAGATGGACCCATGATCTGACATAGCCAGCTTCCTATGGTCCTATATTCCTAAAAGAAACTTCTTTTTAAAATGAAAGGGAAATGATAATAAAATACTGCTCTGATAGCTACTTCTATTGCTATCTATTCTCATCAGCTAATATCTACATTGCACTAATAAAGAGAGGAGGAGGAGGAGTGGGTATGGTTGCTTGTTAACAGATCATGCTATTTTGCCACACTGTGATGGAGCAACCACCTACAGTTCCTCCGTATGTTAATAGTAACATAACCCTTTTTTAAAAAAAGAATTCTGCCTTTTCCCCCTTCCACTCACTCCACCACCCCCTGTTGGAGCTAACAGCCTTAGGCATGTGCTGAGCTGCCTTTTACTTAATTGGTTCTTAAAGCGAACAGTGAATTACATTAAGTGTAATTTCATTGTCGTTGGATCTTGGTGAGTTTGAGGTGGCACATTTGCCATGGGAGTTCTGGTTCAGTGGCTACATCCGGGTGGGATGCATTTCTCCTCGAGTAATCCAGGAGAATCTCTTTTTTTCCCTCTCTCTCTTTCCTCCCCTCTCTTCCTCCCTTTGAAGAAGAACAGATGTGGATTTACATATCTGGAGGTCTCCAGCCTCTGATGAGATTAGTTGGTATTTTTAAAGCCTACTGGAAGGTGCATATTTAATAAATGCCTAAAGCAAGCCTGTGTGAAATGGTGAGGCCCAGAGAGACTTGGGAGGAGAGGCGAGGAGGGAATGTCAGACGGGATGTTGTGCTGCTCTCATAATTGTTGCTGAAAATAGGCCAACACTTCTTACAACACACGCACACCATTAAAGGAGAATGAATGCTCCAATTGTTTCTGATTTCTAGTACAGGTGAGGAGATAATCACAGTCTTGATTCTAAATTATTTTTATTAGGTATTTGTGATATGATCCATACAACCTACCACTCATAATATGTTACACAGAACCAACATGCCAAATTACCCCCCCCCCAACTCTTTCACCCACCCTTTACAACTAAGGTGCTGCCCAGTACAGGTAAGCATAGCAGACATGATGAGCGAGAGAGAGAGAGAGAGAGAGAGAGAGAGAGAGAATCAGCATCCAAGGAATCAGAAGACAGGATATGTAGTCGAGCTACTGAATCAACCAAAAGATATTATAAGCCACCCAAAGACCAGTATTGTCCACTGTATTCATAAATGCAATAAAACAAAAGCAATCCATTGCAAAGGTATCCTTTAGATATGAGGGATATGAGGCAGTCAGCATCTTTTAGCCTAGACTAACCACGGTTGTTGTGAGGATAAAATAGGGCAAAGGGAACAGCCTGTATACCCCACTGAGTTCCTTGGAGAAAAGGCAGGGTACAAATGTAATAATAAAAGGAAGAGAGAAAGCTGCCTTATATTGCATTGGATGAACTAGCTCAGTATTGTCTACACCAGGCTTCCTCAACCTCGGCCCTCCAGATGTTTTGAGACTACAACATAGGAACATCATCCCTGACCACTGGTCCTGCTAGCTAGGGATCATGGGAGTTGTAGGCCAAAAACATCTGGAGGGCCAAGGTTGAGGAAGCCTGGTCTACACCATCAACAGTTCTCCAGCTGTTTTCAGCAGGGGTCTTTGCTAAACCTGCCTAAAGCTGGGATCTTCTGTGCGCAAAGCTGCCATTACTGGGTAATGCAAGATATTGGGAGATGAAGGGGGTCTCCTTTATCCATGCTCATTAGTCTTTGGCTGCATTCACATGGCAGTTTATTCTAGCTCTCTGACATTTCCTTAACTATTAATTTATGCATTGTATTTGAGCTTTCACACAATGTAAACTAACATTTGAAAACTAATGGAATACAGTGCATGTTTAGTGCTCATTTCTGCTTTATTCAATTCTAGAAAATATTGATTTGACAAAATTTGGGGTTAATAATAATAATAATTTTATTTAAAAAGCCACCATTCCGTAATGCAACAGGTACTGTAATATGAAACATTGGCAAGTGGGACAGAAGTACTAGCAATATAATCAGGAAAACTAATGCAATATTTGCCACGTGTGAATGCACCCATTGTTAGTCACAGTCACTGGAAGTAGATGGTGTCAATGGGTGCTGATTTTAGACTCTCTCCAGTGACCTGACTTTACCACATTCTTGACACCTGAATTTCTCATTGCTCCACCCCACTTTTTAAAATACATTTACTTAGGCTATGAGGTGGTTCAGGTAGCACCACAATGATAGCTGTTGAAGGAGTATTGACTTCTCATGCCTCCTCTGCTATTGACTTCTCCTGTTGCGTGCTGGTTAATGGGCAGTGAAAAACAAACATCAAGCAGATGTAAGAGTGAACAGCAGTGCAAGGAAGTAGGACTGAAAAGTTTCTAGCCCTGACAAAAGAGAGGAGTCAGCCTGACAGCTCCCTTGGTGGGGAAACAGAAAAGAAAACCCATTATCATAAACAGCAACACCAAAGATGCTAGCAGACAAAACATCTCAGTAATAGGTACCCCAAGCATTCATCTACAGCATACTGTTTGATGGGCATCCGACGGCTATCTGTATGCACCTTGTAAAGAGATCATTCTCAGTGGAACTAAGAGTACGAGTCTGATGTTTTGACTCAGAAAATTTTATATATATATATATCCCTAGTTCCTAAATACATCTACAGTGGTTCCTCTGGTTACGAACTTAATTCGTTCTGGAGGTCCGTTCTTAACCTGAAACCGTTCTTAACCTGAGGTACCACTTTAGCTAATGGGGTCTCCCGCTGCTGCTGCGCCGCCAGCGCGTGATTTCTGTTCTCATCCTGAGGTAAAGTTCTTAACCCGAGGCACTACTTCCGGGTTTGCAAAGTCTGTAACCCCAAGTGTTTGTTACCCGAGGTGTTTGTAATGCGAGGTACCACTGTACTTGGATGTAACTCCCATGAACCTGAATAAAACTTGTTTCTATGTAGATATGCCTGGCAGCTTCTAAAAGCTTAATCCCCAATTACGTTCACACAGAGAAAAATTTGTTTTGGATTGTGTAAAATAGGAATTGAGAAGAAAATTGGTTCAGATCACATTTAAAGGAGAACCTACCTAATCTACACTTTCAGAATCAATGTGCCAACTGAAACACAGCCATCCTTTGAATTTTGCAATGCAGTTCTTCAGATAAGTGATGCATACAAAATGTGCATTACAATGTGTTAGATTGTGTGTGTATTAGTGAAAATAGCATATAAAAATGCATCATATTAGGGGAAATTGCTAAAAAAAAACCATACTGTATTAGGAAAATTGCATATTAGAAGAGATTTGCATTAAAATGCAGGTGAATTCTCCTGAGGATTTTTGTTGTCTTTTAGAAAAATCAGAAACTGATGTGAAGATCAGGAGAATTAAATTTAAGATGGGGGAAAATGAGAAACACAGAGAATAAGAGTGACATATTTGCCCATCTCTAGTGTGAGTTCACCATCCAGAGCTCACCACACACACAATCTCTTACCACATTTGACTTGGGCACATCAATGCACAACACAGACGTGCTGCCCTGAGTTACTGCATGAGTGCATCATTCTGGACTTTTAGTTGCACTGTGACTCGTGTGATAACCCAGAGGCTGAGAGGAAGGGTGTGTCAGAAGGAAGATGAATGTGTGCGTGTGTGTGTGTAACTTTGTATTAATGTAACATTTTTATACGTAACTGTATTTTTGCAATAATTCGTTTAAGTTATCTGTTGCTTCAGTTTTTTGTATACCACTTAGAGATAGCTTTAATATATTTAGCAGTGTAGAAATTAAATAATCAAATCAAATAATGCACTCGTGCAAGACTTCTTTGCCCCCGAACTGTATCGACTTTTTGTGCTGAAGGCAATCAGCTTGTGCTGTTCGGAGTCCACAATTTCTTATTTCTCATGCATCCCAAGTGTGTAGCACAGACAAATGAATGTGACTAGTTTCTCCACACCCACATTATTTTTTAATAAGCATTAGAGATAATGTTTTGCACTTAATCTAACTAATGCTATTATATTCTGCTGTTCAAGAATGGGCAGTGTGTTCTGTGTCCCCTGTTTGTTTTCTCACTGGAATTTCCACATAATGTCCCTTCAGCTGTTCATCCCATGAATTATAATTGCTGTCAAACTTGATCTCTTTTCTGAAGCTTCTCTCAAAGATGGAGACAGTACAGTCTGTGTGTAACTATAAGTTTTCTCCTGGACCTAATTCCCCTCCTTTTCTTACTTGTAAATTCTCCACTGGTTTCAATTAGGCCCTCTCCAGATTTGTGGAATTCTTAAGCACCAGGAAGCAGGCTCCCAAGCTCCCAACACAGGCCACAATGCTCAGTACATATGAATTTATCATAGGCCATCCTTGTGAAATCACCTCATGTGTCCATCTGAATTAGCCCTGCTGCTCTGTGGAGAGCTCTGCCTAAGTTTGCTCAGAAGGCGAGGCACAATAGTGTTTTAGGCCTCCTGTAAGATGAAAGAATGCCATTTCTAAACACATAATGCATAAGTGGTATTAGTGTGTCAATTAAAGCAACGCAAAACAAACAAAAGGTTTGTGAGTTCTGTATACAAGAAATTCAAGTTTTGCAGTCAGAGTTAATCTTGCAATGTTGTGATTGCATGTTTTTGTTTTCTCAAAAATGGCTGTGGTACCAATGGTATCATATAGTATGGGAAACAGCCTTATTAGAAAAACTAACCAACAAACTGAAACTGACATGGGGACAAATAGAAGAAGACACCTTCACCCAAATATGGTTACCCTTTATCACATACACAGCCCAACAAGACAACAACAAGAACCCGCCATCAGCATTCGAATCAATCTGGCTAACCTGATCCAAAAGGACACACACACCCCACTCACACACGAAAACAAAGTTCACCACAGCCAATCACAAACAAACAACCACACCCTAGGCCAACCCCAACCTCTCTCACCACCAAAGGAATACAAGCGAATAGTAAAGAGAAACCGCACAAGCAACTCTGACACAAAACCCCACACATACAATAAGTAGAATAGAAGCATTGCCACCCAGCCCCACCCCACTCACCTTTCCCCCCTCCACCTCTTTCTCCCAATGCAATACTAATGTCTCAACAAATGAAACTGATCTGTTGAAAATGTAACTTGAAAAAAAGAGACATTGCACATACTTTTGTAAACCAAGAAATCTTTAATAAAAATATACTAAATAAATAAAAATGGCTGTGGTGTCCTGCTCTTCCAGGAGCTCAAAATCAATAGGGTTCTCTTATTTTATCCATCTTGGACCTATGAAACTGTATAGTTGGCAAAGCTGAGAGATACTGACCTCATCCCGTGAGCTTCAGAAACCTGGGCTTCTCCACCCCCAGGCAAGAACACTATCCACTCTACATCCATGCTCACATATAAATCTCTTACTCTGATTGAAGTATTTCAGTCGACTCAGTTTTTAGATGATTTAGGGAAGCTCTGGATTTGTAGGGGGTAAAGATATACCAATAACAGACTGTTGAGGCATGTTCAGGTACTTGCCTAAATCTGCAAGCTCCTGTTTGTGGACATGCAAAGCCCCCCCCCCCCTCACCTCTGGGTGCGGCCCCATTGCTAAAAACCTGACAATCCCCAGGTTAAGCAGGGAAGATCTGCAGGAGGAGGCTTCTATCCAAGTTCACGTGATCATCAGTAGAGTCCTCTGTGTGACTGGGAAACCTCAGTAGGGCAGAAGCCCCTTGCAGACCTTTTCTTGTTGAACATGAGGACTGAGGGGGCAAAGCATGTGAGAGCATTTGGGTGGGGCTTAGGGCCCAGTTGCCCTCTTCCACTCTTTGAACATGAGCATGCGTAACCTTCAGTGATAGTGAGGATTGCATTCTACTATAACCAGAAAGCTTCAATGACATCCCAGCCTGTCCAATAAGACCTCAACTACCCTGCTGTGTGCACTCCTCAAGTGTTTTTGCCTGGCTGGGATGTGTTCTGGAACTGGGTTGATGCCTCTTGCATGCCTTGATGGAGGATGCAGGTTGGTGGGTATGCAGAAACCTCTGACCTCTATTGCAAGGCACGCCTGTTGCTCCACCCACTTTTGCTTCCGGCCCTGCCCACTTCTGGGAATGCAACACTTGAGCTGAAAAATGGAATAAACTGCCATGTGAATGCAGCCAGAATCTTTTAACCTTTGAGGCTTGCTGGCACTCTGAGAGTGATGCCCAAGCTGATAGCCAAGAGGAAACCCATTTCAGTTCACAAATAGTTTGTTTAAACTAACTGAGGGTTTGGAAGCCCTTTTAAAAACCAGGTCCCTGCCAGCACAAAAGGAACCTGCTGACTCCAGGGACTGCCTGTTCCCTGTCATGTTTCCATGCCAGTCATTGCAGGTTCTGGCCCCCCAGGACTGACATGGTGTCTCACCCAACGCTCTTGCATTGCTCCTGGTAATTCTGCCTTCAGAAGGTACTGTCGAATCGCTGATGCTGAAACATGATTTCCAGATGTTTTTCCTGATTTACATGAGGCGGTGCATCCGGGAATAATGCTACAGCAAAGCAGGTTAGTGAGTGAGGCTACAGATGAAAGCTGGAGGGGCGGAGAACAGCGGAGAGGCCGTGGAAAATTTTAATGCAAATGTCTTGAGGAGAGAAGCACTCAAACACCTTTGAAAACAGTATTAAAATTCAACTTGCAGACTCAGGGTACTTGCACATGCTCATAAATAATATTATATTATTATATTACACACATACACATGCATATTGGGTGGATAAGCGCAACCAAAGGGCAGAATGTGGCCCTCCAGGTCTCCCTGTCTGGCCCCTGGGAATTTCCCCAGGCCACAGCCCCTCTGCAAGCCACATCTCTCACTGGCCCTGTTCTACACCCACCTCAAGTGCTTTTGCTTGACTAAAATGGGTTCTTGAAATGTAATTATGCTTCTTGTTTGCCTGCTTGACAGTGTAGAGTGTGTGTGCTTATAGAAGCTTCTGACTCTTACATTGCTAACTTCTGCTACCTCTGGCCCTGCCCATGACTGACATGTGGCCCCTGGACCACTGACCAAGAGGCAATGTGGCCCTTGAGCTGAAAAAGTTCCCCCTCTATCTAGCTATCTAGCTATCTGAGACAAATAAAAAAGTGAACAGTGATCCTGAATTGTAGTTCTGTGGGGGGGATAGAAGTCTCCTAACAACATTTAAATTGGTGGTTCACATTGATGCAGTTCTGAAAGGTTCAGCCCACCATCTTGATTCTAAATGTCATCCAATTGTATCTAAACATAGATGAAACCCGCTCCTTGATCTCAGGACCCATCATGCAAATTTTGCTGACAATATCTAAAGTGGTGTCTACATGCATTGTGAACACACAATAACTTTCCAAAATATATAGTAGATATTAGGAACATTAGCCAAACATAAGTAGTAATTCAATAATCCACCAGTAAGAAAAGAATGGGCATCATTCATGGTATTGAACTGAATTCTACAAATGAGAAAAATAAATAAATTTAAATTGCATTTTCCTGAAGGTCAATTAATTAAGAGTACACTCTCCTGAGCATTGCTAAAAACGCACATCATTAGATAGATGACTATATTAGCAAATGACAGCCAGAGAAGTGGTAAAGCTATCCATGGTCAAATTAGGGCTAACTTGTCTTCTCTTATCCCTAAGTCTGATTTTGCATGTTTCATTTTATGAATCCCTGGAGAGGGACCAATTTAGTTCTAATTGTACTTTGCTTTCCCATTTAAATGATTAACTCTTTTTCAAATGTGGCTGTTTTTAATAGATATCACAATCTTTATACAGCTGGAAGCTCTTCTTTTTCTAATGTAGATTTTTTCCCCTGCCTGCAAAAGCTTTTCCTTTAAAAAATATTGCACATTTTGCGGTTCTCCTGCAAACCATGTTTCCGATTACACATTATAATTATTTTCAATCTATATTTTTTAAAAAGAAAAAAAAAGCTATTTTATAGCAATAGTCAGGTGTGCCAACTCTAAGGAGCAGAGGTGCCATCAGCCCCTTCAATATTCCTTAGCAGGGGGTGCAGCCCACCCAATATTGAGGGGGCAGTGGAGGCCAATCCGCCAAGCTGAGAGCGGTGCAGCATCCAAGCTAGTTATATGGTTCCCATGGCACAACAATCACAGATTATGAGGCTGGGAGCCAAACAAGGCATTGCATATAAATTTGCCTCCCTCCTGCATTCTGACTTCACAAGATTCTGCATTTCCTTGCCTGCTAGTCTCCCTCATTGGTCTCCACTGGTGAGGTGGGGAAACTCAGAACTTCATGACTATGGAAATCCCCACTCAATTTTATAGAGAGGAAGGGAATCTAGGTGCATGGTTTCCATTTCCACAAGACTAGATTCAAAGGTGCCCTGTACATGCAGATGGCATCTTCCACTCATGGAAGGCTGGTTTCACACCAGTAGTAGTGTGGGGTAGAGCCATCCTCCCAATACCAGTGCTCTGCTGATTACCTTGACAGAACCAGAACAGAGAAAAGTAATGGCAAGGTCAAGGCTGCATGATTGAACTGATGGGACTGCCAGATGGGTGGTGACTGTTCTGCCAGGACAAACACACCACCTTGACCTCACCGCCAGCCCTGCCCTCTCCAGTCCTGTCAAGCAAAGCAGCAGCCGTGTGGATGGGTCTGCCTCTACCTTTTCACACTTTGGCCAAGAGTGTCGAGTGAGAAACCAAAACCAAATGAAGTTGTTACTGCATCAGCGATGCAGGAAGCTCTTGCAGTCTTTTGTGCCAACAGAAATGCAGAACCTATATATTATAGCTCTTTGGGAATTCAGTCTGAATGCTACCTTATTCAATCTGGTGCATTCTAGATGTTTTGGACTACAACTCCCATCATCCCTAACCCACATCTATTCTGGCTGGGGCGGATGAGAGTTGTAGTCCAAAGTACCTGGCATGATGCAATCTTATAGGAGGAATGGGCTGCCCTGATGTTTACTTTCCTTCCATTTAGTTCTTTTCAGTGGTGGCTCCCCACTTCTAGAATGCTCTCCATGGGGAAGATCACTGGGCTCCAACAATTACATATCTTTAGATGCCAGGCAATAACATTCCTTTTTAATCAGGCCTTTGGCTTTTAACTATCTGTGGCTTTTTTGCGTGGGTGGGAAGTTTTAACATAGTAGTGGGGTTCTGGGCTGGTTTAAATGTATTGTATGTATTCGTTTTTGGCTTAAATGATTGTAAGCTGCTTTGAGATGCTGTGGCAAAAAAGAGACTAATAAATAATTATAATCATAGCCCACTGACTTGCCCAAGACCACCCAAAGAACAAGACTTGTCTTCAGGACTAAGTCCAACAGCTTCTATCCTACAGACTTTTTAACCTTAGCATCAGTAGCACAGTGTGTGTATTAGTGAGTGTGTAGGATCAGGGCCATTGTGTTTTTATATGCATTGTTACATCTTTTGCATCAAGTACAGAAACAGCTGAAGGCAGTGTTTATATCGACCCTGCAGAACTATATACAATATCTATTGTAACTCCTAAACCTGAAATGGATTTAAGCTTGGGTTGAATTAGGATGGTTGTGTGTGTGTGTGTGTGTGTGTGTTCCTGCTGACTATGATATCCCTGTAGAGCAGGTTTTCCCACTACGAATATATTTGCCCCCTCCTTTTTCCCTTTCTTTCAGAAGCTATAAAAAAACAGCTTTATCTCTAAAGAGCAAATAACACCTAGTACTCCTAACAGATGCCAAGAAATGTGTCTGTTTTGATTTTTTGAAAATCAAAATTCAACTGTGTTCAATAAAATTCAGAAGCCGTTTTCCTCTGTGGAAATTAAAGAAATCCAAGGAAGTGTAGGAAGATAGCGACCTTCCTAATTAAAGCTGTAGCAACTGCAGGAATCCAGTTTTTACAACCACCTCGATCTCGCTGTGCCGAGAACAAAGCCATCCCCCATTAATATTTTATTTCCCCCTTTCTTCCACTCGAACAATGCTCTGTGTTCTGTGTGAGCTCTGGAAAGACATGCAGAGCTATGTTAATTATGGCTTAAATAATTGACACTCTGATTGTGTTGTAGCTTCAGAATTGTATGTGGCGTGTCACTAGTTCTACACATAATTACATCTATTCACTGCCACAGTTATTTTGCCACTTACAGCATCGTCTACAGTTGTGGGCCCTGTGGAATCTTACATGGAAACACAGAAGAACTTCTCCACCAGGTGACCTTCAATGGCTTTTGGGTAGTTTTTAAAGATATGGTTGAAGGCCAGTAATGAAAGTTTGCGAACTTGTCAGTACCAGTCTGTTAATTTTCCTGGATCAACTATACTGTACATAAAATGTAATTGGATATAACCCACAGTGCTTAGGCATGTGCCTTGTAGTAAACACAATATGGCCTCATCCACTTGATAGTGGACAATAGGGTCATTATTAATGTCCTTTGGAGGGAATTTATTCATTAAATACTTTTATTTTCTTACATTTGTCATATGCTCTAACATTTCCCGAGAGGAAACCCACCACCACCACTTGCCCGCTTGCCACCTGCCACCTTATCCTGACCAGCTCTCTCTCTCTCTCCCCCTCCCTCACTTCCCCTCTCTCTCTCCACCACTGTCTGTGGGTTGTAACCTGTGGTCACAGGCAAAAACCATGGCAGAGCAGAAGTGGCAGCCACAGAGTCAGAGTCCACATTGCACCAGAAGTGCGTCATCATGCTTCTGGAAAAGCTAGCGGTCTGGGCCTGGGAAGCAGGCAGATGCCATGGTGCAGCAGTGGCAGTGTTAGCCCAAACAGTGCATTGGGGATTACTTTCAGAAGCTGGGGCAGCTTCTGTAAATCCTGTCCCAGTAAAATTGGGACAGTTGAGTGGCATGCATGTATGTATTACCTTTCTTGCAATATGGACCTCACATGTGGTTCCCAGGTGGTTTCCCATTACAAGACTGACCAGGGCCAGACCTTCTAAGCTACTGCAAGGTCATGAACCCATGTGCCTCCAGACCATACCCTGGGGAAATGAATTCCCCAAGCCACTATATTTTAGATTCTACACATTGCTGGGTCATTAAGAACAACTAGAAGAGCTAGTCATGGTTTATCAAATCCTTCTGTTTTGGAACTCATCACTCAGGTTTGGCTGAGTCATTCTGAGACCTTGCTATACCAAGGCATTCCTGAGGCACCACAACAGAGCTACCTCTTTTTTGTTCTCAAGGAAGCTCTTCAGTCAATATGGCTGTTGTGCAAACACAGCTTCCAGTCAAATGTTTGTCCATTAAATGCTAACTAAATAAGAAAACATGGTTTCCTTGTGGATGTTTCTCCATAAGAACTAACACAGCTTATGAACAATTAACTATGTACATGCAGACACATACCTAGGGTCCCTTACACCCTTGACAAGAATCTGCATCAGTGCCCCCATCAATAAACTGTATCAATGCCCCCTTGCCCCCCCAAAAAACTTTACTGCAATGCCACATTAGAAATTCCTACATTTTATGTGACCTAGGTACTCAAAGCACAAGAGCACTCTTCCTTCCTTTGATTTTCAGCAGCTGGTATTGCTGGTATTCCCAGTGTGAAAATAGCTTTTGTCAGTTCTCTGCCTTGCTTCCCAGGCAAGGCCCACTCATTGTTCCAGTTCAGAAGGCTAGGGATGCTCCTACAAGATCTCACAGGAACTCGGATGGCCCTGCAAGATCTCACAAGAGCATCCCAGAACCAATGGGTGGAGTAGACCTTGCTCACCATCAAAGCAGAGAACTGGGAGGGTGGGATGTGTTTGGAAAACCTGGGACAAAACAAGTTTTTAAGCTTGTATTTAACTTGTGGAATATCAACCAGCTGGCCTTCAGCTGCATATGGTTGAATTGTGCAAGTTAAAGGCACATAACGGACGCTCGTGCTGTATATAAGTTTTAGTTCTGTTTTATTCTATATTGTTCTTGTATTTGATGTGCATCACCCTCAGGTCTTTCTGAAGTAGGGTGATTTATAAACAAATACAAAACCAACTACAAAATATTTAGAAAATGGCAGCTCTTGAGAAGAGATAGCAAGAGAAATAGTGAATCAATATTTATGAAATACTTTTTAAGCCATCTCATAAATTTCATGATAAATTGTTTTTATCATACAATATTAATCCCTTCCCGTGTCCTCAGAGCAGATAGGTCCCAGTACATGAAACTACCAGATCATGTCTGCTCTTGCCACTACTCTTTAAATGCCACAAATGTTGACAGTTTTGCCTTGTCCAGGGAATAATACTATTTGTGATCCCAGGAGGTTTTGCTCCATAAGTATATACAAGCAATTTTCCCCCCACCCACCCCCAACCTCTCTGGACCTGATGATATGACTTCTGAAATTCAGCATTTTGTGATGCGTCTCAGAACAGAACTACAGGTTACATGGCAATAATGCGGTTCCAAAACTGTGTTCTCTGGGTACTGTCAGGGTAGGACCAAAGTCCAAGACTCCACTCCGCAGCATGACCAGGAGGAATCCCAAAGATATCACTTTTTGAACTTAAGTAAAAAAAATAACAACTATGCAAAGTGTGTGTGTGTGTGTGTGTGTGTGGTAATGGAAGCATAAAGAAGTTGTCTCCAACTAAGTTCTACTCATCGTAGACCCATTGAAATTAATACACTCACATTCATTCTGTCCATAAATTTTAATAGGCCTGCACTGAATAGAACTAACATTGGATGTAACCCAACACCTTTCAGTCCAGAGTCTAAAACTACCCAACTACATCACTGGCTAATGCAGAGGTATTTGCAGGGTGGAATTGACAGATGAGAAAGAGTGCTCAATATCTTCTCTGTCCATCACTACTTCCCACCCCAACCTCTTTCTCAGCTGCCCTTTCCCCGCAGCCAGGCACCAAGGCTTACTACTGTGACAAAGAGGAAGCTGGGAAGGGCGCTGTTCACTCAAGTCCTGCTTGGTGGCTTCTTGTGGGCATCTGATTGGCTCCAGTGATAACAGGATGCTGATCTAGATGGGCCTTTGCCTTCTTCCAGCCAAACTCTTCTTGTGTTCTTATGTTCTATTCTTTTGAGTGGTCTATGCCAAAGGGGCTATCCTTATGCGTGATAATAAACTGATTCTAGGGATGTTTCTTCCCCATGAAGATTACAGCATTGTCCACCTATTCACCAGGTGTTATCTTGATTTGCTGTGGGGTGTACACAGTCTACAAGGATCTCTAATTCTGCTAATTTGCAATACACACACACGCTCTCTCTCACACACATGTAATGAAGATAGTCATGAACCACAAATCTGTACTATAGCAGAGGCCTTGGTGAAATAAAGACACCAACTGATATTGGATTTCCCCTCCTCTTAAGTCTTGTCGTTAAAAATCAACCCTGATCTTGCCATAAGCAAAGTATCCACCTGCTGCATAATTGATAACAATTGATTAAACACTTGGTAGAACACCTATTAATGAAAATTTAATGTCGAGAAGGACCCCCTTGTTTTAAAGGTAAGAATGAAGTTCAAAAACTCTCCAGTAACTCTTGGAATGGACCTTTTCATGGAGAACTCCCCCCTCCCCACCCCCCACAGAAAAAGAATTCTCTTTCTACCCCAGTTCAGTGCAACAGCAGAAGCAACTCTATAGTATATACTGGCAAATTTGCTACCTATAGCCAAACAATAGAAATTGATGGCATCCATCTGGCACAAGACACAATGAAGTGTACCTCTGGGGGTGCAGTCAACATCAAAGTGACCTTCCAGGGACGTATGTCTGCACAGTATGTATGGAGGTCCTGGACTGCCCAGACGAATGTCTTGGCCTCACTGATGTGGTCCAAAAGAAAGCAGAGCGATGCGTTTGGCACCAGCTTGGCTGCAGGAGTTGCTAGAAGGAGTTGCAAGGTGCCATCCAACCATCTTAGGGACTCCACTCCAGATTTGTGTAGGGTTCACACCTTAGCCTTTTCTTCTCCCAAAGATATCCTGCAAGGCCATGGAGGTTTAGGATGACAGTTTCCCTTCTCCTAGGTGGACTACTTTCATAGGTTGATGAGGCCCATCTGCTTGTAACTTCTCTCTGCAGCATGTGCAGAATCTGCCTGATCCAGCAGGCTCCTCTTACGGTGTTCTGCAGGAGATTACAGACACTGCCACCCGCTGGACCGGATGTCAGTAAGAAGGTGAGGAGGTGGAGGATGCAGTGGCAGATCTTCATGCTCCGGCACTGGGGGGTTGAGAGCAGGCGGGGGTGTGGTGCACTGCCTGCAGGGGCGAGGTGCCCAGTGCGGGTGGGGGGGCAGCCGCAATGGCACCCCACCGGGATCATGCTGCCGGGGGCAGTATGCTCCCCCTGCCCCTCTTCCTCCGCCAGTGGAAGGATGGCTGGGGGCAGACTGAGGTTGGCAGTGGGCAGTGCTCCAATCGCTGGCATCCAGAGGTGCCAACTTGAATAAAATATTGTGGGGGCCCAGATAAGCCCACCCTGCATAATCAACCACATGACGATTATGTGGAATCATTTATACATCATTTATAGATAGGACACACACCATTTGAATGGGAATGCCCATCAACTTTGTGGGAGCCCAGCCCCCACAATATTTTATTTTGGGGGCTGAAGTCCCCATGGCCCCTAGGAGTTGGTTCCTATGCTGGCATCCTAAAACCTTCTCATCACCTGCATATTACGAAACATGCAAAATAATTGTGATGATGATGATGTTCCCACTGGCCGTACCAAAATCTAAATGTATTAGTTTGGGAATATTTTATTTTAAATGATGCACAAATCAAAAATCTACTCAACAAGTAATAGCATAAAACAAGCACTGGTTCCAATTCATGAGCTGTGCACCTGCGTTGTATTCCACTCAGCTGCAGAAAAAGGCTGCCATGAATGTGGAGACAACATTGTCTTTTCTTTTTTCTCCCCCACTCCTTTTGCTACAAAAAAGTCATTAAATTTGACACAAATGGTACATTTTATAGTAATTACTCAGGAACACAAAACAAAACCTACCCAGTTTCACAATGCCTATGAATGTCCTAATGCACTGAAGATTGGTTTTTACATTCTGTTTGAAGGAAACTGATTAATTGGTTCTTTGTACCTCCAAATTGAATGCACAGTGTAACCTGGTTGTTGTTTTCTGAGCAGAGAGCCTTGGGGGATGCCAAACCTTGGACAGGAGACTGGGATGTCGAAGAGTCCCCAAACTATTGTGTGCAGCGAGCTGTAAAAAGTCATTCAGAAGAGAAACACTTTCCCATCCTTTATTTATTTGCATTGAAATATTTATCTGTGATGTGAGGCATTCATAATAGATTGTCAATCTCTTGTGCTTTGTGATGAAGCTGGGTGACTCGCTTTGTACTCAGAGCATTTTATCTGCCACAAACAATTTCATAATTCACACATTTACAATGTATAAATGATTCCTGACCTATTCCTTGTTTTGTGTTTCTGTGTGTGTGTGTTTGTTTGTGTGTGTGTGTGTGTGTGTGTGTGTGTGTGTGTTGGGGGGGGTGCTTGTTGAAAATAAATAGTCAACCCTTTAATTTTCTAAATGGGGGGGAAGAATATGCCTCACCAAAGTAAATTATTAATTTTGGAACTTGAAGATTAAAACTCAATCAGCCTTGAAAATTCATGTCTTCCTGCACTTTCCTGATAATTGAAGGAAATTATTTATGTAGCATAGATTAATATTGTTTCATGTTCTACCTGACACACCAGATTAAAATATGACTTTGAAACAGAGATGGGTAGGGACGAAAATACCCAACACGGACTGCCTTGTCCATGAAAAGCAATGTGTCAGATCTTTGGTATGCCAGGTTGCAAAAAAAAAACAAAAACAAAAACAAAAAACCACCCCTAGTTCTTTGCCTTTCTTCCTCTGCTGTCCAAAGTGTATGTGCAGGAAATAAAAAATGAGCAACACATATTTCCAAATAATTCTCATAATTTGAAATGTGCCTCTGGTCTCCAAATAATATGACCCTGTGCTACAAACAGTGACCCACTGCTTGCTAATTTTGCTTGTCTATTTCCCACCCACCCACTGCCTTCAGTGCCACATAGCAACCTGTGTTGGATCACCTTTGTTACCAAATTCCGACCACTTGTGTTGTCATCCAGAGGGTACATCATAGCAATCCTGTAAATAGTCCTTTCCTTCTCACCATTCCATAGGGAAGTCAGAACCTTGTCAGGAGCATCAGTCATACTAGCCAGAAAATCCCCCAGAGCATACAGGAATCACTCGGATTCCATACATCTCCAGAAGTGCTCCACATGAATCAACCCCTGTCCTGCCTGACACACATGCAGGTTGGAACTCCCACTGTCAAGTCTAACTTCACCAGGGTATTGTCTATCCATGGCAAGTACAACACGCCCAAACACAGAACCAAAGTGCGCCTGTGGCAGAAACAAGACTGGGTGGATGCCCTGCAACAGTAGTGGCGGCTTCTCCACCCCTACCACTGAGGCTGCCTTGGGTAGTAGAGTGAGTGACAAAGCATCAGGATCCCTGTTACATCTCTTTGGCCCATGCATACTGGCTTCCTGGTGAGAGAGATGGAAACCCTGTAAGTGACAATGATGCCCAGCCCGCCACCCTATATTGTTGCTGTACCATACATCTAGAAGGACACAGCTGGGACAGGTCAGGACCACCCAACCTACCCACCCATGTCTCTGTAATGCACTCCTTGTCCATGATCAGATCATGGATGGTAGATATTTTATTTCTTCTGACCAAACTGGTCTAAGAACATAAGAGCCCTGCTGGATCCAAAGGTCTGTCCTGGCCAGCATTCTACTTCACCTAAAGACCATTCAGATGTTTCCATGAAGCCCATAAGCAGGATATGAAGGCAGTAACCCTTCCCCACTATTATTCCTCAGTGACTAGCATTGCCTGTGGTCCCCTGCTCTGGCTCAGAATGCAGAGAGCCAGGATCTGAACCACAGGACTGAGCCACACGGCACTAGACACCATGACACCTTTCTCCTTGGATATGCTTGACCACACATGTTATTTAGCTGTGTTGTGCTAACTGTGAGAGGGCATCACCACTGCTATTTGAGGTCTGATCCCATCTACATGGAAGTCAGGTTGTGCAGGGGTGTGTGTGTGGGGGGGGAATCTTCCAGTCCCTATGCTACTGTTTGGAAAAGAACAGAGGGAGTTTTAGAGAGCCACAACAATGCTGTAGAATGGAGCATGAGAGGTAAGGGCACTGAATTTTAGCATCATGCAGGTTGTCACTGAAATGTGGAAGCCCAAAGTCTGCACTGAAAAGAGAGTGGTTCTGGGCAGGTATCGGGTATCTACAACTTTGTGAACAGCTGACCCCATGTGGCAAATCACCAGGATTACAAGTTAGAGCATCACCCCGGGCCATTGAAACAAATCTGAGGGACTCTATGGTTCCTTAGATGTCATAAGAACATAAGAAGAGCCTTCTGGATCAGACCTATGGTCCATCTATTTCAGCATCCTGTTTTCACAGTAGCCAATCAGATTCCTATGGTTAACCCAATAACCTGTGGTATTCAGAAGTACTACTGCCTCTAGCTGTGGAGGCAGAGCATATAGTCATCATGTTGCTGAACTCCAACTTCCATCAGCCAGAGCCACCATCAGCAATGGTTGGAGGTGGTGGAAACTGAAGTCTAATAACTGCTAGAAGACCACAGGCTTCCCATCATGTCAGAAAAGAGTACCTAGGTTAAAGTGGATTTACCATTCCCAACCAGTCATTGGCTGTGAAGGTTTCTGGTTTTGTCTGGAACCTTGTCTCAACAATAAATCTTTCCCAGCTCTTCGTTTGCTATTACTTTTGCCTTGCTCGTTGGCCAGAACTCCTGGCTCTGATCTCTGGTTGGATTCCTGACTCCAAGTTCCTGGTCCTAACTTGATGACAGTCCACAACTTAGCTAGGACCAATTTTAAATGTTTGCCTTATTATCTGTAAACAAGCTAAGCTTATGATCTTCAGGCATTGTTGGATCCTCATCATTCCTGAAAATTGGCCATGGCAGAAGGAGCTGGTGGGAGTTGTACTCCAAAGCAACTGGAGGGCACAACGTTGAGGAAGGCTACTGTCTACACTATTTCTCATTCCCTGGCATTTGAGATTCTTGCGGCTGCAGAAAGGCAATTAACGAGTGTTAATTGGCAAGCAAACCTGATCTGATTGTATTTTTATTCATACAGTAGAACAAACAGATAAATAAAATTAATTGAATCTAAATCTGTGCATTGTAGAACTCAATTTTCTGGCCTGAATATTTCCCATTTGCAAGTGTAAATTTTAAAAAACACAGGGAAAAAACCCTGCATAAATAGGACATTTAATTATTTATGCCCAAGACCCTTAAGTTGTCATTAATTAGCAATTTAAAATGACTTGATTAACACATTAACCCTATTTTAGGGAAACCTTTAAAAGACGCATCTGAACATGCTCTTCAATTTCTTTTTTGTTAATGTGATTTTGTTATTTTAACACACATACGCACACAAACATTTCTTAATGCCTTTCATCTGTTAGATTACTATGTCCTATCAGACTTTCTGGAACGTTTAATTATTTACTTTACAAATGCAGGATGCTGTCATGATATTTGTAAAAGAGCGAAGAGTTGTGGGGAGGGGGGAGGGATTAAACACACAATGTAGCATTATCAACTCACCCAACTCTTGATCAGACGCTGGGGTTTGTGGGTGGAAGGAAGGAAAATGAATCAGAACAAGATCAGCATAACGCTGTGCTAGCTAGATGTATACAAGAGAATATTCAATAAGCATTGGGAATAGTGTACAAAAGTAATAACATAATTTACCATTCTGTATGAAAGAGACATCTGAGAAGAGGTGGATTATTTGGTTTGTTTTCGGGGTTTTGTCCCCCTTTCCCCCTATCTGTGCTGTAGATAATGTTTGGAATCCTTCGCTGGCAGGCTCAATCTAACCAAGGAACATTTTGCATTATCTCTTTCAGAAGAAACATTTACTTATTTAATGATCGGTTATTTACTTTGGTTATTAATTATTCATCCGTCTCCGAGAGATTACCATGCCAAGCTGGTGCCGCTCTTATCCAATTCTCGAAGCCTTTTCCCAGGCAACCATAGCAGAGTAGATACTTGACAACTCAGCGGGGCATCCTCTCTGCCACATAAAAAACAGATGGCGGCACTTAAGCGCTTCCGTCTCCTCGCCAACGGTTCGTTTGCCTTTGAAAAACGTTGCACAGCAGACTGAATGGATGGCTCAACCTGATGCCTTGCTTTAGTGAACAAGGAGACTGGGAAGTTAGCCGGATAGTCACAAATCTAGAAAGGGCCTTTGCGACTCCAGTATTCTTGGTGATGACTTGATTCCATGGACATCACCAGGGCTGGCCCCTGCCCACTCCATTCCCAACTGGATTGGAAGGTGAATCTTACTTCAATAATGGTGACAGAACAGCATCCTCCACAACACCTGAGGGGAACAAGCTAGTTTAAGAAGACAAAACATAAAAAAGCCTGCTGGATCAGACAGTTTACTTCAGAATCCTGCTCTCACAGCGGCCAACCAGATTTCTGTGCAAAGCCCTCCAGCAGGACCTGAGTACAAGAGCACTCTCCCCCCCCCCCGTGGGTTCCAACAACTGGTGTTCAGAAGCATTAGGAGTGAGTTTAACTATGTAATGCATGAAGAAGTGTGTTCTTCTATCTGACCTAAACCTTCCAACATTCAGCTTCATTGGATGCCCACAAGTTCTGATGTTAGGAACTGGTGTGGTAACCTGTGTGCCACACAACTCTGCCCTCTAACTGAGGGGAATGGCAAGGGGCTGCAGAAGGAAGGGCCAGGACAGTGCCTGTTGCTTCAGGCACACACACACCAGAATCTGCTTCCTCACTCTGCCTAATGGTAGGGCCAGCCCTAGAGACCTCTATGTGGAGTGGAACAATCTGAGTCACGCTTTTTCTATTTAGTCCCTGTATGCTGCGCTGCTTCTGGATAGGTGGGGTGATATATTCCTTCAGAGTTGCAGATTGCTAGCAAAGTCTCTTTCCCATGTTGGAACCGCAGTGAGCTCTTTCTCTCAACCCCTATGAGGTTTTCTTTACTCCGACTCCACTTAAAGAGCCATCAAGCTACTGGACTGTACCAAAGATTTGTGCTTTATCAAAAGTGCTTAGTATCTTGGGGAGGGAAGGCTCAATGAGAGTGTAGTAAGCATCCTGCCAGCATCCTAGTTTGCCTATACATGCAGACTAAGTCAAATTTCTTCCCATTCCTACTTATGGGTGAACGCATGCAAAAGTGAGATGGATCAGAAATAGACTCATTTATGAGGAGATGTCAGGGATTGGACCTAAGACCCTTTACATGCTAAGCATGAGCTCTGCAACTGAGCTATCACCCTTCCCTTTGATCTTGCTGTGTTTCCCTTGCAAAATACAACAGCATCAAACACCAAATACAATGCTATCAGTAAAATAATAGATTGCTTTGTTAAGCCAATCTATGAAATAGTTCAACTTCCCTGGTAAGAGAGAGAAGAAGAATTTTCAAAGGTCTGGAAAGTTTCATGCATCTATTCATTTTTATTTTTACTTTTGGGGGAAATTGTGTGTCTGCTTGCTTGCTTGCTTCCTTTGCTTAGGAGGATAATGAAAGTATCAGTATGTATTTCCCAAAAGACATTTCATTCCATATATATATATATTCTAAGAAACGAGTGTCACCTCCCTGTTATTGTCACTGGGAAAAAAATAAGAGAAACGAGGAGACAGAAAGAAAGAGAAAAAGAGAAACAACTGATATATTTTTTCCCCTTTCAAGAAAGAAAAGAAAAAGTGAATCAAAAACACACGACTTCTTGTTTTCAAGAAGAAGGGCCAAATTTTTTATATTATAGTAACAGCTTTGAGATCAGCAGCTGTGGGATTACATGGCAGAGGTTTGTAAAAAAAAGAATCAATAGCTGATGCTGTTCAGAGAGAGGAAAAGAAAGGACAGCTAACTAGACCAGATTGTAACAGTTCTACAAGCAGCCACACTGCTCACCTTACAACGGCGCAACCCTGCAAATTATTAAATAATAAATCACAAAAGTCGAACAGTCTTGGGTGGACAGAATGCGTTTGACTGCAAAGCAGACAGAGGGCTATGAATTATTCACATCTCAAGCAAAGATAAAACAGGGTGAGAAGAAATGAGAAGAATTCTTCCAAACAGGTTCTCCTGTACTGAAATATACCTTTTGAATATATATATATATATATATATATATATATATATATATATAGTGTGAGTGTGTGTGTTGCGGGAAAGGTTTCGCCTGGTCCGAATTACTCTTAAACTAAGAAAGATGGAGAAAAATGTAACCTAGGTTTCAACACTATAGAGGGAATGGAAAATGCTGCAGTATTAATAAGTAACTTCAGAAGGAACATGCCTATAAAATATATAAAGGTTATGTTACGAGCAATTTTAAAAATGCTTCCTCAGAGCCATTGTCAAAGGGATGTAAATATATATAAAATGTACGCCAACGTTAATATCTTATGCTCAGCAAAGGTTTGCTTCCAACTCAAGTCACACTCAGTATAGGCCCTTGGAAATCAATGGACATCGCTCACCAATGTCTACTGATTCTGATGGGTCTGCTCTGAGTAGAGCTCAGGTGGATATGGCCCCAAAGTTTTTTGGTCTCTTTGGAGATGGGCGAAAATTGAAGTTCTGTGCCTAAAGGAAAAACAAGCAATTGTTTGTTGCATTCAAAGGCCCTTCTTGAAAAGCGAAAGGCAAATAAAATTCAGTGATTACAAATTTGACGGGGCGGAGGAATACTTTTATTTATTAGAAAATAAGAGGAGCAGTTAGAATGTAAAACACCAGAAGAATAAAGCAGCAGAAGGGACTGTCAAAACAACCTAGTTGAAATGGGTCCTTGAAGTATGATAATGCCTCTGGCTTGCTAGACTGTAATGGTGTGTGGGTGTTAAATATCTGACTTTTGTCAGAATGAATTTTGGAATTTAGCCTGCTATACAATGGCAAGAGTTCCCCTGCTGTTCCCTGTCCACTTTTGCCCTTAAGGGATGCGGATGGTGCTATGGTCTAAACGACTGAGCCTGTTGGGCTTGCTGATCTGAAGGTTGGTGGTTTGAATCCCCATGATGGAGTGAGCTCCCATTGCTCTGTCCCAGCTCCTGCCAACCTAGCAGTTCGAAAGCATGCCAGAGCAAGTAGATAAATAGGTACCATTGTGGCGGGAAGGTAAACGGCGTTTCTGTGTGCTCTGGTTTCCATCACAGTGTTCTGTTGCACCAGAAGCAGTTTAGTCATCTGGCCACATGACCCAGAAAGCTGTCTGTGAACAAAACACCGCTTCCCTCGGCCTGAAAGCGAAATGAGCGCCACAACCCCATAGTCACCTTTGAATGGGCTTAACTGTCCAGGGATCATTTGTCTTTATTTTTACTTTTGTCCTTAGCCCTGCCCTGGGTTTCTGTTTCCTTCAAGGAATGAGACACAACAGAGACTATTGTGTCTTTATGATATATGGTTATCTTATCTATATATGCTTTATTTACACTTATATACAACCTGAAAGTTTCAATGGAGGGACTCACAGCAGCAGCACCCCTGTTATGGGGTGGGTGGGGGGACTAATGAATGCATCAGACAGAGCATCAGTATAAAAACCTGGGCTTCGCATTGCAGAGACTTGACTAGCAGTGTGGCACAGGGCCAAAGGTGTGTTCCTCCACATGGTATTAAACAAGAGTATCAATGTCCATGTTCATCTTGCCAAAATAAGGCAAGAAAACCTTACTTTTCTTCAATACCAAAGAACAGACCAATCAAGAGCCATTCTTTGTGATGGCCAGTCAATCACAATCCGCATAAGGGACCTTTGAACTTTAAACCTCCTTTGCAAGCCAGCAGCCCCTACAGGGGCAAAACAGAAGGAGCAAGCATGGCTGCAGAGAGCTAGATAGCTTTGCAAAGCCTGCAAAAATGTTTATTAACACCTTAGTCAATAAAACTGCAGTGGGGTCAACAAGGGACACATGCCAGTTCAAGTTTTCCATTAAGCTGGTTTGCCCTATACAATGAATGGAAAAACATAGAAATCCACCAAAAAAATCCCAGCCAAATAAAGGATTTTATTAAACTGCAAAGGTAATAAAAATGCCATACAGGGATGAAGGGGTGGAGACCTGTGTCATGACATCATCCCCAAAATGTGACAACATGCACTCAGGATCTCCCTCCTGGCTGACAGATTGGGCTACACCAGACTTGACAAATGGCAAGACAGAAACTTAGCAAATCACAATACATGATGCAGAAGCCCATTCCAGGTGTAGCAAGAATAGATGGTGCCAACCGATTCTAAATGACAAAAGGAAATGTATATACTTTGAAAGGTGAAAGACAGGTGTATAATCACTGCCTTGAGTGACAGGGGACATGTCTTGGTCTCAGATTTCTGCTTCTCACCACACCTCTTTTATGAAATATTTCTGACGTTTTGATGATGCTTTTTGAAATGTATTATGAGTAACTTTGTAAACTTTTAAAAGTAGATGTGTGCTTTTGGTCAGGGCTTCTTTGCTTGCTCAGGAACTGAAGCCTTGTTGCAACAATAAATATCGGGTTCACTAGCCTTTGTTTTGCTTCTTTTAACTTGGCTGCAGTCTCTGCTTGAACCTGACTGATTCAAAATGCATGGGACTAAATCCTGATGAAGTTGGGACACCCCAAGTTTTGATTTTTCCTTATCACCCCAAAACGCACCAGCTTGCTGCAAAGTAGCAGCAGCAGCATCCTTTCTTTGCAGCCTCTCTTGCTCTGCAGAACACTTCTCAGCTTAACTGTTCCTCCCTGCTTCATGGTTACATCATCGTCACCCCACTTCCCTAAACTAAGCCCTCTTTATCTACAGAGGGAGGGATGACTCCATTCATTTGTATTCTAACACCTATTTCCTTTAACCCTTTGAACTCCTAATGGTTAATTCTCCCAGGCGGTCACCTCACAAAGTGGTTTGCACATGTTGATTTGGCTGGGATTACAATGTCCAATATACAACCCAGGAAGTGTGCCTAGAATGCACACCACATTTCCTTAGTTTCTAACTCCTAGATCAGGCATCCCCAAACTCGGCCCTCCAGATGTTTTGAGACTACAACTCCCATCATCCCTAGCTAAAAGGACCAGTGATCAGGGATGATGGGAATTGTAGTCCCAAAACATCTGGAGGGCCAAGTTTGGGGGTGCCTGTCCTAGATAGTCTGACACATAATTTTTAACACAATCTTAATAAAACACCACACAGGAGGCTAGTCCTGACTTAATTGGCTTTTGACACTTAGCTTAATTACAACCTTATGTTGTATGTTGTACGTTGTACATTGTATGTTGTACGTTGTACGTTGTACGTTGTACGTTGTATGTTGTATGTTGTATGTTGAGTCTAGCTATCACTTCACATCGGAGACTGGTTTTTGCCACTCCAAACCTTTATTAAATTCTGGAACTAGTTTGATCTGAAATTTGGGCTATCTTGCACTCCCAAATTTATAAGAATATCATGGGGAAAGAAACCCCCTACTTTAGCAGCACATTGCAAGGTGCTTTGAAGTCCCAACTTCAGGACGTCAAAGCACCTTGCACCTGAAGTCATTATGATGACAGGTAATTAACAAGTCGGCAGCCTCACCCACCTGTATAATGTTGCCTGTGAGTTCATTCTTGATAAAGATCTGGTCCATGAAGCCAAAATGGTTCCCTGCCCCTGTTTTAGAATTTAGCCTAAACTTTTTGTAAGCAATTAATTATTTCCTCTGCTGGCCACTTTCTGTAGCAGCCTTGATTATGGATCCCTACCAATTCCTTTCAAAACACCTGAGTCGTGAGGTGATGCTGTCAATTAGCAAAGACATGTGAATCTGAGGTGATTATTTATAACATTTTTACAGAGCAGGTTATCCTGGAGTCATTGGAGAAATCATCATGTGGAATGACTGGAAATTCATATTAAGACCTGGACTTACTTGAAAGTCTGCAAAATTATATTTTAAAAATACCATTCAGGGGAGGAAAAAACCCCCCACTAATGACATGCCTTTTCCTTGATGTTTAATTCAGAAATCGAGTTAATGCAAGCTCGCTTGCCTTAAACAGCAGACGAGAAGGCCTGCTTTGCTCTTAATCATTTGCTTAAACTGAATTTCATAACGAAAAATTTAATTTGCTCTTAACAACCAGAAGGAATAAAAACTTTAAATTATTGGTAGCTTCTCCTCCCACCCCAGTTCTCTTCCAAGTTTTGAAATCCAGGTGCTTCTTGTTGGCCACATAGATTTAGGAAGTTTCAGGGTAGCACTTCAACTGCTTTTTTAAAATCTTTGTCTCATCAGCACCTGCCATTTTGAGCTGGGGCAAAGTTACTCATGCCTATAAAGTGAGCTTGACTCAAGTCTAATGACTTGCATAACATAATGTCAAGAGAAATGTAATTATAAATGAATAAATATCATTGCATACACTAGAATCATGGCCTTCTGTACTTTCCTGGTCATGAGAGCAGTAGCAACCTTCTGCTTTCAATTTCCTAGCTTCCCTCAAGTTCTCATACAGGGACGCTAAGATGGAGAATGCATCCCCCAAGCCACGCATGGTCTAAACCAGGCTTCCTCAACCTCGGCCCTCCAGATGTTTCTGGGCTACAATTCCCATGATCCCTAGCTAGCAGAACCAGTGGTCAGGGATGATGGGAATTATATTCTCAAAACATCTGGAGGGCCAAGGTTGAGGAAGCCTGGTCTAAACCATGGGTAGGCAAACTGAGGCCTGGGGGCCAGATCCGGCCCAATCACCTTCTAAAACTGGCCCACAGATGGTCCGGGAATCAGCATGTTTTTACATGAGTAGAATGTGTCCTTTTATTTAAAAGGCATCTCTGGGTTATTTGTGGGGCCTGCCTGGTGTTTTTACATGAGTAGAATGTGTGCTTTTATTAAAAGAGCATCTCTGGGTTATTTGTGGGGCATAGGAATTCATTCATTATTTTTTTCCAAAATATACTCTGGCCCCCGCACAAGGTCTGAGGGACAGTAGACCGGCCCCCTGCTGAAAAAGTTTGCTGACCCCTGGTATAAACATATAGGATTATGAGCAGGCAAACTGTTCCCCTCTGCATGCTTGGGTCTACCATTCTTCTAGCCAATGGTCAGGGATATTGGAAGTTGTGATCCAAAATATCTCATAGCCAAACCAAATCCCTATGACTATCTCACAGCCAAACCAAATCAAAAGGAGCATTAGGATAAATCCTACACACTTTTACCTGGGAATAAGTCCCAGGCATTTAGTGACACTTACTTCTGAAAACATAAACATGAGAGCCTGCCATGGATCAATGTCAGCTGGTCAGCACCCACCAGCAACAGCACCTGATCGTAAGGCCTGAGAGATGCCTAATATTGGGAGAAAATATATTTTAGGTGCTTTGGCCAGATGGGACTTTGTAAGCTAGTAGGAGCAACTTTGATTGGACCCAAGAGCTGGCAGGCAGTGCTGTGCTTTCAGGACTAGTGACACCATGGATCCATCAAGTTGCCTCCAGACCACCTTCAAGGGCAGCCCCATGTACAGTGCTTTATGGTCATCCAAATGGCAGGTCATTAAGAACAGACAACTGAGGCCCGCGCTATCCTGGTCCAGGAACAGCTGCAGTTGACAAACCAGGTAAATTGAGCATGAACATTCATAGATACTTTAAAAAGATCTTTAAAAAGATTTTAAAAAGCAGAGACATCACCTTGCCAACAAAGGTATGTATAGTTAAAGCTATGGTTTTCCCATTAGTGATGTATGGAAGTGAGAGCTGGTCGCCGAAGAATTGATGCTTTTGAATTATGGTGTAGTCCCATGGACTGCAAGAAGATCAAACCTATCCATTCTTAAGGAAATCAGCCATGAGTGCTCACTGGAAGGACAGATCCTGAAGCTGAGGCTCCAATACTTTGGCCACCTTATGAAAAGAGAAGACTCCTTGGAAAAAGACCCTGATGTTGGGAAAGATTGAAGGCACAAGGAGAAGGGAACCAGTGGTGTAGCGTGGGTTCTCAGCACCCGGGGCAAGGCAAGTAATTTGCGCCCCCTAACCCGTGGATATTAGCACTCGAGTCTCTTCCGCGCGCCCCCCCAGATGTTGCGCCAGGTGCAGCAGGCCCCCCCTGAACCCCCCACGCTACGCCACTGCTCCCACCACAAGTCTTCAGGACAGCCATCCGAAGGCTGGCGCGGGGAGAAGGTCTCTCCGCCCCACCGCCAGGCTTCGGAGCAGCCTTCCGAAGGCTGGTGCAGGGAGAAGGTCTCTCCGCCCCACCGCCAGGCTTCGGAGCATCCTTCCGAAGGCTGGCGCGGGGAGAAGGTCTCTCCGCCCCACCGCCAGGCTTCGGAGCAGCGTTCCGAAGGCTGGCGCGGGGAGAAGGTCTCTCCGCCCCACTGCCAGGCTTCGGAGCATCCTTCCGAAGGCTGGCGCGGGGAGAAGGTCTCTCCGCCCCACCGCCAGGCTTCGGAGCAGCCATCTGAAGGCTGGCGCGGGGAGAAGGTCTCTCTGCCCCACCGCCAGGCTTCGGAGCAGCCATCCGAAGGCTGGCGCGGGGAGAAGGTCTCTCTGCCCCACCGCCAGGCTTCGGAGGAGCCTTCCGAAGGCTGGCGGTGGGGCGGAGAGACCTCCTCCCGCTGCCAGCCTTCGGAGCAGCCTTCCGAAGCCTGGCGGCGGGAGGAGGTCTCTCCGCCCCACCGCCAGGCTTCGGAGCATCCTTCCGAAGGCTGGCGCGGGGAGAAGGTCTCTCCGCCCCACCGCCAGGCTTCGGAGCAGCCATCTGAAGGCTGGCGCGGGGAGAAGGTCTCTCTGCCCCACCGCCAGGCTTCGGAGCAGCCATCCGAAGGCTGGCGCGGGGAGAAGGTCTCTCTGCCCCACCGCCAGGCTTCGGAGGAGCCTTCCGAAGGCTGGCGGTGGGGCGGAGAGACCTCCTCCCGCTGCCAGCCTTCGGAGCAGCCTTCCGAAGCCTGGCGGCGGGAGGAGGTCTCTCCGCCCCACCGCCAGGCTTCGGAGCAGCCTTCCGAAGGCTGGCGCAGGGAGAAGGTCTCTCCGCCCCACCGCCAGGCTTCGGAGGAGCCTTCCGAAGGCTGGCGGTGGGGCGGAGAGACCTCCTCCCGCCGCCAGCCTTCGGAGCAGCCTTCTGAAGCCTGGCGGCGGGAGGAGGTCTCTCCGCCCCACCGCCAGGCTTCGGAGCAGCCTTCCGAAGGCTGGCGCGGGGAGAAGGTCTCTCCGCCCCACCGCCAGCCTTCGGAGGAGGTCCGAGGACAGTGGGGTTCCTGCTTCCTCGAGGAGGGCCGGCCAAACGCGCCCCCCCAAATGTTGCGCCCGGTGCGGCCGGCACCCCTGGCACCCCCCACGCTACGCCACTGAAGGGAACGACAGAGGACGAGATGGTTGGACAGTGTTCTCGAAGCTACTAACATGAGTTTGACCAAACCGTGGGAGGCTGTGGAAGATAGGCGTGCTTGGCATGCTCTGGTCCATGGGGTCACGAAGAGTCAGACACAACTAAACGACTAAACAACAACAATAGACACAGAGGCAACTTGGGACTCCAGTGAGAGTTTCAAATCAAGGCATATTCACAGGTTATGAACCTATTCCTAGTATAACTCCCTGAACTGGTCATTGACCTAACTTCCAGACATATGAACCAGCCACTCACAGAATCTCTGTCATATTAACATTCAGGACCGGCCCGATAGACCTCTGAGCTCTAATTCCTGGCTTGAGCCTCTCAGCTTGACCTCTTGGCCTATGTCTTTGGTATGGTTCCTAGATCACCTTTAACAACAGCCTATGTGTCTCCCTGGCAAAAATCTAGGCAAGTGTATAACAAATACTTGTCATATCTTGAGGAGTCCCAGATGACCCCAGTTTGCATTGGCATGAAGGGATCTCACTTATACTGAAGGTTCTTCATAGCTGTGTTGTCTTGAATGGCCATCTCTTCATCATGATAATAAATTATTGCTAGTAGGTTACTGCAAAGACATTGTAATGTCTGTACTAATGGTTGGTGTAATGTTACTTACAAAGGAAATCAATAGAATTGGTTTAAAATATTAAGGAGACATAAGGGTGTTCTCCCCCCCCCCCCCGATGATGTAAAACAGGTGTTCCCCCCTTTTTCTTTTAAAGATGAACAGCATGCCAACAAACAAATGTTCCCATGTTGAAACATTGTTTTCGTTCACTGAAAAATAAATGTTTTCATTATTGGATTTTATTGGGTCACCTAAAAAAAAAAAAAGCCTCTTGATCCTTACCTCTGCAGCTGATGGATTTATAACAAAATCTGTTATTTTACGTACATTTTGTTGCTAAAAAGGATATCTTAATATAACAGCTGATACTTTTTAAATCCACATTGAAACAACTGTTGGTTTTTTTTTTTAATGCTGTTGTAAAACTCTTTGTAGGGTATTCATAGAAAATGTTTTATTAATTGCCATATGTTTATTGATTTCTCTTTCAAGTTGGTTCTTTTGTTCTTTCTTTGTAGTGGCAAAAGATCTCCCTGCACCATCATTTGCAACTTATCTAAAATGTCAAAGGTGTTCTTTTGAAGTTTATTATAGATCACATGTTGTACAGGCCCTGACTTTGGCATATTTACAAAAAAAAAAAAAAAAGCACATACTTTGAAAGCTCACAAAAGAGCTAGGGCTGTATTAGTTAAGGAAAGGAAGAATTTTATTTTGTGAGGGTTTCCCCCCTCCTCTCTCCCCTTTCCTTTTTAGTTCCTTTGGAATTTAAACCATCTTGTGCTAGGAAAACATTGATGCTAGAATAATTGTGTTAGAACTTTTTTTTTTATCTTGTTCAAGATATTGTTTCTTGGGCTAATTAAAGGTGGTAGTACTCAGAGATGACACTGCTCATCATAATTTTAATCCCTTTCCTCATCCAGATTTCCCCCGTCATATTTTTCTACACTCTGGTTATAAGCACATAAGGAGAGCTCAACTGGATGAAACCAATGGTCCTTCTGGGACATACAGCCATGTCATGTCTGCTAGTCATGATGGCTATGCCTCCACAGTCAGAAGCAGTAATGGTTCTGAATACTGGTTGCTGGAAACCACAGGAAGGAAGAGGGCTCTTGTGCTTGGTTCCTGGTTATGAACATTCCTATTGGGGCATCTGCTTGGCCACTGTGAGATGGGCTTATATGCCATCAGGACAGAAGCTCAGAGCTTCACTCGGAGGAATGCACATGAGCATGGTGATCAGGATCCCCCACCTCAAATGCAGGCAAATGCTTGGCAGCTTACCACCTTTTAAAGCAAGCAAAGTCATAACACTACCATTTAAGTGAGGGACCTCACGTAAGACCATTATGACCAGAGACTATATTCAGCAAACTGCACCACTGAGCCTAGCATCCTCTTCTCACACCAGCCAATCACATCACTTCATGAAGCCCACAAGCAGGGCATGCCAGTAGCGGCCCTCTCCTGCTGTTGCTTCCTAGCAATTGGACTACAGTGGCACATTGCCTCTGGATCTGGAGAACCCACACAGCCTCCATAACTAACAACCATTGAGAGAGTTGCTCTCCAGTTATATTCCTAATCCCCGTTTAAGGACATTTATGGACATCATCACCACATCTTATGGCACCAAATTCCACAAATTAAATGTGTGTTAAACGAAGACGGTGATTGGGCCAGGATATAAGGGGTTAGGTGGTGCTTTAGGTATTTTGAAATATTTTTTAAAAAATTATTACAAGAACCTAAAACCTGGAGCAGGGGAGTCTCTGGTCTCACTGAGTCTTTTGAGTGGCAGTGCTACATCCTTGGGCCAGAGAGGCAGTGGCCATCACCTTGTCTTGTGGAAGCACCTCTGAGGCTGTCCTTGCCTGCCCTTTCCCTTCTGATTTAGAGTCCTTGACTCTTGCCACCCAAACAAGAGGGATCTGACTCTTGGTTCCTTACGCTGAGGGGCAGGATCTTTTCACTGGTGGCACCAAAGCACTGCAATGCCCTGCTGAAGGAGGTTCAGCTGGTCCCATTGCTGCCCTCCTTTAGGAGATCCAAACGATGTTCACATACACTGAAAGACCTTAAGGGCTGGGGACAAAACACTGAGACTTAGAAACTGGGGCGGGGGGGGGGGGCTTAGGTATGGTTGCTTTTTGTCAACCAAGCAAGCTGCCTCTATGTTTCAGTTCACTTTAGGACCTGGCTGCTTCTGATGTGTGTTCAACAACGAGCCTAGTTTTAAAGGAAGAAGGGAACAAAAAAGAAAGATAAAAAAGTTAATAGTGGAATTCACTGAGTCTTAAGCAGACTATTGATGTCTAAGTCAGCAGATCTTTTTCGTTTGAAACCAAAAAGTACAGAGGGGGTTTTTTTTCACTCTCTCTCCAAATATAACCTGGAAAAGCTTGCACTTTGATCTAAAGGTGGTTCAAATGAGATCCACACTGAGTTTAATGTAAGGGGTTTCACACTGTGTGTGTGTGTGTGTGTGTGTGTGTGTGTGTGTTAAAAAAAACTTAGTAGAACCAAGAAACAGGGATGCCCGTGAAGTTCTCAGAAATGAATTTCAGAGACTTGCAACAGGGCACCTCAAAGAAAAGGTGAGCATTAAAAAAACACACCAAATTATTCTCTGGTACAGTGGTACCTCGGGTTAAGAACTTAATTCGTTCTGGAGGTCCATTCTTAACCTGAAACTGTTCTTAACTTGAGGTACCACTTTAGCTAATGGGGCCTCCCGCTGTCGCTGCACGATTTCTGTTCTCATCCTGAAGCAAAGTTCTTAACCAGAGGTACTATTTCTGGGTTAGCAGAGTCTGTAACCTGAAGCATCTGTAACACAAGGTACCACTGTACATGGTAAAATCTGAGAAGACCCTGAATACCACTAGAGATGTTACAAAATTCTGACAAAAACAGAAACAGGAGCAGAATGGCTTATTCATCTCATGTCCAGAACAGAACTCAGCCCAGCAAATATAATCAGTATTCACTGTTGTTGCTTTCAGGCCACAAATGATACATAATTGATTATTTCCCTTGTCCTCCCCCATTTGCATTGCACATCCTTTGTCACTTTTCCTCAAAATTGTGCCCAAAGTAGCTCACAGCTTATCGTATGAACTGCAAGTGTAAGTATTCTCTCTATATAGCAACAATTAGAAACCATTCAAAATTGGAAGTGATCAATTAGAATTAATCAAAATATTAATAAATAATTTAATATAATCTATTTATACAATAATTTGTGTGTGTGTGTGTGTGTGTGTGTGTGTGTATCACACCCTGTGCAACATTTTATATAGAAAAATGCTAACTTGATTTAACAGCTTAAAACTAAGCAGAAGAGAGGATAATGATGAACTCAGAAATTCAAATAGTAGTATGCAATGCACCACCATGTTCCAGAGGCCCTTGTAACTAATATTTTGTATACAAAAGTCTATCTTCAGTCATCCAGGAACTAGGGGTTGGTTATGTTGGCCTCCGCCAAGGGCACAGGCCCAGTGGGGCACAAAAATAGTGCCTCTCAACTCTGGCTTGGAGCCCACCTGCCTGCCCATGTGTGCATTCCCTGAGCCTCTTCTTTGCTGCTCTGGGCAGTAGCAGCAGGGGGTGCCTATGATACGCCTTTACCCAGGGCTGGTCCACCCATGAGGCAAGGCAAGGCAACTGCCTCTGGCAACAGAATCCACAGGGACAGCAGATCTCTATGTAGGGTGTTTACTCTTCCTTGTTCCTGTTACTTCTTCTCTGGTGGTGGGTGGGGGCATTTTGTGGTTCGCCTCAGGTGCCAAAATGTTTCAGACTGGCCCTGCAGGGTCCCCACTCCATCTCATCCCTGAGGCTCCACAGACACTCCTAAGAACATAAGAAGAGACTTCAGGGTCAGACCATTGGCCCATCTAGTCCAGCATCCTCTTCTCACAGTGCTCAGTCTAAAGCAGCACCCAGGCACAAGAGCACTCTCTCCTCCTGTGGTTCCCAGCAGCTGGCATTTAGAAGCATCATTGCTTCTAACCATGGAGGCAATGCATCATGGCTAGTAGCCATTGATAGCCTTCTCCTCTGCAAATTTGTCCGGTCCTCTTTTAAAGCCATCCAGGTTGGTGGCCATTGCTGCCTCCTATGGAAATAGCTTAACTACGTGCTGCATGAAAAAGTAAGTTTCTTTTACCCACCCTGAATCTTCCAAAATTCACCTTCATTGGATGTCCATGGATTCTACTGCTGAGTGAGAGGAAGAAAAAGTTATCACTACCTTTTTCATGTCAGGCAGCATTTTACACCCTTCTGCCATGTTACCACTGACTTGCCTTTTCTCTAATCTAAAAAGTCCCAAATGCTGTGACCTTCCCTCATAGGGGAGCCACTCCACCCCCTTGACCCATGATGGCTGCGATGGAGAGGAACTGCTGCTCAGCAGCACCAGGAAGGCATCACATTGTTCGTTCCATCATGTAAAGATTTAGCTCTTGCATATTGGAAACAGCAATGAAGTTGGGGGTGTTTCCTCAAAGAGATTAGTTCCCACCGTCCTCCTCCACTGCCGCAGTCATTATTTTTCATAGGTTTCATGAGGCAGACAGAGCAGTAAACGTGTGGTACTCAGGGGACCTTCCTAGATGCCTGTTTGACAGTGAATGTGAAAAACCATTTCTGATCAGTGCACACAGAAAGAAAAAAAGAACAGAAAGAAACCCACCAAATTATCCGGCAAGGACAACAGTAGTAAACAAACCTCAGTCCAGCCCCTTTTTTCAGGGATGTCATTTTGATCTGATGGGTCTGCTTCGCCCCTGTCCTCCTCACGCTCCTTCCCTTTTATGCATCAGCTACGCACAGGAAGCCCCATCTGCTCCATTTAATGATTTCTGTTTGATGAATTTTTCTGTATTCATAAAGGGAGATGCCGTCACTGGGGACAGCCTGAAGCTCGCCCACCCCTACAATTTTTATCAAGCTCCTAGCCATAATCATTCAAGGCTCTGCTCTTAACACAACACACACAATGAAAGAACCATCAGTTTCTTTTTTTTTAAAAAAAAAAAAGGGAAGCAGGGACAGTTAGCTTCTGATTCTTTCATCAACTGTAATTTGGAGGATGCCGGTTTAATTAAATGTGTAGCACTAGTCAATCAGTCACCGAGAAAACAAGGGCCCTTTCACCAAGGGAACTAGTGGCACTGGCTCAGGCTAAATATGAAGGAGCTCCCCGGAAAGTCCTAAATCTTGTGTGTTTCCAGGACTGGAATGGAAAGAAAGTTATCAAATAAAAAAATCTGTTTGCTTGTGGCTGTGCTGTGACAGCTTTGTTAGGCCTAACAGATGACAAGGATTATTCAATCAATATAGATTTACCCAGAGAGTGCTGCTGTTTTGAGGCACCTTCAGGAAAATGACATCCATTAAATATGCACAAAGGCCAGTTCAGGGCTCGTGGTCTCTCGCTTTTAGCTCCTGCTTCCCCCCGAGTTGTGTCAGGATCAATTTTTTCTAATAGATATCACTTATCCTACATGATAATCAGCCTATCATAGCCCATTGATTACATGACAGCCCGATTTAGGTCTGGTCTGGCAGATAAGAAACACAGGGAAATCTCTTGTCGAGGAGGTAAAATCCTTTTACAAAACTTGCCCCTGAAGTTTTAAATTCTTAACACCAATCAGAGATATTCAGACAGAATGCCTAAATCGTTCCTGCATCACCGAAAGCCCTTTGTAGTGTAAGAATACGTTCAGAAATATTAACAAGAGAGCATTTTTTCCCCACTGGGGTGCTAAATTATGGAATCAGCAGTGCAATGGCTAATCCAAAGGATCACCCATTTTGACTTGGGGCTCAAGTATAATGTGGAGGTTTGCTGGAGGAATATCTCCTAAACCTTCCTTTAACTGTGGAGATATTCACCTTTTCAAAGGCTGTACCTATCAAAGTTTCCTTTATATGCTGCTGATTTAGTACCATTTATTTCATGCTTAGGAAAACATAAAACAAGAACTCTTCTTGAAATGAGCCAACCAGTCAGGGATCCCATAGTGAATGGGATGGTAGAAAGAGGCTCTGTAGCCAATCAGATCTGGTTTCAGTGATGCTAGCTCATATTTTAGGGGGTTCAGATGACCTTCCCACATATTGAAAGAATAAGTGAGAGGAGTTGTGGGGCCATCAGACCCAGTCCTGCCCCCCGAGGTGGCCATGCATAGCCCAGTGTACATGACGTCTGTGCATTCGGCTGAGGTGTGAAAGGGCTGATCTGCATAAAACAGTATGTGCTGAGGACCACGCTGCACATAGGTTGAACGTGTGAGCATGTGGCCATCAGACATGACAAGAGTGGAGTTAGCCTGCATAGCACCCAAACTCTTCTGCACACAAACACATCCTTTCAGTATGTGGGAAAGGGATGCCTGCATATGCACACACTCTTTCGAGAATGTGAAGCTGTCACAGAGGGAAAGCCAGTTGAAGGCAATGCTTTCTAAATAATCAAATGCCTTACGAAGAAATTTCCAAATGAAGGAGACAGCTTTTGGCCTTGAAATAAACTCATGAGAATTACCCACTGCTCAGCCCTCTGTTTTACACCTTCATCCTAATGCTAAACGTAGCTGCAGTGGTGCATAATGTGTCTTACACCAACATGCAACGTGCAAGCGAGGACGGTGTGAATTTTGGGTCACCATCCACACTATGCATTTAAAGCAGTATCATACCACTTTAAACAGCCATGGCTTTCCCCAAAGCATACTGGGAAGTACAGCTTGATGAGGGCAATGAGAGTTGTTAGGAGGCACCTATTCCCTGCACAAAGCTGTAATTCCCAGATTTCCCTTGGAAAAGGGAACTCTGAGAACTGTTCTGGAAGGGGAATAACTCTCAACACCCTTAAAGAACTACAGTTCCCAGGATGCTTTAGGGTAAGCCATGGCTATTTAAAGTGGTACTATACTGCCTTAAAAGTACAGTGCAGATGGGATCTTGGAATTAAAGAACAGGCACGTTATAGAACTTCAGAAATGACTACTGTCACTGTGTCTCTCAATGAGCTCTGTAGTCAGCTACATATAATGCCCTATACGTGCCATGAATGAAATCATGTAGTGAGCAATGCGGGGGGGGGGGGCTGCTCCCCAGAGGGTATATTTCCCAGAATCAAGATTTTTTTCAGGTGGGTATTTTACAGTGAGGTATATATCTGTATTTTACTCTGAATATCCAAAAATGTAGAGCCATCTGTTCAACTACACAAGTGCAGGCACCCTGTTTTTTATTTGTGCTGCTATATTGCCTTTGTCACACGGTGCCATAAAAATAAAGGTTACATGTGGCTAAACAAATACTTGCATCATTACAACAGGCTTTGCTTTGAAGCTCTGGAACAATGGCTTATTGATTACAGATTTTTGCCTAGAATGATGCATAAAAGTAAAACCATCAACAAATAGCACTCATCTTTTAGTGACCTGGAAGAATTGGATCTGCTCTCTCTATTAAATTAATATTGTTGAAGATATGAGCATGTTTGCATATTGGCATTTTCTGTTACACGAAGGGTTTTCAAAATACAGCTTTACTCCAATTCTAGCTTCAGCTTAAATTGCTTTAGTTCAAACAGAGAACTTGCTCCAGAATAGCTAAACTGGAAGCCAGTTACTTCCAAACAAAGGGAACAGATCGGTACAGCTGCATCTCTGTATGACAGCACCTTCATTACAATTTTGTAATGATGCAATATTTTCTTGGCAATAGAATGATGGACCCGCCCTGGAAAGAAGCCCCAGGATATCAGAAGGACAGCCTTCTCCCATATGGAGCTGTCCATGCACTGACTGGCCGCATGAACTGCAGCATGACAAGGCTCTTACATATTTATTAAACAGAGTTATATATTCCCTAGTGCACAGCTGGGAAAGCTATCACATCAGATATGTCATAGCAACTTCTTGTATGTGGCTTCTGATCCTTAATCTTCCAGCATTACTTGAACATGAGAATAATTCACACTTCTTATGACAATCTCATTGCAAATATAGATCAATGGCATAATATTCTGTAAAGTTCTGCTGTACGAGCCCCACACTGAAACCAACTGGAGGAAGATGAGTTGACTTCTTGATCAACTCACTAGTAGATGAAATAAATTAAAAGTAGCACCTTAGAGACCAACTAAGTTTGTTCTGGGTATAAGCTTTCGTGTGCATGCACACTTCTTCAGATACCATGCACACGGAAGCTTATACCCAGAACAAACTTAGTTGGTCTCTAAGGTGCTAGTGGACAATTTTTTATTTTTTATTAATTTATTTCGACTGCATCAGACCAACACAGCTACCTACCTGAATCTAGAATCACTAGAAGATGGTTGGCAGATATCAATGACTGCTGCCTCAGCACAGCAATTCATGCTAAGTTATCAGGCACTTCATTGGAAGTTAGGTACATGAAAATTGATGTGACATCATCCTGATTCATACACTTGCAGTCCTCTTCATGTGGTGAAACAGAGGGAAATGCCTCTCCTCTCCACTACCTGCATGTATGCACTGGCAAAAAGGGAGAAATGCACCATTCAAAAAAGGACAAAAGAAAACACACAATTCAAATATATATTTGCAAATTTAAATAGAAATGTGGCACATCTCACTACAGCAGAAAATACTCTGAGCAAGTGGCCTTCCTTCCTCATATTCTTTATCATTAAGCAGGACATGGATTGGACAGCCCTTCAAAGAGATGGCTTCAAGCAGAGGACGGTTCTGCGATGACATTTCAGACAGAGGACTGTTTCAAATGGAGGACTTCCCTCTGGAAAGTAGGACACATGGCCACTAATAATTTGATGTGTGAGGTGAACATTCCGCATGGAGATCCATGCACACAGACAGGGGCGTAGGAAGGGGGGCGGGCCGACCCGGGTGTCATCCCTGAGGGGGGTGACAAAATCCTCCCCCTGGTGCGATCGGCATGGCGCCAGATAGCACCCCTGGCACGATTGCAGCCATGCCAGATCGTGCGCCCCTGGGCATAATCACCCCGCCCCGGGTGCATGGCATGTGCTGGAGCGGCTAGCTCCACCACTGCACACAGAAATCAAATTTGCAGGACCAGCTCCTTTTCTTTCGAGGGAAAATGTAAAACAAACTGAGCCTTTGTGTGGAGCACCTGCATGATGCATTGCACAGGAAGCTGCCTTATGCTGAGTCAGACCATTGGTCCATCTTGCTCAGGCAGTGTCTCTCTAGGATGTCAAACTCACAAGTCTCTCCCGGCCCTACCACAAGACACCAGAAATTGAACCTAGGACCTTCTGCATGCAAGCAGATGCACCGCCACCCATCTATGGTCTTCTTTGGTGTATATTATGCATTTGGCAGCAAAGGGTATGCATCCACTCTGTCCCCATGCAGTGGAGATTATTGACCCAGTTTAACTGGGTCATATTTTCATGGAGATATATTAAGTTTTGGAGAGTAAGCCTTTTGTTAATTGTATGTGTTTCACTTTGCATGTATTTTAATTAATCAATAACATTTTATAAAGTGGCTTAAAACAACTGAAAATCCTGCAAACTTGACTTTGGGGGGGCAGTAGGCATATGGGTTACTTCTAAATAATCAGCATTTTTCAAATTAACCTTGTCAGATAGCAATGCTATCAGCATATCTTTCCTCCTGTTCTTGATCCCCTCCAAGTAATTAAAAAAAGTGTCGGGGAAAAAAGTATGTACAGTATGTCATAAAATCTCTCTGAACTACCTATATTTACCCCTGAAAGTGAATTCTTGATAAGACCTAGGATATCAAAGAAGCAATGGATCAAAGTAGTTTTAATAAGCAACGTAGTGTTTGTAGAACCTGGGCTTTCATGTCTCATGTTTTGTTCAAGTTCTTAATTTCAGTTTCTCGCCACAGAAGGCACTTAAGATAACTATCTATAACCATATTGTCATGTTGAATCCTTTGATTATTTAACATGTACACCTTAGTGAAACAAAAATGCCTTTCTGCCACCACCCCCTCCCCTGTAACATTTGGACTTCATTGTGTTTTGCACGAATGGTGGATTAGATTTTTGTCTGAAACTCTCACTGTTAAATTGGATGATTTTCTGTACCGTTTTCAATACTTTACAAGGTAAAACATGATGGTGTGGTATGTCTGTGGCTGTGTCAGTGTGTGCATCAGCTGATGGCTGTCTTCTGTTTGGAAGGTATCATTTCCCCCCAATTTAACCCTGAATGCCCCAGCTCCCCACAAAGAAAAAGAAAATATAATTAAATGGGGTTTTTTAAATAGAGAAAGCAGTAAAAGGATGTTCCCCACTGAACATGGGTCTGCCCTTTTACGTAGGATGAAAAATGTTCGTATCCTTCTACAAAACCAGGGCTTGTTGGATAGGCAAATCTGTCAGTTTTGGCTTCTCTTGCTTTCTCAATTTTCTAATCTAAAGTTCAGTTCTCTACGTTTCCACATTTTGCAATTATTTTGTATTTTAAAAAGTTCTCGTGACATTTCATCAGCATTTTAGTTAGGATTTCTCCTAATACACACATTTCTCTAGGCAATTATGCTTAAAATCTGCATTTTTGATAAATCACATGTTAAAGTGGGAAATAAATAGGCCGAACAGACCTACGGGTAGTGATGGACAAAGATGTATGTTTCAGCTTCTCTCTGTTTCTCATTTTTTCCAGCCTAAAGTTTAGTTCTCCACATTTCCGCATTAGTTTGTGAATTTTAAAAGTCCTCATGAAAATTCATCAGTGTTTTTCTGCCATCTCCCCCCCATAAAATGTCTCCTATTTTCCCCAATATAATGCAATTTTGCATATTATTTTCATTACTTTAAGCATATTTGTGCACACTTAAGCTTGGTATGTCCATATTTGTACGCATTGCTTGGTTGGAGAACTGCATCACAAAATTCAGAGAAGTGTGAATTTTCAAAGAATGATTCATGGGCCCATCTGGGTATCCTTTTTATTGATATATATATATATATATATATATATATATATATATATGGGACACGGGTGGCGCGGTGGGTAAAACCTCAGTGCCTAGGACTTGCCGATCGTATGGTCGGCGGTTCGAATCCCCGCAGCGGGGTGAGCTCCCGTCTTTCGGTCGCAGCTCCTGCCCACCTAGCAGTTCGAAAGCACCCCTAAGTGCAAGTAGATAAATAGGTATCCCTTTATAGCGGGAAGGTAAATGGCGTTTCCGTGTGCTGCGCTGGTGCTGGCTCGCCAGAGCAGCTTCGTCATGCTGGCCACGTGACCCGGAAGTGTCTCCGGACAGCGCTGGCCCCCGGCCTCTTAAGTGAGATGGGCGCACAACCCTAGAGTCGGACACGACTAGCCCATACGGGCAGGGGTACATATATATATATATATATATATATGTGTGTGTGTGTGTGTGTGTGTGTGTCCAGTAGCACCTTAGAGACCAACTAAGTTTGTTCTTGGTATAAGCTTTCGTGTGCATGCACACTTCTTTTATTGTTCATTCGTGATAATGTGTGCTAACATTGGTACTGGGACAGTTATACATTATCCCAATTTCAAAACTGTACTGTTATTGCCTTCAAAGGTTTTGGGGAGCTCATAATGCTTCATCTCAAGTCTGAGTGTGTCCCATAGCTTCCTGCTGAAATTCTGTAGCTTTCCATACCACAAGTGTTCTGGGTTTTGTTGTCTCCGTCTTTTGCACTGCAAGAGTGCCCCTCCAGATGGCAATAAAATGAAAGTGGAATGATGTGTGGATGGTTCCGTATAGATCCACCAGTAATACACTATTATGTCATCCATGGCATGCTGAAGAAGCAGCCCAGTCTGGAGATGCTCTATATTGGAATCTGTGAATAGTCCAGGAGGTGCAAATTAGGTCTAACAGAAAAAAGAATAGACTTTAGTCACAGCCGTGGGTATATATGGCCATATTTCTTAACATAATGATCTGTGATGATGTCAGCAAAACTACAAGTGCAAGTGCAAGCAAGAAATTTGATGGAGGCAATAAGAAGTCCCACCACCTCCTTCTTGGGCAAAACCGCCTGATTTGAAACACCTGGGTCAACCACAGCCAATCCACATCTTTCATTGTCTACTCACCTGAAAGCCAAGCAGTGAGGCATAGGGATTACTCACCACCACCCAAGCTAGTCAGCTTTTGACAGTGGTAAGCCTCCATTTCCCAAGAGTTAGCTGATGGGGCAGTTTGTTTTCATATGCTATCCCCCATGGTCCTTGCTTGGCTATGTCAACCAGGCATTATCATCTCCGGTCTCAAAGATGGAAGGCCAATCTGCCCCCACCTGAATAGCAATGAGTGGTGTTGCCCTTGGGGAAGGGCCATAGATCAGTGGTAGAACATCTGCTTTACATGCAGAAGGTCCTTGACAGCAGTGTGGACTATGCTGAGCTAGATGGTCTGATGGTCTGACTCAGTTAAGGCAGCTTCCTGTGTTCCATTCAGCTGGCATTGTGTTTGGCTGGACTGGAACAAAATGTGTTGTTATTTTATTAAAGCAGCCTTGTGGCATTAGTCAGATTTCAGAGAAACACAATAATGGAGATATATGTATGTGTGTGTGTGTGTGTGTGTGTGTGTATTCCTCTGATCATGAATGTTGGTAAGCTTGGATGAAAACTGAATAAAGGCTATTTCCTCCTTGTTTGAACTCAGTTGAGAATTGGCAAGGCTGTCATGCGTTTGGGCCTGTTCGAAGAGCCAGGAGCAAGACTAGGACGTGACTCGCTCCATTTTTCATTTCCGGGTGCACATCATTCTGGCTCGGAGCCAGACTGTGAACAGCAGTCTCAAAATGTACATAGATATCCAGAAAGAAGGGGGGGATTCATATCCTGTTTGATGAAAGCTTTACTGACATGAATAAAATATGGACTTAGCCCCAGCTGGCTCCTGAATCACCAGCTGAATTCAAAACCAGCTAAAACTAGAAGGTAGAGGGTGAGTTCACACAATCAGAAGTGGATGGGCATGCCTGTGCAATTGCTTCAGAGGTAAGCAATGGCATTGGATGCCACCAGTGAGCATCATGCTAGCTTGCTCTGCATCTAAGATCGACAACGTCTTAATTTTAAACTGTTCCAGTGTCCATGCTAAAAGAATTAAAACATCCATGCTAAGACTGTTAACAAAACTCCTTTGCAGGCTTATGTATAGATTTCCATTTGGATCTATGTAAACTCATTTTTCCCTGTCTCCAATTTTCTAACTTCAGTGAACTGTCAATGACAGACAAGTCGAAAAATGGATGCCTTGAACTTGGAAAATATTTCCTTTTAAATTATTGCCTGCCTTTCTCTTCCTCTTGCTATCAAGAATTTAAGATCCCTCTTTGAAGGACTCTTAAATTAATAAAGCATTCCAGAATATGGTTAACTACTTCATGTACTACAGGAATTCCTCCAAACCTGGAGGTGATAAAAGTATACCTCCCACCCCCGCGAGCTGTTATATTATCAGTTTGAGTATGCAAACTCAACCATAATTTATACTTGGGAACACGTGCCGTGTCATTTCCAGAGAGAGGGGAACAACAATTTACAATTAAACCTTTCCTAAATGACATCATGTTTTTGCTAGGACTTCAGAGTGCATTTCATATATTCTTATTCTTTCTCTTTTCATTCTCTTTACTTAAGTAATGTAGATCAAAGATTTCCACACTGGCTGTAACTAATATTGTTTCCTGGCCTAAACAGATAATTGCCCTTCTGGATGTATAAAAGACATCTCGCAGAGCAAAGCTGAAATATCATTAATAAGGTGGATTGATTTACTCACAAATTCCTCCAGAAGTGTGATTAATAAGCCATCCCCTGGTGTTAGATATAATCTTCAGATCTCTCTTCACGGCATGACCATATTTCTGCAACAACTGCACTATTCAATCATTAATCATTATGCTCAGTGAACAGTTTATCTTTGCTAATGTGCAGGCAACACCAAACAACAACTTTTTTGTTACGTGTAATGAAGGAGACATTTGAAAGAGGGAAAAGTGTAAAGACCACTGATCCCCATGTCTAGGGGTGGGGGGTGAGGACAGGAACTAGGCTTCTGCATTACAAACCTGTACCTCGGGTAGGGAACCTCAGCCTACGAGCTAAATGTGGAACTCCAGGCCTTTCTAGTTCTCCCTCAAAACTCTCCCCAGGCCACACACCCTCCTTAGCCACACTCCCTCCCTAGCCTGACTAGCATAGCAATGGCTAATTGTGTCTAAGTTTCCATCTGCCCATATAAATCAGCTTGTGCAAATCTTTTTGTGATATGTACATGCAGTGCTATTTTTCTGGGGGAAAAAGAACTCACCATGAACACCTCCCATGAACACCTCTTACAATGGCAATTGTGCCCACCTGAGAGGTGTTGGAACTGAGTCCCAGCAAGTTCTAGCTGAAAAAAAAAGCCCTGTAGAAGTTTTTGTGGGGGTGGAATATAGCCTTACAGGGGTCAGCAAACTTTCTCAGCAGTGGGCTGGTCCACTGTTCCTCAAACCTTGTGGGGGGCCAGGACTATATTTTTTGGGGGGAAATATAAACGAATTCCTATGCCCCACAAATAACCGAGAGATGCATTTTAAATAAAAGCACACATTATACTCATGTAAAAACATGCTGATTCCATGACCGTCTGCGGGCTGGATTTAGAAGGTGATTGGGCTGGATCCAGCTCCCTGGCCTTAGTTTGCCTACCCATGGTACAAAGGTAAGTATTGCATCCTTTGCTCTGCTTACTTTTGTCTCTAGCCCCACCCATCATTGATACCCTTGGGAGGTCGCACTTTAAGGAATGTGGTCCCCCTGCTTGAAAAGGTGCCCCACCCCTCCATAGAACAGTCCCCCCATTGTCCCACAGCCATTAACCCAAGGGGGAAAGAGACAGGCAACAATTAAACACGTGCAATGCCTAATGAATTACTTTCCACCTTCACAGTACCAGTCCTTGGCATGAATCAATGGCCCCACACTGAAATCCACAGGGCTTCCACCAGCTTCCCACAACAGTGCCAAGACCCTGTCGCTGAAGGAGAGAGCCTTACTCAGGGTTCATATTCATAAACCGCACTGTCACTACAACTGATGCAGTATCAGCAACGATAATTATCACTGTGCTTTCGGCTTCCACAGAGCAGACGTTTGTCTGATCCAAATGGAGGCCTGCCAACTTGGCTTCTGCTACACTTACTGAAATTAGACAGCCTCTTCCCCCCCCCACCCCCCGCTTCTTCCCAGCTTGGATTGCACTGTCACCCACTCATGTTAAACTGTGAAGGAATTAGTGTGGTTTAAAGTGACATTTCTGATGTTGTCTCCTGAAATTCGAGTTCTGAATTATGAACTATGGGAGGCCCTGCTTCTGTAGCTGCCGGGAGGAATGTAAAACGGAGATGGACTCTTGACTTTCGTTTGGCAATTGTTGGTGGAAGAATGTGGCAGCCTAAGAGGGGGAGAAAATAGAGGACACTTTCTTGTGAGCAAACCAAAAGAAGCCAAGTTTGATTTCATGGGGGTGTGGGATTGTGCAGTGCCATATATGAATACATGAAACTGCCTTATGCTAAGGCCACATTCACACTATTATCTATCTATCTATCTATCTATCTATCTATCTATCTATCTATCTAAAAGTTTTTTTTAACATATCATTTTCAACAGTAATTAAACATACTTTTACATCTTATTCAAATTTTTGACTTCCATCAATCCTGTCTGAAAATTTTCCAATCTAATCTCTCAGTATGCATTTCTTATCTTCCCTATTACATTTCAAACTCATAACCAATATCTCTATCTTTTTCTACTTTGTAACACTTCGTATATCTCTCCTTACAAAACTTCTTGTAGTCCTACTAGCGTAATTTGTTGATTACAGTTGCTCTTCAAATAATTCATATACTTCTTCCAATCTTCTGTAAATCTCCGGTCCCGCAGGTTTCGAATCCTTCCTGTCATTTTGTCCAATTCTGCATAGTCCATTAATTTTGTCTGCCATTCTTCTTTCATCAGAATTTCTTCTTGTTTCCATTTCTGGGCTAACAATACTCTTGCCGCAGTTGTTGCATATAAAAACAATTTAACATCTTGCCTATTAATGTCCTGACCTATAATACCAAATAAAAATGCTTCTGGTTTTTAAAAAAATGTATATTTCAACAACTTTTTCATATCATTATATATCATTTCCCAGAAGTTCTTTACTTTTTTACATTCCCACCACATATGATAAAATGTTCCTTCTTTTTCTTTACCTTTCCAACATTTATTATTTGTCTTATACATTTTAGCTAATTTCACTGGTGTAATATACCATCTATACATCATTTTCAGCATATTCTCTTTCAAAGCATTACAGGCTGTAAATTTTATCCTTTCATTCCACAACCTTTCCCATTCTTCAAGCTGTATATTATATCCAAAGTCTTTTGCCCAACACATTCACACTATTATCATTGCTACATCATTTGTTAGATTTATATACCACTCTTCATCATAAGATCTCAGGACTGTTCACATTAAAGCAGCAACATGCAACTCTCAGCAGTCTTGACAGTTGTTAATTGTTGTTGTTATTTATTTATATCCCACCCATCTGGCTCGGCTGCTCCCAACAGAATACAAAAAGCACAATAAAACATCAAACATTAAAACCTTCCCTGAACAGAGCTGCCTTCAGATGTCTTCAAAAGTTGTTTATTTCCTTGACATCTGATAGGAGGGCGTTCCACAGGGCGGGCGCCACTACCAAAAAGGCCCTCTGCCTGGTTCCCAGTAACTTCACTTCTCGCAGTTAAGGAACCGCCAAAAGACCCTCAGCACTGGACCTCAGTTTCTGGGTTAAGCGGTGGGGGTGGAGACGCTCCTTCAGGTATACTGGACCGAGGCCAGTTTACAGGATTGTTTGGTGGAAGTTATGACCATTTAATCATGGTTTCCATCAAATAATTCTGATAACTAGAGTTTGTCAAGAGGGCGGAGAGCAAGTGTCCCTATTTTCCAGGGACATCCCTGATTTAAAGAAGCCGTCCCAGTTTCTGATTGATCCCAGAATGTCCCTCTTTTCCTCAGGACATCCCTATTTTCATTGGAGAAATGTTGGAGGGTATGGAGTTATTCGGCCACCAAGCCAACTGAAGGCAATCCTGTATAGGGAAGGGTTTTTTATGTTTTATGACGGGAAGAGAGGGGGGAAGCTGCCCAGAGTGGCTGGGGCAGCCCAGTAAGATATGTGGGATATAAAGAGTAAAATTATAATTGTGTAATGGGACATCCCTATTTTCATCGGAGAAATGTTGTGAGAGTTGTTAGGAGACCCCAATCCCTGCCCCCAGCTACAACTCCTAGAGTGGTCTAACCATGAATCCCAGGGAACTTTAGGAGCTGTGGTTCTGTGAGGGAGGGGGTCTCCTTACAACTCTGACCTTCCTTAAGAAACAACAGCTCCCAGAATTCTGGGGGGGGGGGGCAGCCATGACTGTTTAAAGTGGCATCACAATGCAGTGTGTGATAAATGTGGTTGAATTCAGTTGAATTCAGATGGCATTTTATTCCCCCTTCCTGATGTTTCCTAACCTGTTGTTTTCCACATTTTATGTGCTCTTTCATATGAAGAGAAAACCACTACTGGAATTATAGGAGAATTTAGCGGATGTTTAGTGCTCATTTCCACATGGTTTCAAAAAGAAAATCTGTTTGCAACTCGGTTGATGTAAAAAAATAAAATAAAAATGGAAGGAGTTTAGTATTGTAATTTCATGTGATGCAATTTGGGGTGGTGTCCTGGCATACAGTTCTTTCCTGCTGTTTAACATTTAGCATGACATGGCAGTACACCAATCAAAGGCCCATAATGCAATAGGTACTGCAATATAAAATGAACTTTAGAAACTGGGGCAGAAGCGCTAAGATTGTAACTGGGAAAACTAGTGCAATAAAACCCACATCTGAAGGCAAATTCTGTCAAATCATTGGTCCCTCTAGCTCAGCATTCTCCACACTGTCTGGCAGAGGCAGAGTTTTAGTCAGGCTATTTCCCAGCCTTACCTGGAGATGCTGGGATTGAACCTGGGACTTTCTGCATGGAAAGCAGATGCTCTACCACTGAGCTGCAGATTGGGGAAGTCTTTCTTCCCACCCCTCTCTCCCACACACACTCAAATCTTGCATTTGAAAATGCTCTTTGTTTATCTATTTTATTTTTTTGGAGCAGAAAAGAGATCAATTGCCTAATTGTATTGTTTTCTGGCTAGCACTTATTCCCTGCCTGCCCCTCTAACTTCAGGGCAGAGCTGCTAGGAATGAGAATTTGATCTGTTCATCTCTGTGCCATTATTTCTTTTCTCCACTGTGGAAAAGTCTATTGGCCAGAAAGTGCTGTCACGTTTCAGATCTAGCTCCATGTGACAAGCTGACCACAATGACCTGGTGAGCTCAGGAACATTTTGTCATTATCGTTTTAACATCAGAGGAGCACTCTGTGTTCTGCTCAGCCTGGCCTCATATTCAGTATTTTGCTCACAATTGCACGACCTATTTGTTCTCCATCTACAGACATTCCTGGAGTGGGATAGCCTGGCCATGACTATCTATGCTTGGCAACCTCATGTTTGCGTGACAGCACATTTGGACTACTTGAAGATGCACTCCCACCTGCCCATAAGCTTTAAGCTCTCAATTCTTTCTTCGAAGCCCGACCCTTATCTGCCCTACACCTGATGTCATGTGGGATATCAAGTGTATGAGAGAAGTATGAATGGCTTCCTGAAAATGGCATTCCAGACCAGATGGGGAGGGCTGGAAGGCCGTGTCTGGTTTGCAGACCAGATGCTCCCCATCCTTGGGCCCCACCCTCCCATGCATGCACAAAAATAGAGAACTATAGAGCCCAATATTCTTTGTGGAGTATAAATCGATGCTACAGATACATCTTAAACATATCACATGATGTAGCCAATCTGGGCAATTTCTAGCTCAGGGGCACACATTGTCAGCGAAGGTCCTAGTAACCCGCCCCCCCCGGTCTAAACTAGAATGAGTATTCAGCCCAGACAGAGTTGATAACTGTCCGCACAAAAGGAGCAATTGTATATGTTTACAGCCTGACAAATGCACTCTTTAAAAAAGCAGTGCCTATTAAGCTTTTCAAACTAGGTCAATGTGCAAAAGCAACTGTACCAGGAGTATGATTAAGATGCAACAGCATAATGATCACATATGGCATTGTCTTGTCTCCTCCATTCCCATGAGTCATTGTGCAGCAGTATGATTATTTTAGCTGCTTTAGGAAGCTTTGTCCCCACTGCCGCAAGAAAGCAGGCAAATATTTCCTTGCTTCCATTGGAGTTAACACGGGTCCTCCTTTGTCAGGATTCAGTTCAAACATGCATCATTCTTTATTCATGCTCAGCATTCATCTATGCAGAAGGAGGACTGTATCAAAAGATGCAACTCATTAACTCCAAAGCTCATCATCTGTATTAGGCAAAGGATGGCTGTGATGCAATGGTTACCAGAAAGGATGGTGCAATTCTAGGCTGCATCAGTAGAAACATACTAGCTAGCTCTCAAAATGAAATGGCACCACTCTGCTCTGCTCTGCTGTGCTCTGGACAAACTTCACCTCTAGTACTGAGTCCTATCCTGGGCAATGCAATTTCTCAAGCAATTGCACCATCAGCTTTCTTTTTTTAAAAAAGAAGACAGACAGACAGACAGCAAATTTCATGCTAATAAATAACCACAGCCTTGATTATTGTTCTCTTTAATAGGCTGTAGTTTCAGACAACTCGGTTGCCATAACTCCTTGTTATGGCACAGTTCCGAGAGGCAAGAATGTTATTATTCCTGGAGCCACTGTGCAGTTGTCATCTAATATTCATATGCAAAACTCTTGCTTCCTTTAAAAAAATAATGTTTGCTTGTATGATTTATTTGATGTGTGGTTTAGAGTTTTGTCTTTTCTCAAACAAAATAAAGTGTCTTTCACCAAGAGAGACAATCTGCTCCCTTCCCTTATGCCTGGCAGAAAATGTCAACACTGTTTCTGTCACTCTTGGATTCAGCAAACAGTGAAGGATGAAATGGGTATAAGGCACTTTTTTTGTTTTCTTTCATTCAGAGAGGAACAGAGAGCTCTGAGGATTCCTTCCTTCCCTTCAAGAACTGTGGTCTGCTGTAGCATCCACTGTGGTGTGCTGGAGTCATGGAGCCATCCTCTCAAGCTGGCGTTGCTGCAGTTGATCTGGATGGAACTGGAGAATGCGGTAGAGAAGGGCAGACCTTCCAAGTGCCCCTATTTTCCAGGGACAGTCCCAGGTTCACAGCAGCCAACCTGGTTTCTAATTTGATCCCAGAATGTCCCACTTTTCCTTGGGATATCTCTATTTTCATCAGAGAAATGTTGGTGGGTATAGAGTTATACAACCCCTGAGCCAACTACACAACCTTTAGAAGACAACTGAAGACAGCCCTGTATAGGGAAGTCTTTTTTTCAAAAAAAAGTTTTATGGTTTATGTTTTTATATATGTTGGAAGCCACCCAGAGTAGCTGAGGCAACCTAGTCAGATGGGTGGAGTATTATTATTATTATTATTATTATTATTATTATTGATTAGGATGTCCCTATGTTAGAGGGTATAGAAGTGACAGTGTCAGGGCTGTGTGGGTTCACTGGCAGGAATGTCTGATTGGCTCTACCAGAATGCCAAGGCAGCCCTGACCTCACCCCCCCTCCCGCTCCTCCCCAGCTTCATGCAGTTAAAATACAGCAATGCCAGAAGTGGTTCTGCCCCACCACACAAGGCCGCTACTGAACAAAAACCTTTGGACAAGTTTTTTCCTCCAGTTTTCCCTCCCCACAATTGCCAGGTTCTCTCCAGAAATTATCATGTGGGCACAAACAAATATTTGTGTGTAGGGTATGTGGAGATGGCACATACCAACTAGGGATGGATAGACCACGCAATTTCTGGTCTGTGTCAGTTTTGCACATGCTTATATATAGGTCTATTCCATTGTGTTTCCATACTAATTTGCAATTATATGCATTCATATGACTCCATATGTCCCAGGGGGAACACATACAGATTTATAACCCAAATATCCACCCTGAAACAATGTTTAGGATAACACCCGCAGTGTAGGTCAGGGTATCTTGAAAACTGTTGTATCAGATATGGGGCAATGAGATGGCCATGTCCATAGGTCACATGATACCCCAAAACAAACTTCTTCTTTTTTTATAAAAAGGGTATGTAAAATTCATTTCAAATGATATAAAATTTATATCAAGATGGAAATTATATCAAAAGGTGTAAGCTCAAAAAAGTGGAAGGGCATAATGTGAAAAGGAGAAGGGGTGCATGCCACTTTGTGTGTGTGTCGCAACGACTAGTCTATTCTTCTCGCAGTCTTTACCACCTCATTTCCATATGGAAAACTCTTTGTGTAAAATAACCTCCACAGGAAAGTCTCTAATGTCATCATGTTAGGAAAGAAAGTAGGGGGAGCAAAACTGTTTATTAAACCATTATTTCTCCTGCTATAGTAGTTTAACAGATCTTCATAGGCTGTTGTTTAGAAGAAACAGGTCCCTGCAAGATAATAATGTGAATGAGTTACCACTTCCGCACATCAACAATATTTTATGTATTTATTTCATAAAAAGGATATACTCTTTGATTGTAAAAAGAAAACCCCAAAGCAGTTTACAGAACTAGCAAATCTTAGGAAAATCGTTAGGGGGAAAACGCACAGTTAAAAACAATTATTTAAAACCTTAAGAAGATTAGTTCAAGTCGATGATGAGCTAAAAACCAGTTTAAAACACATGTGAACATTGTACATATCTGAGTGGGGATTTCAAAAACATGAATGCTGCCATACTAAAAGATTGATTTCTTACAAATGTGGAATGACTATTATGTGGCACCTCTATTAGTGCCAGATCTGCAGATTGAAGTGGCTGAGTTAACATACATGGGGTATGGCGATATTGCAGGTAAACTGATCCCAGCTGTTGGGGGCTTTATATACTACTAGTAACTCCTTGAACTTCTCACAGTTAAGGTTGGTCAACAACAGTAAGTGGGCCAACCTCAGTCTGCACTGTCAACAAATAAACATTTGGATCCCACCTCAGGCAAATCTCTTTGCGGTTGGATTTGGTGAAGTCTACACAACGGGACAGGACATATTTGCTCCACTATATTTGACAGAAAGAGAAATATTTATTTTCCCTAGTCCTAATGAAACCAGAGAGCTGCAAGATGGTTTGGGGGTTTTAAAAAGAGAAACCAACATGAATTTTGGTCTTGGTTTTATGTCCTGGTACACAACTATAATTCACTGACCACAACATGTGTTTGTCTCTGGTCAGACCATCGTCTCTCTTACTCGCCCAGACTGTGAATTCCTTCCTTAATTAGATTTTTTGCTATATTTTTATGAACACTTATTTTTAATATGCATTTATGCCAGGAAACATGGAGAGTTGCTGATTCTTAATTTAGAGCCTCCATTCTGTGACATCTCAGCCTTGAAAAGAAACATATTTGGGCTTTTTAATTTGACTTACTCTGTTGCTGCTCATGTTTCGCAGACGAGCTCCAAGACTCCAAAGTGATGTTGATGTTGACAATGCAAAACGCCATAGTTGGAAAAAGAGACATCCTATTATTTTTGTTTGCTGCTGTAGAACATTGGCAAGTGCATACCCAGAGGGATGGGGAGGAGGAGGGAATTTATGATAAAGCAATGCTGTCAATGTAATTGAATCTATTTATAAGCCACTTCCCAATAGAGGTTCTTAGCTTCTTAGAATGATTTGTTTAAAAAATCCTCTGTTTGCAGCCAGATTGTTGGTGGGTCAATTCATCTCCTCGTTAGCCATTTTGGATATAGTGTGAATGAGCTAGGCATCAATCAATTGCATAGCACTAATGTGGCTGACAGTGGTGATGCTATCATGAGACATGGTGAGGCAGTGGAGAAGAAGCCATAGTTCAACCACTTGCAGTTCTGTGAGAGGATTAGTGATCTCCTAATTACTCTCAGCACACTTAGCAAACAACACCTCCCACAATTCTTTGCAGGAAGCCATGACTGCTTAGTGGCACTGGCGGAGGAAGAGGAGTGTGGTGGGAGCGCACTGCCCCCAGCAGCGTGATCCTGGAGGGGTGCCATCGCAGCTGCCCCCCACCCGCACAGGGTGCCACACCCCCACAGGCGGCGTGCCATGCCCCCGGGATGTGTGCCACGCCCCTGGGACACATGCCAGCCCATCCCCGTCTGCTCTCCGCCACTGCTTAGTGGTATCATACTGCTTTAAATATATGGTGTGATTGAGGCCTTATTTGCAGTTTTGCCCTTGTGGAGCTCAGAACGGAGTAGGGTGGAGACAAAACTGGATTAGCTCTGCCAATCATCAGCTCTGGCTCCACCTTTGTTTTACCTCAGTGCCTTCTGATCTATCAGTCTCAGCCACCATAGCTTAGATGGCTTTGTAAGGTCACTCAACATACTCATGGGGAGGGGAGGTTTCTAAATGGCTACTGGTCACAAGAGCTATATGCAACCTCCAGGTTCAGAGATCTCTGGTTCCAAACTTAATTCGTTCCAGAGGTCCATTCTTAACCTGAAACCATTCTTAACCTGAGGTACCACTTTAGCTAATGGGGCCTCCCGCTGCCGCCGCGCAATTTCTGTTCTCATCCTGAGGTAAAGTTCTTAACCCAAGGTACTACTTCCAGGTTAGCGGAGTCTGTAACCTGAAGTGTTTGTAACCCGAGGTGTTTGTAACCAAGGTACCACTGTACCCTTAAAGCACACAACTTCCTCCAAAGAACCCTAAAAACATTTGTCTACACATCATAGAGCTACAATTTCCAGTACCCTTAAGAAACTACAGTACACAGGATTCTTTGGGGGAAAGCATGCACTTTAAATAAACTTTAAATGCATGGCTTATACATAGCCTGTGACTTTAACCCTTCATTCCACTGCAGGTCTAAAATGGCATCAGACTTTTATGATGCCATTTTAAATCTGGAATGAAAATGGTAACGTCTTAGAATGAACTATACTACTTAAAATAGTAGGTGGGAAATACTTTTTTAAATGTGCTTTATATTAAACCTTCTTACTGTTATAGGTTTGTTTGCTTTACTTGAAGGGAGCTTGTTTATGTGGCGGAACACTACAAATGTCCATACTTGGCACTTTCTCTAAATAAATCTTCTCAGGATTCTTTGGAGGAAGTCATAATAGTAAAACTAACATAAATAAAACCAACACATCTGCAATGTAGCTAGACCCAGAAACAATGGAAATAAGTGAGTTACAATGAAGAAATAGGTGGATTGTTCAAACTGCTGTTGACAAAGTGCTTTCTCTGTCGCATATAGGCCACCCATTTCTTTAAGAGTAATTGCACCATTTATATTCAATTTCTCTCCATCTAGCTCACTCCTCTGACCTTAAGCCATGGGAATAACCCCATAGGCATCTAACTTTGTTATCTTTACAGGAAACTTTAATTGACATTGAAAGAAAATGTGCTTATCCTGGAGCCCAGCAGATCAATACAAATTTGCAAGCTAGTAAGTTTATTTTGCTCTGTCTTCCTTGAAAACCATGCAGCAAATCTCCAACTAAGGCAGGCCATTTTTGCCTCAAAGCTTGGGGTCTCATTGTTCCAAAGGTTTCAGATTGTCCAGGGAAAACCATCTCCTAGTCATACTAAAAAATAAAACAGCAGCAAATTGGTCGGCCTTCAAATAGCCAGATCATTTGTGACCTGAGAAGGCCCAGTCTAAGGAGTTAAATATCTTAACCTGCTTTGTTTGTGGGTCTGACCCCATTCCCACTCTAAAGCAGTATTGTACCACTTTAAACAATCATGGCTTTCTCCAAAGAATCCTGGGGACAGCAGCGTGCTAAAGGTGCTGAGAACCTCTATTCCCTTACCAGAGCTGCAATTCCCAGAATGATTTAGCAACCATTGCCTCTTCACGGGTAACTCTGAGGAAGGGAGTAGAGGGTCTCATAACAATACCAAGACTACATTTGCCAAGATTCTTTGGAGAAAGCCATGACATGTAGTATGATCACTAAATGTACAGTGCAGATGGCACCTGAAGTGCACAAAGGAAAGTAACTACTGGGGAGAATCCAATGTTATTAAAATAAGGGTGTGGAACCTCAGGCCCAAGAGCTGCATGTGGCCCTCCAGACCTTTCTGTCTGGCCCTTGTAACTCTCCCAGGTCTCCCCCATCTTTAGCCCTGCTTCACATCCTTAGTGTTTTTACTAGGCTGGTATGTGTCCTTGAACTGTGATAATGCCTCCTGCTTGTCTGAATGGACAATGGAGTATGTGAGTTTCTGTAGTAACTAGGCTACTTTACAAGGGTAAAATATAGATTTCTTGGTCCACCTACTTTTGCTTCTGGCACTACCCACTACTGTTATGTGGCTCTCAAAAGGTTGTCCAGAAGGTAATGTGGCCCTCTTGAGTGAAAAAAGCTTTCCCACCCCTGCTTTAAAAGAATCAGAGCCCATTCTTCAGAACACCAAACATTTGCCTATTTCTTTATTTTTATTTTTGCCTGACACGGGCTTTCATTGAGTGTAAACTACACAGCCAGAGCTTCAGGCTTTGATGTGGCTAGAAAGTCAAATGGGAGCATGTTTGTCTTCCACCTGTCACCACTTACTCTCCCCAGCTACGGGCCAGTAGCCCAGCTAGGTTGTTTTTTGTCTGTTTCTTTGATTTTTACTAATAGGGATTAAAAAATACAGGTGCGGTGCAAATGTCCCTTTCTGTTTGATCCCCTATTGGCATCCTGACTCCTGCTCAGACCTTGACAGCAGAGGCTGTTACTTGAGAGTAAGGGAGAGCTCTTTAGTGAGGAAAAGTTTTCATTTAGGTTCAGCAACAGGTAGGGAGCGACAACAGCCTCAAGTTAGATGGCAGGTGAGGTAAGACTGGCCCACTAGAAGAAGTGGTTCAATCTTAAGGAGTCCAAACAGTTAAGAGCTGTGCAGAAGCAACAAAATTGTTCCAGTGGGTTGAGACACTCTCCTAAAATGCTGTCAAAGATGGGGCATGGGAAGCTTACTCATGAGACACTCATGTCTTGCAAGATTGTCAACATTGCAGACACTCACTCTACTGCAGAGCAATGTATGGTGAGTGCACAGCTTTAAGGTAAAGCAATCATGTATTCACAACACTACAGAACTGTAGTTTTTTTTAAGAAAGTTAAATCCTCTCAGCTAACTTTAGATACTTTTTAAAAAATCACCCTCTTATTATAGCTATTATAAACAAACACAACCACTAATGAAAGGGTTTGATGTTTTGCATGAGATGGAAATACATTTCCGGCGCAGAGAAAAGACATGTTCCAACTCAAAATAGCAGCATGCCAACCCAAGTTGGCTTCATGCCTGTGTTTATTTACATATTCAAATGCATTTACAGTGAGGTTTCTTTCCCAGCTCACATGCGCACATACTTTAGTGTCAAAGCAAATTGGCGGTGGCCTTGATCATGTTCATTATGAGACTGGATGCTAAGGTCCACTTTTGATGTCCCCAAGAAGAGGTGTTTTTCTGCACAAGTACATGTAGCTCGTACTGTTATTGACTTCTTTACTATGCAATGTAGCTCATCAATCCTGCAAAGGGGTTAGTGGGGTAAGTGGGATTGGGGAGGTCTAATGAGTTGGAGGCCAGAGAAGGGGTGATGAAGGGGTAGGTGGAGTTGGTGAGCAAAGTGAGCAGGGTCACAGCCCCTAGCATTTGTGTGTGTCTATGTATGCATGTGTCTGAATGTGTGTGTGTGCGTGTGCACGCACTCGCACAACATCAGGTAAAGGAACTGGATCTGGCTTGGTCAAAATGGCTTGGTGGGCTTAATTAGACCTGTGAGCCAGTGGTGGATGCCCTGCCCCAAAGTTTATGGGTGTAATAGCTCAACTGAACTAGATCCCAGGGCTCTGGAACATTATAGAAAAAACAGTGTAACTTTAGGAGCCCAGTTCATGGCAAAGCAGCTGGTACTCCAATATGGCAGTGTGGGAGAGGATGGTGGTAAAGTGTTGGAGCATAGAGCTGTGTTTGTCACGTATACACTACCCTACGTGTCCTATATGTTAGCCTTCTGTCTTCAGATGATGTATAGGATGCAGCCTTATTGCCAGTGTTTTGAAGTAAGATTAAACTGCCAGGTCAGATGGTTTTGGGGAGGACACCATCTTGTCCTTTATGTCAGGTAGTAATATTCCTTTGACTGGCCCTGCAATAACTCATGGGAGAGCACATGCTTTATGCTCAAAAAGTCCTCACTTCTGTCCCCAGTTAGAAGTAGCAGGTGATGAGAAGGAAGATCACTACCTTGTACCTTGGAGAGCTCTTAGCAGACAGATTAGACAGTAATGGGTTGAGTGGACAATGCAGCTGCTTATGGTCTTAGGGCTCATGCCTACTAAGTTTGTAAACCTTTGTCTGGATTAGGAATTAGGGAGAGTATTGATTCACTTTGCATTTTTAGCCCAATCTATCAAATTCACACTTTTGGTAATGAGATTGGAACTGAAACACAGCTATCCTTCAAAATTCATACTTATCCAAATAATGCAATGCAGAATTTCAACCAAGCAATGCTTGCAAAAATGTGTCTGTTAGGGGAATGATTTCATTAAAATGAATACATTAAGGAAAACAACATACAAAATTCATTATATCAGGATAAATTTCTAGCCACAATATGTACATGGCAAGACTGCATACAAAAATGTGTTTATTAGCAGAAATTTGCACTAAAATGTCAAAGAATATTCATGAGTATTTTTATTTTATTTTAGGAAGAAAAATCACAAATTGCTACAGATATGTGGAGGACCGAATTTAAGATTGGAAAAAAATGAGACAATGGAAGATTTGAAATTCACAGATCCTTCCCTCCCTAGTGTGGATTATATGTCCTCATTGTGTTCACACGTGGTAAAAATTGCAAGTCATAGAAATGACTAAAGTTGAACTCCTCTCTTATGATTACATTTACTATATATCCCACTTTTCCTCCAAGGAGCTCAAGGCTCCCTCCTTCCCTCTCTCAACAACCCTGTGAGGTGAGTTAGTCTGAGATGCAGTGACTGGCCCTGCAACCCTATGGCTGAATGAGGATTTGAACTCTGGTCTCCTAGGTCCTAATCCAGCATTCTACCACTACAGAACACTGCATCTAGAAGGAGATAAAAAAATGTATATAGTTGCATTCATTTATATTACTTCTTCCAGCCTCCACCTGCAATCTTGTGGTAGAGCCCAGACACGGGCCTCAAGCTTGCAAAAATGCATTAGCCCAGCCTTGCTAGGATTAGCATGGTATCCTTTCAATTACTTCAAGAAAATGTGCCAGTTTTCTGTTGACTATTTTTAGGCCTCCATCTGTGCTAAAGAACAGAGACATTATTAAAATAACTGAGATCTGAAGAGTGAAACAGGCCTGTTATAATTTGTTACATAAACCCCACTCAAAAGTATAGGGTGGTGTCATTGTCCACCCCCTTCTCCGTCATCCTGAAGTTATTTCTTAATTTAAATGCTGCATGTGTGTATCGGAGAGTGGAGCAAGCTTTGGGTGAGGATGGAGATTATTCTAAAAGCTATTTCTTTCGATGCCAAACTAGGATTATTTTGGATTGTAAAAACAACAAAAAACCTAAATCCTGAAAGTATTACACATCTGTGAAATAAATACCTGACATAAACGCTGCAGGAGTCATCTCTGCCCAAACCAGATGTTGGAACCTCTTGCGTTTTTAAAACCTTAGCCCATAACTTGGAGAAACATGTGTTTTAAGAGGGGATACAGTCATCACAACAGCAGCATGCTGTGATGGGCACTCATGTTGATGAGCACCAGAGAGCAGTGAAGTTAAGCATTTGATAGATCCCCAAATCCAGAAAGTGCTCAGTGTTATAACAACTTCAGAACCTGCTGGATCAAGCCAAAGCCCTATCCTACCCCCACAGTGGTCAACCAGATGTCTATGGGAATGCTGGAAATGGCCTCAGTGCAACAGCACACTTCCCCTCTTGTGAATCCCAGCAACTTGTATTCAGCAATGTTCATGCCTCTGACTGTGGAGGCAGAACATAGCCACTGTCACTAGTAGTCCACGGCAGTCTTATCCTCATTTAAAGCCATCCAAATAGGCAGCCATCACTACATCACTCCCCACAATGCAGCCATGCCCCATTACAATGCATTTGATGGTGAGAATGCTCACTCCTGCACACCCTTGTCTCCTTCATGTTAAGGGGGCTGAATGAAGGAGCGTTGGATGAGCTTTGCCCAGAGATTCAAAGCCAGAACCATTCGTTAATTTGCAAAGTTTATAGACCTTAGTGGACTTGATTGTGGAAATGAGCACAACTGGTTTGTTCACTCAGAACATAGGAAGGAGTGTCATAGCAAGTGCAAGAGATTCATCTGGAGAGTCAAAATATGGCAAAAGAGCCATACTAGAGCCATCCTAAGACGTACACATCTTGATCTGTCTATTATCTATCATCTACCTACCTACCTATAATATATTCCACTTTCAATGTTCTAATGCTTGCAGAATAACTAAAATAGAGCCAAACAATGATGAAAATGACAAAGCTACTCAGCACACCAAATAAAAATAAGAGAGCTTAGGAAATAAGTTCTGAAGGCACGACCAAATGGAAAGCCTTGCTCCTGGTGCATAAAATATTGTGACAAAGGGACCAAGATAACACACCAGGGAAAGGAGTTCCATATTTTGGATGCCACCACAGAAAAGGCCCTCTTTCTGGTAGCTGCTTGCCTAACTTCTGAAGGTGAGAGAAACCAAGGAAAGATAGCCTTAATTAATCTACTTAGCTGGGGCCAGATGCTTCTGTTGCAACATGCTCTGTGATTTCATAACAGTGTGGTGATGGTGATGGATACTATCCTACATAATTTTGATAGTGACATTTTGCCCTGGATCCCATGTGCTGTGCTCAGCAAGCATGTGGACTCCCGCTGCTGAATGTCTCCTGCTTCTGTAACGTGTCCAGTTCAGAAAGCAGCGACTTACCGTAAATATTGAGCATCATTAACAACCAGGACTATTGAAGAGCAGCTGTTCATGATTGTTTCCTAACGTTGGGCAAAACAACAAAGCTTTAAAGCACAGCACTTGGGGGAATTTATGAGATCCTATTTACCAGCTCGGGCAGAAGTCCAGCAAAGAGGGGGGACTGATGATTAAAACTGCATTTTCTTTGTTGATCTTTAGTATTTCATACCTGCTTTCCTTATTCAGCTCCAGTTTTTGTGACTATTCCATGCCATGTATATTTAAGCATCATCTGGGGAAAGTAGAGCACTCTTCCTGTTTCAGAAGACCATATGCAAGAGTTCCTCAGGAGCGTTTACTTTTCTACCCAATGCACAGTTCCTACACACTGAATTACTGTTGGTATGCACAATTAAATAAGCCTATAGACTCTAGAAGCAAATGTCAAACTGAGAAGAGACATCTGATGCAAGAGCTTCTCCAGTTGGTCTGTTTATTGAGCATTCATCCTGATTTCCTTACACAAAGCTTGTGTGGTTAGACTATGTCTGGTCCTTATTGAACATTCATTCCAATTTGTTTGCAGGCTGGTTATGTGACAATGAGCTTTCATCCTTAGTTGTTTGTGGGATGCCTATTCAGTGGTACTTCGGGTTAAGTACTTAATTCATTCCGGAGGTCTGTTCTTAACCTGTAACTGTTCTTAACCTGAAGCACCACTTTAGCTAATGGGGCCTCCTGCTGCTGCTGCACCGTAACCATGCGATTTCTGTTCTCATCCTGAAGCAAATTTCTTAACCCAAGGTACTATTTATGGGTTAGCGGAGTCTGTAACCTGAAGCGTATGTAACCTGAAGCATATGTAACCCAAGGTACCACTGTACATCACCCTGTTATGCATTTCAGTGCATTTTTGCATAACTTTCCTAACAGCAAAAACTCTGTTGTAGTTTTTAAAAGCAGATTTGTTATGTTAGGATGACCGAGGGCTTCCACCTTTTCAATACACACTTTGCATTACCATTTACATTTTTGTACACATTACTTGGCAGGAGAATGACATGGTAAAATTCAGAGAAGTACAAGTTTTAAAGTATGGCAGTGTTTTTGTTTGTGTTTTGCTTTGTAAACTGAAAGTTAGGTAGGCTTGCTTTTGAATGTGAGCCAAAACTTCTCCCCCATCTCCAGCAGACTCTCATGCTGGACTGGACTTTTGGGTTGAACCACCAGAGCTCCTGCATTTGTAAGTTTATACTTCCAGATGATGGCTTTTCTCCTCAGAAGTTTTGAACTTTTCTGCTGCAAAAATTCACAGGGACCAATTTGCATTCAATTTCAGCTTTATCCATGCCACTGAATGTTTGACTACTGCCTGCTTGTAATGACTCTTCAGTGCAGCCCAGTGCTATTAAAGCAAAAGGGGGAATTGGGGCACAAATTTCAGTGGCCATGCCTGCAATTTGTTCCAAGCACCGTACATGCCGTCCAGTTGCCAAATTCATTTTAAACACAGCAGGAGATGTTTGGGAAATTCATTAACAGCTGAGAAACTGTTCACAAACTAAGGAAGTAGGGCAATGTCAGTATTTCTTATGACTTCCCCCTTTGGTGCTTTCTGACTGGTGCCTGGTAAACTTTAGCAGTAGCAAGAAGAATGATTAGCATAGATTGCAAAGTGATGCTTTCTTGGAGAATGCCCACATGTCTTTTTCCAATGACAGGAACAATCAGTGCTTTATACTGTACTACATAAACCCAGTGCATGTTAGCAAGTAAGGTGCTTTTGCAAAGAACAACACCCTTGAAATGTTTATTATTGTTCCCCCTTTATTCCCCTTCACTCCCCCCATCTCCCGGCCCCGTGTACGAGTGATGTTCTGTGAGGTTGGGTTGACTTTTCATCTGGTCTGCATGCTGCCAGGATGGATGAGAAAGATTCAAGTGATGTCAGATCTGAAAACCCAGAAACCTGTAGACAGGTTCTGTGTGAGCATTGATGCCTCTGGCAACTGGTTCCAAGGCAGAGCATATGTTGAGCGCCTGAGGTTTTAATAAGCTGTGTCGATGTCTGAACAGCACGTAAAGAGCATGGAAGATGACAGGCTGACCCAGTCATTTTCATTAATTGGAATCAAGCTATTTTTTTTCTTTTTTTACATTTGGACGGGATGGTGCTGTGGAAAGCTAAATGGCTTATTTCCATGGTCTTGGTGTAATAATTTTACAGAGTGACAAATGATGCAATCCTTTGAAGACTTACTTGAGAGTAAGCCAAATTGAACTCAGTGTGACTTGCAGCCAAGTAAACAAGCATAAGATTTTTTATTACCTTCACCATTACTTTGCTTAATGCCAAAACCTAAGCAGTTTACAAAGTATAATAACCAATTACACAATTGTTTACATATAAAATCTGTAATTAAAATAGACAAAAATCCCATTACAAAATTAAAAAAACATGCATAATTAAAATAATGAACCCCATAAACACAGCAATTAAAACATAGGACCTTGGTTATGGGAGCAAGGAATGTAGCAAACTTAACCAGTTTTCATGTACTGATTTCAGTATGTAGGGAAAATCCATTTTTCATATTACCGAATCCAAAATTGTGGGGACAGAGTGTGAAACTCTAAAATGGTCCTCCCCCCTCCACTGCAGCTTTGAACAGTTGAGGAGTGCACCATTAGGCTAGTAGCCAGAAATTGTTACCATGTGATGATGGTAAGGAGGTGGATATATCTCTATCAATCTATCAATCCATCTACAGAGTCTGTGTGTGTGTGTGTGTGTGTGTGTGCGCGCTACATCACATCATAAGTCAATGCAAAGCTTCAGATCCATCATTGTTCCTACTTTGTGCCCAGCCCATGCAGACAGAGATCCTTACATGTAAGTAAGAAAGAAATCTTTATTCAGGCAAGCAACCAGAGGTACAAACTTGAGTAAAATATCGGGGTGTCCCAGGTAAGCCCCACCCCACATAATTGATTATATGATGTGGCACGTGCACACCACGCAATGCCCATCAGCTTTGGGGGGCTGGCCCCCTCAAATATTTTACTGGTGGGGGCCAAAGGGACCTCAGCCCCTAGGAGTTGGCTCTTATGCAAGCAACAGTACAGGCTTAGCAGTAGTCACATAGTTCCAGGAGTCTTGGTGGAGGTGTTCAGGAATCAGGCAAGACATTAAGCATTGGGCAGAAGCAATGAAGCAATGAAGATGTCCCAACAGAAGCAACAAATATGTCCCAACAGTTTTTGCAGTGCAAATTTCAATGGATGGCTGTGCTTGTATTGTTTTACAAAATTAGGTAGACTTGCCTTTAAATGCAAACTGAGTGGTGTTTGTCTCCCATCCCCAGTCACAGGTTAGTTGCTCCTGTCCTATATGATTTTTTGTTGTTGTTTTGTATCCCAACCTTTCCCCAGACCAAGACTCAGGGCAACTTACAAAAACTTATAGAACAGGGGTCAGCAACCTTTTTCAGCCACGGGCCACCATCCCTCAGAGCATGTGGTGGGCTGGGCTATATTTTTTTGGAGAGGGGGGGAATGAACAAATTCCTATGCCCCATAAATAACTCAGAGATGCATTTTAAATAAAAACACACATTTTACTCATGTAAAAACACCAGGCAGGCCCCACAAATAACCCAGAGATTTTAAATAAAGGGACACACACTACTCATGGATTCCCGGACCATCCACAGGCCAGATTGAGAAGGCAATAGGCCCACATCCAACCCACAGGCCTTAGGTTGCCTACCTCTGTTATAGAATAAAATCATATGAAAGACCTATGAAAACATTCAGGAAGTTCAAAAACACTAGCCCAATGGGGCATATAGATAAATATGCATTTGGTTTCAGACTAATAGTGCAATCCTAATGAGGTCTACTCAAAAGTAAGTTCCACTGAGAACAACAGAGCTTACACCCAGGTAAGTAGGGTTAGGATTCCAACCTTACAGAGTGTACACATTGTGCACTGAAAACACAGTTGAAGCACATGATTTCCTCCAAAGAATCCTGGGAACTGTAGTTTGCTTGGGGTTCTGGAACTTGTAGCTCTGTTGGGACTAAACTACGTTCCCAGGATTCTTTTGGGAAAGTAATATGCTTCAAGTGTGCTTTTGATGTGTGGTGTGTACTCAGTCTTAGTTCCTTCAAGTCAGAATGTGCAGATCAGATGAGTTCCTAGACTGAAGTCTCCCAAGATCCTATTCCTTGAGCATCCATGCAGAATCCTTTGCATCTCACAAAGATCCCATGGAACGTACTCAGGATGAGTTGATGTGTAATTTGTTCCCCAGAGGTGCAAAGTTTGAAAGACCCAGAAACTCGAGAGAGACCAGTTCTACACATGTCCCAAAAGGGCACATGTGCATGAATTTCACTTTGGGGCCCTTTCAAAACCAGCATAAAGAAATGTGACCTCAAACTCTGCCTCTCCCCTCTCTGCATCCTGTTCTTCATGTGCCCTGCACTATTAAAATGACAGTTGTCGCCCATGTGAAGATTAGAAGATCCACGTTGGGCACAGCATATGCTTTGAAGGAATCTTGCCCCAGGCATTCATCATCCAACCTACGGGGATAACAATGTGTAATGGGAGCACTTTCGCCCCCACCACCCTAGAACTGTGTTAAGTATACCAATGTTATTAAATTTTACAATTTCCACAGGGGAGTGAATCAAAGCTTCCAATAAGCAAATGAAACGTGTATCATTTGCCCTGACTCCTTAATTCTTCCTCTGCAGCATCTGATTGCATTTCTCTTATCAGTTAGTTGTTTCTTCCATGTTGTTTGAATTAATTTCGCTTTGTCTCAGTCACTTCCGCAGGAGATAAAATGGGCTATTGCAGGCTAATTATTTCTTTTTCAAAAAAGAGAGAGGCTGGGGGAAGAAAAGAAAAGAAACTCCTCTGCCTCTGATTGTTAAATCAATAGCTTAAACTAACTTCTCTTTATCTGCTGCTATTTATATCTCAAGGCATCCTAGTATTGCAGCGGAAATTGCAGCCTGATTTCGAGAAGGGAGAGAAAACCTGCACACATCTCTCCCTGCCAACCACACACACCCATTTTAAAAGTTGTACAGCAAATCAATTGTTTCTGATCAGAAAGTGCTGCACATGATTTCCCCATATATCATTTATTCAATATTTTCCTTCTATTTATACACCTCATTTTACTTCCATCCTCAAACCAGTGTTCGTGTGATTCCCAGGAAGGCGCAAATCCAGAAGCTGCATTGCTGGGGGTTGGACTAGATGATGCTTGGGACCACTTCCAACAATTCTAGGATTCTAGGATCAAACCTGCTTAGCTTTAGCAAAGCAGGAACATAGAAAGCAGCCTTATACCAAGTCGGTGCATTGGTCCAGCCAGCTCAGTATTGGCTACTTTGACTGGCAGCAGCTCTGCAGGGTTTCAGACAGGAGTCTCTTCTAATCTTAGCTTGAAATGCTGAAGATCAAACTTAAGACCTCCTGCATGCATGCAAAGTAAGTGCCTTATCACTGAGCTAGATGCCCCAGTGGTCTGATTGGTAGATTCCTGTGTTTGACATAGTATCGTTCAGCTTCTTCTGTTATAAGACATGGCCAAAAAAAAAAAAAAAATCTGTTGAGGGTCACTTGTGTTGACAAGGTAGGACATATAGGCATCCATTCTGGTTCAGCACACATCTGACAGTAACATACGGATAATATATTCAGTAACATATTCAGTAACATACCAATAATACATTCAATCACACAGCAATCTTGTTCAGTAACACAAACGCACACACGCGCGCACACACACTTCTTTATCTGGCCTGCAGAGATGCTACAGGATTATGAAAAAGTATTTGTTTGAGAGGTGTGCTGGTGGAGCCCTTATCTTCTCAACCAGCAATTTCAAAATGCATGAAGTCCACAAGACACAATAGTTCTGATCCATGTCAAACCCACAATTTAAGTCCCTGCTTAAGTCATGCTGCTAATAACAGCTTATTAGCTCATAGGATGCATGCTTTCATGTGCTAATATAGCCATTCTTCCTAATTCCTATTAAAATCACCCTTCTGAAGTATTTGCATAAATCTTTCCACATTTCTAACTTTTAAGCAAAATGAAGCAATACACACACACACACACACACACACACCCAAAAAACCCCCAACCTGTCAACTTGGCCAGAGGTCAAACACAGGCCTGATCATTCCTCTCCCCTGTTTGCTTGGAAAGGAACCTTCTCATGGTGTGACATGAAGGAAGAAGTGAGACCTTAGGATTATTGGGTCCTGGTTCTTTACAGTTAAGTAACCAGAATGGTGAATTGAGCTTGAAGAGCAATACAGAGCATGTATCTTTCACAGATTTATGATACATAAGAACAGCGTGCTGGATCAGTCCAATGGCCCATCTAGTCCAGCATCTGGTTCTCATAGTAGCCAACCAGATGCCTGTGGAAACCCAGACGCAGGATCCAAGTACAAGAGCACTGCTCACCCCCACTCCTGCAGTTTCCAGCAACTGGTATTCAGAAGCATTACTGCCTCCAACTGTGGAGGCAAAGCATAACCAATGTGGCTAGTAGCTTCTCCTCCATGGATTTGTGTAATCTTCTTTTAATGCCATCTAATTGGTGACCATCACTGCCTCCTGTGGTAGCCAGTTCCATTGTTCAATTTTAGGTGTACTTAACTGTATTCACATTTATGTACATGCAGCTACATTAAGAACATAAGAAGAGCTCTGCTGGATCAGACCAAGAGATTAAGTTGTCCAGCAAACTGTTTTCCATATTGGCCAGCCAATCTAATATGTCACAGAGCAACTTCTTTGGTTATGTTAAATCATGGTACTTAACTAGCCAGCCAAATCCATCACCTTGACAAATGAAGCTCCCATCCTTTTCATTCTACCCTCACAGACCGAGGATCTCAGGTTCTGGAAGGGGACCCAGGGTTCCGTCCAGACTGACCCCCCAAAAAGAACTCATAACAATTCATTTCTTTCCTCTGTTTTCAGTCCCCAACTTTCAGCACAGTTTTTTTTTAAGTAAAAAATGAAGATGCATAAGCAATCAAAAGTGATATTTTCCTTGTGTAAGTAATTATGTCCCTTGTTATTTCTTTGTAAAGTAATGTGTGTTCATTCCTCTCTCCAACTCCTCCTCTCTCACTCCTCCTCTCTCTTTTAGTATGCCCTGGAAGGTATATATTTCTGCTTAATTTTGTTTAGAAATTTGAAAAGCAAGCGAAAAGCGAGGCAATGATTATAGACTTTATTTTAAGAGTTTGATTTTGGTTTCCCTCTGTTCTTATATCAAAGATAAAGTGGAAGCAGTGGTGTCATGTTCAGGTAATGAGATTTTATATTAAAAAGAATAAATTAAGTGTGGGAAGCCGCTGGCGGGGAGGCTGTGGAAAGCCCTTTCTAGCTCACTAAAATGGGGGCGGGGGGGGGGGGGAGAGAAAGGACTTTATACATTAATGTAGCAAGCATCAGGAGTTATTAGGTACTGAGAGCCAAAGCTCAAAGGGATGTCAGGTGCTTCAAAAGTGAAGGCGCATTCTGTATTGTTTATATTTAGAAGCGGTGAGGGCTCCCCCTTGGAATATTTCACCCACATAATTTAAAATAACACACATACTGTACATACACACCCCTATCAAATGTGCTAGAGAAGACAGAAAGTAGCTGGTGCTAGATGAAAAAACATGTTCCTCTTGCAAACTTAGGGTCTCGTCAGACCAGTGGTTGTTTTTTGGGCTAGTGTATTCTGTAGCATGTCATTGATACCTATAACAATATAATAGTTGTTACATTAAATCAGGGGTAGCCAACCTTTTTATACCTACTGCCCACTAATGCATCTTTCTTGATGGTAAAATTTCCTTACTGGCCACCAGTGCTCGATGGAAGGAGGATTCAGCTTGTGCCATACAACCCCCTACCGCCCACCAAGAACCCTGAAACACCCACTAGTGGGTGGTAGGGACCAGGTTGACAACCCCTGCATTAAATGAAGGAGGCATAGAATTGGCCATTGTGAGTGCAGGGGCACAGGACAGCAATTCAATTAGGTGAAAGCACTGCAGATCAAAATGCGAAGGCGCTTGAAGAGAGAGACAGTATATAGGTGTTTCTACTGTAATGCTAGAAGCCTCCAAGCTTAGACGGGCAAAACGGAGTGCTTGGTCTTAAATGAGGGCATTGATATAGTGGGTATAATGGAAACCTGGTGGAATAGAGAGAACCCATGGGACACAGTGATCTCCAGATATAAATGTTATAGGAAGGACAGGGAAGGATATGCCAGAGGTGCTGTCACTCTGTACATTAAAGAGGGTCTTGAGCCTAGCAAGCAAGAAATCCCAAAAGGGATCAAGAGTGATTTAGTAGTGGGGACATCTCATCCCTCTCATCAAAACACTCGAGGAGATGTAGAGATGAAGACTGAAATCAAGGAAGCATCCAAAAGAGGAGACGTTGCAGCAGTGGGTGACTTAACTACTCTCACACTGATTGTCTACAACTGTGTTCCAGTCATGAAAAAGAGATAAAATTTCTGGATACCCTATACTGTGATTCCACCCCCACCCTCTACCCCACATAGCAAGGCAGCAATCCTATAGCGAGATCCATTGGGATGAGTGGGGTTAGGATCCAGCAGATTTTGGCTGAGCCAAGAGGTTCTGGACCGAGCTGGGCTGTATCCGTGTAATTCCCCAGCCTTGGTTCAGCTGGAGATATCACCCTGTGTATCACTCTCGTCCTCCCTCAGTCAGGATCTAGCTGGCTGAGGTGAGCCTTTTTAATTTCAAACCAGCATAAGTCCTGAAAAGCAGATATTGCAGGAGTAGAGAGAGGTGGCTTAGGCTAGATCCTAAACCTAGTCAGCATGGTCACGTGACCTGGCTACCTGGCTTAATTTACTGGCAAAGCAGTGGTGTGACTGAAATTCCATTTAAAGATTTGTTTTCCCTCTGCCAGGCTTAGGCCAGCTCAGCCAGCAGTAACGTGCTCTAGAATGGAGTTTGGATCTGGTATACTTTACCCTGTCTTAACTTTACAGCAGCTTTTTGTGTATAGTGCTGCCCTGCTAAATAGTTTTTTTTAAAAAGTCCTCTTCCATGCACTCTTCAATTGCTTGTCTCAGAAATTTATTTTGCTCTAGAAAACAGCTCTGGCCTTGCTCTTTCTTTTCTGTGTCTATTTAAAACAAAAAACCCTGCCGAACATGGTCATTTTTTTAAAGGAAAAGGAAAAAGAAAAAGTGGGGGAATGTTAAAGAAAACAGTGTGACATTTTTCTTTAATGGCTGATTCTTTTTTAATGTCAGCTACATTTTTTAAAGCGCGAGGCCTTGGTTGTAAGTAGCCTCAGCACTGCCACTGTACATCAGCCTGTGCTATTTGATCATTAATTTATCACAGTTCTAGCGGTTTGTTTGACAGGTGATAGTGCTTTCATCTAATGGCTACACAGCAAGCGTGTGGTACACTAAAGCGGCGATGCCACTGACAAGACTTAGCATTCAGCAGACAACAGCCACTTTTGCAGGTCTCTATTGATTTCCTGAAATCATTGTAAAGCTACGGAACTACTCTGGATAATGAGTGCCGATTCAGCTGGTCTTGATGTAGTCTTTTTTTTAACTAGTTTTATCATGGGGTGTATTATCTGGATGCTATTAATAAATGGTGTGTGTGTGTGTGTGTGTGTGTGTGTGTGTGTGCTGGACACATTTTTAGGGCCTGGACAAACTTTTGAATATTCTAAAGTTCAGCCCCAATTTTATTTTATTTTATGGGGGGGCAGGGATACAAAGCAAAAGTGAGGGTGGCCACCTCCCTTTTGTATTTCATGAAGATGAGGATGGGGCAAAAAAAATCATTGGTGTTCCTCCAGTGAGCCACCATCTTTAAATAATTAAGAATGCCCTTTGAACCAAGTTGTTACATAACATTACACCAGGGCATTACTGGGATTTAAATATGGCAGCGGGAAGCACAGGTGGAGCTGGGAGGAGGAGTTAAATTCCTACTCCACCCTTAATCTTTGCCCTAGCCACTCCCCCAAATAGCCAATATGGCCATATATTGCAAGGGTGTGAAACCTCTCTGGGCTGCAGCTGAGCAATAATGTGAATCAGGGTGATTTTGCTCCTGCCTGAGATGAGCTGTTATGTCAACCTTGCCACACTGAATTGGATCAAGGTACCTGCAAAGGTCTCTTTTTCTGTACTGTACTCTACTTTTCTCTTTATTTTTTCCATATCTCTTTGTTTTTCTGCTCTATGTCCATGCACTTTGCAAGAAGTGAAGTTGTCCAAAATTTGTCTGTTGAGCGCTGAAGACCTCTGGGTGATTTTGTAGTTGTTAAAGTAGAGCAGCAGGGGAACCAGAGACAGCTTTGGGGCTGTCTTGCTTTTCAACAGATTGAGCTCTAGACAAAAAATCCAAAACTTCCCAACCTGATCCAGCTAAAATGAGTTGTGTGTTAAGTTATGTTGAAAGCAAGAGGACTTAGAATAAATAAGTTGGTTTCAATGGGGCTTAATAACTAGCTGGATTGGAGCCTCTCAAGTTCTAGTTTAGATGAGTCTGCCAATTTTTGCTTCTCTCTTTTCCATTTTATGCATATTTCATTCATCCTATTTCCATTTCCAGGAAATCCTTTCCAGTTTTGTTTCCATTTTTCTAAAAAACAAAAACAGTATTCACAAAAATTGTATTCATTTCTGTGGAAATTTCTCATAATTTCTTTGCAAGAAATTTCCCTTAATGTTTTGTCATTGTTTTTTTACCCGTGTATGTGTGTTTGTACCCATTTTCCTACTACACGTTTGTGTGTACATATCTGTTTAGAGTATACACCCCAAAATGAGTAATAAATAATAAAATGAATAATAGTTCCAGAAGCCATCTCTGTTCCATCACTCATCACTACAAGACTGCTTTGTTCAAATGTAAAGGAAATAAACACACTTATAACATATAGAAATCCTCCATACTGAAAGCTTGTTCTTTAAAGTCTAAAGCTCTGGCAAACTCATTAGCATGCTGGTGACTTCTGCTCACTGAAAGTGAGGAGGATGAGAATCTAATATTCCTAAGGATAAGAGGGGAGGGGGAGGAACACTTGGCATCTATTCCTTCGCTTCCAAGGTTTAAATTTTTTCTCTCTAGAACAATGCCAAAAAAGCTTTTTTCACACATTAAGGGAGTATAATATTGCCACTTACAACCTTCCTTTTTATGATTCTGTGTCTTTATTCTGGAGTCATCTACTATATATTTTGGAAAGTGGTTTGTCTGTCAGTTTTGTTTTTATAGTTGTTAGCTGCCTTGAGGGGGTAATACACATATGTAGGTAGGTATATGTTATGGCATGCAATAAACAGAAAATTTGATTCAGGCCCTGATTCAGCACTTTAGAAAATAGCCCATCTAAAGCACTTCAGAGTCCAGGAACTGGTGAAGAGAAAGGAAGGTTCTGTTTCCCCTATTTAGTATTGCATAATTTTAAAATCTGCTGTAACTCCCTTTTTTGGCAGAAGTTGATTGAATTTGCAGGCACAGTAGCCCTTCCACAGTGGATAAAGTTGGACAGATTACTGGCAAATATGTCTCAGAGGTCCTGTTCTAGGTGCTCTTAAAGTTTGATTTAAAAAAAAAAATGAAAAGAGAACAGTCTATAACTTCTTATTTTTTATAGAAGTAGATGGAATTTGCAGACATGTATTTCAGGAGCATAGCTGCAATACTTTTCCCACAAGGATGGCTTGTATAATTTAGGGGAGGGTAAAAAAAATTAATGAATCCCTTACACTTACCGAGTATTTAGTGAGCAATTGGTCTAAAAATGGCATACTTTAGAGAGGTGTCCCAAAGTAAGAAACCTGAACAATTATGGAGAATTGTGGGAGAATTGTGCTGGAAGTCTTTAAAGTTGATTGGAGAAAGGGGTGTTGAGGGGATAAAAGAGATTTTATATCTTCCCCGTGTTAGCTTTTGTTTTTTGCACTACATACTGATTCAATAGCACTATAAATGTTTGCAAGTTTTATCATATTTAAGTTGATTAAGCCTATTGATTTCAGTGAGTCTCTTCTGAGTACTATTTAGTTGACTACAACCCACTGAAAACAAGAGAAAACATCTGAATTTGCAGACTTGCAACCTTAGCACCGCATGGCCTCAGCATGGAGGGTAACACCAGGTATCACTCAGATACAGCAACTGCAACACTTTATGATGATTCCATCCTCAGTGGCCTGTTACTCCCACTTTCACTACAGAACCCTTTGACTGACATGAGATCAGCTGAAGAAGGCAGATGCAGAAATGTTTTGCTTTAAAACTTTAATAGCTTTGTTATGTTAGTCACTATATGTTAATCACTGTATGTGTGTATGTTATGCATATAGAATTATAAATGCATAGGATTAGTTGTAGTAGTAGTGTATTCTTTTTTAATATTTTTTTATTGGTTTTACATAAATTTATGCACAATAATTATAACCACTCCAAAATACAAAAATAGAAAGGTTATTTCGAACCTTCAGACTTCTTCCCCTCCGTCCATGGGTTCTATTTTTTATCTTTTTCTTTTTTCCTGCATCTTTTACCATTATCAATCTGTTGTATATAATCATAATAACCAAAGTTCATTTCACATTACAAGTGTCGTTGTATCCCTGCCAATGATTTTAACTGTCTAGAGTGGTCTTTTCAGTATATTAAGAAGTTATTCCAATCTTTTAGGAATACTTGGTCTTCCTGGTTTCTGATCTTTCCCATCAGTCTCACCATTTCTCCGTGTTCCATTAGCTTGGTCTGCCATTCCTCTCTGGTCAGTACTTCTCCTTCCTTCCATCTCTGGGATACAAGCATTCTCGCTGCTGTCGTTGCATACATAAACAGTCTTTTTCTTTTCTTTTGGTTGTTTCTCACCTATTATACCTAACAAAAAAGCCTCTGTGGTTTGTTTGTTTTTGACAAAACTTTTCTTTAGCTCATTATATATCATTTACCAGAAAGCTTTAACCACTCCACAAGACCACAACATATGATGGAAAGTACTCTTTCCCTTTACATTTCCAGCACAAATTTGAGCTGGTTCTGTACATTTTCATAATTTTACTCGGTGTTGGATACCAACGGTACATCATTTCCATATAATTTTCCTTCAACGGACAGCAAGCCGTAAACTTTAAATCCTCTTTCCATAACCTTTCCCATGATAAAAGTTGTATGTTATAACCAAAATCTCTTGCCCAGTGTATCATCACTGATTTTACTTCACCTTTTGTAAACCATTCTATAAGTAATGTGAACATTTTTGAAAGTAGTTTCACATTATTTTCCAAAACATTTGGAAAAACATTTTCATAAAGCATTGCAACAGTAGTTTAAAAAAAGAAAAACAGCTGACGAACCTCCTGACCTGGTGTCATACATGGCTGACATCTAGGTTTGGGAGGCAGATCTTGTAGAGGCCACTGGGCTTTACTCCTTTCCTCTCCAACTTACTACTATCAAGTCTTAATTATATTCTTTATGGAAGAATCCATTTGCTTATCCTTCACCACCTATAGCTGCAACACCTCTCCACAACAGATTCTGAAAGCACCTAGATAAGCTGAGTGTTAAGGCAAGTCCTGAGTAAATGTTACAGAGACTTTGCATGAATATTATGAAAAGAACCTTATTCACTAAGGAGACATTTCACATCTAGGCCTACAGCTTTCCAGACAGAAGAGAGTGATAAGGAACATGACCTACTCCAAGTGCCAGAGACACACTTGACAGGGTGAAGAATGGAACAGGTGAAGAGAAGGTAGGGCTTCCTTATTGCAATGTTAGCTTTGTTTCTGGTTGATGAATGGCACTGTGATCCACCTCTTTAGCACTTCCACCTCTGTATAAACCTGGGAAGACTGTAGGGTGTTTCAAGTGTGGATCTTAGACTTGTGAGTATAAGCCAGAGGGCCAAGGATAACCTTTCAAGTACGTGTCTAGGTGGCACTTCTGACTAGTGAACAATGGCAGGTTAAAGGTCCTTGTATGTATTTACAAAGCCCTGAACAATTTAGATCCAGGGTACTCAGGGGCCACCCTAACCCTCACATCCCAGCTCAATCACAGAGATCATCTGCAGGAGTAGCATTGGCCATTCCCCAGGTAAAGGGACCCCTGACCTTTAGGTCTAGTCGTGACCAACTCTGGGGTTGCGGCTCTCATCTCACTTTATTGGCCGAGGGAGCCGGCATACACCTTCCGGGTCATGTGGCCAGCATGACTAAGCCGCTTCTGGAGAACCAGAGCAGCACATGGAAACGCCATTTACCTTCCCGCCGTAGCGGTACCTATTTATCTACTTGCACTTTGATGTGCTTTCGAACTGCTAGGTTGGCAGGAGCAGGAAAGGAGCAACGGGAGCTCACCCCGTCGCAGGGATTCGAACCACCAACCTTCTGATCGGAAAGTCCTAGGCTCTGTGGTTTTACTCACAGCGCCACCCGCATCCCTCAGTCCCCAGGTACGTGAGGCTAATTTGAGATTGATATGAATGTGAGCCTTTAGTGTCACTGGCCCACTCCGGTGGAATGCTCTTCCAATAGAGAGTCAGCAGGTGCCTTCTATTTTAGCCTTTATTTTTTCAAGTGTGGATTTGAGCCTTCTGAGTGTAAACCAGGGATGACAGGAGTTTTAGGCCAACCACATCTGGGGACCTAAGATTGAAGAACACTAGTGTCAGACCCTCCAAGTGTTCCTATTTTCCAGGGATGTCCCTGAGTTAGAGAAGCCATCCCGGTTTCTGATTTGATCCCAAAATGTCCCACTTTTCCTTAGGATGTCCCTATTTCCACTGGAGAAATGTTGGAGGGTATGGAGTTATCCGACCCCTGAGCTGTCTAAAGGCAATCCTGTATAGGGAAGTTTTTTTAATGTTTAATGTTTATTATGTTTTATTTGGAAGCTGCCCAGAGTGGCTGGGGCAACCCAGTAAGTTGTGTGGGGTATAAACAGTAAAATTATCATTATGGAATGGGACATCCCTATTTTCATCAGATACATTTTTTAAAAAACAAAATTTTGTTTATAGTTCTCATCTGTATACATTTCAATAATTTTACAAAATTTATAACATTTCAAACAATTCAGCTTCCTTCCTCCTCTTTAGGCAGTTCCTTAAATCTGTTTTATCATTTCCTGAATAGTCAAAATTAACTTCTGCATTTATTTATTTATTTATTTTAATTCTATATTCTCTTTAAAACTGCAGGTTATTACAATAATCATGCCAATATCTTTATCTGTTTACAATTTGTTTGTAAATATTCAATAAACCATATCCATTATTTTATAAAAAGTGTGTTACCTTGATTTCTTATTCTTCCGGTAAGTTTCGCCATTTCTGCATATTCCAAAAGTTTTTGTATCCATTCTTTTCTCGTTGACACCTCTTCTTCTTTCCATTTCTGGGCAAGTAACATTCTTGCAGCTGTGGTTGCATACATAAATAGGTTTCTATACTGTTTAGGTAGTATCCCGAGCTACAATCCCGAGAGGAAAGCTTCTGGGTTTTTTTTACAAACGTTATCTTAAACATCTTTTTAAATTCATTATGTATCATTTCCCAGTAAGCTTTAACCTTACAACAGGGCCACCACATATGATAAAAAGTACCTTCTTTCTCTTTACATTTCCAGCACTTATTCAGTTTTGATTTATACATTTTTGCTGATCTGCTAGGTGTTAAATACCATCTATATATCATTTTCATATAATTTTCTCTTAAAACATAACATGCTGTAAATTTTATATCCATATTCCATGATCATTCTCACGCTTCTGTCTCTATACAGTGGTACCTTGGGTTACATACGCTTCAGGTTACATACGCTTCAGGTTACAGACTCCGCTTACACAGAAATATTACCTCGGGTTAAGAACTTTGCTTCAGGATAAGATCAGAAATCGTGCTCCGGCAGCGCGGCGGCAGCAGGAGGCCCCATTAGCTAAAGTGGTGCTTCAGGTTAAGAACAGTTTCAGGTTAAGAATGGACCTCCAGAATGAATTAAGTACTTAACCCAAGGTACCACTGTATTATGACCAATGTCTATTGCCCAATGTATCACTGAAGATCAACAAAGAAATGTTGGAGGGTATGTGGTGTAGACAATATTGAGCTAGATGGACCAACGGTCTGTTTCACTATAAGGAAGCTTCCTAAGTTCCTTTGTTGGAGTGTGTGGTTTGTATTGTTCTGCTTTAATTTGTTACATTTGAGACTAAACATTCTGGATCATCTTCTCTCAGTTCTTCTTTGCTTTGTCCTTTGTTTGCTTTGGCTCAATCCCATTTTAGCAGCATTAATTGAGGGTAACATTCTCTAGTTTGCTTCCCAGCACAGAAGCCTCATCAAAATAGGTTGTTCAGTGGGGCTGTGTTTACACCCTCATTGTCTCTCCATTCTCTTTTCCCTCCCTTCTGCAGACTCCTGTGTCATTATTACACTCTAATTTGGAAACCTTTTGTGGTACCTTTCCAAAGTCTCTTGTGCTGAAGTAACCACCTGTGACTGTTTGTGACTAATTACAAGTTAAGCTCCTGATGGATGTCCTTATAATGAATTTAGAATTTCTGCTGCTCTCCATGAAGAGAGTTGTGTGGGTTTTTTGTGGGGGGGTATGATCTCTTTTCATTTTTTATGGGGATGCTCCAAAAATGAGAAAACATTGCCCAAAGGAGCTTTCTCACTTTTCCTTACACAATGCATAAACAGCAAGTTTTGTTACACTATGTATTCACTACATAAGGCTTTAAAATAATCAGAACACACACACACACACACACAGACAATTCACCAGGAAAGCTTCAGGGGCTAAGTCCCAGTTTCTTCATTACGAAAGCTGGAGAGGGGGAGTTAAACTGTTGTTTTATTTTATATTTGCAGAGGTTGCATCCACAATACCTTTTGCTTACAAACAGGAATATTGAGTGGCCTGTACTGGTTATTACCGGCAGTAAGTGGCTTTGCTTCCATTCTCTCCTTTCACTTTTCTTGCAGTTTTTGGGTCCTGTTGTGCATTCAACTTCTGAAAGTCTTAAATGGCTCAGGACCACAATACCTCAAGGACCACCTCTTTCCTTTTGAACCAACCAGACCCTAAGATCACCTTCTGAGGCCCATCTCCATGTGCCTCCTCAACAAGAGGTCTGGAGGGTGGCAACTCGAGAGTGGGCCTTTTCTGCAGTGGCTCCCTGTTTGTGGAATACTCTCCCCAGGGAGGTTCACTGGGTGCCTTCATTATACACCTTCAGGTGCTGGGCAAAAATGTTCCTCTTTAACCAGGCCTTTGGGGTTGATCATTATCCAGTGCCCTCAGCTGAAATTAATCATCCTTGCCTTTTCAAACTGACAGGCTCTCTAGCTATCTTCGCACAAGACTCAGACGCAGTTAAAGGCATCGCCTTTAGTCCTGGGTGTTCATCATAACATATTGAATGCAGTGTCTGTTAACAGCGGCACTGTTTATATTGGGAAGTCTATGCAGACAGAAACCCCTTTTAAAAAGAGGACAACAGAGTTTCTGAGCTTCACCTCATCCCTTGCATTTCATTATGTGAGATAATTATGAAAGACAGACAAGAGCAGTAATTATTGCCTGTTATTTTCCCGCCGATGAAGCACCAATTGATGTGTTTGGATTTTGTTTTCTTTTTATTTGCTCTCTGTTAGTTAAAATTCCTTTGTATGCCGAGTTCCTAAGAGGCTTGCAACGAGACAAATATGTTGGGCTTTGCATTCTTCATTAAAATGTTTTTTTGTTTGTTTTTTTATGATGAGTGTCCAAGTATCCCTAGTGAATGAAAATGACATAATTTGCAAATACCCAACAGGAGCAAGACCTGGTGTCTGCTAGGGATTTAAAGATGTCTTTTTCTATATTTAATGCCTTTGTGACAGAGAAACAATGTTTAAAATGTCAACTTCCGGGGGGGTTGTGTGTATGTGTGTGTGTTCATAATTATGGCTTCTATCGTGCCCAGCAGCAGCTCAGCAGAGTTCAAATTTACATAGTAAAGTTTTGTGTAACCAAACAAACATCCCCTAGTCTGGATGCATCTGGGCGGCCTCCACCCAGCACTTAGCCTGCCTACAGATGAATGTTTTCTGCCTTCTCAAGTTTACATAAATAGCTGTAAATTCCTATAATTAACTGAGGAGGAAAAAAGTCATTCATTGGGATTGAAACAAAGACATGTTTGTTTATCACTCTCATTGGCGTCCCCAACTCATAACATTGGTGTCAGCCAATGTTTTTGGTTTTGTGTTAAACAAAGCAGAAACATCCCAGAGTGCAATGCTGCCAGTGACCCAACAGGCCACCGAAAAGAGGAATGGAACAATCCTGACATATTATTAAGAATGCTCTTTTCCCTCCCTCCCTCCCTCCCTCCCTTGCTCTGTATCTCTGCTACTCATGGAGGGATGACCTGTCTTTCTGACAGGCAGAAGTTAGAGCAAAATGATGAAGCTTTCTGCAAGTGTGTGGGGCGGGGGGGGAGCCAATAAATGATGGTTTCCTCAGAGACTTTTCCTTGTCCCATTTTCGTAAATAACTCAGTGGGCAGGGCAGGCTTATTAATCATTTTATTTTCTCTGTTTTATACTCCCCACCCCTCCCTTCAAGAAGGAGCCTGGAGCTATTTCCAATGTAGGAAAAATTAGCAGGGGGAAAGGGGTTCTTAAAACATGTGCAAATAATTCAGATGCATTGGTTGATTATTACATTTAAATCCCACCTTGTACAATGTCCTCATAACAACCCTGAGAGGGAGGGTAGGATAACAGGCAGCAACTGGCCTGTGGTCACCTGGTGAGTTTTGTGGGTGAGGAGGAAATTGAACTCTGGTCTTCCAATTCCTATTCCAACATCTAACCACAATACCCCACCGGCTCACAATCAGCTTATTAAATACAGTGGTACCTTGGGTTACAGACGCTTCAGGTTACAGACTCCGCTAACCCAGAAATAGTACCTTGGGTTAAGAACTTTGCTTCAGAATGAGAACAGAAATCGTGTGGCGGCGGTGCAGCAGCAGCAGGAGGCCCCATTAGCTAAAGTGGTACCTCAGGTTAAGAACAGTTTCAGGTTAAGAATGGACCTTCAGAACGAATTAAGTTCTTAACCTGAGGTACCACTGTACCAGCAGTTGATATACATAGGACAGATAACTTTGCATAAACTTTTTAAATATTGCATTTTTAATTGCTATAACCCCGTCCCCTGGGACTTGATGGGGAAGGGTGGGTAAGAAATTGATGAAACAGCAACAAAATTTCCATCTGCTGCTCCACCCACTTTTAGGGTTGTCATATGTCTGGGTTTTCCAGAAATGATGTCCAGGGGCAATTTGCAAAACACGGGAGTTTGTCCTGGATTTTTGGCAACATACAATTTAAGGAATTTTTTTTTAAAAAAAAGCTCAACAATGTGTCCGGATTTTCACTTCTTGAAATATGGCAACCCCACCCACTTTTGCCTCTGCTGGCATGTGGGCTCCAGCAGGTTTCCCAGAGTGTAATGTGGCTCACAGTATGAAAAAGCTTCCTGTCCGGATAGGTGCTATATTTCCACCATTACTAGGAACAATTGAGAATATGAAGATGCATTTTGACTTCATGCTCTTTATAAAATTAAACAAAAATCAGTAGGCCAGGAGTTTGCATTGGAGTTACTTTCTCTCAAAACCATGGTTTCCACATTAAAACTTTTGAATTTCCTTAAACTCCATTCATTTCTTGCCATCTGCCTTTGATAGAAGGCCTTTGGCCATGAAGACTTTTTAAAGCTTGCAAGGAACATTTCTCACTGACTGGTATTTAAACGCCTTTGTGACTTTATGTACATTGTCCTTGTGCCATGGACCATTATGGCAGGCTCATTAAAGAAAAAGTACCGCGATTAATTCAGGAAAATTGGACACCAGGGCTTTGATGAAACAGAATTGTATTGCTGGCATCTGAGACTCTTCCGTACAATTTTAGTGTGTGATATTTTTAAACTGACTTCCTTCCTATTCTATATTCTCCTGCTCTGTTTTCATTACTCTTCTGGTGACCTCAGTACTACCTAAATACCCCAAAAGACTAGGTGAACTGTGCTTAAATTTGAAGTGGCTGAAATTAGAAACAGCCACTTAGGAAAAGTGGCATGTTAACAAAGCAACACCGATTACGTCCAAAGCATCTATATTTTATACACAAGTGACACTGCAAATGTCTTGACCCTTTAGTCTGTATAATCAGCAAATCTAACAGCAGCTAAAATGAACTTAAGGGGATAGAAAACTTCCATCAAATCTCCTCTCTCTCTTGCAACAGAATTCCTGGAATGTGTCTCCATAGTCCTAGGTGCTAAGAAATTTGTCCTAAGGGCAGGACTATGGCTGAGGAGACCTGTCAACAAAGTGTCTTTCTGCGGGCCCTCTCCTATAACGATAGCCCTATAATGTGGACCCTGAAGAACTTACCCTGTTGGGACACAGTGGCAGGCAGCTCACAGCTGCCATCTTTCTTTCTGACAGTGAGATGTTGAGTGGTTCCATGCATTGTGAGGAGTAATGACCACCACCACGAAAAAAAAACATGGCACCCACCTGTAAAAAAGGCATCATGTTATGAGGAATCAGCCACTTCAGCCTACAATGCCTCATAATGACTGGGTGTCTGCTGTATTGTCAGAAACAAAGATGGTGGCTGTAATCCACCCTCCCCATAGGAACATTTTGGGTTTTATTAAAATGGCCCCCAGTAGACCCTGCTGGAGCAATGGGGCCCTAGCAGCTGCCTGAAAATGCCACCCACTGATGCTGAGACTTTTCCTACCCCAGTGTATTCCAAACTGGTGATAGGTGAGCACAGTTAGAGCACAGTTACATTATGAATTAAATTCAGAGACACACTGCTATTCTAATGCCTAAACAGAGTTCCATTTAGAGTGTGTGGCAGTAAGGAAGAATTGCTCAGCTTCAGTAGTCCACCCTCTATGTTTCTGCATGATTCACTGGTAGAAGGTGAGCTCAGAGCAGTAACTTGTACAGAGATACACTGGGAAACATCATCTGATGCTTCCACCTTCCTATAAAATGGAGAGGCATGGAAGAGGCTCATGGCACACCAACACAACCACCTAGAATGAGTGCTCTAAATGAGCAGATGTTCTACAACTGCAGTAGCCCTTGGAATAACTATATCTTCCATAGGTATGGTTGGGGGAGAAATTCAATTCATTTCATATTTAAAGGTGACCTTCCAAAATTTATACTCTCCAAAGCAATATGCATACCAAAACACAGCTATCCTTCCAAATTTGCACTTCAGCCAACCAGTGTGTACGAAGATGCAGATATTAGGTTGAGATGTGCATAAAAATGCAGGTATATTAATGAAAATGTTGTACAAAAATGCATTATATTGGGGAAATTGCTTTGCAAAAAAAGGTGCATATTAGATGAAAAAATGCATACAAACTTGTATATTAGCAGCATTTTAGTGTGATTATCTTCTGAGCCCTCATAATTTTTCAAAAATAAAATAAATCACAAACCTTTGTGGATATATGAAGAACTGAATTTAAGTGTGAAAAAATGAGAAACTGGGAGAAACCAAAAGAGACAGATTTGCCCATCCCTATGTAAGTGGCCACCACTCAACACCCAGCTAAGTTAGGCCTTAAAGATAAGCAGGGTTGCCCCTTGCCCTATCTCATGAGACCAATGAGCTGCAGAGATGAGCAAGAGCAGGAATGAGGAACCTGTTGTCCTCCAAACATTGTCAGACTCTGACTCCCATCATCCCCAACCAGCAAGACCGGAGGCTGGGGATGATGGGAGTTGGAGTTCAGCAACATCTCGAGAGCCATTCCTGGACTTGAAGATGAAGCAATGATCTAAGTCACTATAAGGCCGTTTCATATGTCCCAACAGGAAGAAAATGTCCCTAACAAGCTATTAAGGAAGCAGCAACAGGAGAAATGCAGTTGAATTTGGATAAGAGGGCTTTGACTGTGCTTTGTTGTTTTCACCCAAAATGCAGTTATGCACAATGAAGGGATCAACTGTCACCTCTCTGCCTCTGTTTGGGAATTCGTTTCCCATTTCCTTGCATGCTTGTGCCCTTCTAATTTCATTTCCAGCCATTTGCATCTTAGTAACCGCGTCTGTTTTCTTTGGCACCAAACTCTTCCCAAACCTCTTTTCTATAAAACTAAAAATACCCCACTGTGCCGTAACCACTTCATTACCCCCATGCAACAAAAGCTGCTGCTGTAACACCGGAAAATACACTGAGGTATTCATTACAACTTTGTCTTCTGCCATAATATCATGCAAAACAAAACACACACACACACAATTGAGAACCTACAATTAAAATGATGGTAGGTGTACTGGCAGCTGCCTCTGAGCGAGGATTTTAATAATACATTAAAACCTTTATTTTGGATCTTTGCAAAATAGAGAATTACAGCTGTACAAGGCTACTGGTACATCACTCGGAGTCAAGGGAGGAAACCTTGCCTGGCAGCAAAATTGGGAGTGAATTGCGACATCTCTGCAGAGCATCACTTTTGTGATCCCTTTAATCCAGGTAGAAGAAAACAGCATTGAACTGAAAAATGACATCTTAATAAGCTTATATTTACTATTGATTTTTATCGTGCCCTGAAGAATCCTGTTTAACATTGTTGTGCATAAATGAAATTGCTGTTTCACTAATGTGTGAGGGAACTAACTCCATGTCTTGGGAAGAGAGCATGTGTTTTATTATTTCTAATCCAATTGGGTTGTGACAATTCTGTCTCTCCCTGTGTTTCCCCAAAGCAACCACCCTCATTTTCCAGATGTTAGGAGCACAGGAAGCTGCTAGTCAGACCACTGGTCTATCTAGCTCAGTATTTTTCCCAGGGGGGACTCTCCTGGATTTCAGGGTTTCTCCCAGACTACCTAGAAATGATGGGGACTGGACCTGGGACTTTCTGAGTGCAAAGTCAGGTGCTCTACCCAGGTTCTCTACCACTGCCCCAAAAGAAGCATAGCTTCACTTGAAGTCCCATCCAAAAGGCAACAGATTCTGTGAACTGCCCTGAGACCTCTGGGTATAAGGTGGTATATAAATTCAATAAAAAAATAAACAGGTGGGGAAACTGATGTCTAAACTGAGGTTGTCAAGCACCCCCCCTTTTTTTTAAGTACGAAGTCCCCAGTTCCTTAATAGTATACTCATGGTCAGAAGGCTGGTTTACCCTCTGGGCCAAAGACGTTTTTTAATAAAATTTATTGGTGAGGAATTAATAAGGGAATCCCTTTTCCCGCTTGGGGGTGTGTGTCTTACTACCATGAGAGGATCCAACTGGACAAGGAGGGAGAGAGGCAGGTAAGAGAAGGGGAGTCACGTTCTCCTGGGCTGCCCAGTCCACCAGGGGGACGCAACACTTGCCCTGCCCCGGCAAAGGCAGCCCATGCTATGCCACTGCTGCTGTCTATGCAGTGACAGTAAGAGCTGTTCGGCACTGGAATGGATTGGCATAGAATGTAGTAGACTCTCCTGCATTGAAGGTCTTTAAGCAAATATTGGATAGCCATTTGTCAGGGATTCTTTAGCTGTATTTCCTACATTGCAAGGGGTTGGACCACATGACCCTTGAGGTCTCTTCCACTTCTACGATTCCCGTCAGCTCCATTCAAGATGCCCTTGATCCAGGGTTATGGGAATTGTAACCCAATACCTCTATAGGGTACCAGGTTGGGAAAAGCTGGTCTATACTGACTGGCAGCTTCTCTTTACAATTTCTACCGGATCTTTTTTTCCAGCACTGCCTGAAGATAGCAGAGACTGAGCCTAGGACCTCCTTCCTGAAAGGCATGTGCTACACCACTGAGCTACACCCCTTCTCCATAGTCCTGCCTGGTTGGCTTTCCTCCATTTACTAAACCTTAAGCTGCACTAAGCATATATATGGTTGCTGGGCAGAGAAGACTTTATAGCCCACCTTGATCCCTTGGGTTAGGATGCATTATAAATCTAACTTACTAAATAAATGTGTCACTTAGCCATGCTTTCAATCATATCACAAGTGCTGATTTCTCTCAGTTCATGAAGACTTTCCACTCTCCACTTCTTGACATCATGCTCTGCTCTAGAAAATATTTGTGGGTTTGCCAGGCCAAAACTGGGCCTGACATAAATGGCCACAGTCCCAAGAGATCCCTTTGACTATGCTTTATCTTTGCGAAGGGAGAAGGGACTGCACTTAAAAGAGCCAAGGAATATTGAGATTGCTCCCCTAGGCATAGGCAAGTTGGTGAGAGCTTCTTTGGAAATTGCAGAAATATTGGATGGGGCATTTTCGAATGTGGATTATGTCATGTGTTCAGGGACTATTTAAACAAAGCAATATCAACAATCATTCCCTCTCCTGATCTTATAAATAAGCATTCAGGGAATCCTTATGATGATGAACGCTTGACAGGGGAGGCTTGTAACAGCCTACTTCTTGGCCTACTGCAAATTATCCTTTTAAACCAGAGTTGGCATAAATGAATTGCTAACACATTTGACCCTTTGCGTCTCCTAAAAAGCTTGCCATTAAGGTCTGGAACAAGCAGGCCAGTAGCTGTGCGTAATGGCAGATAACTAATTGCTTGCGTGAAAAATATACTCTCCTAAAGGGGCTTGAGGTTCCAAAGCAGGTCAGAAGTCAGAGGGATGCTCCCTTTGTCACGAACAAAATAATTCTAGCAAAAGCCACCACTCCTTCCAAGCACAGCTGCTGCAAGAGCTACTGTAGGCCAAGATATTTTGCTGCCTGAAGCCAAGGAAAGATAGTGCCCACTTCTATTTTATGCACAAAAGTCAACTACCCTAGCAGATGAATCTTATAGCAACCACTGTGTTGGTGGTGCAAAATCCTACTCTGCAACTAGAGAGCCCCAGATTAGCTTAGATGGTGGAGGGCAGGTCACAAAGCACACTATTCTCCAACAACTTGCCACCATACCTTCATCCCCTGAAAGCAACCTCTTCCCTCTGCTTAATGTTAGAGCTGGCCCCAACATGTTATCCTAAACAGTGGCGTAGCGTGGGTTGTCAGCACCCGGGGCAAGGCAAGTAATTTGCACCCCCTAACCCATGGATTTTGTGCCCCATAACCCGTGGAGCGAGCCCCCCCCAGATGTTGCGCCCGGTGTGGCCGGCCCCCCCTGCACTCCCCACGCTATGCCACTGATCCTAAAACATGAATACAGGGTGGGGAAGAGCTTATCCTTCACAGTTGCTGCAGAGAGCAATGTCAGTGTTGCAGATCTGGAACTGGGAAGCTCCTGGGCTGAAGGTTGGAAAATAACCTAGTGAGCTAACGTGGCCTGATATTCTTCAGAGATCTCAATCTAGGTATTCCATTTAAAAAATCCATGGATATCAACTATAGCAGAGAAATTTGGTTCCATTCACATTTGAAGGTGAGCCTACCCAATCTGCACTTTCTGAAACAACATGCCATCTGAAACTCATCCATCCTTCAAAATTTGCATTAGTAATTTCTGCAGTAGATTCTGCAGCTCTCCTGCCAAGCAATGTGTACAAAAAATGCATGTAGTAGGGTAAGGTGTGCACCCAAATGCATATATTAGTGAAAGTAGCATACACACACACATGCATTATTTTAGGGGAAACTCTTTTGCAAAAATGAATGCATTAGGCAAAATTGCATACAAATGTGTATATTAGGAGAAATCTGCACAAAAATGCTGTTGAATTTTCAGGAGGCCTGATGTGGAAATTATATTGCCTTTGTGACTTTTTTCATATTATTTCTTTCTTGAAAACTACCCTGGGAATGCATAATGAAGGCTGGTATAGAAATCCCTAGAGCTGGGATGGGAAACCTTTTTCATTCCCTTTGGGGCAACCTTCAAGGGGCCACATGCCAGTAGAGGGGTGGGCCAGAGGCAAAAGCAGGCAAAGCGGTGAATGCAGATTTGGCCTTTGCAGAGTAGCCTAGTTTCTACATACACTCACACACCCTTCTCGATCCTCAATCCAGGGAAGCAAGAGGCATCGTCAGAGTTGAAGGATGCATTCCAACCAGGCAAAGACACTCAAGGAGGGCGCAAAGTAGTGAGGAGTATGATCTGGGGAGAGGGGTGTGTGGTTGAGGAGGGGGTATAGTTTGGGGAAAGGCCCCAGGCCCAAATAGAGAGGCCTGGAGGGTTGAATTCAGTCCCTAAGCTTGATATTCCTCCCTATAGACATAGGGCAAAATTAGAGAGAGAAAGAATAAATGCTTAGAGTTTTGCAAACCCAGTCAGTGAGCACATGTTATCCAAGAGAGAAGAGCTTGATGACCCTAAACATGCCCACTCATTTCTAAGTTCAATGGGACTTGCTCTTTAATAAGCATGTGCTTAAGATGCAGTCTTGGTGGGGAGGCTGTACCAGCTCCAAGACCTGAAATTTCTGTTTCTGAAGCAATCAACCTGGCTCTACCCACAAATACTAAATTTAAGGCTACGTGTTTATAAAAGGAAACATTCAAGCATGTTCGTTTATGGTGGTCAGCTGTGTCTCTAAATAAATAAGACCTAAACAATGCCGATGACATTTTCAGCATCGTATCCACCCAACAATTTTTTCCTCCCTGGGCTTTAAGATGGTTTTTTGTTTTCCAGGGTGTATTTTTCCCTTTAAAAAACAAAAAACCTCTATTCTAAACACCTGCCTTGGGACTCCAAATCCCTCTTAATTCATCTCACATTTCAGAAAGGCCACCATTATTACAAAGGTCACATAAAGAACAGGTTGGGCCAGTTTTACAGAAATTTGTTGTTTCTTATTGCTGCTTCTGCTTGGTTGAGTTGCAGTTCATAGTGTTGGCTGCATGCTGGAAATGATGTGCAGGAGAGGATGTCTTGGGGTGCGCCTCAATTGCCTTGTGGTTTAGCATTCTATAGGGCAGGGGTAGGGGAACCCCCAAGCCCCTCTATCTGACTTCAGCCAACCTCCCCACTGCTCTTGCTTAGCACCCAACTTGAGAGTTTTTGCCTCTCTGAAATATGTCCTTGAACTCTGATAATGTCTCTCATTGTCCTGGGTGGTGGATAGAGAAGTGCATCTAGAAACTAGCCTACAGCACAAAGCTTAATTTTACATCCATTACTCTGGCATGTGCCCCCTTCCCAATGAAGGCTGCCCAGAATGGAATGTGGCCCTAGCTGAAAAAGTGCATCCTGCAACAATCTTTTGCAGTGTGGATTACTCCTGTTCAGGATTTCAGCCAGCCAGTTATTATCTTTTCCCAAGATGTTCCATTCCATTCCTTCATCACCCTTGTTTTTCCACTCCCAACAGCCAGTCAGTTGTTGCGGGCAACTGAGCATGCTCAGAATCTTCCTGGCTGTTTTGTGGACCTGGGTGTGTTTCATTCAGTGCCTTCTTTGTAGGGAAAAATGTGCCAGTACTCACCAGGTTCATAGAGATACATCTTCCTCCACCACCTCTCTTTTCATAGGGGTGTATCGCCAGCCCCTCTGTCAGGGAACTGACATCAGCTCAGGGGCGAGAGGAGAAAAGCTGGATGGATTACAGAGAGCCCCCAAAGATTGTGGGAAGAAGCACCTCCTCAGCAGAGGAGAGTAACCATGCCTCCAGTGGAGAGGAGCTTCAGGGCTTGGAGGAGGTGAGGCGGTGCCAGGACACCTTGCCTGAGCAAAGCGGGGAGGAGAGAGGTCCTCCGTTACCCACGCCCTCCCTGCGCAGTAGGCTTCCGCGCCGAGAGGGGAAGCGCAGATTGGGCATCAAGAAACTACTCTGCTGGGGAAGGTTTAAGGACCGCCCACTCCCAGATTCTGCCAGTGAATGAGCGAGCCACGGAATAGTGGCACTCTGCATGGTGAAGGGTTTTTGGCACCAATAACAAGGCTTTACAGCCGACCAGGGAGGCATTTGCCTGATTGCTCTCGAGTAACCCCCTGATATCCTTACACCCTCCCCCAATGTCTGCCACCTGATGAACCAGACAGCCAGCTGCCTGCCCTGCCCTGTCCTCTCACAGAGGCCGGGCTGCACTGCACCTGCACGGCCACCCAGCTGTGCATGTGTGGCTTCACAGAGGCTGCACACACATGCCCCTGAAAGCTCCAGGTCCAGCCCAGCCTAAAGGGTGGAAAGGCAGGTGCCTGCACTGTGGGTGCCTCTGATGCCTTAGCCTGTCGTGGGGCTGGGAAGGGCAAGGGGATAAAACCACTGATGCTTGCCTTTCCACCTAACCAGCCTTTTCTTAGGAACTGGGTGCAGGGGGTGGGGGATGGGGGAAATGGTGTTGGTACCATTGAGTATTGCCAGAAAAAGAGCACTGCTTTCATTCATAGAGGAACCTTGAAGAGAGATTTCCCACATCCTGGTCTTGCATTCTAAACATAAACCCTGAGAAATAGGGAGATTTTGTTTAGAGCTGCCCAACTTGAGGAATGCTGTCTCATGGAACACTCACTCCATTCTCTTGGCCAGATCATATGAGTGAGACCAGCATCAAAATCTGGGCCTGCTCATATACAGATCAAGCCGTTTCCCCATGGCTTGCTCACATTTTGAAGGCAGTAAACTGCACCAACTGTTTGTTTGAATAGGCCGGATGCCTTACAGAAATAGCAGGTTGTTCCTGCCTTATGGCAAGCAGACAGGAGCCCATCAGCTGTTGACAGACAGCAGAGGCTAAATGCAGCAGTGACTGCTGAGGGACTCAACTTCCATTGAGCTGTTTAATCAGTGCTATGAATGAGCTCTGTGCTGATCCTTAAAAATGAGAAGCAAATCTTCTCTCGAAAGCTTCCTGGCCCCCTAGTGCTATTGCTGTTTATTTTTTATTTGGACTCAATATTATCTTTAGCGTTGCTTACAAAATTCTGCTCATCCAACTTCCTACCAGGATTTGGGGATTCTAAATTGCCTGGTCTTGCTTGTGAAGCAGCAATGACCAGGTTAGCAGTCTTCTAGTCCTCCAACTTTTGATTTCTGGACACTGATATAGTCAGTTGAATCAACACATTCCACTGTGGATTTCAAGGCAGGTCCCATCTACACCATGCATTTAAAGCAGTATCATTCTATTTTTAAACAGTCATGGCTTCCCTCAAAGAATCTTGGGAACTGTAGTTTGTTGAGGATCATGTGAGATGTTTGGAGACTCCTATTCCACAGAGCTAAAATCCTCAGGGTGGCTTAAAAATATATTCTTATTCATAGGGAACTCTGGGAATTCCAGTTTTGTGATGGGAATTGTGAAATCCATACTAAAATTATGATTGATTTTCATGAGGACTTATTTTCACATTAGTTTGCATTGAAAATGAATGTGTAAAACTGAGCTTAAGATTGGAAAAAATGAGAAGGGAGAAAGAAACCAAAATAAATTTGCTCATTCCTGTGTCCAGCCTCTGCCTGAAGACCCCAATGAGAGAGTGAGAGATCACCTTTCTTCTAGGCAATTGGTTCCATTGTTGAGCTGCTTGTACCAGAAAAAAGTTTCTTCTCATTCAACCAAAATCTACCCTTCACCACTTCAGCCCATTGGATCAGCACAGTAAAAGAAGCCCAAAAAATGCTTACAAATTTCTACACAAACACACACACCCAAACCCCAAAGCAACTGATCCATTCATGATCTGACTCAGCTTCCTTTGTTCCTGTGAGTATGTAAAAATGCCAGTGATGGCCCTAAGCAGCCAGCAATACCATTCATTGCAGGTCTCTAGCAAAAGCAGAATTCAAAATAAAAACAGCCCTAATGTGTGCATATGCTACAATGGCAAAAAACCTTTGGTTTGACCACAGTAGCACCAGCTCTGTTTTGTCTAGTCTCCAGGTAGCATGTCAGCCATGCACTGTAACATAATTGATGCCTCAAGGTTACTGGCTGCACCTGAGACCCTCCAACCCCCCCCCCCACCTCTCTCCTTCTCCCCAGGCTTGCAAGTAAGTGCTATGTTCAGGACCATAAAATGGATCAAAACCACTTTGGGTGCCACATCGGCAATTGTTTTAAGAAAGCGAGGGGAAAGTTATGAATCTGCCGGCACTAAATCTTGACTCCCAATTGGTTGAGTGTCTGATCGATGCGCAGTAAATCCTTGGCATGCTTAACTGTCTCTTAGAATATAGAACTCATCAAAAGTCATCACCATCAATGTGTCCAGCGATGCTTTAATTCAAAGTTACAACCACCACTGCAACTTCACAGGCAAAGGGGAGCGGAGGTGCAAGGTCTGCGATCGTGCTTCCTCTGGGAAAGCAGCACTAATGTTCAAAAACTGCGAACTCTGACCTGTGGGGAAGACAAGGGAGAGGCTTCCCACCTCCCATCTCTTCCCTTCCTTTGTTAACCAGGTATGTCTTGTTCACCACTTTTTTAAATGTTAACCTGTTTATAACAGAAGTGGCTGGTGGAGGGTGGAATGGTATTGCCCACCTGGCTTCCCAACAGAGAGCTTTTGACCAGATTAGATTGTCTTGTTTGTCTTAGACAAGCCGCTCTGGGAGCCTGTAAAGGCTGAAGATCAGGTAAATAAATAAATAAAAATTGAATAAAATGGCAGCTACTGTGATTTCAGCACCAAGGTGATGCTTGCTTGGCTTACACTCATCTCCTCTTAAGTGTCATAAACAAGCAATCCCAGAAGCAGGTTTGAGTAAGTGAGGAAGGGGAAGGTTGAGAGGATTGGAGTGGGGCCGGGATGGAAGTGGTTGCTTAGATCAGTGGTTCCCAATTAGCTAAGCACTGAGGACCCACTATTTTTCAAAAGCCAAGCCACAGACTCCCTACTTTTGAAAATGTTGATAACTCTTATTTTAGTTACCTTTGCAAAGTGATTTTTGGAATAAATTGTGGAGCGGCCCCTAATAAGCAAAGGATTTTTGGTATACAAAAAAATCCGACTAGGGCTGAGCGATATCTGGTTTTCAACTTTCTTATATATCAGCAGCTAAGCATTGTGATATTCCGATATATCACGATGTCTGAAATTGGAGATCAGGCGTGGGGATGAGGGAAGGAGAAGCCACAGAGATCAGGCGGGTGAGGGGAGAAGAGGAAGCGGAGTTACCTCCATGCTTTGAGTGGGAGGGAGGGGCATGGGGGATGCATCAAGCTACCAACAGTAGGGCAGCCAGCGGTGGCAGCCAGTGTAGATGAACGTCCACTGTGGCTGCTGCTGCTTTCCTGCTGACTGAGAAAAGCTGCTCCACCTCAGTGCCAGGGGAAGGTAGGTCCACGGTGCCTTGAAGTGAGAGCAATCAGCTGTCCTGGTCTCCCTCAGCTTGAGGGAAGGCAGCTCAGATCAGCAGCATTATCGGCTGAGATCATCATGCGATATTGGTGGTACCTTGAAATTGGTTGCCCTGCTCTCCCTCGCATGAGGAGCCATATATTGCTGCATATTGCCAGGTCGAAATCATTCTTACAGTATGTCATTCTTACAGAAATCATTCTTACAGTAAACCAATTTTGACCAATATGTTGAAAATATCACACAGCACTGAAATGGACCAGAAAAATTGTGATATTACCATGCAAAAATGACCAAAATAAATAGTTAGGAGGAGGCAAGGGATGGGACTGTGGACCCCCTGGGGGTGTTCTGTGGACCCCCAGGGGTCCTCAGACCCCTAATTGGGAACCACTGGCCTAGATGGGGTTAGACCTCTGGCTTGCTCTAGGTCCCTACAGCACAGATGGCCACTCAGAGAGTAGGGGAAGGAACATAGCTCAGTGGCAGAGCATGTGCTTTGCATGCAGAAGGTCTCCAGTTCCATCTTCAGTGTCTCCAGATAAGGCTGAGGAAGACTCCTGGAGAGCTGCTGCTGGTCGGTGTGAACAGGACTGGGCTAGATGTGTCTGATTCTGCATAAGGCAGCTTCAAGTGTTCCTGTGACATCAGCCCTGCTTCTGGCTTCAAGGAGATAACTTCAAGGCATGTTTGAGCCTCAGGCACATGTACCCCACTTTCTTCTTCAATAAATAAATGGCTGGACCCCAGTCATCCTATAGATCCCATGACATGATGCCCAACTGATTCCAAGAAAAAGCTTTGAATCTATTCTAGAACTCCCTCCAGTTGATCTTCCCTGCAGACAGACACCTTCGCTGTTCCCTCCCTATTCAGGCTTTGTGAGAGCAGAATGGAGTATGTCATACTCTGCAGATCCAAGTCGCCTTCTTATTTTGGCTTCTTTGGCTGACTTTTACCTGCCTTATCCTCGCACTGCAGCCTCTGCGAGTCTCTCGGGATTTCTTTCGTCTCCTTGAGTTGAGCATTCATGTCTGAGTGAGTTATGCTCCTCTCACTGGTAATTTTGCAGCTTTATTGGATTCCTTCAACTTCACTCAGTAAATTCCAGTGGCTATCAGGAATGGAAGGCATGCAGAGCCCTGATTGAGGATTTTATTGACTCATTGAAGTCTAGATAATGCTGTTTATCCTTTTCCAGCGACAGCACAGGCGTGTGAAGTGCAGCAGCTTAGCTGAGAGTCACCAGCAGAAATCATCAAGCAGCCCCTGCCTCCTCTTTCCAAGACCTCACAACTACTGACGAAAATTGGTATGTAAGCATGTCCTCTCACCATGGATCCCAACAGACGTCCTTTTCATTATGATGACTTGTGCTCATGATGTTATTGCGGAAGTTATATGCAGTCTCACTTTCAATACCGATTGCACTTGCAATACTTTTGGGCTGGACACAACTGCTTCATTTCCAGCAGGTATGTCCTGTAGCTTTCTGCTGAAATCACGTAGGTTTTACTATAAATCATTATACCACAATTTTTTTTATACTAGTTTACTTTTTCTCCCATTTTTGCTACATAGTGCAAGAATGTCTCTCCAAACAGAAACAATAAAATAAAGAATTTTGAGATGCATTGCAGAAAAACTAGCAGGCTGTGTTCAAACCCGCATTGGCTGTGCACTCACTGTGTTTCCATTGTTATTCCATCTTTTCTCTCCAATGAGCTCAAGGTGGGGTACTTGTCTCTCCCCCTCTTCATGCAATCCCCACAACAACCCTGTAAGGTAGGTTTGGCTGAGAGACAGTGACTGGCCCAAAGTCATCCAGCAAGCTTCACACCCATGGATTTGAACCCTGTTCTCACAGGTCCTGTTCCAACACACCTACCTCTACACTGGCTCACAGTCCATTTTCATAAAGGTAAAGGTAAAGGGACCCCTGACCATTAGGTCCAGTCGTGGCCAACTCTGGGGTTGCGGTGCTCATCTCGCTCTATAGGCTGAGGGAGCCAGCATACAGCTTCCAGGTCATGTGACCAGCATGAATAAGCCGCTTCTGGAGAACCAGAGCAGTGCACGGAAACACCGTTTACCTTCCCGCTGGAACGGTACCTATTTATCTACTTATACTTTGACGTGCTTTCGAACTGCTAGGTTGGCAGGAGCAGGGACCGAGCAACGGGAGCTCACCCCGTCACAGGGATTCAAACCGCCAACCTTCTGATTGGCATGTCCTAGGCTCTGTGGTTTAACCCACAGCGCCGCCTGCGTCCCCGCTCCATTTTCATACAACATTATTATCCAAAATGCGTGTGTATTCTGTTCTTCTTTTATATAAGAAAGGTGTGTTGCTTCTCAAACCAGCTTCACACTGACTGGAGTCCTTAAGCCATTCCTATGCATAGGATAAAGACATTGCTATCTTGTCAGCACTGCCTGGCATCCATACAAACAGAAACTAATGCGGCACTAATGAAGTTGTGCTGATGTGAACAGCTAGGGGGGAAGAGCTGTGAAATGCACTGGGCCAGGGGGGCAGGCAACTTCCCTGTGTTCTAAGGCAGTAATGTGAACACCTCCATAACGTGGCATGAAGTGTGGACAGTCCAGTATAAACCCACCACATATTCACTATTATTACATCAATGGCATGTTGCAGAATGCACCCGCAGAAAAACCACTCCTCTGGAAAAGACCATCAATCTGCTGTTTCAAAGAGGATTAGGCAAATTCCCTTGAGGATAAGGATACTAAAGGCTGCTGGGCATGATGACTACACACCAACTCTAGTATCATAGATGTCTCTGAATACCATTTTCTGGGAAAATAGAGTAGAGAGAGTACTGTTGTGCCCATCCAAAGTTGTTGCTGAACACTGGAAGATTCAGGGCAGGTAAAAGGAAGGTCTTCTTCCTACAACGTGACGTTTTAACTATGGAACTCACAGCCTCAGGATGTAGTGGTGGCTGCCATCTTGGACTGCCTTAAAAAAGCCCTGCCTGGCAATTATGGGGATTGAACCTGGAACCATTTTCTGCATGCAAAACGGATGCTGTTATATTGAGCTTTGGCCTGTCCTGATCAACATGGATATGATAAGCCTGCACATACTTTACAAAAAATGGTTTGAGTACAAAAATATTGGAAGACGTGATGTTTCAAAGCAATTAAAATAGACAATGCTCAGAAAAGAAAAGAAAAGGAAAGGAAAGGAAAAGGAGTTTAGACGAATTCGTGGAGGATGAGGCTATCAGTGGCTGCAAGTCACAACAGCTACATTCTCTGTCCATTGCCAGAGGCAATATGCCTCTGAATATAAGTTGCTAGGAATCACCCTGCAGGGAGAGAGCTGTGGCCCTCACGTCCTGTGTGTGGGCTTCCCGTCGGCATCTGGTTGGCCACTGTGATAATAGGATGATGGACTAGCTGAGTTTTTGGGCTGATCCACCAGGACTCATAGGCTGCTTTTCTTTTCTTTTTTGCCCAGATACTGTACCTTTTATAACTGAATGAAAGACAGACTATCAACAGGTGCACTGCAGGGTTGTAGTGATGAAGGAAATCTACTTGCTATGCAGTTGTTAGAAACACAAAGCTCCTGTCCATGAGCACACGGGGCTGGGGGGCTGGGGAGATGGCAACCCTAGGTCATACTTGCTACCTAACCCGAGTGAAAACCTTGAAGAATGGTCTCCGTGTTTCATTCCGTGTCCTCTGAGGCCCACGGCCAGTCAAACTGAGCGGAGGGCTGTGCTAGAAAACCTAGCGAAATCAGGAGTGAGCGTGATTTATCACGTGAGCGGGGAAAAGTATATTGGAAAAGGTGACCGGCCACGTCCCCAGGTTGCCTAAACAGACGGAGAATGAGTGCTGCAGATACGTCTGGGTTTTAAATGCCGATTTGCTGGTCTCATTAATCTGCTAAATTACCCAGCTCAGATTGCTTTATGCGTAAGCATCGCATCCAAACAGGCCATTTTGCATTAGCTGCCATCAGAAAGAGGAAACAGCCGCAGAGGAACAGGGGGGACGCCACAAGGAGAGACTTATTGGCTGCAAAAAGAATCCTTAATAAAATCCTTATACACCACTGTTCCCAAGAACCGTTTTGGCGTGTGTGTGCTGGTGTCTAGTAATATCTACTTTGGTCCTCTGGTCAGACAACATTTGTTCTGCGTCAGCCAAAACCCAGTGCCAGCAACAATCTGGGGTACAATCTTATAATTAATAAGCAGGTATTCATAGAGCCTGACTGACTACTCAGAGTTGAGCATAGCATAGCATCCGTTGATTAGGAGCTAAGGGAGCAGGGAAAATCTGGCATCAGAACAATCTGAACCACATTTCTGAATATCAATCCTGGAATAATTTAGGACAATTGTTTTTCATTTTCTTTTGTGGGAGTTGTGTGTGTATATTTATAATGAATTGTTGCAGACAGCAGAACATTCTTGTCACATCGACACAATTAGCTGGCTAGCCTCAGTGTGCAGTGATTTGCTTTGATTATTTAATCGATTTTCTTTTCGTCTCTGTTTTTTAGTAAATCTACCTAAGCCCTAATGAGACCTCCCTAAATTGATTAGATGCTCTGCAATTTCAGCCTAGTTTACACATTATTTCGGAAAGCTGTCAAGATCCTGTGACTTTCATTTCATTGGATTTAATGATTGCTGGGAAGGAGAGCGAAGGGAGAAAAGGTGTGCATTACAGCCAGATACAATCGTTTTTGTCAGTGTGATCCTTTTAAGTGCAATTCAATTAAAGTGTTATTCCCTAATTTTATTATTGTGCTAGCTTGAGTGCTAATGCTAGCCACCAATAAAGCAACAGGTAGATAATGGTATACAATTTAATTTAACTAATTGGAGTTTAGTGATCTAACATGCTTTTCATATCCTAATTCTTTGAATAATCTTTGATTTTTGCATCTCCTACAATTTTTTTAATGGAAGAGGGCAGGCGAAAACATCAGTTACATTTCAGATTCAATTATCGGTTAACATCTGCCTTTAACAGCGAGATCAGTATGCACACGAATTCCCATCTATTACCTGCTCCATGCATCCATTTCCCATTGTCTCCATGTTTGACCTTGAAATTAATTTATCTAACTGTGCTTACATTCCTTATTATGTTATCTCCAGTCTTGTAGGGCCAGAAACATTTTCACTGACTGGATTTTGGCAGAGTGACAATGCAGAGAGAGTCAACCACAGAGAGGAACGTGTTCCTCAAGCAAGAGAACAGAAGTATGTGGGTTTCCCCCCTTCTGAATAGAAAATGTGGTGTGTTATTTGCAAGCACACATAGAAGCCCTCAAGTAGAATTTTGCTTTCAATTCCATCTCTTGTCTGTTTTTGTTTTTGTTTTTGTTTTTTGTTTTGAGGGGGGGTATCTCTGTTTATTTTTATTTCATGTGACTTTCTTTGCATGACCATTGCTGCCTTGTTCGCTGCAGTTTGATATCCTGGCTGTTTTTTGTACAAGTATGCTTCTATGGCAGCTACACTGCATTGTGGGTTTACGTATTATTTTCTTCCCAAGCACTTTCTCCAGGAGCCAATCCTAAGTGTCTGACTCACCTCCTTTTGCTCTGATTGGCTCCAATCAACACAAAAAGTAGGAAGACTTCTGCTCAGTGCCTACAAAGCTCCCTTTCACAATGATTGAGTGACTTTTGGATTCTGGAGACAGGGACCCTGTCTTCAACCCTCTGTCCTCCCAGGCCACCTCTAGATGAGAATACAAAAATTGCTGGTCATGTATCCTTTCATGTTATGGTTACTACTTATACTATTAGTCGCCATTCAAATAGAAGAACTTACCAGGAAAAGAAACCTTTGTGTGCTTATTTCAGCAGCATTTCATATGCACTGTGCTCTCAAATGCTTTTGCTGTCTTTCAACTTAAGTGTTCACTGACCACTCTTAATGTGTGCAAAATTCCTTCCTGCCTCCACCACTGTGTCAACACCTGTCCACAATTTCCTCTGGAGCAGCAAGGAAATATAGCAAAGCTGAGCTGAACTTTACAAAGTGATTATAATCCTATTGTGTCTCCTGACCTTGATTGTGGCAGCATGGCATGATCTCTGTTTCTCTCGATGCATGCTTTCAAAGCACTTCTCAGATTATGGGGGGGGGGGGGGACACAGGGAGCCATAGTAAGATCTACTAGGTGTGAAGTGAGGAAGCTATGACCCTCCAGATGCTGTTGAACTACAATTCCCATCATCCCTGACCATTGGTTGTGCTGCCTGGGTTGTTTTTTTTTAAATGATATTTATTAAGGTTTCAAAAAAGGTTACATTGATAAGAAAAAGAAAAATAGAGAAAAGAAAAATACAAAATACAAAAAAAAAAAATTAAAAACAATTCCATCTTTTCATCACTTATCTTTCATTTACTTGTTTCCCGGACCTCCTCATGCCTCCCTTTTTTGTATTCCAGTTCAATTTATTAGTTCAGCAATTCCTTTCCCTCCTTATTTTATCCTGATCTTTAATCTTAATATATTATAGCATTAAGTTTTGACCTATTGAAAATCCAATTTTTCCATATTCTTTTATACCATTACAGCTAGAAACCACTTAACTTCAATCCAACATCATTCTAACATTCATTAATTTTGCAATATTTCTGTAAATAGTCTTTAAATTTCTTCCAATCTTCTTCCACCGACTCTTCTCCCTGGTCTCGGATTCTGTCAGTCATTTCCGCCAGTTCCATGTAGTCCATCATTTTCATCTGCCATTCTTCCAGTGTGGGTAGGTCTTGTGTCTTCCAATGCTTTGCAATAAGTATTCTTGCTGCTGTTGTGCCTGGGGTTGATGGGATCTGGAGTCCAGCATCTGGAGGGCCACCAGTTCCTAGCCCCCACATCCTGATGCCCACCTGTGTCCTCTCTCAGACGTCTTCTCCCATAATCCATCTAAGAACAATCACCAAAGGGTTGGGGCTCATCTCACCTGCCTCCCTATTGTAATTAAAGCACTGCTTCACTCTGGATCAAGTTCTGAAATGTCTCAGCCAGGGGTTGAGGAAGCTGTTGTCATCAAGATGCTGCCAACTTCAACTCCCATCAACCCTGGCCATTGGCCATGTTGAGTGTTGCTGGTGGAAGATGGCTTTTAGACTCAACCATTGTAAGAGCTATAATGATCTCCTCCTAGCTTTTAGACTCTTTATGTGGGGAATCTTTCTTCTATCTCAGCTTTGAGAAAATAAAAAGAACACTGACATATGGGCATGTCTGCAGTGCTTCCATTGAAAACTGGACAAAATGCACCCCTGAGAGTTCCTTTAAGCTGGGGTGTCCAAAACCTTAGAACTGTGTGTGTGTGTGTGTGGTGGGAATGAAAGTGGATTTGTGAGAAGACATCACTGCCTGTTCCACACTGCATTTGTTGCATACAGCACTGTTTCTGTTCTGCTGCACTCCGTCTTCTACCAAAAACTACAATATTTGTCTCACTTTCCATGGGGTGAAATTATGTAACTTATGTAATGTACATAATTAAATAAACTATATAAATCATGTAATTACATGGCCATTAGTTATTCCACCCCATTCATTTCAATGCAAAAGAAACAGAATGGAAACAGAGTGGAGGGTCACCAATTACATATTATTTGTCAATTGAAAGCAGCAACAGCTAATACCAATCAAGTTTGCCATATTGATTTCCATTCCAGATCCAAACTAAATGAGCAAACATTTGAGATTTCTATTTCCATTTTCATTTGAATACTTCAACATCCCTCTTGTGAATGACAAGGCATGTTGCAAGGCTTTTCCTTCTTTCATCCATGAAACATGTGGGGGGGGGGGTATGAATCCTTCATGCTTCTATTTCCCAGATGAACAGATGCTTAGTACTGTTGTAGCTTTTAGAAAATAACACTACATGGACTCTATTGAATTGGAATCACAGTACATTGCAAAGGTTACATTGCTACCAAAAAAAAATTTAAATGCAAAATCCCAGAGAATAAGAGTAATACCAATGATGAAAAATTGTAGAATAAAATGCATGATTACCCCCATTATGGCTGAGCTAGTTACTAAGAATGTTAAGAGTCATAGAAGGCAGACAAAGTTGTAATAAATGTGCTGAAAGCCGAAAATCTTTATGTCTAGCAAATGGAAAATCAAAAATGCAGCCATTAATTGATGTAAGAGGAAATAAATTTAGACCTAAGCTTGTCCACCGTGAATCTGATGGAGCAGTCATCCCATGCTTCAGAAAAATGGTTAAATGAACATATATAAAGCCTACAGAGTCCCAAGATGAGAGGATTTAGTTTCACGCAAATTCCCTTCTTTTGTCATTCTTTCCCGCCCTCCTCTATTTTCCAGAAATATTATAGTGCCACTGTCAGTAGCAAGGATACATTAAACTTTAATGAGAAAGTGGCAATGTGGGAGGGGTTGAGAGAGAGAGAGAGAGAATGATCTTCACATATTACTTTGCCTCCCTCGATGGCCTTCTGTGCACTCAGTAACCTTTGGCACATAATGGGCAGTATAATTTTGAATACACTTTACGGAAGACTCATGGAATGGTGCTTCAAAAAGATAAATCCTCATGATGAGAATGATAGAAAGTCACGGGAACAGCACCAATGGCCACAATCTACCATAGTGTTTGAGTGCATTCAAACGTGGGGAATATTTGTATTAGTTTTCCTGATTACAATGCTAGTGCTTCTGTCCTGTTTTCCAGTGCTTCTTTCACAGTGCAGTGCCTGTTGTGTTATGCAACTATGGCTCTTTGACCAAGATGCCAGCATAATGCGCTGAATTCCACTCACACCAGTGGGCATGGTATGACACAACAGCGAATAACGTTGGACAATGTCACCAATCCATCTGCGCCCCTATCTGGACAAGGATAGCCCAACTTCTGTTGTCTGTGCTTTGGTAACCTCTAGGTTAGATTACTGCAATGCATTATATGTGGGGCTGCCTCTGAAGATGGTTCAGAAACTTCAGCTGATGCAGAATTCGACAGCACTGTGTGTAGTGTATAGAATCATATTGTATCTGGATTGATGCATTTGGATTAATGCATTTTCCACTGGTACATTATATTAGACTGTTACTACTTTCTTGCACCATTGTGAGCCTTTCATGGCACATTTTGATCAACATTGACCCCTGTCTTAACTGCCATGCAGCCCGGGAACCAAGCACATCCCCTCAGGACTATCTATTTGGACCTCAGGGCTGTCCACAGGCCACACTCCTAAGGTACATTGACCACACCTTCCCTGAACGCTTTCTTCTGGCTAGTATCTGACCTTCCACTGTCATATTGCCTCTTGTTTGCCTGAAAGTAGGATGGAGGGAGCTGTAGGTGTGTGTTAAATGGTGAGTGTTGTGTAGCTAGAATGTCACCTATCATACAAAGGTAAGAGTTACATCCATTGCTCTGCTCACTTTTACATCTGCCCCCCTTACCACTGGCTTGTATGGCCCATGGAAAGTTTCCCACAAGGAAATGCAGCCCCCAGACAGACAACCCTACTTGTATTCATGTGTTTCTGTCCTTCATCTACTCCCACCTCCCCAGTTTGACCCTGCCAGGGTTTATTTCATAGACTCTGACCCCATAGACACTTGTATTCCAGACAGCCTCTGAAAAGAGGCTCATATCTAGTGTGGCTATAGATTAATGTATGTAGGATCTTGCCTTAAAGTGGTAATTGAATTTGGTGGTTTCTGATCATGTGTGGTGCCATTTTGACTCCATAAGGGCTGACACTGAGACAATGACTTTACTTATAGGATTCCTGCCCCCTCCCTAGCCAGGCTGACCTGGTCAAGCTGTTTTACCTCTCAGTCTCAGTTTTCCTCACCTCTAGAACATAAGAATATTGTACCTGTCTCCCAGGGATATTATGAGTCGTAATTAGTTTAAGTGCTCTGGGAACGAAGCTTTCTAAACATCATGTATTATTACTGAAATGAGTGTACGACTATTCTGGAAAACCAAAGGCATTTCAAATTACCTAACAGCTACAAACCCCAGTCATTAATGTGAGTACTTAGAAAAGCAGATGCCCATTGTTCAAGCCACTGGGGAGATTATGTGTTTAAAAACGTAATTAAATATAAAAAATGTATAACACAGGAAGCCTGCCGATGACAGCACTAAACAGATGATCCAGCCCAGCAATTGTAACAAAGAAGGTGTTAAGAGCTCCAGTCTGCGCTGGGACTAGTATAGAATTGTGAATGCCACAGAGATGGCATGGAATTTTGTGGGGTTTGTGTTCCATGGAGTTTAATTTATTCCCCCACCCCTGCTTGATCATGGACTGTCCTGTGAAGCTGGCCATGAGGGAAATGCAAGGATCTGTGTCTACTTTTGTTTCTGCATTCATTTTCATTGGGTTGTAGCTATTTAAGTTCTACTCAGAAGAGTCACATTGAAATAATGGAAATGCCGAACGTCTGCATTGGTTTTGTCATTCATTTGTTGTCAGTAGCGGAGTGGCACATTCAAAAGTGCCTTTATGAGCAACACAGCCATGCTCCCTCACAGCCATGCCCCATCTAAGTTTATATAACCTTTTAAGGTTATACAATAATAATAATTGCAAATGCATCACAATGATCAATGCAGATCCCCATGTGTTGCCTTTCATTTAGATCTATTTTCTGTGCGTGTACATGGGCAAATAAGGTGTTGGGGAGGGGAAGTATGTCTGGTGGGGACACATTGTTCTCCTTCTGGATACTTTGTCCACCTTTGGACCCCAACCTGCACTCAGCTCTCACCTGCAGCTGTCAGCATGTGACAGCACCCACACCCCAGGACTGGCTTTGACTGGTCGGCTAAACCAGGTGAGAGTAGCCAATGGGTCTCAAGCTCTCAGTAAGTTAGGGTTTGAGGCTCCAGTGGATTGTGGTGGATTGTGTGGACAAGACCAATAGTGAAGAAGGTAGTTTCTCCACATGCTATAGAGGAAAGTGAGGGGCAGATGGGGCTTGTCAACTTGGGAACATAGCCCATCAAAGAGAAGGAAAACTCTGGTGCAGGATATCTTTGAGAGAAGAAAAGGCTCAGGAGTAAACCCTACAATAATCTGGAGTGGAGTCCCTAAAATGGTTGGATAACTCCTTGATGCTTCCCTCTGGCAACTCCTGCAGCCAAGCTGGTGCCAAATGTATTGCTCTGCTTTCCTTTAGACCACATCAGTACACCAAAAAGGGGGTCTTGTCATCTGAGCAAGGGGGCATGGGTATAGTGATGACTTTGTTGTGGCTATGCTACGCCTCCATGGCTGGAGAGAGTAATGCTTCTGAAAACCAGTTTCTGGAAATCACAGGAGGGATAGTGCTCTTGTACTCAGGTCCTGCTTGTGGGCTTCCTATGGCCATCTAGGTGACCACTGTGAGAACAGGATGCTGAACTATATGGGTCATTGGCCTGATCCAGCAGGGTCTTCTTACATTCTGCTCAATGTTATTTGAACTGTAGATCCCATGAACCTGAACCAACATTGCCAATGATATGGGGTGATGGGAGTTGTAGCCCAGCAACACAGAGATGACATCACGGTGGTGGTCTCTGGTGCTGACAATGCTGAGCTAGGTGAGCCAGTGGTCTGATTCTACATAGGGCAGATTTCTACATTGTACATGAAAGAACCTCACACACACGAGAGAGAGAGAGAGAGAGAGAGAGAGAGAGAGAGAGAGAGAGAGATTGTACTGAGGTCATCACTGGCAGAAAGCCAATTCCCACCCCAAGCAGGATGAAAAGAACATTCTGCATAATGAAATAGCTAAACTTGGCTCTCCGATAGATATAAAAAATAATCCAATGAATCTTGTGCTTCCATGGGCTACCCCACTTCACAAGAGCTTCTCTTTTGTTCTTGCAACTCTAGCATTTGAGCCGTTTCACTTCCTCATGAAGGGGAGATGGGGGGAAGAGGGACCTCCTAGGACTCCACTTTTATGCTTCACATTTCACCAATCAAGAAGCAGGTGTCCCTGGTTTTATGCCTAATTACCCAGGTCAAAGGATGTAATGACAAGGTTTCTCTTAGATGTCTCTTCGGGAGAGTCTGCTGTTCAGATTCCTATCAACAATGAAAACCCGTGTGCAGCAAAATAATTATTTTCCACGAGCCTTTTCAGGTTTTCACCAAACAACGAGGAGAACAGCAGGAGTTTGCAAATGGGAATATCTTTTATTGATGGCAAAGATTTAGTGCCTCTTTGTATGGGAGTTTCAAGGCCATGCAAATCCTTACGCTGGTAAAATATGGTATTGTTCTTAAGAAAAGGTACTTAAAAACTGGAGCAAAGGAAAGACTTTAAAAATGAGTTCCGAAAATTGTCTTTATGATGAATTTTGTAATTTTGCAACTTGTCCTGTGAAGAACTGGTAGGTTTTTTTCCCCAAATTCTAAGATGATTATTTTAAAACAACAACAAAAGATTATTACTACTATTGCTGTTATAATAATTGTTATTTTCTGACAACAACTACAACTGTGACATTTCCAACCATAAAAGGGTATATTCTTGACTGACCAACACACATAACACTTGAAATTAAAATTTTAATGTGGGTCAAATAGTACCCAAAATACTGAATCTGCAACATGGTAGGTAGGGGTGGGTGAATCAGCTTGTTTTGTATTCTGTCCATCACACAGGACAGCACAGAAAACTAGTTGTGTTGTGGGTTGCTCCACGGTAGTGTGACCTCCTATACATCTCCCCAAAAGATGAAATGGATCACCAAAATATATCTGTACAGCCATTTGCCCAGTATATAACAGCAAGACAGCATCCTGTATAAGGAAGGATGTGATATAAACAAGGACAGGGAGAAGAGTCAGTCTGGGTAATGCATAGTTAAATTATAGAAATTGCTCCCACATGCAGGCTTCTTGTCAAACAGCTGCTTGGCCACTGTGAAAACAGAATTCTGCACTGGAATGGGCCATTGGCCTGATCCAGCACGGCTCTTCTTATGTTCTTAACCTGGGACAGATGGAGGCAATTGTTCAACTCAGTACAGGCGTCTCCTGATATTCTAAGATGCTCAAATGCATATTATAATGAAATCCCAGAAAGGTCCAAGATCTAGCCCTTTTCTCATCATCTTTTAAACCAATTCTGCCCCCTGGTCACCACTGATCTTTCTGACTTCCCATCTGAAACAATGCCGAGCTCCTTGACCTGACTCTTTTTAACCTCCCCTGCCAAAAAGATTCTTAATATAAACAGGACATTCATAATGAGGTCTTGGAAGGCTCTTTGGCGGCACAATGATGTACCAAGTCATATTACCCCCTTTTTGTGCATATATATATATATATATATATATATATATACACACATCCCTGGATCTTCATTGATCCATCTTGAATCAATGCTTTTAAAAAATCTTAAGACACATTTTAGTTAAGAGCAAAAGCCTGCATTTTATGTTTTGACATGCTATTATTGATTGGGAAGGGAGAGAGAGCAGGGACGCCCCACCTGACTGTCTCTCCAACTTCCACGTCTGGCAGTGTCTGGTAGCACAACGTCCTTAATGGCTTTGCTCCTGTTTTCTCCTTTCTATTTGCTGGCATTCTGCTTTATCCTCCCAGCCCACAGCACGGGGCCTTTCTCAGGGTTTTTTTTAAGTAATCAATACCCCCCCACTGCTGGCCGTCACTCATATTTGGCACACTTCTAAATTATTCAGGGGTCTCTCTTGAGCCATATAAAATTTCTATTGCATTTGTCAATTGCCTGATCAATAGTTCATTTTTCTCATCCTCAAAGACGCACACAGGGTTTTGAACTTGGAAGTCTGACTTCCTCTCTTCTTCTTCTTTGACTATATATATATATATATATATGAAAGAAAGAAATTTTAACAGGAAGCAGACTGTGTTAGCCACAAGTTTCAAGATCCACTGTTGTATCTTGATATGTCACTAAGGTGAATTCCTGTATCTCGACACGAATTGCATCCAGCTTTTTCCTCTGGTACCATTTGCCGCCTACATAACGTATGGCAGAATGTGCTTTATTTCTCTTTGTGGCTGTGCTTACCTGTGACCCTTTCACCCTCCGCTGCAGAAGATGCTTACACCGGAGGACTGTCTGAACATCCAGCATTAATGACATCTGACATTTAAGTCAACCTGAAAGAAATCTCTGCAAAGGCAGTCACTAAAGCTAATACCGTTGACGTCTCTTTAAGGAGTTGTATTGACATTCTTGGTTGAAAATAATACCACTAAGGCACGTTGTGTTGAAGTCTCAATCAATTGGGTGGCTATCTTCTGCTTTCTGCCAGCTTTGAAAAAGGGTTGTAGAACAAAAAAGGAACAAAATAATGCCTTTTATATCCAAAGTATAGATTTGAAAAAAGAGAAAGTAGCAGCATTACTGACGGTATGAACTAAACCACCTACCCCTGCAGCAACTTCAGATTCAGCGCTAGCTTTTTAAAAAATTGTGCAAAGCAGCGTCAACTTAGCCAAGGAAAGGGTCCTGGCAGAGTGAGGCAGCTTGAATTCTTTCTTGCTTTAGGGCAAAAATGGGGGGATGAAAGAGCTGGAAACAAGAAAAGCTTCCCCGCCGTCATTCCAACAAGGTAAACATCAAAACTCCAATCATTTGCTGTTGTAGTTTGGTGGCTCCCATAAATGTTTTAGTTTTAAGAAGCTGCTGATCTCAGTGGGTTAAAGGGGAGGTTTTGGTTCTTCCAGAATGATAACAACTCGACTGGCGAAGAGGAGGGACGTGGTTGTGCAAGTCATAACCTTGCTAAATCCCAAGAATGTTGCAAGGCTGATGAGGGTCTCGTCTTTCTTCTTCTTCTTTGGGTGAAATCCATTAGTGCTGTGACAAAAGCTGTCCTCACATTTCCTAAACTTTTTTTTTCCCTTTGCAAACAAAAAATAAACAAACAAAAACTTTTCACTGTTCTATTTTGGATATATTCTTTAAGCTTTTATATTCCACCTTTCCTCCAAGTCATAAACTGATGTGGAAATATGGAGAACTGAATTTAAGATGAGAAAAGTGAGAAACTGAGTGAAACTGAAATTGACAGATTCACCCATGCCTAGTGGTAGAGCATTTGTCTTGCATGCAGAAGATTACAGGTACTGTGCCTGACATCCCCAGGTAGGCTTGGAGAGACTCCCTTCTTGAAGCCCAGGAGCACCACTGCTGAGCTAAATGTTTCAATGGTCTGCCCTGGAATAAGGCAACTTCCTGTCTTCCTATGAATGTGTTGGTTGCTTCAAAACATTTTCAATTGTTCTTTTATTCCGCCCTATCCAGTGTCCTGTCCTTGCAAGTCACTTTGAGCATTGGAAAAGTGGCACTTATAACACCTCCTGTCACTTCTGGAGCACAATAAGTGTTCTGTGGAGCTAGCTGAGAGATCCTCAGAGTTCTTCAAAACAAAATATAATTTCGATAAAGATGGCTTTCTCTCCAAATCTCATAGCCCAATTTATGTCAAGCTGAACTTCAGACACAGATTTAAGTCCCTCTCAGCTGAGAATGTTGGGTTGTCATGGCGCACTCTATCTATCTTTCTATCTATCTATCCCTATCTATCATCTACAGGGGTCAGCAAACATTTTCAGCAGGGGGCCCATCCACTGTCCCTCAGACCTTGTCGGGGGCCGGACTATATTTTTTTTGGGGGGATGAATGAATTCCTATGCCCCACAAATAACCCAGAGATGCATTTTAAATAAAAGCACACATTCTACTCATGTAAAAACATGCTGATTCCCAGACGGTCCGCAGGCTGGATTTAGAAGGCGATTGGGCCAGATGTGGCCCCTGGGCCTTAGTTTGCCTACCCATGATCATCTATCTATCTATCTATCTATCATCTATCTATCTATCATCTGTATGCCTCAGTTTGCATCTGTAAAATGAGAACATGTGTGTCAGGGAACTGCCATCGGAAGGAAGGGAAGTGAAAGGGCTCACACAGGTTGGGAGAGACTCAGCAGCTGAAGAGGGAACCAGTAGGGGGAGAGGAGCTGAGCTGAGGGAAAGGGAGCTGGAGGGATGGCTCAGAGACACTTCCAGCGAAAACAGTGGGGAGGTTTCAGGACCTCCTGTAGGGACACCCACTCCTCGCCGGAAACTGTCACGCAGAGAGTCCAGAAGACGTGTTTCCGTTAAGGAGCTTTTATGTTGGAAGCGATTCCGAAAGCAACCACTGTCGGAATCTGCCAGCGACTGACGGAGCCATGTTTAAGGGGCTCCGTTACAGACAGAGGTTTGCAAACTTGACCAAACTCTGAGGGACTAGGATTTTACACACAAGCAGCTCATCGTCCCATCACAGCATTCCGACAGTCTCCGTGAGCAGCTTGTGCAGGAGAAGGCATCATGAGCAACCCAGCCGGAACCGGAGAAGCAGGAGCTGGAGCGGGTCCAAGCCTGGAAGAAAGGTACCGGGTGTTGGAGGTCCAGCTAGCGCTGCAGACGGCGAGGCTTGAGGAGAGGAGGGCTCAGGATGCAGACAAAAAGGGGAAAGACACCCAGCTCGTCAGAAAGGTACCAGGATTGGTGCAGAAGTTTGGGGGGGAGCCCAAAGACTATCATGGCTTTCGGACAGAGATGCAATATGCCCTCAATCTGCAGTTTGATGAATTCCCTGACGAGGAATCACGAGTGGCTTTCGTGATTGGGCATCTTGAAAAGGGGGCGAGAGACTGGGTTAGACCCCTGATGGCAGCGAATAGTGACGTCCTAAAGGACACGATGAAGTTCTTTCGCGCCATGGATCTGATGTTTTCCAGCGATATTGAACAGGGAGTGGTCCGCAGACAGTTAATGGCTTGCAAACAGGGGAGCCGATCTGTCCGTGAGTACTGGACTGAGTTCACCATGTTGATCCATAAATTGGGGTGGGATCTATCGGCGGAACCCATTCAAATGCTCTTTGAAGAAGGGCTTTCTTCGGCTGTGAAAGACGAACTTTCCCGGGCGCCCAGGGCGGAGTCTATGGACCAGCTGACCAAATCAGCGCTGACCATAGGAGCGCGCCAGGAGGCGAGAGCATTGGAGAGGCGGGAAGGGAAGGGGGAACGTTGGAAGGAGTTCCGCATTCCAGACATTCCAGAGCCAACTTTCCCGCCGGCAGAGCCGATGGAAATCGGAACAGCGCGCGCGCGCGCAGTTTCAAAGCCCAGTGAGGGGGGAAAGAAGGAGGGAAAAGGCGCCCGGAAATGCTATCTCTGCCAACAGCCAGGTCACTTTGCCAGAGTCTACCCCCAGAGGAAGGAATGGCAAGGGATGGTAGGAGCTGTGGAGGGAAGAGAGGAAGAAATACCGAAGCAAGTAAAAGCCAACGCCTGGCTGCCACCGTCGGGGCACAGCAGCCAGGCCAAAGAGCAGTGAAAGTGCCCACGCCAGAACCTCCTAAACCCGCCCTAGTGATAGAAGTGGCGCTAGAGCTGCCAAACGGGCACCCTCTAAAGATAAAGGCGCTGTTGGACTCAGGCAGCTCCTGCAATTTCATGAGCAAAGAGTTTGCAGCTGAACACCAGATACAGACGATCCCTTTAAGCAACCCCCTGCAGGTGACCACGATCGATGGCAGGGAGCTGTTGGGAGGAGAAGTCAGCTTGCAGACCGTCCCAATGATAATGAAGGTGGCAAGGCACACCGAACTGATAGCGTTTAATGTGGCCACCTTGGGAGGAGCTCCCATTATATTGGGGATGAGCTGGCTAGCGTTACATGATCCGCTGGTGGGCTGGCATCAGAGAGTGGTTTCTTTTGGTTCAGCACATTGCTTAGAACACTGCAAAGAGGGAAAGGGTTTGGCAGGGGCCCAAGCCACCCTAGCAGGGACTGAAGTAACGGAGAACGTGAAGGTACCACGACAATACGCAGATCTCCGCGACGTCTTCAGCGAAAGGGAAGCTGACCAACTACCCCCGCATAGACCCTTTGACTGTCAAATCAATTTACTCCCTGGGGCACAGCTCCCTGTAGGCAAGCTGTACGCCATGTCAGACAGAGAGATGCAGGAGCTAAGAGAGTTCATTGACAAGAACCTGAAGAGAGGGTTCATCAGAGAGTCCAGGGCGGTGGGGGGCAGCCCAGTGTTTTTTGTGGATAAAAAAAACACGAACAAGCCGAGGCTTGTGTGTGACTTCAGGGCCTTAAATGCAGTGTCAGAACCAGTGGCTTTCCCTATGCCCAGGATTGACGACATTTTGACAAGGGTCAGGAAGGGAAAGATTTTTACTAAACTGGACCTAAGGGGGGCGTACAACCTGATACGAATAAGGAAGGGGGATGAATGGAAAACCACCATGTTCACCCCTTTGGGGGCATTTGAATATTTAGTTATGCCCTTCGGCCTACAAGGAGGCTCCGCGTGCTTTCAATCGTTTATGAACCACGTCCTGGGGCCTTTGCTTTACAAGAATTGTGTGGCCTTCTTAGACGACGTGTTGGTGTATTCTGAGAATGAGGAGCAGCATGTGAGAGACGTCAGAGAAGTGTTGAGCAGGCTGCAAGCCAACCAGCTGTGGGTGAAACTGGAGAAGTGTCAGTTTCATACCAAGGAGGTGGAATTCCTGGGGTATCGCCTGTCAGACAAGGGATTGGCCATGGATCCCGGCAAGGTCCAGGCGGTGCTGGAATGGAAAACACCCAAAACAAGGAAGGATGTGCAGAGGTTCCTAGGATTTGGGAACTTCTATCGTAAGTTCATCCGAAACTTTGCCCACCTGACGGCGCCCATTACGGACTGTCTCAGCAGTAAGAAGAAGTTCGTTTGGACTGAGGAGGCGGAGCGAGCATTTGAGGAACTAAAAAGGGCCTTCGCCTCGGAACAACAACTCCTGCATGTGGATTTACAAAAAACGATGAGAGTGGAAACTGACGCATCAGACAGAGCGATTGGGGCGGTGCTTCTGCAGCCAGGGAAGGAGGAGTCAGAGTGGAGACCGTGTGCCTTTTTTTCGCGAAAGCTGAACAAATCCGAGAGGAACTACACGGTGTATGACCGAGAACTACTAGCCATTCATGAGGCGTTCCGGAGATGGAGGCACCTGCTAATTGGCGCACAACATAAGGTGCAAGTGTGCACTGACCACAAGAACCTAGAGTATTGGAGGACGGCACGAGTGCTCAACCAACGGCAAGTGAGATGGGCCCAGGAGTTCTCCAAATTTAACTTTGAGATTTGTTACGTGCCAGGCCCAGAGAACATTAGGGCGGACGCTCTCTCACGCAAACCTGAATATTTGGAGGGGGAGGGAGCACCCGAAGAGAGACATGTCATTCCAGAGGACCGCTGGGTGTGTGGGGCGGCATTGGTGGGAGATAGGGTGTGGCTGTCAACCCAAGGGTTGCCGTTCAAAGGAGGTTGTAAGAAATTAAGACCCAGGAGATTGGGTCCCTTTGAGGTCATTCAACAGGTCAACCCAGTGGCTTTCAGGCTCCGGTTACCCAACCACATGAAACTGCACCCAGTATTTCACAGGTCGTTACTGTCACCGTATGAGGGGGGACGAGAAGGGATGGCCACTCGGGGACCGGTCATAGAAGAAAGGGAATGCAGCAGCCATGTGGCAGAAATCCTCGACGCCAGGTGGAAGGGGGATCAGGTGGAGTATTTGGTAGCGTGGGAAGGAGAACCGGAGTCAGAAAACACTTGGGTAATGGCAGAAGATATCAATGACGAGGTATTGATAGAAACGTTCCATCAAAGGTTCCCAAGGAAACCTCAGCCTGTGGAGAGGTTCCGGAGGGAATACTTTGGGACCACCGATGAGGAGGAGGAGTTGGAAGGATTCTCGGAATCGGAAGGGGAAGGGGAGATGGACTCTGAGGAGGAGGAGTACTTCGAGACCAGGAACCGCAACAGGTGGAGAGAAGTGTTCGGGACATCGGAAGATGAAGGAAGTTCATTCCGGGGTTTTGCCTCCTCACCGCCCGTAGAGGAGGGGGCGAGAGGGGATGAAGGGGGCCCTGGAGGGGAGGTGGATGTCAGGGAACTGCCATCGGAAGGAAGGGAAGTGAAAGGGCTCACACAGGTTGGGAGAGACTCAGCAGCTGAAGAGGGAACCAGTAGGGGGAGAGGAGCTGAGCTGAGGGAAAGGGAGCTGGAGGGATGGCTCAGAGACACTTCCAGCGAAAACAGTGGGGAGGTTTCAGGACCTCCTGTAGGGACACCCACTCCTCGCCGGAAACTGTCACGCAGAGAGTCCAGAAGACGTGTTTCCGTTAAGGAGCTTTTATGTTGGAAGCGATTCCGAAAGCAACCACTGTCGGAATCTGCCAGCGACTGACGGAGCCATGTTTAAGGGGCTCCGTTACAGACAGAGGTTTGCAAACTTGACCAAACTCTGAGGGACTAGGATTTTACACACAAGCAGCTCATCGTCCCATCACAATGTGCAACCTTCCTAACACAGTTTGCTAAGCAGGACAGAGGTGGTAATCCACATGAAAACCTTTATTCATTAAAAGTACTATATTAGTGCTTAATAATGATCAAAGCCCATTTTGGCATTGTTATGTGGTCAATATAAGACCATATATATCACACACATTTTATTGACCCAACTATCCCAATACAGTGGTAACTCCAGTTAAGTACTTAATTCATTCCGGAGGTCCGTTCTTAACCTGAAACTGTTCTTAACCTGAAGAACCACTTTAGCTAATGGGGCCTCCTGCTGCCGCTGCACCGCCAGAGCCCAATTTCTGTTCTTTTCCTGAAGCAAAGTTCTTAACCTGAAGCACTATTTCTTTGTTAACGGAGTGTGTAACCTGAAGCGCATGTAACCTGAAGCGTATGTAACCCGAGGTACCACTGTAGTATGTAACAGGCAGTCAAATATGCATGAATTAATATGCACCAATTAATAGGAGCATCAATCCCCAAACTAGGCAACAGGCTTGCAACTAGGTCTTTGCATTAATTAGTATCTGCTAATAAGTGGTTATGAGGTTGCTATTTCTCTTGGGGGAAGTGGCAACTTTAAACTACTGTTTGCATTTCTCTCTCTCTCCCTCACTAGAGCATGAAACTGTAATTAAGGACCTCACACCACCAAGGATTAAGTACGCAGCTGTTCGGCCAAGTTCTCTCTTCCAGTTTTACCATACCGATGGCAGTGCAATATAATCAGGGAGTGTGGTAACAGAGGAGTGCTATGGCAGCTGGGATCCATAAGGAACTCCTGCCCAGAGCTCTACTGGTCCCATGAGTGGCACATAAAAGAGTTTTGCTCACGATGTGCTCCCTTTATGGCAGCATGACCACTGAACATCTCAGAGGGCTATTGGCTGCTAAAAGGCTCACATTCCTTCCAATGGACAAGCTGGCAAGGATTAATTTAACCCACCTCTTGGCAGCTCTGGATTTCCATTCAGTGGCCATCCTCAGCCAGTGAAGACTGGCTTCAAGAATTCTACAGAGAGGCAGCTGGAAAGTTTGTTATAAAGCTGTTCAGGAATCCAGGATGCTTGCAGTTTGGCTGCAAGCTGATCTGAGACTCAAGGAAGGAGACTTTGACTCCTCACGTCAGATGTTTCAAATCCCAGTTTCCCTATGAGGAAACATAACAACGTTGGGGGGGCAGTTTAGGGGGAAGCTGAGTGGGGGGCATGGTAGAGGTTTGTGAGATTATGCATGGTGTAGAGAAAGTGAATAGGTAGCTTTTCTCCCTCCCTCAAAATACAAGAACTTAAGGACAACCAGTGGAGCTGAATGCTGGAAGAGTCAGGACTGATGAAGAGAAAATGCTTTCTCACGTGGTATACAGTTAAACTATGGAACTCACTCTCACAGGAATCATTGGTGGCCACCAACTTGGATTGCTTTTGAAAAGGATTAGACAAATTCATGAAGGATAAGATTATAGATAATTACTGACTGACCACAATGACTATGTTCTAACTCCACTTTCAGAGGTAGTAGACCTCTGAAGATCAGTGGTTCCTTGAGTTCTAGAGAGAAGAAAAGTGTTATTTCCACATTCTCCACACTATGCATAATTTTATGAACTTCTGTCATGTCCACCTTACTCAACTTGTTCTGAACTAAAAAGCTCCAAATGTTCCAAGCTTTCCTTATAAGGGGTTCGCTCGGTAGACAGTGTGGATGCCTCAGATTGGCTGAGGACTTATAGGACTTTGGCCTTCTGCCCTTGCTTGGTCAACTGAACAGTGCCAATGGGAGAGCCAAGACCAGAGTCTTGGAGGGCCTGATGAGCCCTACAGTAGGTGTACTGAAGAACAGCATGATTGGTTTGGAAAGGACATATTGTCCCAGAAGCACAGACAGAACTGCAAGACCAAGGTTGAAAGTCTGCCTCAGCCGAGCTTTAGGCTGATGACTGTTATTCCTGGTTTAAATAGGAGGGCCATGGATGCACATCAAAGGAAGCAATGCCTCTGGTGAGTTCCATTTGTATCCACATTTACAGATCATTATAACTTGGCATAGTTCCATAGGAGTCAAACAGCCAAACTTTCAGCCTCTATAAATCAGCCAAACTACTCTGATTTATACCAGCTGAGGTCCACAGCATAGGTCATCTGCACTAAGAGGTGATTAGCCAACTGCTGACCCACCAGCTCTGTGCCTTTTGGCTCTGATTCCTTTCCTTGTTCGTTTTTTTCCCCTATTTGCACAGCAGCCATTAAATGACTAATTGTAGTGAACTTCTAACCACAGTGCCTCCTTGTGAATTGTGGATAGACAGCTGAAGAAGTGATGGGGGTGTGGAAATACTGCAAGCATTTCATTCTGGATCCATGTGGGCCCCATGGGTGAAAAAACTGGGACACCATTCCCCGCTTTTGCATGTTCTATCATATGCCTAAAAATCATCACAGGTCCTATTATAGTATCACAGAGCTAAAACAGAGAGAGAGAGTTACATGCAAACTACATTGCCACATTTACACATGGGTGGAAGTGAGGAAGGGAAGAGAACATTGGGATGTAGGAAGCTGTCTTATACAGTGTCAGGCCATTGGTCCCTCTAGCTCTTATTGTCTGCACTGACATGCAGCAGATCTCAAGAGTTTCAGATAGGACATTCCCAGTCCTACCTGGAGGTGTCAGGGATTGATTCACTTGGCCAGTGAACTTCAGCCCTGGAGAAATTACATGTTCTCCTTTAAAATAGTTCTGCAATACAAGATCAATGGCATTACATGGAGGAGGGATACAATTCAATAGTAAGAGATTAGATCCAAGGTCTAATCTCTAGCTATTTCAGTTAGAGGTGAAAGAAAGCCTCTGCCTGAGATCCTGGATGGCTACTGCCTATCAAAGTAGACAACACTGGAGTAGTCGGCAAATAGTGTGACTCGGTGAAAGGCAGGGCCAGTCCAAGACAATTTGATGCTTGAGGTTGAGGAGAAGGTGGCAGTCCTGTTGACAGACAAAAGCCACTTGGATTGGCAGTTGAACCTTGTTTTGACCCTGATGGGCTGGTTTTTAACTGACCAGATTTTGTCAGTTATGGTTAAGCTTTTAAGGATGTGAGAATTTAACAGCACGATCCTAACCATGGCTACATGGAAGTCCTATTGAATTCTATGGGCTCACTCAGGAGTAGAGGAGAAATTCAATTTTGTTTGCATTTTAATAGGAAACTACCAAATTCACACTTGTCGAACCAATTCATGAACTAGAATGGAGCCATCCTTCAAATTCACATTTCTCTGAATTTTGTGATGCAGTTCTACAACCAAACAATATGTACATAGATGCCTATATTAGGGGGGGGGGATATGCATAGAAATGCATGTATTAGTGAAAATAACATGTAAAAATGGATTATATTAGGGGAATTGATTTGTACAAATGTGTATATTAGTCAAATCTCCATACAAAAAAATGGGTTTATTAGAAGAAATTTGCAATAAAATGTTCATGAATTTTCATGAGGATTTTATCATGAACTGAATTTAAGACTGGAAAGAAATGAGAAATGAAGACAAATGATATTGAGAGATGAATCCATTCCTGCTTCCAGATAAGCAGGGTTAGGATTGCAGCCTTGGTCTATATTATTCTGAAATTGACAGATTTGTCCAGGTAAGGAGTGTTAAGGTGTGTTAGGTCTGTAGCATTGCTCTGTGTTTTCCAGTGAGCCGGATTGTGTTTTGTGTACACACATTTGCACATGTGTGAGAGTGAGAGAGACAAAGCAAGATGTTTTAAAATATAATTCTCAGGATTTGATAAGTGAGAAAATGGAGTAACAAATATAGGCATACATACAAATAATTTTAAAAACTACTTGTATTCCTTAAGATGTATTTACATATTTTGCCCACAGTGCATTATGATATAGGTATTACAACTTTGCACAAATGATGGCAGTTCCCTCCTGACCCCTCCATTTTTTAAAAATTGTATCCTTCAAACAAAATCTTGAAATATTTATTGGGGTAGCCATATGGAGGAAACAGATTATGAGGGAGGATGAAGCTGTTCCTTTTAAAAGAGAGAATACAGGGAAACCACATTAAGAAGCACTTCACATTCTTCCTCCCCTTCCCCCCGCCTCCAACCCATCCCAATCTCCAACCCACAAGGGACAACTTCCTTTGATCATCTCAGATCCATATTGACATGTCCCAGGCCAACCTCCCCTCTCTAATCTTTCAGTGCTCTGCTTGTGGAGCACATAGCACTACATACATTCATTACTGTTCAGAACAAGGGATTGCACAGACCCTACTTGGAGACCACAAGTAGACTGGAGTTATTGGTTAGAGATCATTTACATGCCTCCTTGACTGCTTTGCCTTCCTCTAGAGGGGGCTCTGATTTGCCAGGAGAATTGAGTTGGAACTTCTCCATTGTTCTCTCCTTCCTTACACATGGCTGGGCTGAAGGGAGTAGAAGTAAGTGAAATGGTTTCACATATAGCTGTTTGGTGTGGGGGTTGTAATTCTTTTTTCTCTCTCAATCTGACCTTCTCTTCTTCTTCTTCTTCTTCTTCTTCTTCTTCCCCCTCCCCTTCTCATCTCCCATGTCAGGTGAAAGAACTTCTGGAAGAGACAGAGTGGCCCAGAGCACATGTCACGAGTCAAAACACAAAAGCCCTTAAAAGAAGTGAGTGAGGGGTACCGTTCTGCCATGGGAGATGGGCAAAATATATCCCTTGGCAAAATCACAGACACTTGTAAAGTCATGCAACTCCACAGCAGGGTGTTTATCTCTTCCCTGCTGCAAGGTGTCAGGGAATCGGTCTGCGTCAAGTGGGGAATGGCATTGTTTGCTTCCAAATCAAGGAAGTTAAAAAGCAATGTGCAAGGCGTGTAATGGCTTTGCCATCACTACAAGTGTGTGTTTGTAAGAGTTGTTCAAGAGCAGAGCCGGAAAGTCATGTCTCAATAGATGTCAACCGTTTTGACACTTCCAAAGGACAATTCAAGTTTCTGTTAACAGGGCTTTGACTGTGTTTCCAGAGAGACTGTCTTGCTCTGCTTGCCTTGAAAAGAGAACAGTCGTGGGTAAGTTGGAGCTGAATGCTTTTGTCCCCATACCTCAGCACTGTGATGCTCTAAAGATTTTGTCGTCTACTAGTAATAATGATGATAATAATAATAGTAATAATAATAATAATAATAGGATTAATATATCTTCCTTTCCCTTGAGGACCTGAGGACATAAGTCAAACAGCTTACTTCAGGCCACAGAGGAAGGAATGTCTAAATATTTGCACCTGGATCCAGAGCCCCATGTGTACTCCCCTGTGCATGAATAGCTCCTGCAGGAATGAGCTACCCCATTCAGTGACTGGAGCAATTGTGTGCATGTTAAGGGATGTGTGAGAAGAGCTGTGCCCCCTCTCCACTGGTGTGAGGCTGCAGAATATCATATCCCAAGGGACAGCTCTCATGCACAATGCAGGGCGGTAATAGTGCTGAGTCCTTGCTTCTCACACAGTTCAGTATTGCAATCTTCTTCTTCTCTCTTCTCCAATCTCTGCAATTGAGGAAAGGTCACAGGGCCAGATTCTAATAAACCTCAGCACAAATTAAATCTTGAATTAGGTCCTTCGGTGTTGCATTATTGTATTATATTATTTTTTTAATTGCTACCCCTCCCTTTAGGCAAGCTCTTACAAGGGATCTTGAAATAAAAATGCTAAAACCAGGAGAGACAGACTGCAGCTTAGTGCCAGTGTGGGAAACCTGTAGTGTTCCGGGTATTGTTGGACTCCAACTCCCATGATTCTCAGCTAGGATGACCAATAGCAAGGCATGATGAGAGCTGTAGTCCAAAAAAACATCCAGAGAGCTACCTTTAGCTTAGTGGTAGAGCATCTGCTTTGCATGCAGAAGGTCCTGGGTTTAGTCCCCAGCATCTCCAGGTAGACTAGGAAAGACTCCCTGTCTGAAACCCTGTAGAACCACTGCCATCCAACGTACACAGTTCTGAACTAGATGGACCAGTGGTCTGACTTGATAAAATGCAGCTTCCTGTGGAATAATTAATGTGTAACAAAAACAGAACCAGACACATACAGATGCAATTTAACAAGTAAAAGCAAGGAGAATAAAAAGGCATAAGAGAGTCTGCTTCTTCCATATGAACCTACACAGGTTCTGAGATCTTCAGGGGAGATCCTTTTCTCAGTCCACATTCACAGGCATGCCTGGTGGTGACAAGGGAGAGGGCCTTCTCAGTGGCTGCTCCCTGGGTTTGGAACTCGCTTCTTAGAGAAGCTCTATTGGCTCCCTCCTTGTTGCCTTTCTGCCAGCAGGTGGAGACATTTTTATTCCAGCAGAGTTTGGGGAATTGACTTCTTGTAAGGAAAGGGCTCATAATGCTGTGCTGTATTATTAATATTATTATTATTATTATTATTATTATTATTAGGAGCCCTGGTGGTAGTAGTAGTATCTGCAGTTCAGTAGTTCCTTTTTACATTATTTTAATTCCATATACAGTCTACTTTTTAACGACAACCTCTGATAGGTTTTGAGCTATATTTGTTTTATCAGTATTTAATTTTTATGAGCCACCTTGTTTGGGGGGAAAGGCAGGATGTAAATCATCCTCATCCTCACAAGAGAAAGGGCTGTATCAGAAATCTGGCCTTATGAACCATGGCTCATAGTTAGATCTGGCATATTTATGCTGCAAATGTGTCAACTGAGGCATCCTGTAAGATTGTCACTGTGCTTGTTTTCTAACTCATGAAAATGGGCAGACAGATGGCTTAAAATGAAAGTCCATTAAGGCCAACCAAGGGGTATGTAACAACTAGGCACCATTCCAAAAACTAGCCTTGGTGGCTTGGCATTTGGTGACACACACCAGAGTCACATTGTTTGCATTCCTACCATTCTAACTTATCAACACGTCTCATCAACATCCTCCAAAAGCCCAACAGTTTACAACTGATTTGGCTGGTGCACTGAATAACAAACTCTCAAAGTATCTGTGGCTGATCCTTCATAATGACATGAGTCCTGTTCAGAGAACTGGTTGAGTAACTGAATTTGTGGAGTTGAGTGCAATTCCCCACACCACAGGTCCACCTACACAAAACCCCTTAACTGTAATTGATCTCTGATTTGCATCATATGTCCTGCATGCAGAACTTTGTCCTTTTTCGCTACAGCCAGTCATGGAATACTGGAGTCCTAGCACTGCCTTTTTATCTGCAATTCTTAAAACTGGTTTGGTGCTAGATATTTGACTTTTTCATATATATTTACATGGCATCTCCTCTAGTCCCTACAGAGACTAAACCCTCTATTTTTATTTTTATTTTTAAGGGGAATTCAGAGTGCTGACCTTTAAAGCCCTAAACTGCTTCAATCCTGTATACCTAAATTAGTGTCTTCACTACCCAGCCCAGACACTGAGATCTAATTCTGAGGTCTTTCTGGCAGTTCCCTCATGGTGAGAAGTGAGGTTACAGGGAACCAGGGAGAGGGCCTTCTCAGTAGCCGCACCCGCCCTGTGGAATGTCATTCCATCAGAGGTCAAGGAAATAAAAAACTATTTTACTTTTAGAAGACATCTGAAGGCAGCCCTGTATAGGGAAGTTTTTAATGTGTGATGTTTTACTGTGGTTTTATAAATTGTTGGAAGCTGCCCAGAGTGGCTGGGGCAACCCATTAAGATGGGCAACATATTAATTATTGTTGTTGTTGTTGTTGTCATGGCTGTAGTTAGGGTCATCGCTCAGCAGCAGGGCATCTGCTTGCATGCAGAAAGACTCAGGTTCAATCACCAGAATCTCCAAGTAGGGTTGTGGAAGAACACTGCTTGAAACCCTGGAGAACTGCTTCTAGTCATTGCTGACAATACTTTGCTAGACAGACCAATGGCTCAGTATAAGGCAGCTCCCTATGTTCCAAGGTAAACTAGATAGTTAACCATGCTGGAAATGGTGTTGGTTAACCAGTAGGGGGAGACTTCAGACAGTTCAGGATGCATAAGCTGAAGTTACATCAAATGGATTTATCCTGTTTAAAATAAAACACTGCTTACATTATTAGCTAGTTGTTAAAAGTTGAAAGGTATTCTTAAACAATGTTGTGGTGTGGTAGCTCATTACTCTGCATTCACTGTTCTTGCTGCAGCTCCCCAGCATTCTTCAACAGTCATCCCAATGATGGGCTATTATGCTCCTCTTTGCAGTATGGGTTGTGGTCAGCTGACCTATAAAAATGCAAGGGACTTACAGAAGCATCATGTTGCATGAGGCCAGTGGGCAGGCAGGACTGATAAAAAGGGCTATGAAAGCTTTCTAGGGCTAGGAAAAAGTTCAGTTGCCGGTTGTGGGATATGACTTGAAACCCCAATCAGGTGATACAGCAGGGATGGAGACCGTGTGGCCCTCCAGATGTTGTTGCACTTACAAGTCACATCAGACCCATCCATTATGTGAAACAGTCAGGGAGGGTGGGAGTTGTATTCCAGCAACACCTGGAGAGGCACGCCTTCCCCATACAACCATGCAGCCTCAAATGTATGTTGGTACAAGTGTGAGAGATAATGTGGTGGTGAAAACTTGTCTTGCTGTTCTTTTTTAAAGGTAAAGGGACTCCTGACCATTAGGTCCAGTCGTGACTGACTCTGGGGTTGCGGCGCTCATCTCACTTTATTGGCCTAGGGAGCTGGCGTTTGTCCTCAGACAGCTTCCGGGTTATGTGTCCAGCATGATTAAGCCACTTCTGGTGAACCAGAGCAGTGCACGGAAATGCCGTTTACCTTCCTGCCGGAGCGGTACCTATTTATCTACTTGCACTTCGATGTGCTTTTGAACTGCTAGGTTGGCAGGAGCAGGGACCAAGCGACGGAGCTCACCCTGTCGCAGGGATTCGAACTGCCGACCTTCTGATCGGCAAGTCCTAGGCTCTGTGGTTTAACCCACAGTGCCACCCACGTCCATCCATCAATTAATGAGAAAAGGAATGCATCCAAAAGTTATCAATGGGGAGAAAAAAGTGGAGATGTTCTCACAGATGGGATGCAGAGTTTTGTTGTGCTTACCTTCTGACCGAGGTGACCATAAAGTGTTTGTGAAGGGTCTTTTCCTTCACTCTGCAAAGCATCTCTCTGGTGATCTGAACTCTAGTGCCTTGCAGGGTATCTCCCTTTTCAGAAAACACAATGCTATCCTTGGCTCGGCTTTTCTCTAAGCACAGGAAGCTGGGGAGACTGTCTACTGTGCACCTGACAGCAGTTTGTCATTTTCCTTGATAGTCTCCCATGCCTCAGAAGCAAAGCTCATATCCATCAGGAGCTGTGCATTGAGTATTGTGGGCCCAATTTCAGCTGATGTCAGATCAGCAGCCCCTCCCTGTTGAACTTCCAGAATCTACTAATACCATTTTTTTCATTATTCCAGAAGGAATTTTAACTTAATTCTGATTTTATAGTTGACCTGTATTTGCATTTTACTGACCTTCACAAACAGCACATAGAGATCAATGTGATTAAGTGTTATATACATTGCCAAAATAAAGAAATAAAGAAATTTTGAAAACTTAAAAAAAAACTTTTAAAAGAAATCAATGTGGGAATCTTTTTTATTTTATGTTTTAAGAAGTGTAATAGGAAGGACTTTTCTTCATACAAAATCAGCAAACCCATCTTAATCTTAGGCAATGGATAAGTAGTCTTCCGGACTTCCTGTGCTTTGGTTAAAGTTCAAGGGAAGATCAGATCAGATCAGGAAATTTCATCCCTTGTTGAAAATACATACATACCAACTCCACTTTTCCTGTTCCTGATCATCCCATGTTCAATTAGGAAGGTTTGGGTGGCGGAGCTATTTACCTGTGTTTGCTTCATAAAACAAGGTTCCTAACCATGCAGAGGCTTCTACTTGCATTCCTGAAATCGTAGAAATTACCCCATTCAATGAAGGAAGGTAGGAAGGCACCATATATATGGCTTGATACCTCCTTTTCAGGCACGACATATGAAGAGGGCTACAGTCTCCTTATAAGGCAGATCTCAATGCAATGGTCAAAAAGGTTTCACTCTGTTCAGTGGAAATCTTCCAGGTATTTTCACATACACACAAATTCACTGATGTTACAGGATTTCTAGACAAGCTGTATTGAGCATTCATCCCTGATTTCTTCACACAAAGTTTGTGAGGAGGATAGACAATATCAGCTATTTTTATGAGTGATTCCCTTCCGATTTGTTTGCAGAATGGTTGTATAACATTGCGATAAACCAGGTGTAGGGAACCTTTGGCCCTTCAGAAATTGCTGAACTACAACTCCCATCATCCCTGGACATTGGCCATGCTTGCCAGGGCTGATGGGGAGCTGTAATTCAGTGACATATGGCAAGCCAGAGGTTCCCTACACCTGTGGGGAACGGGCTAAAAGTGTTGGATGAGCTGTAAGATTGAGGTGAGGAAAATGTGGTCTGCCATATGCTGTTGGACTACAACTCCCATCAGTCCCAGCCAGTATTGTCAATGGACAGGGATGATGGGAGTTGTAGTCCAGCCACACCTGGAGGGCCATGTTTTTGCCATCCCTGCTCTATGCTCTTAGTTCAAGTGGGCTGATAGCCAGACCTTTCAGATATGACATATAAATTTATATGGAATGTTCCTTGAGGATAGGAGCCTTGCAAAACACTGTGTTTAATAGATACAATACTAGCTTATCTCAACGGGATTCTTAGAGGATCAATTAACTTTGACATCTTATTCAACATGTGAAACTGTTTCTTATCTCTCATTAACATGGCTTCATTTGTGACTAGCAAGTCTTCCAGCTTTGGCCAAGAACCCAGATATTAGCAGTCTTCCATCATTGTTGCCTCAAAGGATAATGCAAATTATACTTTTCCTAGTGAGTTGCTTCAGGTAGCAAGAGAGATACGGGAACAAGTTTGCACAACATTTTATTTAATTTAAATTTTGGAAGATTGACTCGCACCAGCCGGAGCCAGGAGAAAAGAGTTTAATGAGTGTTGTTTAACTAATTGCCAATTATCTTTGAGCAGAGTGGTAATTTCCAGCAGCTGTTCATAAAGCAAGGTTATAGTCAATTTATACTTTGGTGTTGCCAAATTGGGTAGGTAGCAACATGTGGGAGCAGATTGGCTCCATCTTTATAGTTTTTTAAAAAAGATCTATATATCATTCCTCAAGAAGGAGGTGAGTGGGGGATGGGAGAGGAAACTTGGCACTGTGTTTTTCCATTTATTTGGAGTTACTGAGTGCAGGGCACATCCCAAAGACATTTTGGTTTTATTGAATCACCTTAGATGTTAATGCCTGATTCTATTTATGTTTACTTAGAGATAAGTCTGATCGCAGGGGTGGGCAGATTTCATGTTTTGGTGTGTTGTTTTGGGGTTTTTTACTAGAACCATGGGATCCAACAGCCAGACCCTGAAGCCAAACACTGTTCAAGAGTAACAGATTGGAATGAAGTTCATGGTCCTCCTCCCACACTCCTTGCCTCAAGTGCTTTTAATTTCAGCAGTATAATTTAAGCTCTGGATGTGCTGTACCTTTAAAATGCATTTGAAACATAGCCTTTATCTCAAAGTGTTGTGGGCGCTGTAGTTTGCCCAGCAACTCTTAACAAACTACAGAATTCATTAGGGGAAATATTGTGCTTCAAATATGCTTTAAAAGTATAGTGTTTGCACAGCTATAGTTGCTGCTACTGTTTGACCATTTAGCATCAGAAATACTTGCTAATCTATGGCAAATCATTCTGAAATCTACCGATCAAGTAACTAGCTGTGGGCTACAGCTAGGTAGGTCATAACGGCACTATCTTACTGTGAAGAAAGCCCCATTCCATTCAATGGGGCTTACTCCAGTGTAAAGTGTCTACAGAATTGCTGTGTAAGGGCTGCTACAGACTGGGGGATTTTTGCATATATTTTCTGCAACATATCATTGATGCAATGATAGTGCATGAGTGATGGATTTATACTGGACTGTCCACGCATTATTAGCTGTTCTGAGATGCTTCTCTGATATTACTGCCTTATTGCCATCTCAAGGAGAGCTATTGAACTATGGCACAGTGAAAGCAGGACACAAAGAAAAACCTGGAACATTTGTTGGTATAAAAGGTGACAGGATTGCAGCAGGACATGCCCCGAAGTGGTATGTTTACTGCAAAACTTTTGCAGCCACAAATTTTTTTGAATGCAGGATTGTGTATAACTACCCCAATACCATCACGAGTGCAAAATATTCCTGAATGCATCGTAAAAGGGCCCTAAATCACTCAATAGCAGAATCTCCTGGAAAATCCTTGAAAGCCACATTGCAGGAGCTGAAGTCCTGAAGTGGTTTCCTTATTCAAAGTCCCCCACAAAAAAACTTTATTTTTGAAAGGAATGGCAAACACTGGCTATATGCTTCCTTCACTCACCCACCCCTTCCCTCTTTCAGAAACCCTGACACATTTTCATGCCGTGGGGTGTACCCGTCTAACTTAGGCAAGCCTTAACAGCTCACGTTTCACTGTTTTGTCTGTTAGCATTATAGACCACGTTTCTCCGCGGCTTGTAGTAGGGGGTTTTAAAAGAAAAGGCCTCAAATATGAGTTTATATACAGTGCCAGATTTTGTTAAGCACATGAGAGGATTCCCATGCCAATTTATAACTAAGTGTCCCTCCTGGCTGTGTCTGTTAGTCTCCCTGGAACAGCCAAACCTACAGATCACTGTAAACGTTAATCTTCTTATACTTTCAGGTATCAGGTTCCCTTTGATGTTACCAAACATGTTGACTCCTATCTTGGTTGAATGTGCAATCCAGACATAGTTAGCATTAATAATGTTTTGTCTACATCGTTCTCACTGAGTGACTAACAATATAGATTTGCTTCCAAAACCACAGTTCTCTGGTATTTTCATAAAGTCGTCTCTAGAGCATAAAGTCGTCTCTAGAGTTTGTTTCCTATCTTCTGCTTTTGTTGAGGTGCATAGATACATCACACTTTACTGGGGAGGGGATCATTTATGTCTTTTACGGGGCAATCCAATCTGTGTCTACTGAGAAGTAAATATAGGATTTAGGGATGGATGAATCTGTCAATCTTAGCTTCTCTGTGTTTCCCCTCCCCCCCCCCCCCCCGTCACAGATTCAGTTCTACACATTCCCGCAGCAATTTAGTGCAAATTTCTCCCATCATGTGGTTTCATATGTAGTTTTGATTAATATACATATTTTTGCAAATGATTGGGGCTCAGTGCTCCCTTAAGTTTGATACGTAAACTTGCTCTCAGGTAAACACTTAGGAGCGAACATCCACTCCCATCCATAAACTTCTCTGGGAAAAGAAGAAAATTCTTTATTCTCAATTACTTGATCATTCATGAGAACTGCTAATTAACAAGCAAATGTAAATAGTGATAAATTATGCTCAATTTTGATGTTTTCCATTTAGCAGAGTATTAAGTTGCAAGTGATATAGTGCACACTTTAAGATCTCGTTAATTTTGATGCCATAATGGATGAGAATTCCTAGAGGAGTTTTTTAAGGCCAGAAATATGAATGGTATTAGCTCAACAGTTATATGATTAAGCAGTAAGACCTGCTGAGGCAGGCAGTACTTGGGCATGATTGACGACTGTAATTGATTGACGTGCAGAGGTAAAGCCAAGGGCACCAATTTACTGGCTGGGTCAATCATCTCATGGCTGTGGCCAGTTTGGGAAGGCTTATTGCTCCACTGATATAGTGAGTGTTATTAGAAGCTTTTAATGTGTTTTTAATGCTAAAGTGGTAAATTTTAACTAGGGTGAATCTTAAATAGGTCAGTGTGAGATTGTCGGGATTGGAAAATATTCTGATACTTTGGTAATAAAAGATCCGATTATTTTTTTTGTTGGGCCTCTTCTGTGGTGGCACCCCAATTCTGGAACACCCTCCCTTAGGCAGTTTGACAGGCACCAACTTTACTATTTTTCAGCACCAGCTCAAAACATATCTCTCTGTCCAGGAATCTAAAATAGATTTTACTGTCTCTGCCTGCTTTATAATTTCGTAGCTATGTTGCTTCTCAGTTATCTTACTATGAAGAATGTGTGGTGTTGATGTGATGTTTTATTACATTGCGTTTTGTTGTTGTTGCACACCTCCCTGGAATCTGTGAGGATGAACTTGAGATTGTCCTGAATCTTATTTAAGAATGATATCCTCTTTATTCAAATAAGCAACTACTAAAACCAGACAGCATCTTAAAAAGCAGAGACATCACCTTGCCAACAAAGGTCCGTATAGTTAAAGCTATGGTTTTCCCAGTAGTGATGTATGGAAGTGAGAGCTGGACCATAAAGAAGGCTGATCGCCGAAGAATTGATGCTTTTGAATTATGGTGCTGGAGGAGACTCTTGAGAGTCCCATGGACTGCAAGAAGATCAAACCTATCCTTTCTTAAGGAAATCAGCCCTGAGTGCTCACTGGAAGGACATATCATGAAGCTGAGGTTCCAATACTTTGGCCACCTCATGAGAAGAGAAGACTCCCTGGAAAAGACCCTGATGTTGGGAAAGATTGATGGCACAAGGAGAAGGGGATGACAGAGGATGAGATGGTTGGACAGTGTTCTCAAAGCTACCAGCATGAGTTTGACCAAACTGCAGGAAGCAGTGGAAGACAGGAGTGCCTGGCGTGCTCTGGTCCATGGGGTCACAAAGAGTCAGACACGACTAAACGACTAAACAACAACAACCATGATGGCTGTATATACTGCCTCCAGTGTTTGAGAGTATTTGCCTTTGAAGACCATTTCCTGAGGATCACAAGTGGAAATATTGCTGTTGCACTGATGTCCTTTTTTGTGGGCATCTGTTTGGCCACCATGCATACAGGATACTGGATTGGATGGGTCACTGGTCTAATTTAGCAATGGAGAGAAAATGAAAAGAGTGCGTGGGAAAGTGGCTAAAAGTGCAAATAACATACAAAATGTGTGGAAATATAAGGAAAACTGCTTGCAAAAATATGTTTATTAGAGGTGTATATTAAAATAAATGTGCACTAAATTGTTGCTAGATTCTTGTGGGTGTACAGTTCCTATTTTTTTAAAAAAAAATGCAAATTTGTGCAGAATTATGCTGGCTGAACTCAAGACTGGAAAAACTGAGAATCAGAGAGAACTGAAATTTTCAATTTTACCCCTCCCTGTTCGTTCTTATGCCAGTTTCATTTTCAAGCTGTCCCCCTTCCTCATTCACAGCACAGGAAGAAGAAAGATCTATATTCTAATTATACGGCTCCAAGGGAGGACACACTTAAAGGAGGTCAAGGTCGAGAGGCTTGTTGGCATCAGAAGCCTAACACCCTGCTACTGAAGCATCGCTTCACACTCTCCCACTGATGTATCTTATTGCAGCTCCCTGCCCTCCTCATTGTGCAAGATAACAAGGAAACTAAGAGGAGGCAGAGACAATAATAGTATGAAATATTGATGGACTCTTACATGAAACAGTCCATAGATCCAGCTGAGGCTCTTGTTCTTCCTGAATTGAAATCTACCAAACGGACCTCATTCCAAGGTAAAAATAATCATTTTTCTTTTAAAAAAAATCTACAGGGGCAGGTGTTTGTTGCATACCTTCCCCACACTTTCTTTTCTTTAACAAAGTTCTGATCATCACCATATAAAAACCTATATTAATGTAAGAAGTTGTGTGATGTGTCTTAAAAGAGGAAGGGCAAGGTGTTGCAACCAACTAAGTTCTGCTTGGAGTAAACCCATTGAAATGAAGAGATACAAGTTAGTTCATATCCATAAATTTCAATGGGTCTACTCAGAGTAGAACCCCCACCGGATACAGCTGAATGTGCCCTGAAACCTCATTTATCAAAGTCATGAGGGGGAAACCTAAAATTGAGGGTTCCGTCTCATATTTTAGCGAGGGTGAAGAACCAACATCAACAAGAGAGCCAGAATAGTGATATGGTGGTTAGAGTTGTGGACTAGAACTTGTGAGACCAGGGTTCAAATCCCTTTGGACCAGACACTTCCTCACAGCCTAACCTACATCACAGGATTGTTGTGAGGACAAAAATGAGAAGGAGACATATTTATGCCACCTAGAGCTCCTCGGAGGAAAGATAATAATGTGATAGATGAATAAATGCATCCATTAAGAAAAGTCCTAGAAGACCTGCTCCCTGCCTTGGAGGCCTTTTTCCACCTTCCCTGGGAGGACAGGGCCCTGTCTGACTCCAGCCACCCAAAGCTGAGGCTGCTGAAGAGGCCAGAGACCATCCTGGCTGTCTTTTAGTGCAGACCCAGGTCATTGAGCCTGAGCTTCCACAGCTGCCAACCACCATGAACCCCCATTGGCAGGATTGGCAGCAACAATAGCAGATATGCTCTATGCTTATGATAATGTTTATTTTCTTGTTGATTATGCTGTTATAAAAGTGCACTTTATATTTGACTTCCTCTAGTCATGTTTTCTTTTGAAATGTTTAAGAAGAGAAGAGTTTGGATTTGATATCCCGCTTTATCACTACCTGAAGGAGTCTCAAAGCGGCTAACATTCTCCTTTCCCTTCCTCTCCCACAACAAACACTCTGTGAGGTGAGTGGGGCTGAGAGACTTCAAAGAAGTGTGACTGGCCCAAGGTCACCCAGCAGCTGCATGTGGAGGAGCGGAGACGCGAACCCCGTTCCCCAGATTAGGAGACTACCGCTCTTAACCACTACACCACACTGGCTCTCTTAAGGTATTGCTTTAGCCAACTTTGCTGCATTAAATGTGCATTCTGTAGTTGACCTCCTTCGTAATGTTCTGTTTTGAGATCTTGAAGGTAATGTTTTTCTTTTATGTTAATTATTTTGCTTTGAATATATACTTTATAGCTGACTTTCTTTATTCTTTGTTCTTCATTCTTCATTGTTTCATTTGATCTTTTAATATATTGTAAACTGATTAGAATTTTTTTTCTTTAAAACATAAAGTGGTATTGAAATGAAATGAATAATAATAATTGTTCCACCCACTTTTGATATTGCTTCTTTCTCCACCTTCCACTGGCATGTGGCCCCTGGAAGGTTGCTTATGAAGAAATGTGGCCCTTTGTCTGAAACAGACACTCTACCCATTGTGTAGACCAGTGATGTCCAAACTTTTTCCAAAGAGGGCCAGATTTGATGAAGTGAAGGTCCGTGAGGGCCGACCAAAGGACCGACCAAAGTTGTTAGCCTTTTTTTAGGATTGAAGTTGTTGAGGGTTTTTTAGGATTTTACCCCAGAAAATGAACTGCCACAGGGGCCAGATTAAACTGACCAGCGGGCTGGATTAGACCCCCGAAATGGACTTTGGACATGCCTGGTGTAGACAATACTGAACAGATAGGCCAATGGTCTGACTAAGTAGACAACTTCCCATGCTCCTGTGTCTGAATAACACAACATTCTTCTGCAGGAAATGTGTTGAAGGGGATGGAAGTGTTTAAGGGAAACAGTTGAACCTGTGACAAAGGCAAATGGGAAAAATATATGAAATCTGTCTTCTCATTCATTCTCTTCTCTTCCCTCACCCCCCACCCCACCACCTTCTTCTTCTTTTGAATTGGATTGAAACCGCTATCATGAAGAACATGTCTGATTGGATTGAGATGTCCCCATCACGGGAAGCAGGCAAGGCCTGATGCCCCAATAACAGAAGCTGCACAAGCAATTTAACATGTGGCTTCAATCCAATTCCCTGAGCGATTCCCCCTCTTTGTGTGTGACAACAAGACAAAGTGTTGCATGTGTAGAATCGCAGGAGGGAATAAGGAGACGCACCGGTCTGAGCAGCTGGAACAACTCGTCTGTAGCTTAGTAGCAGATCATTGGGCTTGGAGTCTGCAGAACCAAATCTAATCCCACCATTTTCCCTCCCATTTAAGAATTCTGTATTTATTGCTTGGTGTTTCCGTTTGGCTAGAGAGGGGTGTTAAATGGCGTTCTGCCAAGTTTTCAGAACATGGAGAGTATTAAAGGGAATCTGTGTTATCCTTAAGCAATGGGAAGGGCCATAGCTCAGTGGCAGTGCATCAGCTTTGCATTCTGAAGGGTCCAGGTTCAATCCCCAGCATCTCTAGGTAGGGCTTGGAATGCCCCCGTCTGAAACCCTGTGGAGCCACTGCTAGTCAGTGTAGACTGCTAATGTCATCAGATGTGGGCAGGTAAAAAGATGACTGGGCTAAAAAAGGGACTTCTTGAAGTACCAACAACTGGTAGCACTTCAAAGCACAGTGCAGAGCTCTCTGTGAGGGGAGCCCTGCTTTGAAGTCCCAGCAATCAACTGGTTTCAGGGGCTTCAAAATGTCTCATTGTCTGAGGTTATTGTGCCCCACCCACCAGTCAAATTTATCCACAGAGGAGTAAGGGAGATAAGGATCTGACTCAATAGCCAGAATCAGTACCCACATTCATGTTGTAGTCAATCCTGATCTAGGTGAATATAGAAACATAGGAAGGTGTTTTACATTGAATCAGACCATTGGTCCATCTAGCTCAGGGTTGTCTACATCAGAGGTTCTCAACCTGTGGATCCCCAAATGTTGTTGGACTACAACTCCCATCATCCCTGAGCTCTGGCCTTGCTAGCTAGGGGTGATGGGAGTCATAGTTCAACAACATCTGGGGACCCACAGGTTGAGAAAGGCTGGTCTACATTAAGAAGCAGTGGCTCTCCACTGGCCATTGCCCATATCGGCTGGGGCTGAAGTGATCTGTAGTCCAGCAACATCTGGAGGGCACCAAAATGTCTACCCCTGATGTACACCAGTGAGCAAATCTGCTGCAGAGCATTCTATAATGGTATGCCAGAGGTGATAAAGAAGAGGAGCAGAATGATAGAATGATGCATCCATCATGGGACTTTGGAGGGGAGTGCAAAAGACTTGCAACTTGGGTTCTGGTTGACCCAGCCCCTGCCAAAGCCAAGAAGGAATGCAAGTGGGACCAAGGCCACATCTACACCATACCATTAAAGCACATGGCTTCCCCCAAATAATTCTGGGAACTTTGGTTTAATAAGGGTGCTGGCAACTGTAGCTCTGTGCGGATTAAGCTAAAGTTCATGGGATATTTGAGGAGAAGACATATTTTAATGTATGGTGTAGATGTGACCCAAGTCTCCTTACAAGTCAAGACCAGGAAGCAAGTCTGTCATGGAAGCTTTTGCAGAGGCCAAAGTGTATCATCTTACCTGTTGTAACCTACTGGGAAAAAGACAGAGGCTACATTGAGTTCTTTCCCTTCCTTCCTTTGGCCAGAGTCTTTCCTACAGCTCATTCCATTGGTTGGTCAGTTGCTTTGGAGGACAAGGTCAATGGTGGCTATTAGTCATGGATCAGAGGTGGTATACCACTGAATGCCAGATGCTGGGGGCAAAAAGCAGAAGCTCCTGAATTTGCAGGAGGGTGGCATGCTGTGGCTATAAGGTCCTGCTTGCAGGCTTGGCTACTGTGAGAACAGGATGCTGGACTAGATGTGTCTTTGAGCTGATCCAGCAGGGCTCTTCTTGTGCTCATACGTTCATATTCATGTTCTCCTTAGGGCTTTTGATAGGCATCTGATTGCCTATTGTGGAAAACAGAATAGGTCCCAGGACATGGTTTGAAAGCACATGAGGCCACTACCTTCCTAGTGCTGATCAAGTCTGAGTCTGATCAGTGCCAGGGTGGGTGCATCTCTAGGAACCACTTGTATGCAGTCTTGGGTTTTATGATGGAAGAAAGATAGAATACAAATACAAGAAAAGAACTAAGCAAGTACATTAGCTAGGCCTTTTATCTGATCCAGCAGGGTTCTTACAGTACATGAGCTGAATCTGCTGCCTTTTAGGTCAAAATTCAAGAGATGCTGCAGGTGCAAGTCTTGACATGTGCCGAAAGCAAGTGTGTGGAAGGCCGGAGGAAGCTTTTCCATCGGTGCATTCAAAAGCCCTGAGAAACACCTGTAGCCTCTTTCCATCCTTATCCGCTGCTCAGCTAGCTGAGCTGAAGAAACTCTCTGATCATCTATTAATCTCTTTTGTTGCTCAGAAGGCACCGCAAAGGCTTCAGCCGTGGAAGCTGTCTAATGATTCTCTTAAGATCAAAAGGCAGGTGTCATAAAGGTTATTAATATTTTCCAAGTAAAATAGTGTTTGCTTTTTAAAGCCCCTGCCAAAGCTCTCCTGAAATGTGTTTGCCATTAAAAAGAGGGGGGAAAGAGTACTGGATGCCTTCAGCCAATATCTAGGTAGACAATTTCCAGACCAATTTGTGATGCATGATTAACAGATCAGAGAGGGATTTTTTTTTCTTCAGAAAAAAAGAGTGTTATCTGTGAAATGTTCCAGAGTGCCTACTTCACCACTTGAGCATCCCTGTTTATAATAGGCAACAAATGTTGCATTTACACAACAGCCTTATGGAGCAAAAGGTCGCCATGTTCAAGTGCAAAACTATCTGAAAATGGCTCTGGTTGCCTGACAAAAAAAAATGTGCTTTTTTCCCCTAATTAAACTGTTTGGCTCCCTATTGCAGATCCCAATACAAAATAAAGAAATGCCCTGAACATGAAGCAATAGTTTTCAACTGCTTCACTCTGGAGGAACCCTTTATGCATTGCTTTGTTGTCTGCAAAACTGCTGTTGACTGTCCATTGCCCTGTGTGTTGCATAATCTAGATCAGGGCTGCAGAAGCTGTAGCTTCCCATTCTTGTTGAACTCCAGCTTCCATCAGCCTCAGCCAGAATGGCCAGCTAGAATGATGGAAGTTGTATTCCAACAAACCCTACAAGGTTACAAGTTACCCATCCCAACTCTAGGTGGTGACCAAATAGTTATAATAGACTTGGCTAAATACTGCATACAAATTAAGTGTGTGCTCCAGAATACTCTACAACAGGGGTAACCGTAATGGTCCCTCCATGTATTAGAATTCAACTTCCATCAGTCTGCATGGTCAGTGGTCAGGGTTGGTGGGAGCTGGAATTCAAGAGTATCTGGAAAGTCCATTTATGAGTTATCTCTACAATGTGCAGCAGTAGTTTCTGGGACATGTTCTAAAAGAGCATTTTTCCAGTCCATATGGAGTGCCTGGTCCAAGCTATCACTCTGTGCAATTAAACTATGCCCTTAAAATGCACTTTGGAAGGTCAGTAATGTCCTTCAGCCATGTGCAGCCCTCTTGCCAAGGAAACTCTGTTGAGCAGGTTAGAAACCATTCCGCTATAAAGTATTAAGAATGTATTGTTTGTGAAATGGGTTCATCGGGATGTCCTTTCATATAAGCAAACATTGTCCCTTGAAAGCTAGAAGCATCATCTCTTTTAAAATGAAACCTGGGGTTCCCTAAGCAAGCTTTCATTAGAATCATGTGTGCCTTTGCGAATCACCATAGAGCTTCTAAGAGTCTAGTGGTCATACCAGGATCCAGAAGAATACAGAAAGGCATCAGAGCCCAAAAGATCACTGCTACATAAGCCAGGTCCCAGTCTAAACATGAGGTCTTTTGATAGTGTCTTCTGTCTAGGAGGATGTTATGTACTGAGTTGAATAGGATCCAAACTGTAGCAGTCTGATTGGTCCTAGAACAATAGGATCCAAAAGGCAGCAGTCTGATTGGTCCTAGAACAATAGGATTCAGAATGCAGCAGTCTGATTGGTCCTAGAACAATGCAGCAGTATGATTGGTTGGCAGGAACCACCCAATCCTGCTCCAGATAGAAGTGAATCCACAACCTGATTGGCTTACAGTAGAATTCCAGAATTAGCCAATCATGTGCAGCCCATTGTGTAAATAATGTATATAAAGCAGATACTGTGAGGGGACATTTATTCATTCCTCCTCACCACTATGAGCTGAATAAAGAGCATGAAATCACTTTGCGACTCTGAGTATATTTCACTGGCGACGAAGGTGGGATCCCGCTGAGCTGACTGCCACACACAGCACCGCAGCACCGCCAACTGCCGCACCGCTGCCTCGCACCGTGTATCCAGGCTTCAGCTCCGGGGCACAAGGAACTCAGAATGGCAGCCAACAGCAGCTTCTCGCCATTCAACCCAGCATCTGGAGACTGGGAAGCGTACGCCTCCCGTTTCACCTTCCTCCTAGAAGCCAAAGGGGTCACCGACGAAGAAGACGCCAAGAAGAGGGCGATATTCTTCAGCGTCTGCGGAGAGGAGACGTTTGAAATCGCCCGGGCTCTCCTTGCGCCTGAAGACGTCGCTACTGTTCCATACAAAACAATAATGGAACAGCTGAAGGGGCACTTTTCGCCGCAGCCCTCAGTGGTGGCTCGTCGAAATGCCTTCTACGCAAAGCGGCAAGCCCCTGGGGAAACCATAACTGGGTTTGTGACCTCTCTCCGCCAAGCCGCCCGGTTCTGCAACTTCTCAGAGCTGGAGAACATGCTTCGTGACCGCCTCGTCGGTGGCCTGAAGGATGAGAAGCTGCAACGGCGCCTCTACGCTAAGAAGGACCTAACGTTCCAGGTCGCTCTGGAGGAGGCCCTGGCAACAGAAGCTGCCGAGAGGTCGACCCAAGAGGCACGGCCGAGCCTGCCATCCCAACCGAGGGTCCACCATGAAGACCTCACCGACGACTCAGGATCCGACAGGGAGGAGGTGCACCGAGTACAGCAGCGCACTCAAGCAGCGCACAGACCACAGCTGCCTCGACGAGAAGGAGGGAACTGCGCAAGCTGCGGGGAGAGTCACGAGAGGAGGACCTGCCGTTTCCGCAACGCAGAGTGCAGGCAGTGCAGAAAATCGGGACACATCGCCCGGGTGTGTCGGGCTCGGCCCACCCGACACCAGGCATCAGATGACCAATCCAAGAGCCCCAGGTCCCGGGGCCCAACGCACCAAGGCAACTCGACGGAGCTCACGGACTTCCAGGTATACCAGTTGCCCCACCCCAACGTAGAGAAAATTTATGTAGAGGTACAGATAGAGGGGGCCCCATGCCGCATGGAGCTTGACACGGGTTCAACTCTATCCATAATCTCGGCAAGGACCTTAAGGAAACTGTGTCCCACTGGGGGTCCCAAACTCAGGCCGGCCCCATTCACCCTCCGGGACTTCCAGAAACGTAAGGTCCCCACAATGGGGGTGGGGACCTTCAGGGTGCAATACCGAGGGCGGACGCGGCAACTGGACTTGCTTGTGGTCAAGGGCCCCTACATTAGCTTACTGGGATTGGCATGGTTTGGACCACTGGGGCTAGCTGTCACCGGGGTGAACCACACTAGCTTACAAGTGGACGTGGACGCCATATGCAAGGAATTTCCAGGGGTTTTCGATGGGAAATTGGGACAGTATACGGGCCCCCCCATTGCGCTACAGCTTGACCCCGCAGTACGACCGGTCAGGCTCAAGGCCCGCCGGGTCCCGTTCGCCTTGAAACCCCGTATAGACGAGGAATTGGACCGACTCGTAGAGCAAGGAGTGCTGGAGCCGGTGCCTAATGCTCCCTGGGAAACCCCAATCGTCACACCCGTCAAGCCTAATGGTTCGGTCCGCATCTGCGCAGACTACAAATGTACCATAAACAAGGCCCTCACGGCCCACGCATACCCAGTGCCAGTGGTCAGCCATGTCCTTGCCACCCTGGCTGGGTCGAAAATTTTTGGCAAGCTGGACTTGGCCCAAGCATATCAACAGCTGCCAGTAGATGAGGCCACAGCAGAGGCACAGACGATTGTGACGCACAGAGGAGCGTTCAGGGTAAAGCGGCTGCAATTCGGTGTCAGCGTGGCACCAGGCATATTCCAGAATATAATGGACTCTCTCCTTAAAGGGATTCCTGGCGTCACCCCCTTCTTCGATGATGTGTTGATTGCCGGCCCCACACCAGAGGAGTTTGAGGACCGCCTCCGCACCGTTCTGCACCGTTTCCAGACGGCGGGTCTCAAGGTGAAGCGGGAAAAATGTCTACTAGGAGTGCCTCAGGTGGACTTTCTGGGATTTATGGTGGACGCAGAAGGGGTCCACCCGACTGGGGACAAGGTACGGGCCATTTGTGATGCCCCAGCGCCCAAGAGCAAGACTGAACTTCAGGCCTTCTTGGGACTATTGAACTTTTACCATTCCTTCCTTCCCCACAAGGCGGCGGTAGCGGAGCCCCTACACAGACTCCTGGACAAGCGGGCCCCTTGGGTGTGGGGCCAGCGCCAGGAGGCCGCATTCCAGGCAGTCAAGGACTTGCTTGTCTCAAACTCGGTCTTGGCACACTTCGACGAGAGGCTGCCGGTGGTGCTAGCATGCGACGCCTCACCCTATGGCATTGGAGCTGTCCTGGGGCACCAACTCCCGGATGGAAGAGAGGTACCGGTGGCGTACTTTTCCCAGACACTCAACACAACCGAGCGGAACTACTCGCAAATCGACAAGGAGGGTCTGGCAATCGTAAAGGGAGTAAAAAAATTCCATGATTTCTTGTACGGGCGGCCCTTCACCGTGGTGACTGACCACAAGCCGTTGCTTGGCTTGTTTGCCCCCGAAAAGCAGACCCCCCAAGTGCTGTCTCCTCGCGTCCTCAGGTGGTCAATTTTCCTTGCCAGCTACCAGTATGCACTGATTCACCGACCTGGGAAGGCGATGGGCCATGCGGACGCCCTCAGCAGGCTACCACTACCGGAAACAGGCCCTGACCCAGCACCTGCACAAGAGGTTATGAGCCTAGAGCTGCTTCCCGACCGCCCCATTCAGGCACAAGAAGTTGCACACCATTCCAAGAAAGATAGGGTCATCTCCCGGGTCCTGGACTGGGTGTGGAGGGGATGGCCCAGCAGCAGCCCCGGGCCAGAATTCGCCGGCTACACAACCCGCAAACATGAACTGTCGGCCCACAAGGGGTGCCTGTTATGGGGAAGCAGAGTCGTTGTTCCCCAGCCCCTCTGCAAAAGGGTCCTCACAGCCCTACACGAGACACATCCAGGGGTAGTAAGAATGAAGGCCCTTGCCAGGAGTTATGTGTGGTGGCCGGGGATCGATGGAGAGATAGAGGCCTGGGTCAAACACTGCCAGGCCTGCCAAGAATCCCGCCCAGATCCCCCAAGGGCCCCAGTCCAGTCCTGGGAGTCCGCCCGAGCACCATGGTCACGCCTGCATGTGGATTTCGCTGGCCCCTTTCAGGGGAAAACATTCTTCATAGTGGTGGACTCCTACACCAAATGGCTGGAAGTCGCACTGGTACCATCCACTTCCACGTCCGCAGCCATCCGGGTACTACGCAGGCTGTTTGCAACCCACGGGCTCCCTGACACTCTCGTCTCAGACAACGGGACTGCATTTACGTCAGGAGAATTCCAAACCTTCACAGCGCAGAACGCCATCCGCCACATCCGTTCGGCGCCGTTCCACCCTGCCACCAATGGCCAAGCAGAACGCATGGTGCGGACCACCAAGGACACCCTTCGCCGCATGACGCAAGGGGACTGGGAGTACCGCCTTGCCACATTCCTTCTAGCACAGCACAGCACCCCCAGCTCAACGACTGGCCGGAGCCCCGCTGAACTACTAATGGGTCGGCGCCTTGCAATCAGATTGGACCGCCTTCACCCCGATAGAGCTCAGGATGAGGTAGTGGTGGGGGAAGGCAGGAACCCCCGGACCTTCGAGGCCCAGGACCCAGTGTACGCAAAGAATTTTGGGGCAGGCCCAGCATGGGTACCCGCCACAATCACCAGGGTCACTGGCCCCGTGTCGTACGAGGTGCTAACGGATGGGGGGCAATGCTGGCGCCGCCACTGCGACCAGATACGGCGACGATTCCCGGGAGAAAACCAGGAGGAGGACAGGTCAGAGGAGTCCCAAGGGAACAGCGGGGCAGTGAGGCCCATAGAGCAGGAGGGGCCAGCAGGAGAGGCAGAATCAGTAAATACAGAGAGGACCCGTGAGGCCGAAAGGACACCGGAACCAGAACCACGACTGAGCGAGCCGGTTGCACCAGACCAAACAGCCGCATCACAGCCAGCATCCTTGGAACACGAGCCAGAACCCGGAGCCCGGACCAGGGAACACCCCAGGCCACAACGCACACGTAGGCCGCCGGCATACCTTGAGGACTATGAATGCGACCTCCCGGGCAGGACTGGAACTTAGAGGGGAGGGGTGTTATGTACTGAGTTGAATAGGATCCAAACTGTAGCAGTCTGATTGGTCCTAGAACAATAGGATCCAAAAGGCAGCAGTCTGATTGGTCCTAGAACAATAGGATTCAGAATGCAGCAGTCTGATTGGTCCTAGAACAATGCAGCAGTATGATTGGTTGGCAGGAACCACCCAATCCTGCTCCAGATAGAAGTGAATCCACAACCTGATTGGCTTACAGTAGAATTCCAGAATTAGCCAATCATGTGCAGCCCATTGTGTAAATAATGTATATAAAGCAGATACTGTGAGGGGACATTTATTCATTCCTCCTCACCACTATGAGCTGAATAAAGAGCATGAAATCACTTTGCGACTCTGAGTATATTTCAGAGGACCCATTGTATAAGGTAAGTGTACAGGGCTAGTATGGATCTGAGAACAATTTACCGTGCAGGAAGACATTCCAAATGGAAGTTCGGGTGGCTCAGTTCAGTTTGCATGAAGCAGTCATGTACTAAGGGTCCCTTGAGTTATTACAGGCATAGGGTGCCTTTTGCCCTCTAGATGTTGCTGAACTATAACTCCCATCATCTCCAATAAACATCCCCAGGGATGATGGGAGCTGTAGTTCAGCAACATCTGGAGGTCCAAAGGTTCCCCACACCTGCTCTATCTCCAGTAGCTCTTAACATCTGGTCACAATAGCGTCATGATGTGTTCTGCTCATGGGCTTCCAAGAGGCATCTGGGAACAACATGGTGGACTAGATAGACCTACTGGTCTAGTCCAGCAGGGCTTTTCTTATGCTCTTATTAATTGCATCTGTGTGACTGAACCATTACAGATCTACCACTGCAATTAGGGCTTTTCTGTCATCTGATGTCACCACAAAGGCAATACTTTCCAAGATAAAGTATTCAGTAGGCAGCCATCATATAAAGTACAATAGGTAAATATAAGCTGGAGCTTGGTCCATAAAGGCAAATGGAGCTCTGCATCCCCAGCAACCACAGTCTGCTCCCAGCCAGCCCCCACCTGACTTCTTTCTTACTTACATCCAGTTCAGGCAATGGCACTGGCTGTTAGCTTCCTCCTCAATTTCAATGTTGCTCTTGTGGACCTCAGCAAGGAGAAGGATAGGGACAAAGCTAAAATTAGTTGGCTCTACCCATGAATGGCTCAGGCTGCATATACTGTGGACTTCTTTGCCTTCCTTTCCACCAGTCCCAATGGACACTAGCCACCACTGTGAGTGAACATCACATTTGGGAACCAGCTTAATCAGGTAGTCCTACAAGTGTTTACTCAGAAGTAAGCCCCTTTGAGTTTAATGACACTTACTCTCAACTAAGTAGGGATTAGGATTGCAGTATTGGTTACCAATTACTCTTCAATATTTCAGGCACTGTAGAAGAGGAAGGTGGGAAAGATCTTTTTCATATACCATGGAAGACCTTTTTAAAAAAATGTTTTAAAAATGTAGATCAGATTTATTTATGTTCCAAGACAAGTATTTCTGACATAAAGGGCAGCTTCTGAATGCAGTGGAGTAATGAAGTTTCTTGCAAAGCACAACACGGAACCAGCCTTATTTCCTGCAAATTATAGATTAGAACCTTCCCCGGCCTTTGTAGAAGTCACCATTCCATTTTGGACAGGTTAAGTATAGCGTTAACAAGCTTTTATTTCAGGAACATGAAAGAAGTTTTGCATGGAGTTTTCCCAAAAGGGAAGTAAATAACACCTAAGAATATAGCATGTAATTTCAACGTCAGTGCTGATGTCTATGTATACAGGTCTTAAAACCACCTTTCTTTGGATCTTCTTCTGTTCTCAAAACAGTAGTTAGAGTTCAACGATGTCCAAATATAAGCATACAGAGCTGACAAGGTATCCAACAGAGATGCAGAGAGAAAAGATGCAAGAGTTTAACTGAAGCAACTAGACACTGCAGCACCATACATATGCTCCAACTCTTAAACTGGTTTTACATATTCCCCTGGTTAAACTGGAATTCAGGAGGAGTAGAACATAGCTCATAATGAACCAGAGGAAGAACAGAATAATAAAATGAAAGAAATCCTCTTATCACTACTTCATAATTGAGGCTGAATGTGCAATCAGCCTGGACACTAGGCCTTGTTCACACAAATGTTGCAGTGGGATGATGACACTGGTGGTTGCATAGTACCATCATGACTTGTAGTCCTCAGTTGGCTTTCATGAATTTAACTGTCTTCCTTAAAGTCATTTAAGCCAGGGTTGTTGAACTACAATTCCCATCACCCACATGGTAGCTGTGGATGATAGTCCAGATACCTCTGGAGAGGTACAGGTTCCCCAACCCTGGTCTGAACTAAAGCCTATCACATGTTGTGGAAATAAGTTCCACAGATCAGTTAAATGATGTGAGAGGAAGTGCTTCCCTGTCCTGAATCTCCTGTCAAACAGTTTCATTGCTGGAGGTAGGGGAGCCCTACTAAAGTAATCACTGACTTTATGCCAACCCAAGCACACACTACTTTTCAAACGTGTACTGGAGACTTATCAAGGATCAGTTAACAAGCACAACTGGATCACTTGATTTCACAATCCTTGATGACTGGTACTTGAGGTGATATGAGAAGATACAAGAGTGTTCCCTATGATGTTTTGATCTATGATGAATCACCTTCAAGTTCCCCCCACACTGCAGTCATTACTTGCATACATTCTAAAACTGGTCCTAAGGTTCTCAGTTATTAAGGCTGCATTCCTATACACCAAGGAATTCTGGGAGCTGTAGTTGTTGAAGATTCTTAGGAGACCCCATATTTCCCTTCTAGAGCTACAGTTCTTAGGAGTAGTTTGACATTCAATCCCACTTCCGAGGGAACTATAGCTCTGGGGGGAAAATAGGGGTCCCCTACCTTTACCTTTTAACAGCTGTCAACACCCTTAACAAACTACAGCTCCCAGAATTCTTTGGGGAAAGCCATGATTGTTCGAAGTGATATCATAGTGCTTTAATAAAAGGTAAAGGGACCCCTGACAGTTAAGCCCAGTCGCGTACAACTCTGGGGTTGTGGCGCTCATCTCACTTTACTGGCCGAGGGAGCTGACGTTTGTCTGCAGACAGTTTTTCTGGGTCATGTGGCCAGCATGACTAAGCCACTTCTGGTGAAACCAGAGCAGCACACGGAAATGCCATTTACCTTCCCGCCACAGTGTTACCTATTTATCTACTTGCACTGGTCTGCTTTCAAACTGCTAGATTGGCAGGAGCTGGGACCGAGCAATGGGAGCTCACCCCATCACGGGGATTTGAACCACCGACCTTCTGATCGGCAAGCCCCAGGCTCAGTGGTTTAGACCACTGCATCACCTTTTAATTATATGGTGTGAATTCAGCTATTGAGCTGAGCCTTAAGTTTAATGGAAATAGAACAAAGCAGCATTTGAATGTCAATATATTTATTGATTTTTTTTACCAGTTGCATTGCTGGGGAAAATAGGTTTTCCTTTTAGAAGCGTTCCTTCAGATTACAGATCCAGCCCCAGAGTTTGTGTATAGAGCTCTTGCCTTCAAAGCACTATCAGACCAGTACCCAATAAATCTTCAAAGCACTCTCAAGAGGCAAGAAAGTTGTTATCAGGACAACTGTGATAAAGAAGGATTAAGGGGATGTCTCAAAGCCAAACAGGAAGCTAGTGTCAGAGATTGGAAAATTATTAGCTGTCATGATGACCTTGCAACTACCATTCATGCTAGTGCTGTACCAAAAAAAAAAAAATCATCCTGCATTTTATTTTATTTTTTAACCATTCTCCATCAGTTAATGAGAAAAGAAACTGATTTAAACATTGGGAAATAAGAGAGAAAATGTTGATGAAGATTCACTTGGGTGAGGTGCAGCGTTTCTGTTGAGCTTACCTTACTTTTGCAGTGACCAAGGGACACACAGCACTAATTTGTGCTTTCTCTGCCTCATGCTGACTTGTTGCAATGCATGCTACACATGGTCACCTTTCAAGACCATTTGGAATCTTCTAAGGACACAATTCTTCTCCTTACAGGTGTGAATCTCCAGGAGCGCATTACACCAATGTATCTGAGCCTGTGCTGATTCCCTGTTGCCTTTTTAGCCCAATTCATTGCATATATTTTTACTAATAAATCCTTCATTGTGTCAGTGGGGATGGCTACATGATCATGCGTGTAACTGCAGACCCTCCAAGTGTCCCTATTTTCCAAGGACGTCCCCAATTTTCATTGGAGAAATGTTGGAGGGTATGGTGACTGGTACTAACATAAAAGAGCTTATGCAGCTCAGGCCCTGGCTACATATATACCAGGTAGGCCATTGTGGTCTGTGGGAGCACTTCTCCATCAAGTTCCAAATACATCAGAAACAGACTCCACAGGAACTCAGAGCAGGGCTTTTTGTGTGACTGCCCCTGATCTGTGGAATTGCATTTCTCTTGAGATATAACAGTTGTCTACTATCTTTACCTTCCGGAAACAACCGAAAGCATTTTGTTTTGTTTCCATGCTGGATGGATAGATCTCTAACATGGGTGTCTCTTTTGTATTTTTTAAAAATTTTATCTGATGATGTGGGTGCAATGGGTGGGTGGGTGGGTTGTTTTTAACTGGGGGGGTAGCCACTTTTATTGGATTTTGTACATCACCTTGATACATGTCTGTGGAAGGTGGTAGACAGATAAATAACTGTTCCATAACTTCTTGTTATTGAGCCCTTTTATCATGAGAACTGTGGATTTTTCTGTGGACTGGCCCAACGTTGCTTAGTGAGCATCATGGCTGAGCAGAAATTTGAACCTGGATCACTCTAAGTCTATGTCCAACACTGTAGTCACTACTGGCTCTTTTGAATGTGTGGAGATGGCCTGGGCATTCTTCTGGAGTGGGTCTTGTAGGTTTCCAAACACAGCTTTGCCAAAAGACCTGAGTCTGAACTAGAATGGCATTGGGCAGAAGTTTCATTTTTCAGTGATCATGGATTTTAGGGCTGAGCTGGATGAGCACAGATTTCTTTGCTTGATATTGTGGGGGAAAGTGCTTTGGCACTTAGGCCTGGAAGCCCTTCCTCCTAATCCTAGCTTTGTGGTGGCTGGTATCAATTATTCTCTATATCCAATAGATGTTTTTTTGGATATGCAAAATATCCAAGAAAAGAGAAAAAAATTAAATGAAATTCTCATGTGTGGGATGTGGGAGTTTTCTTCCACTTGTCTTACCTTTGAGATAACTGAGGGATGTTTGTGAGTGTCCTTCCTTTCCTTTCATTCCACACATCATCATCTGGTGATCAGCAATATGCAGCTTTTCCAGGTGTCCTAGCTTCCTTAAAAAACAACAACCATGACATCCTTGACTGGGTGTTCCTGTGTGCACAGAAAGGCAAGGAGGCTGCCCACCATGATGTTGATAGCTGTTCCTTGGCTTCTGCATGGGTTGGTGCATGCATGTGAACTCTTTTTTTCCTCTTCCAGAAGCAAGAGTGGAAAGATTTTGTTTTTAAGGTAAAAGGGAGGACTTTCCTTAAAAACAAAATAAATGGGCTTACCAGTCTCAGGCATTGGGTAAATAACTTTCCAGTTTTCTGAACTTTGATTAAATCACAGGGGAGGTGGTGTCTCCCAAGGGGCTTCTTCTGATCAGGAAGCATGGACAGATGGGGAGAGGGCCTAGTGCTGGAGAAATGTTTAATGGAAAGAGAAACACAGGCACCAATCTTGACCACCTTGCAATGAGAAGGGATGCTTAACCTCATTCTGAATCAATTTTCAATGCCCTGAAAATGAGGCAAATTATATAAAGCTCTTTTGTGGGGGAAGGAAACTGCTGAGAAATAGGAGGACAAGTTTTGGTGTGGCATTATTTTACACGCGTTCAGAAGCAATCCCTTCTGTAGCACTCACTCCTGGGCTAATCGACCACTATGGCAATACTGAAACTCTTGCATCCAAGAATAACTTCTGCTGCAGTAAAAAAAAAATGGCACAGCCTATCCCCTGATTAAAAGATAAATCAAAATTTGTTAAGAGAGCGGAAGAGTTGGAGGGCTGATTGCTAACACCAGTGGGGAGGGGAAGGGGAGAGAGAAAGATGAAAGGGAAGCCTAATCGGAGACTTTCTTTAAGCTCTGTTGATTACTGAGAAGCTTTTGACATGGCTCTGTTGCAGGCAAACAGGAGTGGCGACCCTCTCTGATATTCTCCAGCTCACCCGGACGACTCCACTGACACGAACAGCTCAGCCCTGCAGAAATAGTGGTGAGTTAGTGCATGTTCCAAGGGAGATAATGGCAAAGTTATTTTGCCTTTGGGCTCAAAGTCTGTATGTGGGGAGTGAGCAGGGGGAGAAAGAGAGTGGGGGAATCCCTTGCAAAATATTATAGAAAGGTTTTCTTTTAAGTCCCTTTTAGCCCTCAGGAGCAGGCAATGTTCAGCCAGGTCTTGTTTCACCAACATAATATCTCTTTATGAATAGCTGGAGGGTTGCTAGCAAGTGTACTCATTTAGCTGTGGAAGGGATGTTTAATAGCCATCAAAACGGCGAACAACTTGACAACTGTTTGATCAACTGAGATGTCACCCGCAGAGATGAAATGACATATCTTCGGGTGATATGTGTCGGTCATTATTGAGTTGACTGTTAGCAGGAGAAGCAAGCTTTTTAAAAAAGCAGTTGTGTCAGACCAGAGCTTGACATTATGGGGGTCTCATGGCTACTGCTGGAAGCAGCAGACCCACATCCCTTTCTCCTCCTCACTTCCCCAGACTCACGATGTTGTCACATCCAAAGTTTCCCTGCCCTCAGTCAATTTCATTGGCTGCCCTTTGCACGGGCAAAGAGTGTTGCCAAGCAGTGATGTCACTGAATGGATAGCACACACTGCAGGGAACAGGAGAGGAGGAGACAGTGTAAGGCTGCCATTTTGGGTGGCAGCTGAGTATCCTTCACAACATCAAGTGTTGCTGCAGCAGCAAGAGCGGCAACAACAAACACAAAATAGGCATGTGTGAAAACCCAACAGATTTATTGTGGCAAGACTTGTTATGGGCATGAGTCTCCTTCAGGTGCATGAGCAGTGATCACCCCCACATACACATAGGCCTCATCTGCACTATACGTTTAAAGAAGTATCATGCTACTTTAAGCACTCTTGGCTTCCCCCAAAGAATCCCAAGAGCTGTAGTTTGTTAAGAGTGCTAAGACTTGTTAGGAGACTTCCATTCCCCTTGCAGAGCTACAATTCTCAGAATGGTTTAGCAATCACTTCCCATGGAACTCTGAGAATTGTAGCTCTGTGAATGGGAATGCGGGTCTCCAAACAACTCTCACCTCTCTCAACCGACTTCATTTCTCAGGAATCTTTGGGAAAGCCCTGACAGTTTCAAAGGATGTGTTTCAAATGTATAGTGCAGTTGGTGCCAAGCGCTAGTGTAGTTCAGTGTCGGTTTTAAAAGGACTGCATCATTCTCAGGGCATAGTCTGAAGGTACAGAATGTGTCAATCTTGCTAGGCAGATAGGGGTCTCATCAGTGCTGGAATAGAGGCTGGGTTATTGGCAGAAAGAAAGAGTCAACCTGAATTAAATTGGGCGAGGTGGAATATGGGTTAGCGTTTTGATGACTGAGTCATGTGGATCCTGAAAACACAGCTGCATGGCTGAGGGATAGGAATAGGTGAACCTGTTGACTTTGGTTTTGATCAGTTTCTATTTTTTCCCCTATCTTAAATTCAGTTCTCTACATCACAACATCAATTTGGGGTGGCTATTTCAAAGTCTTCATGAAAATTCATCAGCATTTTTGGGCAGATTTCTCAAAATATGCGCATTTTTACAAGCTGTTTTCCCTAAAATAATGCATTTTGTATCTTATGTTCACTAGTATATGCATTTTTCTGCATACTTTACCCTAGTACAGGCATTTTTGTACACTTTACATTGCTGTAAAACTTCACTTCAAAATTCAGAGTTGTCCAAACTTCAAAGAAGTGTTTCAATTGGTGCAAATTAGCCAGGTTTCCCTTTGAATGCAAACTGAATTTCTCCCCAATCCCACTTGACTTGCAGAAGTATGTTGCAGAGGGTTGGACTAGATGACCCTTGGGACCCCTTCCAATTCTATGATTCTATGAAATTACATCACTGCCACAGGATTTGACTCCTCCCACTGCAAGCCTGGGAGACAACAGGGGAGCATCAAAGACTTGATGGGCATGCAAAAAAAGAGTCTTGAACCTATGCCAAGCAATTTGTTCTGGCTTTAATCAAGATGTCGTCTTTTAACTCCAAATGTCATTCTTCTTATTATTTTTAATCCCGTATCAAAACTTTGAGCAGCATACTGCAGCATGAATAAATGCTACCCGTCATTTAAACTTTCAGCAATGTTTCAAAGCCTTGCAAATGAGTGATAGCCATATATATTTGTATTCATGCATGTGTATATTCATCAAAGTGATGCAGTTAACAAGCTGGTAAAAGACAAAGTGAATAGCAACAAAGAAACTGGTGAATTATAAGTTTTTAACTTTGTAAAAGCTAATGCAGAACAACTTGATTGTTAATTTTGTAGTCTCTTTTTGCCCAAAGAGAACACTCTTTTCTTTCCATCTCTCTCTTTACTCGCTGTCATCAGCATCCTGCCATTTTGGAATCTTAAATTATTCCCCCTCTAAGAAAAGTGTCATAAGTGATGACACAGAGAATACTCAAATAATCGGCTGAATTACTCAAGCATTAAATATTAGAGCAGGGATGTCCAACCAGTAGACTGCGATCTACCAGTAGATTCCTGGCTGATCCTGGTAGATTGTGGGATCCTTATTGTGTACAAAAAGTTACAGGGTGGGGGGAACTAAAAAAAAACCTCTGTGCAATCCTCCCCCCCCCCAAAAAAAAAAAAAAAAGCTCAACAACTCCAGGCACTTCCGTCCTAAAAAAAGCTCAACCACCCTGGGCAATCCACCCATCCACCCCATGCATGTTCCTCTTCCCTCCAATGACAATAGGTAGATCACTGCCAGTTTTTTAATACTGGGAGTAGATCACAGTCTCTTGGGAGTTGGACATGCCTGTATTAGAGGATAAGAAATCCATGATGTCACCTAATTTCATATTTCCTGTTTTGGAAATGCAAATCTCAGCAGCTGGTAATTATTAGAGATGGATGGACAACTTGAAGCCTGGTCTGTGTCCATTTCTTATTTTGGATGCAAAGGGATCCATTCTGTCCCATTTCAACAGTTAATGTACTGATGGTTTCTCCAACAAGCCACAGATATAATGAAAAATAGGCACTTAAGAGGTGGCCTGAGGATTTAAAACCTTTCTTCCCCTTTCCTTAACAGGGACTAGCTCCTTGGAGTGGCTAAGAAGCATGGTTGTTGCCACTTGGGGTGTAAACAGGACTGCAAATGTCCCTGGAAATGGCAAGATGTGATGACGTCCTGTCTCTTTCAAGGACATTGTATGGAAAAAATGGTTTTTCTTATGGAACCATGGCAGCAGCCATATTTTCTTAACTTCCATGGGTTTTTCCCCCTGATGATATCACCAGGAGCACTAAAGGGGAGACTTGACTCAGAACTGAGTTCACAATAAACCAAGCTATTTTCCTATTTTTTAGGGTGGTGGGAGGTAAATAGCTTGGTTTTTCAAGCCCAGTCATGAGCTTGGCTTTGAGAAGCTTTATGTATAAGGAAGCCTTCTGCAAGATAGTGTTCTCTAGATGTTTTAGACTATGAACCCCAGCAGCCCCAGCCATCACAGCTGTGCTGACAATGGCTGATGGGACATGTAGTCCAAAACAAGCTGTGGGAAGGTTGCTGTACAGGGGATAGGTGTTGACAGCAAGAAATTTCCATGAAGTATTGCCTTTCTGATGCATTCATCAGATGTAGAATTGAGCATAAATGAGATGAGCAAACCACGTTTTATTGAATGCAAAGAAGAAAAATGAGGCGTACAAGTTCAAACTGAGTGTTGCTGCATCAAATGGCCAGCCACCAACATCGAAAAGGTTAATGGACTGGCAGCAGAACCACCACACATAAGCTGTGTGCACATTACCATTCGCTCAGACTCCAGGCCGCTCCCACCACTGCTGTTTGAAGCCCGCTACACATGAAATTAGCTGTAATTGACATGTATCCTGTAGTTTCTTGAGAAATGCTGCTGCTTGATGTGTTTCCCCTCAAACCAGCTTCCACCCGATTTGAAAAGGTAAGCTGTGGTTAAGATGAGGTGTGTACATTTGAGATGGCCATAGCGCATGCACAGTAGACAGCACATTTGCAGATTGCAGCTTCATTGAACAAGGTTGTTTTGCTGGGGATTTCAGGCACAGGAGGACAAATGAAGTGAAGACACCCTGTTGTTAGGTGTACACAACAAGTGCAAATGCAACTTAAAACATGATGGGGCGGGGAATGACCTCACTGTGTTTTAAGCCACTAATGTCTCTACAGCCATAGATCTACTTTCAGGCAAAAGGCAAAAAAGTTTCTCGCCTGCATACATGCTGCTCTCCCTGTCCTGGTCCTATGAGCCATTACCCCTCACCTCTGAACGGAGAAAGACTTTACGCAGCGTCATAATTTAGCAAATTACTTCCTCAGAGGAAGGTCAAACATTTTACCATTCGATCAATAGGAAGCGACTTACAAATCATGTGTATCGATCATTGCAATCATTCAGAGGAATGTAGGGCAGACAGTAAAACCGCATGCACTTAGTCTTAATTGCCCACATTAAAGCAATTATACCCCAAAACTGTCATTGTCTAATGCTGTGCACACCACACACTTTAATACATCTTGCTAACTTCTTAGCAATGCAGATAGAATCGTAAGTCAGCCCACCAAGGTTGTAGCACTAAATGCCTAAAATATTGCTAGGACTATGCAAATTGGACCGTGATTTCTTTCACATGGAAAGTGAGCATTTAAAAACACTGATCATGGGGAGGGAGGAGGCATGAAAGAGCAGGTAGGGACACAGATACATTGGGGACGCAAAAACACCCTGAAACAAATACCTCATTTGGTAGTTCAGATCAGGTCTAGAATATTGCCACTCCCAACATATACAGAATAACTGTGTAGTCTGGGCTTTTCTTTATTAGCAGAAGCTAATTTTGGTGGGGGAGAGAGGTAAGTAGCTTGTAGTCGAAGTTCTTGTTTCATTTCATCAGTTGCTTCAGTTAGTCTGCAGATCTTATTCAGGTTGTATGTAATGTTTGTGGCTGGAAAATGCATGTTTGATGCATGTACACAATACAGCCTATAAACAATCTTTGCCTCTTTGTTCTGAGCATAACACATGTAGACGTGATGTGGAACAATGTCCTGGTGAAATGGAGGAAATCTCCTGGAACCAAATAAATGGTGGTCTGAAACAGATGTGAGGGACCTTCGGCCCTCCAGGTGTTGCTGCACTACAACACCCATCAGACTCAACAAGCATCACCAATAACCACAGGTGATGGGAGTTGTACTTCAGCAACATCTGGAGGGCCAAAAGTTTTGCCACACTTGATCTAAAACATTCTCTGGTTTTCTATGTGGATAATATTGTTGCAGTCTGAAGTGGTAGGCCCCATGGATTGACAACCTCGTGAGAAGCAGGGCAAATTCTTAAGGAACATATGTAACTAACTCAAGGATTTGGCCACCGAATGTGGGCTGAAGGAAATGTGTTGGTTAAGGCAGCCCAAAACAAGAGTGATTTATGATTACCACAAATTGATAAGGACTCATATCAATGTGTCGGTAAAACACATTACGTTGTTTTAGCCCCAGGATGGGGAGTCTGTGGTCCTCCAGATCATGCTGGACTATCACCCATCATCCATGAACACTGCCCATGCTGGCTGAGGCTGATGGGAGCTGAAGTCCAACAACATCTAGAGGGCCACAGGTTCCTCATCATTGCTACAGCCAGTACTGCAAATTCAAAACAGTCTCTTGTTTACTGATGCAGGCAGTTTAATTTTAATAGTATGTAATATTCCAAAACCAAAGAGAAAGCACAGACCAACTCAAAAGGTTATATATTTTATTGTACTTTTAAAGCATATGGTTTATGGTGAGCGTCTCTGTTCAGCTATACACTCCTGAATTCACCACCGATTCTTGCCAGAGGTTTCTGGAGGTTTTCTAGTCTTCAGCATAAGGTGGGCAGCTGATTCATCTAGTCAAAGGAGGAGGATGGTGTGTGTGTGTGTGTTTTCTTGTTTTTGTTTTGCAAGCATCACCTTGGAGTTTATTGTCAGCATTTTTTGCTGTACTGGAATGAAGACCTTTCAAAACTTTCAGACATGCCAACTTGACAGACCAAGCTCTTCCTCCAAGTTTTGCAATGGTTCAACGCCAGGATTAAAATACTTACAACCACAGAAGGGCTCACTTCTTCTTCTCCAGATCAGTGTATGAGAGGAGTGTATGAGAAGAGAGGAGACTGACTCTGTCTCCAGTTGGTCACACTACCTTTAAAAAGATGACTTGGGAGTGAGGGATTCCGGCCAACCACTTGCTGGTTCAGTGCTCAGTGCCTTGTGCAGCTGGGTGTCCACCTAAAAAAGGGACATTCTTTGACAAATTAATGAAGCAAAGTTTCCTGGAGATAATGGAAAGGGCATCCCATGACAGTATCGCCTGAGGCGTTATGACAATGGACCTCAGAAAGATTGGATCTACCAATCATCTCCAGCCATTCTCCCATGTCCTTAGAGACTTCCTCCCCTTGGAGAGTAGGCTTCCAATCCCATTGTTCTCCTTTATGCCAGGGTCAACATCAGGGGTCAATGTTGCCAGGTAGCTGCCAAACCTAAAGGGAGCACTGTCCCCAACCTCACCCCACCCTGAGTTGTAACTCTTCATCCCTGCTGTCATTCCTGATTCCTTCTTCCTCAACAAGAGAATAAACGGTTTCAGGAAAAAGAAGAATGGAGCAGCAATTTCTGCTCACCGTCCCAGGGAAGGCTGGTTCCCTAGGGGGGATGGGACACTGCTCCGTAGTAATCTCAGTCTGCCCTCATCCAGCCCTCGCGTTTCTCTCTTCTTATATACAACCAGTCCAGAGGGTGGCTCTGGTTGTCAGATTTCTCCTCCTCAGTCTCTGTGTTGTCCTTGCAGAACTCCACAGAGAGGAGAACAAGAACAAAATTAGAATTAGTTGGCTCTTCTGGTCTTGACTCTGGCTCCACCTACTGTTGGCCTCCTGCCTTATGCCCTACCAGTTCCAACAAACATCAGGCACCACTGCACTGCTCCCTCTACTTCCAGGCAACGGTGTGAATTGGGTAAGTGACTGGGTGTGATGTGGTGTGGCTAAGTGAATAGGTAGCACACGAAAAGCAAGGGTTGGGGCTGCAACCTAGTGTAGCCTTGTTGGCTGATATGAAATACTCATTGGGAAAACAGGATTTTGGTCACATACTCCTATCCCTTGGTGCTTTGTTACATCTGCCTTCAGGCCTGCGTCAAAGAGTAAAAGAGGAAGAGGGAGGGAGGGGCACTGATCCATGCCAGGGGGTGAACCCAGAGAGGAGGCATGCAGCCAGGGCCTCATCCAGGGGCGCCTTCCCGTCTAGGGCCCAGCCCTCATCAACCCAATATTTAGGGCAGAGGTGCCCAGGATTTTGTGACATCTAAGAAGACCGCTTTGTGAAAATGGCAGTCTTGCCAAAAGAATTCCATTTCTACCTTTGCCTCTTTCATTATAGCAACAATCGAGCACTTTGGCCGGTTCCTTTATGAAAGTTTAAAATTGGTTTGTCCATTCCTCTCTCTTTTTCTCCACCCACCCCCCTTCCCCTCTTGCTTCTCACACCTTATCTGGTTTCTGCATTCTTCACTTCTTCAGTAGTCAAAGTGATTGAAAACTGAGCAGACCACCCTTCCCCGCAGCCACTTGTCTTCACATTTCTCATTTACCACCCAATCAAACGGGCCTTTTGTGGATTGCCATTCCCTGTCGTTGCCTCTGTTACATGCAAGGTATTCTTCAGGTCAGGCAGGTTAAAAAGGGGGGGAGAGAGACTCCAGGAAAGGAGATCCACTTCGGCCTAGCTCTCTGCAGCCACATCGCTGCTGGAACCAACCGCCCAATAGAGGAAAGATATACTACCCCTATTTGATGAGCAACGGGCCAATAAATTCATTAATCATCATTTTATGCCTCATCAAACACTTCCCAAGTTCCTCCATGGGAGTTATACAAATTAGCGGGTGAAAAGGCAGTAATTTTAGTTTTGCTAGGTAAGTGCTTTCTGATTGCCTTCCTCAACAATGCTCCCCTTGACAAGCTAATAAATCAGGCCTTTTGGAACCTTCCTGCAAACAATGACTTCACATAGTTTTTGCCGCTGTTTTTTTGCTGGAAAGAGCCAAAGAGGATGATCTGAAGACCAGAGACATTAGGCTTTATTGCCAAGCAAAAGCTTTATTTGTGAAGAAAAGGGGGTAAAAATGTAAAGGGAGGCTGAGGGTTAAGGAGGGTTGGGAAAATTCATTTTTATTTTTTTATTGAGCGTCACTGATGGAAGAGAGAGACATTTCAAGTGGTAATGATGACACTGGACCATATATAATAAGGACCAGTTCCAGGAACAGAAACACAGAGAGCTACCTTATTCCAGATCAGGCTGCCATTAGTCCACCCAGCTTAGTAAAGAACAGTAGCTCTCTAGAGTCTTAGATCTTTTTCTGTGTCTAGGTAAGCACCATACATTTAAAGCACACCCCCCCCAAAAAAAAAATAATCATGGGAACTGAAGTTTACCCCTCACAGAGCTACAATTATCAGACCCTTAACAAACTACAGTCCCCAGGATTCTTTAGTGGGCGATATGCTTTAAATGTGTTGTGTGTACACAAACTCAGACAGAGATCTTTCTTACTGCCTCCTATCTGATTCTCCTAACTGGAGATTGCAGGTTATAAAAAGCTTGGACATGTACAACCTGTGTGGATATATCTTAGCATGTAGCCTGCGACCAGGTTCATTTGCAGTGTGCATGGCACACCTCAGTTTTATCCTATGTGTTTGCAGGGCTGCTCCAGTGCACTCCTTCTGCTGATATCTGAAGCTGCCAACACTAGCCACAATCCATAGGTATCCTGCAGTTTCTTGAGAAAGCTTACTTTTGAATGTGCATCCCCTCAAAGCAGTTACCATTCAGTTTGAAAATGCAAGTTGAGGTGTGCATGTCTGAAACATCCATTGAGCATGTGCAGATGAGAGCTGCATTGAAGAGGAGTTTGGAGGGAATGTTGCAGGGATGGGAGAACAGCCATGTAAAAATGTGACTTGAAAACGGGCAGGCAAGGGGGGGGGAGAGGGAGAGAGAGAGAGAGAGAGAGAGAGAGAGAGAGAGAGAGACCTCACAACATTTCAAGCTGCCAATGTGTACCTAACCACAGTTTGTTTCTAGGTTACATAAGGTTGATCTGTATTAGCCTAGTATTAAATTGCCCCAAAGCAGTGTCTTTTAAGAACGTTCATTGCAATTAATTTTACATGCCGCATAATGACTGTTGGGAGGGATGGGTCACATGTAACCAGAAATACAGGAGGATGAGTTTTTCCTATGTCCTCTTTAAAAAGATGCTCTGTCTGTGAAAAAAGCACCTTGTCTCTACCAGCTGGTCAATGCCAGGAATCCATAGGCCAGTGCTCTGTCCCAGGATGGCGCTGCTGCTGTTCTGCCCTTCCACTCTGGCTCTTTGCTAGGCCTACACACTTAGGCGTGTGCCACTTCCTTGCCTCCCCCCATCCCCACCACTACCACTTGAAATCACTGGGAACTACTCATCAGTGATCTGTGCTTTCTGAATTGCAGCCTTCATCTCATTCCAGGGGCTCAGCAGCAAAGGAGGAAGGGATGGCAATGCAACCAATCTCTCTTTGCCGCAGCACTTTGAAATATACACACTGTTAGCCGGGTGGACAGGTGAGGGGCAGTTACATAAATCTAGAGGCTGCTATTGTCAGAAGTAACGGATTGCCAGGGAAAGTCGTAATAGAGACTGTATTTAATCTGTGACCAATTGATTGCTCCAGTGTTTCAGGTATTTGTAGTGTAGGTTTAGATTTGTTGGGTGGTTTTACAGAAAGCCTCTGGGGTGTGCTGTCTTATCTTTTCCCCCCTAAATTGCTGCCTTTGACAGTATCATCCCTTTTGGGGGGTGGGGGGGGTGGAATAGAAGAAACTTGGCCGTAAATCACTGTACTAATCAGCTGTCACCAGCCAACATGCATACATTGGCATTCAGCCGGCAAAATTTGTTTTGGAGAGGCCTTTAGCAACAGAAACCATGTTTGTATCAATAACCATCTGTTAGCTTTTCCTGCATAAGTATGTACAACACAGAAAGGAACAAGGCAAAAAGACGGAAAGGGAGAGAACTGGGAAGGGGGAGAGAAGAGAGAGAGAGTATTAATTACCTGTTTTAGGGGGGTGGAAACCTCTAAAAAGGTATACATTAAGTGCCCAGAGCTTGAATTCTTTACGAAATAAAGCTGCAGTGTGCTCATTTTCGCTTCCTAGACAGTCCCACCGGCTGATGTCAAAGGGGATTTATGAGAAAATGTATTTAGGTAGGGAGCTAGCCAATGCATGCTTCAAGAGCTTCTGCGATTTCTCCCTCCCCCCCCCCGCCGCCTCCAATGGGGCATTCAAGGAAGATTAACCCAAGAATTTGGATCGGATGGAACGCTCGGCAGAACGTCTAAGTGGAACGTTCGGGGAGAGAAAGTAAAATCGCTCTACGTGCAGGTTTACTGGGAAGAAAGGCCCGCTGTGCTCAGCCAGACGGACTCCCTTACTCTGTTTAGGATGGCAGCCTTAGAAATGGGGTTCCCCGGTTCTCTATCTCTGAAATCCGCTCGTTCTAATAAACAGGGACGAGAGAGAGAGATTAAAATTGGCCAGGGGACTGCTTTCTCTGCAGCAGTCTAGACCCGAGGTGTAATTTAAGTACGGTGCGCCTCCTCTTCTCTCGGTTAATTTTCCTTCCTCGCATGACTGCGTGCTTCTGGAAATAACTTGGCAAACGGGGAGCCGTTTATCTATTTTATCACGGGACCTGATCCAATTAAATAAGTGCACATTTAAATTTGTATCCATCAAGACAAGAACGAAGAAGGGGAAAGGCGGCGGCAGCGGCGCTAGGGTGTTTGTGCAAACAAATGTCCCTGGCCAAAAAAAGGAAAAATAAATAGCCCCATAACTTCTAATAACCCTGCTCGGTTCTGTTTCTCTTTTACTCGGTGGATCTACCAAGAAAGTCAGGGCGGTTGGGGGACAAAAGACCTACCTAAAAAAGTTTTTGGTTTGCAATATATGGGTGTGTTTTCTTTTTTTGGGGGGGGGGGAGGTGTTATGGGGCACGAAATATCAAAACTCTTTGCAAGCGAATAAATCAACAGCCGAGAATGCCTTCCTTAGCAGCCCACGTCTGAGTCCCGGATCCCAGCTTCTGAATACAAGCTGGAACACGAAACTAATTATAACAGTTGAGTAAGTGGGTGGCTGGAACGGGGAGGCGTTTCTGTTACAAGTACCACTTTTATTAGAGGAGGGCTGCGCTTTAGCACCGGGGTTAGTCACAGTTCAAGAACAGCTTTGCAAACAGCAGAAAAAGACATGCATCGTTCTTTTGGGGTGTTCGTGGAGGGCACTGCTCGGCTCCCCCTTCCTTAACTTGAGTTTAATCATTGTTCAGGTTCTTCAGATCCCTTGCTCAGAACCATTGCGGTCCCATAGACTGTAAAAAGAGGTTTCGACCATCGTCCCAGAACCAGAAAGTCGCCACATTCCATACTGTAGGTGAGCACACAGGAACGACAACTGCGGGCCTTTATTCAACCCACAATGAATAAAGTTACGATTTGAGTATATTGAGTGGCATGTGGGGGGCGGGGTTGGGGGGAGGCGTTAGAACCATGCGTGAAACGATCTACCGGGTGTATATCCCTTTTTCTTCCGTGAATTCAGGCGGGATCTCAGCAGTAAAGAAGAAGAGCGCGATCCTGTTCTTAAATACTGTAATAGCTGGCGTGATGAACCCGCATAGCTAGGGCGGCCAGGCACTTCAGACTCGGCTTCAAGTTCCATGGAGGTGAGAGAGGCTTACTTTCACGAAAGTGGGTATTGGATTCAGGGCCGGGCTGACGCGGAACAACAAATGACCCCTCTCCAAGCATGCGTGCGCGCGCGCACGCACACATGCACATCCACCACCCACCAAGGGGCTGAGCATTATATCCAACAAAATTATACTCAGCGCGTACCCATTGAAAATAATGGTCACGACCAACTTAGGTCCATTCATTTCAGTGAGTGTAGCTTATATACAATTCACCCTGCTTAATACTCGCGAGGGGTGGGGTGGGGATCCTACGTTTCATTGGCAATGAAAATGAAGCTACACTAACTTAAATAAGGCCTGCAGAAAACCATACAGGGCTTTCGACGTTTCCTTGGGAGTTAAAAAAAAGATATGTTTAATGAAACAACAATAATAAATTAAATAATTAACTAACTGCTTGCCCTTTCATGACACTCAATATCAGCTGCCGGAGACAGATGCCTCACTCTGCCTAATATTAGAGCTGGAACTGAAATATTGTAGTTTTGATATAAATAAATAATAGTGTGTTTTTTATTATAATAAAAAGCAGAATCTGAAATAAGCAACAGGTGTACAAGCAGGAAGCCACCATATTCTTCCACCCATTTCCCCTTCCTCAGTATTTATGGAGGGCTGCCAGGAGCGCCGAGACTGATACTTAACCTCCTCAAAATGCACTTGCTTTGAAGCGAGGTCGACTGATGTCGTCGGAGCTGGTGCCTGGGTGTATGTAAGAAGCCTGCGGTTTCTAGTTGGGTGGGGCTTGTCTTCACAGAAACCGAGAGGATATTATGACATCCTCGCTTTTGTGATTTTATTTTAGGGATGCGTACGACGCCCTTCACTATTAAACAAGTTCCTGGGGTGGCTTACGATAAAGTGATTTAATCATATGGAATACTGTATATTTTCTGTTGATATGGCGTGCGTGAGTGGCACCCGGGAGCCCGTCCTATTGAGCTAGGTGAGACCTACTTCCGAATTAACATTCGTAGGGAGGTGTGATGTCACTGTGGGGGGGGGGGTGCTTTCACAATCCGTCCTATATAAACCAGGGGAAATGGCAGTACTTGGATTTTTAACAAGGGCTTTTAAATCAGACAGAGGCGTCTGGTTGTCTAAACTGTGGGTTTATGCTGGGGGAGAGGACTTTTCACCAATCCTCAGTGCATGGGCGTGGCCAGGATTTATGTTGTGGGGGGCAGGCTTCATGTTAGGGGGAAAGGCTTTCTGTTAGAGGAGGAGATCCTCAGTAGGTTAAGCATTTTTATTGATTTACCTGGTATGGTAAATCGGCCCCCTGCCCCCCCCCCCCCCTTGGCTACGCGCATGCTTCAATGATAATTGTGTTGCAGTGATGCAATGTTGGACATGTTAGACACAGAATAAGTTAATTCGTCGAATTAAATTGTTTTAAAAAGCCAAAATAATAGAGGATCTTTAAAGTATTTAATCAAAGTGTACAGCCCTCCTTATTGCCACAATGTAGACTTTGCATTGAAGGTAAACCTCTCAGAAATTGAAGTACAGTAAATTGGGGGTCCTCTGCTTAGGTCTAGCTCTTGACTTCTTAGACACACACACACAGTAATAATAATAAAAATCACCAACATTGTTTGTCTGATCTTGAATTAGTTAGCTTGTCTAATTTCCCAGTTCTGTGCCGAGGCGAGGGAATGCATTCAGGGAAAGAAAGAAATAGCAAAATAATGATCATTGAGAAAGTGGGCTCTCCGCCGTTTCACTTCATGATGCCTTGTTCTGCGCTCTCCTCTTTTCAATCAGCTTTAGCGGGCGGAGTGGGTGGGTACTGTATTTCTGTGGTATCTCTGCAGGGCCTGGGGTCGGGGTGTTCAGTGTCCCTGGTTGCAGAGAAGCATGGGGAGGATCTGCCCTCAAGGCGCGCGTTCCTGTTGCTTCTCTGCATGAACAACAAAGAGACAATCTTGGGGCGCTCGAAAGCACAAGGATGAGTCAAACGCTGCTAGTTATTTTAAAGGAGTCTTAAAGGAAACCTTGTTGATTGTAAATACTTTTAAATCACAGAGTTGGGGTGGAGGGAGAACCGCGTGTCGCCTCTTTCAGAACCCTGTGTTAGACTGTCAAATGCAAAACTTATTAATAGACGGTATCTGGCTGGAGGTGAAGATTGTATCACCACGGTGCGGTGTGTCTCTCCCCCCTCAAACCTCTCTGCCCCGCCTCCAGTTGCCCAACAGCTGCAGGAATCATATGCCGATTCTTCTGTCCCAAGAGTTTGCTCTGAGGGGCATGTGGGTTTCTTGGTTTATTTAAAAGCTTAGCTACTGGAGTTATTTAAGGAAAGGCTATAATTGACCACCTATTTTACTCCGCTCGCTATCTATGGCGCTGTCAAAAGAGAGGAGGGGGCATTTTTGATGCCGTGCCCTTGGACACGTGGGTAAGTTTGTCTTAGGAGTGCAACCCTGTGATCTGAACTATCTGGGGGGGGGGGGGACCCTAGCCTTATTTACTCAGACGTTCGCCCCAGTCTGTTTAACGGGACTTAATTCCAGGAAAGTTTGCACAGGATCTCAGCCTTAAGTTTGTTCTCCACTCTAAGGCTGAAATCAAGAGGGTCTTATTTAATAGGGAAACGTGGCCTCTGGTTTCCAGAGGAATGACTTCGGCTCACTTCCCAATGAACCAAACTTGGAGGTCTCAAACTGCCCTCGCTGCACTTTTCACGACAGCTGCTTATAGACTGTAAGCTCCGTGCGGACAGGGACCTGCTGCTTATTTGTCGCGAAGCATCCCGTGCACTGATATGTTACCAGGGAGAGGAGTTGCTCGACAGAAGGAGAAGGAGCCCTAATTTGGCATCCTGGTGGCTATCGCCTTTCTAGGGATCCTTTTCTCTTTTAGCTATCAGTATATTGCCAGAGAGACATCAGGCTTATATTGGAAAACAGAATTGCCATCTTGGCAAGTTTATAATTTTCTCAGTCTCTCCTCTCCTTTACAGTGATTGGCCTTCCTTGCAGGGTTGTCGCAAGGGCTGCGGAGAACACCTATGCAGAATGTTCTGAAGCACCCCATAGCTACAATCCTATATATACATAACACACATCTACTTGGGAGGGAGGTCCATTGAATACAGCGGCATTCACTCCCGAGACCTATACAGGATTCATTTGCAAGTCGCTATAAATAGAGAGAGCTAAAGGAAAGTTTGGCTTTGGCTGGATCGTGTCCTAAATATTATTTTTCTCATCAAAATACACGCTTAGGCTCAGTAAATCGCTACAACTGCTTTGTGGATAGGGCTATACAGCTCTCTTTCAGCTGTGTCCACCAACCCAGAGCGCCTGCTAGAGCAAGCATCTAGAACTCAAAGATACCGTATAGATAGCTAGCAAAAGAAATCTCCCAAATCCACGGTTGGCCAAAACCTTATTAAGACCAATAAAAGAGTCACAAAATTGTGGCAAGTTTCCGCGTTCTCCAAGTATCATCGCTAGGCAAGATGTTACACAAAATGTCTCAAAAGAGTAACCTCCTGCAGATGGCGGAAACTTGCGACTTCTTTTGTGTCCATGCGTTAGCTTAGCGAGAAAGTTGTTCCACAACTCAAGGTTTTGAATTCGTTTGCTGTAGGTTCCCGCAAAGGAGTGCGTTTAAGGTTGCAGCCTTAAGAGCTCAATGGCAATTCTTGGTAATCTACGACCCCTATAGATGGTTGTTTTACAAATGACAACCCAGCTGTTTCCCGGCCAGCTCCCCTTCTTTCTCTCTGAGTAAGGCCGCGGCTTTCTCTTGAGAGCAGCTACGCACTAAAAGTCCGTTTCTTTCCCATCAGAAAGACTGGCCTTCTTGTCAGGGACCCGATCCAGTTCAATCTCATTCATTTTCCCGAGGGGCGTGGGGAGAGGCTTAAGTACCACTCTGCAACTGAAATACCTGTGTTTTATCAACCTGTGATAGCACTTCACTTACTTGTTATGCACGGTGCCCATAATTATTAAGGGCAGGAGAGGAAATTCTATCTGGTTAATTTGACTTATTTTAACATCCCATATATGCGCGCGCGCGCACACACACACACACACACACACACAGAGAGAGAGAGAGAGAGAGAGAGAGAGAGAGAGACGCGCGGGGGGAAGGCATGTTAAAATAAATCATATTAACTCGATATAATTGTCCATATATATGTCTCTGTGTGAAAATGTATGTGTGGTTAACATACGAAGTCTCCCTACACTGCTACAAGCTTTCTTTCTTTCTTTCTTTCTTTCTTTCTTTTTTCTTTCCAAACCGATCATTCTTTGGTTTTCACCAATCTCCCCCTCCCCGCATCTTGTAGAGGTAAGGAGGCTGCAGGAATGCGAGTCTACAATCAGCCATCTGTCAGTTACAAGTGGCTTTTTCTTTTTTTGGTCGTGAGGAGAGGGCCGAACGCTAGGATACGCTTTCGTGGCGATGGGGGGCGGGTGGGGGGGGGGAGAGAATGGAGGAGGGGAAAGCAGCAGCCTGCCCGCAGACTTTCCCTTCTTCCTGCGGGTCTGTCTCCGAACAACTCCACTCCAAAGGAAACAGCTGGGCTGCATTGCTCGCACCCAAAATTAATTAAGAGCTCCGTTCGTGGGGATTTGATGATTCAATAAAAACCCAGACTCTCATATTCTCCTCTGTGGCTGCAATGATCCACTTCACTTTCTCTCTCTCTCTCTCTCTCTCTCTCTCTCTCTTTTTTTTTTTTTAACTGGGGGGAGATATATGTCCCTAGATAGGACGGACCGGCCTCTTCCCCTCCCCACGAGCGAAGAGGGGAGGGTGTTTCCAGATTGTCTCTAATGCTCACACTAATTCAAAATTGCCACTTGTTTGCAAGGTTCGGGGAGGGAGGGACGCTCCCTCTCCCTTTTCAAAATGATCGTGATGAGGAACTAGAAAGTGGCGGTGGGGGGATTGCAAGTGCTGTCAAGAATTAACGTATTGGTCGTTTGGAAAAGCAGCTGGTTTGGGGGGTTTTTTTTTGGGGGGGGGAGGCGGAGGGGTCTGTGTGTGAGACGGTCTAGCGCCTTGCCAAGTCCAGATGGCCTAATACTCTAAGCAGGTCACGTCAAAAAAAGGAGCGGGGAGGAGGGGGAGAGAAGTGGTTGGTTAGGGGAGGTCATGGCTATCGCTTTACACGTCGTGAGCCGAATTCGATTCGGCTCTAGGGACCCCAGGTTTTGACGGGCGAGAGTAAGGCTGCGCGGGGGGTGGGGGAGTTTCTCTCGCGGTTAGTTAATTCGAAGCAAAAGAACGTCTGGCTGCAGCCTGTGCAACAAAAACCACAATTAACAACAACGCCCACTTGTTTTGTTAATTTCTTTAAAAGCAAACAAAACTTTGCTCCCTCTCCAGCGATTTCAGTTTGCAGGCCCCGTCTCAAGCGAGAAGAGGACTTTCCCGAGTTTTTGAAGCGTCTCACAGCCTAGAAGGCTCCGGGTGGAATAGAAACTCTACCTCGTTTAACACAAGGGGGACTTTGGGGGGGGGGGCAGGGGACTCGCTTTAGTTGCCCAGCGACTTCCGAGGATGGAAAGCTGCGTCCCAGATTATTTAATTTCTTCTCTCCCTACGCCCAGGAGCGTTTGACTTCAGTGCAAATAAAGACAGTGTCAGAACCCCTTTCAGTGAATCCGAACCTACCAGTCTACAAGCAAGAATATTTAACGCGCATTCACGCTACGGATATCTTAACGCAGGTTAAACTCGCTGATTGCAAGGATAATCCACTAATAAAGACCAGAGCATTTTATTTCGGATATGTTCACCTGGAATGACCACCACTAACAAGAGAGGCATTAGGACAGTCCTTCCACCCAGAGTCATGCAATGGGGAAAGGATCCTTTTGCCAAACACGGGGATTTGAAGAAAGAAAACGCCTTTAAAAATAGGTGCGGTTCATTTGTCCCCCGGAAATCGCCTGAGCCATATTTCATATGCATCGACTCAAGTCTTTGGGTTGCCTGTTGAGGGGGGGCGTTTCTGGGTGGCTGTCTTCATGGGTGTAGCCAAGAGGGGCAGGGAGAGACAGCTGCCCCCCCTAAATCAATAAAAATACATAGCAAACTGAGGTTCTGCCCCCTACGAAAAAACCCTGGCTACGCCCATGGCTGTCTTACCACAAGTTCTTAAAATCATCTCCCTCTTTTGACGCAGTTGGATATTTAATATCTCTTTCAATCATCTAGAACATGCTTCCTCAACCTCGGCCCTCCAGATGTTTTTGGCCTACAACTCCCAAGATCCCTAGCTAGCAGGACCAGTGGTCAGGGATGCTGGGAATTGTAGTCTCAAAACATCTGGAGGGCCGAGGTTGAGGAAGCCTGGTCTAGAAGACGTTTTGTATTAGTATGTCACATCCACACCATACACTCAAAGAATAATTATATACCACTTTAAGAGACATGCTGCCCCCACAAAGAATCTTGGGAACTGTGGTCTGCTAAGAGTCGCCTATCTACTCTCTAAGAAACTACAATGTTCCCGGGATTCTCTGGGAAGTGGCGAGTGGGGAATCCGGTTTGAGTCCAAATACCTGGGCTTTGGATTAGCCGAATTGTCTGTGGATCGGGTTCAAAGTGGACGCTTTTAATTTCAGCACCTTCCAATCAATGAGCCCAGGCCGGTTCAGCGAATGAAACAGATTTCGGGGTCCGCTCAGCTCCAATGCTCTCCTTAATTCTCTCTGCACCAGGTCTATCTAGCTAGCTAGCTATCGGTTCCTCCTTTAGGATTTCTCAGGCCAAGTAATGGATCTGAAAACTGTTCCAACTGGAGTCGAGGTTGGATTGGCACCCTCCTTGGGAGCAAGCCCGTTGAACCCAGACGGATTTACTTCTGAATAAAGCTGCATAAGATTACCTGGCACGTTCCCCACCGCTCCCCTTCTCTCAGATCTCTGCTGGCTCCCACTTAAAGGGTTGTTCAAGCCTATACCCACTTACCTGGTAGGAGTAGTAAACTCCAAAGTGCTAGTTTACAATCCTTAGGTTAGTTCTGAGTAAACACACATCGGATCTAGGCTACAAAAAGGGTTCCAGGCTGGCTGGATCGTGCTCTTTTACATTGTTGATTCCTGGGCGGGGTGTGTGTGACTTTATTCGAGTTCGCTGCTTTCTTGTGATCAAGATGATGATGATTATTATTAATAATAAGTGAACAAAAATCGTCCTCCTTTTTGGAGGCTGGAAGAGAGAAGTTTTCCCCGTAAACCTGGTTAGTTTAATTTATTATATGAGTATTATATATCCTTAGTACATGTGGTATTCCACCTCCCCACTTCTTCCTTTTTTTCCCCAGAAGAGGACCAAGTCGGAGGAGTGTTTGAGCATAAGATGTGCCAAAGAGGGCAAGAGATAATTGGTGGCAAGGGCTTGCCCATCAGAAGGTCAGCGGTTCGAATCCCTGCGAAGGGGTGAGCTCCAGTTGTTCGTCCCTGCTCCTGCCCACCTAGCAGTTCGAAAGCACACCAATGCAAGTAGATAATTAGGTACCACTCCGGCGGGAAGGTAAAAGGCATTTCTGTGCGCTGCTCTGGTTCGCCAGAAGTGGCTTATCATGCTAGCCACATGACCCGGAAGCTGAACACCGCTCCCTCGGCCAGTAAAGTGAGATGAGCGCCACAACCCCAGAGCTGTCTGCGACTGGACCTAACAGTCAGGGGTCCCGTTACCTTTTTAGATACCAAAAAAGCTACCAACAGCGCAGGACCGGAACTAGCAGGACGGACGTCTGTCTGCTGCTGCGCGAGAAGCGAGTGCGCACTGGTTTCTTTAAATTGGGAGAAATCAATAAACGCCATTAGAACCAAACAGTTGAAATAATTTCCCTGCCCAATGGGCATCCTGGCTTTTCATAAAATCCATGCAGTGCTGTGTTGCGATTTTTTCCTGCCTTCCTGCTCCCCGCGCCCTAAACCAGCGTTTCTAGTCCTCATGACCAAAGTTTTCTACTTTGCTAAATGTAGACCACCGTTGCAGGATGGAGAAGATACACGAATCTGTATTTGTGGCAGCCCTTCTTCACTCCTGCATAGACAACCCAATCCTTGACGCGGTTTCTACTAACGGAACACTAGTTACACCGCAGCTCACTTGGAGCCTATTGGCCTACTTTATTTGCTAGGCATCTGCCACTCTCAAAAGATGTTCACCTCGCAAAGGACTTTGCTGTCTTTATTGTGCTTGTCCTCACAACAGCCCTGTGAGGTAGGCCACTCATGAAGATTATGAATGTGAGAGCACAACACATTGGCCAAGGCCACAGGATGTCGCTCCCAGAGCTAAGTCCACAAACTATCACTCCTGTTGCCTGTTTGGAAGAAACAGGCAAGATCAAGGTCACCACAGCCCAATTTAGGTGTAAAGATTCCCCTTTGCCTTTGTCGCTTAAGCCTTGCAGTTTATTAGCGAGAAATCTCTTGGGTTTTTTGCTTTGGAGATGCCCAAGTTTTTCCCCTACCGCATAGGTTTCACGAGTTCAACAGCCGTCTTCCTCCGAAACCAGTTCGGATTAGTCTAATCAAACTTCAGGGGAGCTAAAGCGAAGTAAATATCCACTAACTCCTGTATGTTGCCTGGCTCCTTGCTGGATTAAAACCGGTGTCAGTCCGTAGGAGGGAATCAGAAAGTCTCCTGAGCTTCACTCAGAAGAAATCCCGTTGCAATCCGTGTGATTTAAATGCAAAAGAAACCGATTTGAGTTTAGTTACCCAAGCCCCCTAGAATATCTCCCTCCACCCCCCCCAACTCAGTCTTTGTGGATATCTTTGGCATTGGGGGAACAGCTGTTTTGGGAGCTGGTTGCACAAAAGCTAATATATACTCTCTTTTTTGGAGCAGGGATTTCTCTCCTCTTTCCCCCTTTCTTGCACGAGCATGACAAACTCTCCCTGTTTTCCCCTCAACCCTGAAAGCAGCGTGTGAATAAAACAATTTGGAGGCTACGGAACCATCTTTTATTCATACTGCCTTTAAACAAGTGGAAAATATATTCCCACCAGCCCTCGGGCCACCGGAGCCAGAGAGCGGATGATCTTCGAAGCCAGCAGCATCCTTTATCCTCATTGGGAAAGTGTGCCTAGAAACTGGCGTGAAATCGGTTTCAATCCGAATCCTCCGAATCCGAATGACCCTTCGTTTTCACCATAGTGTTTCAAGGACTGCACGCAAAGGAAAACTAGATCCCATATTCGTCACCACACACACTCCAAAGTAAAGCGAAGTAGAATTCGAATCAATGTAGTCACAATGAAACATCGGGGGAAGCCTCCGGAAGGACAGTAATACGGAATCACTAAAAGCGGGGAGCGCTCTCTGGTGATCATTTTAAATTCGGGTCCAGCTCTGGAACCGGGTGTGCGTGGGAACTCGATGTTCACCTTTCGGAACTCAAGCCGGAGTCAGCATCTGAGTGGAGAAGATTTAAGGGGTAAAGGGGGACCCTCATCCCCTGACACGTGTGCGCATGTGTATATGCCCAAGCTCCCTTTCCCCTTCCCCAAAATCTCTTTTATAATACCACTTCAGTCAGAACATCCAATTCCCCATATTCGCAGACCATTCGAAGCAAATCAATAGGTTTAGGCAAGGTTTGAAAGCGTAAGGGCTTGGAGAAGAGAGCTCTCACTCTGTCACCGCAGATCTGTGGAGATGGTTCTTGTGGGTGTTTACTCGTAAAAAAAGTCTTACTGAGAGCAGTTGGACTTGTGCCTAACTAGGGTGTGGCGAAGTGGACAAAGAAAGTTTGGGGTGTGGAAGGGGACTTAGGTATGGGTCAATTCTCGTCTCATACCTGTGAAGCTCACTTGACCCTATTTCGAGTCTCCTTCTCTAACTTACCTTGCAGGGCTATAGTGAAGATAAAATGCGGAGAGGGAGGGAGACGGACTCTGCGGGATTCTTTTATTAATTATTAAATAATAAATACTGCCTAGAATTGCATCTTTACGCAACTCTACCCTGTCCAGGTTTTCCTACCGCTTTAAAGGAGGTATCTTTCTGAATAAGTGTACACAGGATCGCAGCCTTTAAAAAATAGTAACAATCGCGTTATTTACTTATGTTTTATATATAATAATAAGTATTCGAGGGCCCTAAAAAAAATCGGTTTGTACTGCCCAATCCTATCTGCATTTTACTCGGAAATATATCCCACCGAGTCCAATGGGGTTTACTCCAAGGTAAAGTACACAAAGGACTGAAGGTCTGGACTGCAATCCCGGGCAGACTTCCCTAGGCACGGGTCCATTTGAACTTGGTGGGACTTACTTCTGAGCCGACACGCAAAGGATTGCATTGTTAAGGGCGTTTTGCAAAGCGCAAACTGAATCTGACATCAAGAGGAGTTTAAAAATCCCTTTGGATTAGTTTTCCTTGTTACGACTCTGTTCGTTGCAGGTGGTTTAAATGATCATAAACTCCGAGGGAATGTCAGACAATAGAGCCCTATTCTTGGTAGGGAAGTTTCTTCCTCCCTTTAAAAGATGGGGCGCGGCAGGTGGGGGAGAGAACCACTTTCCTATTTTTACCTTTTCATCACCAATTAAGCCTCCACTCCCTTTGAATCCGGAGGGTTAGGTTAGTCTTTATAGAGTAAATCTGCTCTTCTTGGGCAGCACCTCTTTAAACGAGCCCCTCAGGAGTCCCAGAGAGGGTCACCTAAAGCAGAGCAGTTGCATTTACATGGTAGTGTGCTCCTCTGCCTTCTGCGCGTTTCCTTGAAATAGTTGTTTTATATTTTATTTTTAACAGTTTGGAAACCGCTTCCGAATACGTTCTTAGGGCCAACCCACCTCCCGCTTCTCCCATTCAGGAAGGAAGCACTCGTTAATCTGCAATTCACGTCCATGCAAACATACACGGGGTCAGACACACGTAGAAATATTTCGGTTAAACTGGTTTGCTGGGAGTATGACCCTCTAGATATTGTTAGACTACAGTTCCGGTCATCCCTGACCTTTGGACCGGTTGGCTGAGGCTGATGGGAATTGGAGGAGGGAGGATATGAGGAAGGGGCACATGCGTCTACCACCCCTTGTTCCAAGCTCATCTTTGTGGAAGTTTATGCAGACACTGAAATCATGTCCTGGTGGGAACCTTCCTTTCAGTACTGACTCGGTCCTGGGAGGCATGGTGTCCCTGAGCATGTGCAAAGGGTTCTTTCCTTCTGCTGGGGGGGGGGGAAAGCCCGCATCTGGGATGGAGGGTGGGTTTGGAAACAGGCTTTTGATGGTGAGTTTCATCTCTCTCTCTTTGGAAATGATCAACCCCTGTTTTGAAGGCCTCAGTCAAATAGCAGCCAGGAGCCTTTTGACCGGAATCCCAAACGAGTAGAGGTGAAAAGGAAAATGGTTTTTGCAACACTGGTGATTTCTCTCCCTCTCTCAACTTGAATTGAATCTAGTCATTTCCATGCTTTTTATGGGACTTTCCTCCACACACGCACACTTCGCCTATTAAGCTTACAGCTCGGCGTTCACTAAACACGCAGACTAAGGAATAAGCCCTGTGGAAGAGAATGGGATTTACTCCCGTGTAAACATTTAGAGGACTGCACGCCCAAACCCACGTGTCTCCCCCGCAACTATAACCCTCTCAAGAGAAGTGTGAGACCCACTGAACAAAACTTATATCCGAGTAAACATGCATGGGCTCCAGCTAAACGCCCTAGTGGATCTTTGTTACCCCCAAGGAGGTGATTTCGGTATTTCAGCCGCCCTAAGAGATGTTCACATTTCGAAACGATTGTTTTCCCATGTTGTTGTTTTTCCAGTTGAGACAGATCCTGTGGGCGCTTACTCGGGAGAAAACCCCACTTAACGCGGTGGGAGCGACGCCGACCTGCCTAGAGAATCCACCTGCACCTGTTTAGCTCCTTTCAGTGACTGCTCTTCGCAGATCAACCGGTTTGAGGATCAACCGGACCTTCGCGCTAGACAAAACGCCTGCACTCAGTTTACAGGTCCCTGGAAGCCCTTGCGCTCCAAGCAGGAAACCCGACTTGTAAACGGAGTGCCTTTGACTTCGATTTATATGCAACCCACTTGCTAGGAAGCGCTTCCAAACTCAGGCAAAAGTGGAGTGTGAACTTTCTGGGACTTGTACCTCAGGACGACTTCCCGGCTCCCATCACTTTGATTTGAAGGTAAAGCTGCGCCCCTGAAAGGGAAAGGAGGGGTGAATAATCGGCTTTTAATCGGCGTGCGTCTGAAACCCAAACGAGCCGATCATTAGTTAATTACCACCGAGTTTGTAACAGCCTCTGATGACTGCTCTCTGAAGTGCTGTTTACTCCAACCGTAACCTAAGAGGGATTTTCTTTTTCTGTTTTTAGGAGGTTAAGGCCGGGGAAGCGGGGTTGCCTTGTCTTCTCCCCACCCCCTGAAAGTGAGATCTAAAAGTTATAAGTCTGCAGCGTGGAGGAATGAAGCAATGTTTGGAGAGGGATCAGAGACAGAAAGATTCCGGGTTTGAAATTACAGCTTCATTATGTTTTCATTAAAAAAAAAAAAAAAATCAGAGGAACTACTTTCCCCCAGACTATTCCGGGGCGCTGGCAAACGGTTTGCAGGCGTTTGTGTGTGTGGACGGAGGGGAAGGTTGACCTCACCTCGCTGCGGTTTGATCTGCGCGTCGCGGTTTTCGATTTGCAGAACAGAGATCTGGCTGGAACACGAGGCCAATCAGTCCTCGCAGCCCCTATCTAAACCTGCAACATGCACAGCCCTGAGCTTTAGAAGGAAACCTCGATCTCCAAACGAGCGTCAACTCGGCGCCTTTCAAACGCTATCCAGGGCATGTGTGCTTGCAGAGGAAGACGTCTCGCACTCTTAAGCGGGGCATCAGGATTGTGATCCTACGCGAAGGGACTTCGAAAGCAGTGAAGGCTTTTTTCCAGGAACGCGTTTGCATGCTTACTTAATCCGAAGCAGGTTTGCTTGAAAGCCCCATGGTCCTCAGCAGGATTCCCTTCGGAGGCGGAACGTAGCTTAACGCCACACCGAGGGCTTCAGAAATGTTATGACCTGGAAGTCAGTCTACTTTGTGGCATTGACGCATTTGGACGCCCCCAGCCTGTTGCCCTATCTAAATTCACGGATTTCGACGCCACTTGTCTCCCTGGCCTGGCCAGTACCTTTTCCATCCCCCTCCACACACACTTCCAGTACCACCCCGCTTTCAAAATAATGGATCCCAAGTCCCAGCCATTAATTCGGATTTGCCTCCCCCTCCCCATTTGCGAGAATACTTCTATTACCCCAAACTTTGTTTTCAAGTCCAGCTGTTTTCTCCCTTTGTGTGAATGAGGAAGATAGCTGCCCGGCTGCCCCCCCCACACACACCCCAGGATGGATTCACACTCGCTGCAGGTTTAATAAATTAGTCAGAGATCCACACGTTACACCTTTACACGGGTTTTCTCTCTCTTCCCCACCGAACGTTCGAAACGTCTCAGAAAGCTGGAACCCTAGACTGAAACTGACAAGCCTTGTTCTCCCACCTCCCCACATCCATAAACTTCACGGGGGGTGAGTTGGCTAGCGCACACCTACCCATTATGAACCGCCTTATGTTTTGCTTCTAACGCCATGCAGAGACCACTTGTTATATTTAGACGACGAAAAGCGGTTCCTTTCACTAACGCAAGTGGATCGAAACTGGTTTGACTCCAGCTACTTTGCACGTTGCGATTCCGAAGTAAATTTAACTGAAATCAATGGGAATGACTTTCCTTTCGATATCTAATACGCCTGATTACTCCTAATACGAAGGAAATTCCACTGGAACGCATAGATCTTCTTTTCAAGTATTGGTGTGTGTTGGGGGGGGGGGTCTATTTAGCACCACGGCATATCAGCCTCCTACCAGATTCACGTGGTGTCTCATTTTGGATGCTCAGGAAATTTTTCCCCCCTCCCCGAAAACAGCATACATAAACACTATTTGGGATGAAATGACTGTTTTGTATGTAACTTCCTTCCGAAAATCCAGTTGGTGGGAAATATATTCAACGGTTGCACCCAGCCAAGTTTTACTTAGAGGAGACACGTTCATATTAATGGACTTAAGTGTCTCTTCTCCACGAACTTCAGTGCGTCTACTCTGAGTAGAATAAACATTGGACACAACTCTAAGCTCCAGATTTTTTTAGATCTTTAGACATAAAAACAAAAACAAAAACCCCCCTGTTTAAAATAAAAATGTAAATTTGTTTCGGATGTCATTGTAAACGCTAATTACCATAACATTATTTTTGCTGCTATAAAAACAACAACAACCCGAAGACATGTTTTGCTAAGGGTATACGAGACAAATGCATGTTAGTTACACATGTATTTAAAATTTCACCTGGAGAAGAGAGTACACTTAATTTTTATTGGATTTATTATCTAGTCATAATCCTAGTTCAGCCTTAACTAGAATCAAGGACAGCAGGCCGGTTAGTTGTATCTTAAAGGAAATTGATTAATTCCCTTAGGAATTTAATACATCAAAAGAAAACCTTATGGAGACTGCTGGCGCGCCTATTCAATATGATCATTATTATATAGAAGGAACCAAGGTTGACAATATTTATGTTTAAGTTACTAGCCTTATATTCTGAATTTGTGTGGTGTTCCCCCCCCCCCAATTCAAAGACTGAAAGAATCGTGGTTATTAAAATTATAAATAACATCAGCAACATTCTCGAGGCTGTCATATACGTGCGTGCTGAAAATGGTCGTAACTGTTTTTTTTTAAAAAAAAAACCATACCAAGCATAACACGACCTTCTTTATTTTATTTTAGAATGTCGGGAAGCTAAACATTATATTTATATTTAAAAGGTGCCTTTCAGAACTGAAAGATCGGATGGCCATTTCTAACAGGCCAACAGTTTCCCCTGAACTCAACTGAGGTCAATGAATCATTCGCAACTTTCTTTTCCCTTAAATGATGGAAGTAAGTTCAACAGGTTGATTTGTGGAGAGTTCCCCCCTCCCCGCCATCACTCCCCCTCCCCGCATCACAGTTCAGATGAACGATTTGACCTGGGTATTGAATCGGTGCTTTCTTTGAAATCATTATTTACAGTATTCTTATGGCCCTAATATGTGATTGTTTACACGTTTAAACAGCTTTGACTTCTTTATTTAGATTTATCGGCCAGTCTAAAAGAGTATTTGTATATACTCCGTGGTTTCTTGGGGGAAATCAAATCACATCTCGGTCGCTGTGAGGGTGAAAGGAAAAAGATTACCCCCACTCGCAAATCGTTTAACTGTATGTAGCTAAACCAATTAGCAGCTAATTAATTATGCGGGTCCAGTTCCGAAAAGCTCGCAAAAGATTTTTACAAATATAGGGAGACAGTTTTTCCTATTTTCCGAGGCAGTGACGAAAGTCACGGATAAGTGACTAGGAACTGACATCCGTAGAAATTCCAAAGTAATTCGTGGAGGGGGGGGGATCTTCTCTCTCTCTTTTTGCAGGGAGGTATTTAATAATTTTTAAATGCTGGAAATGTACTCCGAGTTGAAAGATTAAGCAAACGAATACAAGTTGCCGCCTTTCTAAAATCCACGAAAATTCATTGCCATCCCGTTCAAATCAATGGCGTTTATTCCCGAGAAAATCTTTTTAGGCTCCCTGTGTTAAGGAAACAATCAAGGCAAGCGGGTAAGAACCAACTTAATTTCCTTTCGATAACGTGGGTTCAAGGCTGGGTTGCCAACCAATTTCCAAGCAGGGGTGAAAAATAGAAAAAGAAAGCTATCTTATTTTACTTCTGAGTTGTGGGTTTTCTTTTGTTTTTAATTCTTTTTATATTTTAAGGGCACAGTTTTCCTAAATATTCAATGCTCCTTTCCCATTAATGGAAGAGATCTTTGAGGGGGGGGGGTACTTTTAATTTTTCTTTCTCCTCTATTTAAAAGCCCATAACCCTGAGACCTGGAAATAAATCTGAGTCCCCCAAAGAACCGGCAGTATGTGTAGGAGTGAGACCCTCGCATCAGATCACGACCCTAGGTGGTTAAGTTTCCTGAGCTCAAAATGATTAGCAAATCGGAAATCCATCTTTCTTCGGAGCCTTCCTTTCACCCCACTCATGTTTCCCGTGGATGTGCTAGATTTCTTTTTTAAGCGCTTCTTGTCGCTCCCTCTTTAAACTCGCCCAACTTTCAAAAGATGAGCGCTATGTTTGAAATTCGGTACAAGTGTGACACCTACCTGTGAATTTGGGAAGCAATCCAAAGGCGACCCTCCTCAACCTTCCATTTGTATGTGCTAATCTCCGTACAGGCAGCACGCACACCCCGCCAAACCATCAAGTGCTTTTGCAGAATGGAGCCGCCAATAGGGGGAATAATTTTAATGCTAAACTTGAGGCTAGCAATGCAGGGAGATATTTCCTCTCTCTCTCTCTCTCTCTCTCTGTGTGTGTGTGTATTATACACGCACAACTGAAATGTCTGTCCGTATACACACAGAGAGAAAGAGATGCACACAGTATATGCACAAACAGAGCTATTTATCCATCTGTTTCCCCAGTGTATTCTCTTTTAATATGTATTCCCCCTATCCCTCTCCGTAAAAACTCTGCAGACCTTTGAAATAGTAATAAGGGATAAATCTGGCATAAAATCGAACTCATTAGCAAAGTTCACGAGCTGACTGCTTTGCATAAAGCCCGACACTGATTAAAAGTAATTAGGTTAAGAGACGGTCCGCTGTTGCCATCCTGGGCTTTTGAGTGCACTTCCACAGGAAATCTCCATCCTCTCCTCCTGTATCCCTGTATCCATCCATCCATCCACCCAGCTCGACAAGCAGCAAGCTACAAGCGATAGACGTTCAGAGGCGCCCGCTAGCATCCACGGGACTGGGTCCCTAGGGGGGCGGTGGGGCAAGGGAAACCGGGGGGAGCCTTAAGACAGCAAGCTGACATATTCGGCTGCGGGGTTTGTTTGTTTGTTTGGGGGGGGGGTTGCTGCTTTTGCTGAATCCGTTCATGGGTCCCAGCTAGCTCAGGGAGAGTCCAAGGTCTCTCTGGCAGAGATCTTTCCCAGCTTTTCTGCCCGAAACCCTTAAAAAAGAAGAAGAAGATGCAAAGAGACGGAACCCTGGGACCTTCTGCGCGCTTAACGAGGCAGAATTAGAAGGCCACTCATCCTACGCGGGGATCAAACCCACAGATTTTCAGACTGAATTAACTCCCCTGACAGGCCCTCATTAGATCCGGGACGTCACCGGCGCTTCCTTTCACAAGTCAATCACCTGTACATATTTCACTGCATCCTCCCTCCCCCGCTCACCCCTGTATACTTTCGCCTTTCTTCCCGGTCCCACCTGTCACCAAATCCATCAGGTGGAACTTATGCCAAATGTAGAGGCTTTGCCCAAATCGCCTGCGTTCAGGAAACATCCGTCCCTCACTTGGAAAAGTTACTTTCAGTTAAATTCTTAGAGTGCAGATTTCCGCTTCCCCTCCCCCCTTTCCCCTTTTAAAAGTGGTGGTGGAAGGAATGTACTCTAAATATGTCTTTTGTTATGGGTCTCCGCCCCAACCCACATTTCCTTCTGTCGGCTCCACTTTGCCATCAAAATGAATAAATGAAATGATTTGTATTTTTTTTAAAAAAAAAACAGCTACATGCTTTGATTAAATACCGATATTTGACAAAGGGGCATCTGCATTTTTATACTTAATCCCGTGGGTTGACCGGCTTCTCCCGCTTCCCCTAATTTAAAAAAAAAAAAAAAGTTCTTCACATTGAGTAATAATATAATACTACTAATCGTAATTCAATAGGCATAAAAATTTAATTTAAACTTGTATATATATATATAGATAGATTTTTAAACTATGAAACAATTTGGGAAAAGACACAGAAATGTATATATATATATATATTTATATATATATATTTATATTTTATATTACCAAAAAAACCAACATTGATGGCTGTACAGGCGGTTGGATTTCATAATTTACTTCAAAGATAGTGTTACCGATTTAAATACAAAAAAGCTACATTAAATATACAGAATAACATTTCATACAAATTGTTTCTGCCTTCCCCCGCCCTCCCCATGTGGGTATTTCTTCCCTCTTCCCGCACTTCCTGCACTTTTTACCTTAAGACATTATTATTATAATTATTATTATTTCTCCTCCCAAGAGCTGCTTACTTTCTGCTTTCTCAAATAAATTATACCACTGATTTTGGAAATTGGAGTGGTCTGGGTTTCTCTCCCCCCCCCCTCTTTTTCTTGCTTTCCTCCTTCCGCACTTAGTTCTCTCTTTTTTTAATTAAAAAAGAAACCTCTGCCAAAATCAAGTCTGAATTGGTCGTAAATAAATTAAAACCAACAACAATAAAAAAGCAGAAAGAAATAGATGACATAAAAAATTAAAAAGAAAAGAAAAATCAAGGGAGAGGGGATAGTCCGGTCGTGGATGACGAAGAGGGTTTAATCTGGGAATAAACTCAAGATTAAATATGCGACATACCTTTCTTCAGTTCGTAAGGCGAGTCTTTACTAAGATCAAACTGGGACTGGCTTCTGAGGATTTTAGTTTCTTTAGCCAAGGCTTCCGCTCTGTTCAAAATAGTCTGGTTTAATCCGTTAAAATGGGGGCTGGGGTTCCCCGCCGTCGCCGCGTTGCCGGAGAGGTGTCCGAAAGAGCTGTAGTTCGTGTAACCCGGGTAAAAGGGGCTGGTGGTGTAATAGAGGGGCCGCGAGAGGACCGAGGCGCCATTGGGGAAAGGGCAGTGCGTGGAGGAAGGCGACCGCGCCGTCGGGGATTGCGCCGAGCCGGCTCCGGCTAAACTCGGAGCCTGCGGGGCCGCCTCGCCGCTGCCCTCCTTCGATTTGTCCGCTGAGGTGGCGATCTCCGCCAAAGACCACAGTTTAGGCTTGGAAAGGGCCCCGGCTCCCGCCGCCGCTGCCGTCTGCGGAGCCGCCTGGGGCGAGTGGATCACCGACGTCCCGTTGCTGGAAGGCAGGAGGGGGTGCAGGTCCGTCGAAGGGGGTCTGTACTGGGAGGGCAGCGGGTGGGCCGGCTGCGGGTCCTCTCCTCCGGCCGGGTGCAGCTGCTGGTGCGCTTGGAGGAGGAGGCGGCCCGCAGCAGCAGCAGCCGCTGCCGGCGGCAAACAATGGGCCAAAGGCGGCGAGGCCCCGGGGCCTCCTTTAGACAGCGCCTCGTCGGGGGCTTCTTTACAATCCGAGTCGCTCAACGCGCCGTCGGCTTCTTTGCCTGCCGCGCCTCCCTTCGGGTCTCCAGCACCTGAGGACAAGGGCAGAGGGAGGGCGACACACAGTCCTTGAGGCCTCTCTGGAGCCCGATCCTCGGCCTTCCCACCCACCTCGTCGAGTCCCAGGAAGGGGAAAAAAAACCCACCTTCCCAAAGCGCGCCTTATAAACTACTCTGGAACCAAGGTTTTCTGGGGACGAATCCAGACAGTTCCTATTTCCCCCTCATGGCCGTTTCAGCCCCATTAAGTCTAGCGATCCCCTGCTCCTCCCTCGCCCCAGACAGACCCCCTTGCCAAAAAGCGTACAACCCAGTTCACCTCCCCAAATCCGTCTCCTCTCATCTCCACCGGCTGCTTACCTATCTCGATCGCCTCCAGATCGCCCTTCTCCTCCAGCTTCTGTGGCTCCTCCTCGTCGTTCTTCTCCAAGTCGATGTTCTCCTCTTCCTCCTCGTCTTCGCTCCGGTTCCGGGGAGTCCAGGTCATTTTATTCTCCTTTTTGAGGCGCCGCCGGGCGTTGGCGAACCAGGTGGAGACCTGCGTGAGGGTCATCTTGGTGATGATGGCCAGCATGATCTTCTCGCCTTTGGTGGGGTAAGGGTTTTTCCGGTGCTCGTTCAGCCAGGCCTTGAGGGTGGCCGTGGCGTCCCGGGTGGCGTTTTTCCGGTAGGCCGGGTCGCCGTAGGGGTAGGATCCCAAGGGAGCCGCGTAAGGGTGGTACCCCAAAGAGCCGGCCATGCCGGGGGTGTGGTCGTAGGGCGAGCCCTGGAGGAAGGAGAAGGAGAGGCAGAAGCGTCGCCTGAGGTGAGAAGGAGACCTCCTAATAATCATTCTTGAAATCCGTATCTCTGAGAAATCAAACCATCTCCCTCCCGTTTGAAAGGGTCCTCTCCACAATACGTGGTTGTACCCCCATCTCCATAACAGACTCGGCCTAAAAGTTGGAGTGTCACCATACCTGGGGGTGGGAGTCAAAATAAGTCTTTCCTAAGCTAAACACGAGTTGCCCACCGGTGTCTGAATGCGACCAGAAAGTGTATCTCACCCACCCACTTCCATCTCTGCCAAATTACCAAGCTATAAACAGTAACAAATTACACCTCAGCCTCCTCCCCTTCTAATTGAACGCAACCTTTTACACAAACCCACACACACCCTTCCCCCCCTTTCACTTGGAAGCATGACAGTGTCTAGACAGATAGCAAGCTCTGCCTCCATGACCCACCCCCCACTCCCGAGGGGGAATTTTCCCGACAATAAGCCTTAAACCGAAATATTCGGATTCAACTCTATTCCAGTCCAAGTGTTTCCAAGAGGCCTAACTCGCATTCTTTTTTAAGAAGCTGCGTTATTTAGATTGGAAATGTAACTAGAAGAAGTAGTTCAAGCATGGAAGAGGAAGCCCTTTAGTTTTGGCTTTGTTTAGTTTCAGGAGGGAATAACCACTTTATTCGCTTTCTCTTTGTAGATTTATTGAGCTACTGAAAGCGTTTCTTTCACATAACTTCTGGACAGATGTTTCCAGATGTATTCCATACTGCCTGAGATTATTGTGGAAGGGGTAGGTACATTTTTTTTTTAAAAAAAAAGAGAGATACTGAAACTTCAAAAAAAAATCTTTTTGTATCATCATCATCATCAGACTGTCAGTCGGCATCCTGAGATGAAATTATAACTCTGCAATATTTGGGGAGCCCGATTAAGTCGGCAGGGAAATGGCAAGGGGCAGAAGGGTCACCCCCTTATTCAGCTTTTCTTTTGGGCATCTAAACTGCCGGATTTGACTTGAATTAAAACATCTGAAAATCGTATTGGAGAGTGTATATGTATGTATAGACACGCACCTTCACTGAGACTCTAACTCTCATACGTTTTTCTAAATTAAAATGAAAAGGCAGAAACGGAAAGCCTTGCTCTTCTTAGCCCCTTCAAGATCAAAGCTGCGTCCCTAATCACACACTGACCCGGAGTCACTTTGCGGGGTTGACTTCCGAGCAAACACGCTTAGGATCGCCGTGCTCTGCTGCTGCGTTGCGACCTGGCGTACTTTTACTCGAGCGTAAAACAGCCGCCGAGGATCGTGGCGCTGCCCGGCTTCCTTGGGAGCAAAAGTGGAGCTTACTATGGAGTAAAACCAGATCGCGCTGCAGACCCCCCTGTCCCGGGGGGGCAGGGGGTCCAGAGTTAAACCAGCAAGGAGAAAGACGCTGGCCGGCTGCAGGCTTTCTTGCGAGAGAAATGTCCCATTAATCTCCGCGCAGGAATCCTTCGTCCTGCAACCGATTTCTTTTTAAGAAAATGCGGTATGCTAACCATCCACTGAAGAACTGCGGCCATGGAAGGTGCCAAAATCCACGGGCAGCTTTTCTTTCCTGCACCCCTCCCTCTGCACTTCATCTTTCCCCACTTTACCTGCCGCTTTCGTCTATGGTTACAGCCTCCAAACCCTCCAAGCTCCAGCCCCCTGGGTTATCTCCACAACTCCCCAATAACACCCGCCCCACCAAGTCTTCGTCCCTGAACTCTGGTTCCATCCCTCTCTCGGTCTCCTCCTTTTCCCACAAGCGGCCGGCGTAGAGGAGGAGGAAGAGGGCGACCCGAGCGCTTCCCTTACCACGTATGAGGAGAAAGCGGCCGCGGCCGCGGCCGCCGGATCAGCGCCGTACTGAAGGTGTGAGTTGTAACCCGGCGAGGGCGCGCTGAAGGCGGTGGAGCCGGCGTAAGGAGAGAAAGCCGAGCCGGACGACGATCTGCCCAGCTCATCCGTCCTGGGGCCGGAGATCACGCTGGTGCTGTACGCCGGGCAGGAGTAGAGCGCCAAGGAAGCCGACGGCTGGTACAAATAACCCTGAGGATACGACATGGCCAGAGGCAGGCATATACCCGCCAGGCAGCGAGCGCACAGCCACCACCGCCGTCGCCAGGAACTGCGTCCGTCCTCCCTCCCTGCCTCCCTCTCTGCCGGGCGCCCTGTGCGTTTCTCTCTACGGCGAGCGTCGTCGAGGTCTGCCTTCGAGGGTGCTTCTGGAAGCCGGGGCTAGCGGGCTCGACGAGCGCGCCCTCCTTCGCCGCCTCTCCAGTGCAGCCGAGCTGAGCTTGGACGCACTCCGGCGAATGGCTCCCTTCTTCTTTTCTCCCCTCCTCTTCCTCCTCCCCCTCTTCTCCTACTCCTTCGCCTTATCTCTCAACCTCCCTCCTTTGGACGGAGAAGGGCTCTCTCTCTCTCTCTCTCTCTCTCTCTCCCACCCCACTTTCCTTTGCGCGCTCCGCCAAAAGGTCCGGCCAAGACGCGAAGTTGGAAATCGAGGATTCTGACGCCTGCGACGCAGCGCGGCCGAAGCTCCACCTTCCGCGGGTGTTGGCAAAGCAAAAAGGGGGGGGGGGAGTGGGGGGGGAGAGAAAAGAAGAGGGGGAGGGAAACGAGAGAGAGAGGAGGAGGAGGTTGGCTCCTGCTGGGCTTGCCACAACCAAAGCCAACCAGCCAGAAAACCTCTCTTTTTCCCAGCCCCTCTCCCTCTCTCTAGCTCAACTGCGCCGGCCTCTGGTTGGCAATCAACAGCCAAGCTGTTTAGCGAAGATCACCTCCAACTTTCTTCATTTGCTAAATACACCATCAGCGCAATTTCTCTTTTGATTTATAGCGAGGAGCTTTTGCGCGCTCTCTCTCTCGCTCTCTCTCTCTGGCTCCCTGCGCTGGAATGCAAAAGGCACTCAGTTGATGAAATAGATTTCATAACAAGATTTAGTAGCCATTAAAACACACACACACGGGGGAAATAAAATCATGAATCGATGCTTCCCGAGTAAACATTTGAAAAAAGAGCAGTTAATGTGAGGGTTTTGTTTTTGTTTCTTAAACTATCTGCAGAGAAGAGATGCAAGAAGATAACTTCTGTTCCACACAGTTGCTTCGCGATCGTGCTTCTCTTGTCGCTCTTATTATTATTGTTGTTGTAGCACATATTACTACTGGATGTTGGTGATCCACATGGCCCTTTACTCACGAGGAATCCAGCTGTGGATTTCCTCTCCTTCCACCGCTCACTCAGCACCGCCCCCTCCCCTTTCGACAGCAGCAACTGCGGGTTAAACGGATTGGGCCAGCCGCTTGACACTTAGCGAGGGGGCTTAACGAGTCCTCCGCAGCCTGCTTAAAGCAGCGTGCTGGAGCTTGAAACGTTTTGGGGATGGCTGGGGGTTGGGAAGCCTGCGTGGGTGCCGCGCGGATCGCACCGTTCGGCCTGCTTGGCTCAGGGCGGCGCCAAAAGCCTGGAGGCGCGCGGACTGGCAGGCCAGCTCACGCGCTTTGGGGATCGCGGCGACATACACGAGCGAGCCATATTTTGCCAATTAGTTTTGCGTTTTGGCAGCCCGAAGTCGAGTTTGGGAGCAGGATTTTGGACTGAACGGGGGACGGGAGGCGGGATGAAAACTCAACTAAATATTTCTTTTCGGGGGAGTGGTGGCGGAAGGACGTGTCCTAGTCTTTTCTCCCAGCCTACCTCGCCGGGTTGCTGTGAGGAATACCGCACTCTCCCTGTGTGTCCCAACTGGTTTACTGTGGATAAGTATCACGGATTCATTCCGCTCGACATTAATAAGAGAAGTATAGGAAGCGAACGCACAGCCGCGAGCTCGTGCGTAAAGGTCGATGAAGGCCAATGGAACAACTAAAAGGTGCCCAACCAAGCGATCGACGTCGCGTCGCTCCATTGCCTCCCTGGTCATCTTAGCGGGCTGTTATTTGGTGGAATTGTAGCATACCTGTTGTTACATGCGGAACCAAGGGGCACAGGACAAACGCCTCCTCAGATGCTGGGGAGATGTTTGTAAATGTGTGTGTTTATACGCACAAAGAATCCAAGGTGGGCGTTTTAAAACTGTTGTGATAATAGGGGCAATTTCTTACCTCCCGCCATCAGCCTCCTTGGGATGGAGAAAAATGCGCGGAGGGGGGGTGGTTGATAAGGAGAAAAGTGGGGTGGGGTGTGATGGGAGAGACCTGCCTGCTGAAAGAGGTTTGTGCAGAACATCTAAAAGAATAAGCCAGGTATCTTTACTACACGCCCCATTTAAAACTCATAAAAGGATAGAAGAGAAAGCAGATTAAAACCATATGGGCCAGGGGAAAATCCACAGCGATCGTAGGATGTAATCGCCTTTGATTCCAGCAGATATATAGCCCAGCAGGAAGATACCTTCGCTTGTAGGAAGATAGCCTCTCTCCACCTCTTTTTTGGCGGGGGGGGGGGGGAGGCGGAGATGGGGCTTCGCTTCTGTGAGGTGCCTCCGCATCACCTTGTGGGTGTTTCTGTCTTCCAAGTACACTCTGTATCCATATCGACGCCGGCTGCTGAGCTTTCGAAGTTTCCTCTCGGGATCCACAGACAATGACACACACACAGAGCCAGCCACAGTACAAACACGTTAGCATGCCTGCATCTATCCATACAGCACATAATCTCAGCCCCCCTCTTGGCGAAATTCCTGCCCGGCTTGCTGATTAATTTTTTTTAAGGGTGCGCAGGGGGGTGGGTCTGGAATGGGGTTTCTTTCCTATAGCTCTGGTCTGGTGCCCATTGCGTGTGTCCTCCTTTCCGCGGAGGTCGTTCTTGCCAGATTGCGGTCGCGCTTTCAGCCACTTACTTAGATGAAATACACAAGCAGAGTGTCAGTTTCAAAGCCACGGCAGCAGCCGCCGCCAGAGGAGCGATGCTCGCCCTCCGCTTTTGGTCTTGAAAACTCCGAAGCGGGGAGAACTTTGGTAAAAGCAGCAGAGAAGCGTAAGGCTGAATTCGGCGCCTCTTGTAGCTTGCTTGCTTGCTTCTTTTACACACTGGAGACGCGGGAGACACTGGGTTTAAAGGGAAAAAATGGCAAAACCTAGAGAGGGGATAGATTGGAGCGGGTCGGGGAGGCGGCTTAGCTGAGAAAACCCAATTTCTGCAGACTGGCTCTGAACAGTGGGTACCCATCTGTCAACTAACCGGCTCTTTCCTTCTGAAACTGAAGGATCTAGGAATGTTCTAAATTTCTGACCCCCAGATTCACTCGCGAGCAAGTTCCATTGAAATCTGCCAGAACCATCTTCTTATCAAGTACTGTTATGTGTCTTTTCGGAAGGGTTTTTAGAAAAGAAAGAAAGAAAGAAAGAAAGAAAGAAAGACGTGTAAGTTAATAAGCTTGCTGATTATTTAAACTCACCCTGGAAAGAGTTGCTCTGCAGTCCACAGACCAGTGATTTTTATTTTATTTTAACTGTGTAATTACGGAGAGGAAAGGGGGGCGACTCCCAGGCTGCAAGCCTTGGGACCTAAGACCCATGGAGCAAAATGAGGCTTGCTTTCAGGCAAACGTGCGTAGGTTTGAGGTGCTGCTCCCCAGGAATAATTCCGGCTCCGCGCACACGTTGCAAGCAAGGCCCTAAGCTTGTCTTACTCCGGAGTAAGTCCTGTTGAATTCAATGGGGTCTCTCCAGGATTACCACGCTGCGCTTTTCTTGCACCCCATCTACTCCCCCCTCTCCTCACCTCATTTCCACCCCCCGCCCCTTCACTGCCTGCACGTAATGGTCAAATTATGCCCATGAGGGGGCAACCCGCAACCCAGTTGAGCCGAATGTCTTCCAACCATTGACTTCTCTGGCACAGAGTTATCTGCACATGTTGTTTTGTCGTGGAAGACAAAGCAATGCCAAAACTTCAGGGGGCGGGAGGATTCCTCCCCCCATCCATTCTGTTGAAATCTCTCGGAGAAAGAGGTGGTGGACTTCTTTCTCTCAGTGCCTTGACTAGTAGTTGTTAACTCTTCGGGACAAAGGGAGGGGGACGACGAAGGAGGCGGGGAGCGGGGGAAGATCCTGTCATGCAAATCCGGATTCAGAGCAAGCAAGTCTCCTGGGGTTTCTCCCCCTGCATATTTATCGATTTCTCTCTCTGATCGCTGCTGCTAATTCTTTTTATGCGTTTGAAGGGTGAATTCTTGACTGGAGGAAACGCCTGCTTTAAATAACAATAAGAGCAATCATATAATAAAAGAGCGCCGCGTCTTTTGGTGTGTGTTTATATGTTGTATGATTACGCCGTAATTAGACGGTCTTCAATATAAATTCGTGCTAAAATTCCCTTTCCTTTATTTTCTTATAATTGGAAAGAGGATTTCTAGGGGACACACGAAAATCCTCCAGAGAAGGTTGGGACTCGTTCATTTTATTTATAGCTACGATATAGAACAGCTAGTCTACTCGGGAGTAAGCTACGTTAAATTCAATGGAAACCGTGTAAGCTCATATAGGGCGGCAATTCAAGCCTACGGAAGTAAATTTCGGGCTGCTAAGCTTGCTCACACGTCCCATGGGAGCAAATCCTATTGGACACGGTGGGACATACTCCTGAGTAAACAGGTGTATAGGTTATGCTTTGTATTTTACTTTATTCCTCACGTGACTCACCTCTTTGGAGATTCCTTGAAGCCCTTCCAGGAAATGGCAGATGGGGGCTAGACTCTGTGCTTCAGCCACCGGATCGCACAGGGTTCTTGTGTACCTTTAAAAACTGCACTATGCTGGTGGCGTTTTGTATGTGTGTGTTTGTAAAAAGTACCCCCCCCGCACACTATAAAGCATTACATTGGGGCAGGGGCGGTATGATTTATATGCAAAACGTCCCAGGTTCGGTTCCCGACCTCTCTAAGCAGGGCTGGGAGAAAATCTTTGCTTGGAATTCTCAAGAGTCGCTGCCAGTCAGTGTCGACAATTCTAGGTTGGATGGACCAATATTCCTGGTATAAGGCAGCTTTTCGTGGGTTTTGTATGTTTTCAGTTTTCCTCTCAGAGAATACATAACTGTCAAATTCGGAGTTCTATTTATTTTTCAGCCAGACCACCTGCAAAGTTTCGATCATTCCCACTGCTTGAGATATTAGCAGATAAATTGGAGTTGGAAGGAACCTGGTTGGGAGACTCTACCCACAAGAATTGTGTTAAGCAATTGGCCGAAAGAAGGAAAATCTCTCTCTCTCTCTCTATTTTTGCTGCCTCCTACTCCAATGAGAATTGGGTGCAACCGTCAGTTCGGTTTTATGCACAGTGTAAATCCCAGACACGTAGTCTCCACAAATGCAAACCCTATTGAGCTCAACGGGGCACCTCTGACCCTCCAGATATAGCTGGACTCCAACACCCATCAGCCCCCCTCCCGTATGGCCAATGATCAGGGAAGACGGGAGTTGTAGTCTAGCAATACCTGGGTGGGCAAATTACTCCGTCCCTGAATTGTAAAGCCTTAGTGCACTGCAAACTCCCGTGGTCTGCGGTGCTTTTCCTCCGCCTTGGGAATCTGGGTCTTGATAAGCGCCGCAGCAGAGGCGAAACCGATTTTTAAACTGGGTTATTGTGCCGTGACATCCCCCACCCTATTAATCAGGGATCCTGGGGGTGTAGTAAGAAGCAGCGAGACTGAAACATCAGGAAATGAAGACGGAAATGGTGAAGAGGAGAGGAGCTGGCGGCGGGCAAATCAAGAGAAACGGCAAAAAAAATCCCCGCCAAAGCAGCGTTCATTTTCCGCTAAGAGCACAGGTAACGTTTGGGACTACATTACCCAAGCGCCTTTCTTCCAGCAAGCCCCGCCTATCTCTCGCTCTCTCTCTCTCTCGCTCTCTCGCTCTCTCTCTCTCCGCTTATTGGTGTTGGCCTTTGGCGTTCTGCCGGACGCGTCGTCCCGATTGGCGGAAAGAGCCTGCCACTCGGCGTTGCTACAGAGACGTGAGTCAAACCTGGGCGAAGGCGCTATGGCCCCAGTGGACAGCTGCAGCCTCGCGCCCTGCTCGGGTTCTTTCCTGGCGCTTGCAAAGGAGGGATCCGGAGTGGAAAGGTGAGCAGGGGCTGGGCGGGTGGACTGGAAGGCAGGCAGGCAGGCAGACAGGCAGACATCCTCTAGGGGGAGGAGCAGAGCTGTGCATCCCCCCTTTGCAATGCTGTGGCTCGGGATACACCCCCCCCCTTCTCTCCGCTGATTAAGGTTTGGGGTAGGATAGCTCTACCTGCCTTAGCTCTTGTTCCTTGCTAAATTCCTCCTGGTTTTGCAGCACGCTGCAGGATGGGCTTAGCTTGCTTTTGATGTAACGATTGCAAAGCCATTCATTCATTCATTTTTTTATTTTATTTTTTTGCATGAGGGCGGCGGCACTGAAAGAATACAACCGTGGTGCTCAACGTTTTAAATAAAACAGATCATTATTAACCCAGTGTTCAAAGCGAGGTCGTCATATTTTCTCTTCTAAGATTCCCGGATCAGGTATTTGGGATACCCGTTCAGTCTCTCTCTCTCTCTCTCTCTTCCCCGGCTTCCTTGCTCTCTCCTTCCCCTCCCCAGCAGAATAAGGGCTCAGCAAATTTGTGCATCGAGGTGGGTGGGGGAGAAGCAGAGCAACCCTATTGCACATAACAGAGGTATCTTAATACGGATTAATTACCATCCCAGGCACCTGGAGCATATTTCGTGGTGGGTTTTCCTTTCGTGGCTGGTGGTTTCTGAAAGTTCTTAGTGATTGATTAAAATGGAATAGAAGTGTGTTCTCAGGTACAGTAAGGGGGTGTGTTTTGTAGGCTGGTGAACAAAGAGTCTCATTTGGAGTGGTTGTGAGTTGAGAACTCATGTGCCTGTGTGTTTCTTAACACTTCTTCAGGGGTTAATTTTGCATTTATCCTGGTGTGTGTGTGTGTGTGTGTGTGTGTCTGCCCTTATGGAGATGCTCCCCCAAAGTACCTGAAGAGGTGGGGCATACCCCACTTATCAGTTCCCCAGGCAGTAACTTATCTATCTCCATTTCCACAGTCACTGTGGAGTGAGATGGAGTGGGGTGGGGGAACAAAACTAAACCCAAACCAAACAAACAAAATTGAAAAGCAGTTGATTGAACCATGATACTAAAATGATCAATGAAAGCAAGACAGATAAGGTTGTCTGCAGGCTGAGTTGTGTAAGGTTCTGTTTACATGTCTTTTCTTGAAGGACCTCATTCCTTCTTCTCATATTCTCCAGATGGCTACAATTTTACTTCTTCAAGGTTTTGGTTGGTCCTCATCAAATGTATTCTCTGTGAGGTTTTGCAACTTGAGGCTTACCTGCAAAAAAGTCCCATGAATTGAAAAGGGGATTTCTTCTCAAGTATGTGTGTATTGGATTGCAGTCTTCACCTGCAATCCTACACACTATATACTTGAGAGTAAATGCTGTGAAATCACTTTAGCATGGTTAGATCTGGGTGCATATCTGCTTCCTCAGTATTAGTCATATTAAAGTGAATTGAATTGCTACAAACCCAGAACATGGTCCCCAGCTTTTCTTGGTTCAGAGTAATGCCAGCACAGAAATTGTGAATGACAGTTGTAAGTAATATTGCTGTATTCTCCTTAGTGAAAAGTTTAGCGTTGCAAATTAATATGCAACTATCAGTGCACAGATATTGTGTTAAAATAACAGTGACACAGAACTGTTGCATTCCTGTGGTTAGCAATACAAATGTAAATTCTTGGTATCTGAAAACTGCAAAACGTTAAAATATTTTTTATTTTTTTAAGAATAATTTTTTATTAACCAACCAATCACATCAAATCAAACCAAATTACATAAATTCCAAATTACACAGCCGAATTTTAAAATTTTGTTGGGGGTACCCATATTTCAAGTTCTGAAGGGATCCAATCAACTTCTTGCTTCTTACTGCTGTTTTAATGTCCACAAATCTAACCTTATGATGTTCACAGTACTATCCAGTCCTTTCTTCTTGTTTTTCCACATCTCTTGTTGTTATTTTCATATATTTTTCCTTTCTCTTTGTGACCTCTGATAATCTCCACAAGCTGGTTAGACAGTTTGTAATCCTGCGTGGATATATATTTTTTTTATCCAGTAGCCATATCCAGACGTTTTCCATGTAACATCACTTCCATACATCAAAACAGTCTTAGCATCATTAATCTTCACCAATCTGCCTCCTTTCTCAAAACCTCTGAGGAGATTCACCAGGAATGCAGTCTGAAAACAAGTCCGTTCCTTCTCTCGGCTATAAATCCTTTGGCAAGATGGCGACTCCGAATTAATTGCTATGCCATTCCAAAAGCTCTTATTGCTTCTCGATCTCCATAAAGCATACTTTTGGTTAAAGTTTATCTCCACACACACCTTAATCATCCTGCTTGGGTCAGTTCAACCGATGATTCTAATGAGGAGGGGTTCTTGTAAATCACATAGAAGGAAAGTAAAAAAGGTCCCCCCCCCCATTCAGTCCCGTTGTCAACATACCCAGCCTTTGGTGTATCTTCATCGTAAAATATTCCTGTTTCTCCAACCCGTCGTCTTCTTTCGCAGAGGTCACTTAAATTAGCAGACTTCACTCCCCTTCTTCACTTGAAATATGTGCATTTGCTTCTTTTGTAATTAATTATTCCAAATTGCTGCAGCTAGTGCACGATCAGAGACAGCGTCCAGGAGAGCCGAGGTCCACACGGGGGCATTCTGCAAAACATTAAAATAAACCCAATGCTTCTCTAATTCCCAGAGTAGCAGTTTGATTTCCTTGGCTAAATATGTATGATCACATGTGGCTTATTGAAGTTTTTTTAGTTCTGTGCTGTCTTTCATATAGCTCAGGACTTTATGAAAATGGCTATTTAAATTCTGGTCAAAATAAGTAGATCGGCTAGAACCTCCCAGGCATCTTACTAAGGAGACATTATTTCTCTGTGTGAGTTTGAATATTTTCTAAGGAGATTTTTCTTTTTACATTTCATTTGTCCTAAAGAATCAAGAATCAGATTCTACATTTTTTTTTAAGAGTGCATGGTGTTTTGCCTTTTGGAAACATACTGGCTTTCTGTAAAATGAATTCCAAGGCATTCTTACATGCTGAATCCACACAGGTGTGCACTTTGATCAGTTTTCAGCGTGTCTGTGGCACAGCTATTTGTCCCCAAGTTAATTTTTAGTGCTTCAAATCTCTCTCTTCCCTTTGCCTCTCTCAAGACTGTCTGTCATAATCTCCCAACAATTGCACTCAGCAAGTAAGATATCATCTTGCAAAGTTTTGAGTGTATTTAATGTTCGTATGGTCTGTGCATATGTGTGTGTGTGTGTAGTCAAATGAGTAACCCAATTTGTTTCTCGCTCAATTGCAGCAGAGCTGTTTAAGGAAGCTTTCTACTCCAGTCCGTGACTCAGAGGCAGAAGGTAAGGTGGCTGCTGTGTAATAATAACCTTTTCTTGGTGATTGACATTCTGCTAAAAATGATAAAACTATTATTATTATTATTTATTATTATTAATGTGCAAGCTTTGGACTATGTTTGGTGAATGAAATGCCGACCAGGAACGTGCTGCTCCATTGCAGATGTAAATGCCTTTCATGAGCTGTCCTTGCCGTAGCATTCCTCTTGCTTAGCCACTGCAGTTTTAAGAGGACTGTAGATAATTTTTCAAGGTATTGAAACATTTAGCCGTGGCTTCCTCTGCCGTGGTTGTCACCTCTGCTTTGTGTCAATTGCAGATTCATTTCGTAAGGATGTCTCTATTTTCTGCTTTATCTGCACATTGATAGATCCTGCATGACCAGGCTGAGGGAGGCTTTGCTAGGAGATGACTGTGTTTGGAAACAGATACACACACACACACACGAAGGAGCTGAAATCTAATCTGCTTTTTAGGGGGTCTGTTGGACTCCTTTTGATTAAAGGAAAATATGAGCTCGATCTGGAGATTTCTCCCCACTTCCCTGCATTCTGCTGTGTGTCGCTTTAGCAAATAGTTTCGCAAACGCAGAAGGAACAGTAACATCCTGCTTGATAAGTTTGGCTTCCCTTTGCATGGATCAGTTTGGAACGGCTTTATTTGGAATCCATGCATCTCTTCGCACCGGGGGCACCTCATACCTGCCAAATGCTTCCACTGCAGTAGTAGCTGCATCTTTGCAAGCAGGGGCAGAACATTATCAAGTGCCTAAAAATGGGAGAGGATGACCCAGCTCCCCTGTGAGGAGACCAGAACTGTGATGAGATTTCCAGCCCCCCCCCTCAGCACATGTCAGCCTGAGCACACATACCCCCGTCCCCCACCGTCCACACATGTGCATGGCTCTTGACTTTCCCCCTCTCCATATTATCACAACAACTCTGTAAGGGACATTAGGGTGAGGGAGAGAGTGTGACTGGCCTCAGGTCACTAAGGGATCTTCATGGGTGAGTTGGGACTTGATCCCTGGTCTCTCCCAGGTCCTAGTTCAATACACTGACCGCAACACCATTCTGGCTCTTTCTGAATACCTCCATTACTCCCAACTGGGGGTTGGGGGCAGAATAAGAAGGTTCTCATGAGCCCTCTAGTAACCCCCACACTTTCAGTTAGACTGGATAATCTCTTAAGGTTGTGATATTTCCCCTCTCCTCTGCATATGGTTGACTCGGAAACCTAGAGATCTGAAATATTTTTGTTTTCCATCCTGGAAGAGTTCATAGTCCCTGCACAGGCACACACTTCTAGATCTGTAGGCTTCACGTTATTAATAAAAATATTGGCGTGTGCAAATGTCTGTGCAGTGACTTAGTATAACTCTCTCTAATTACAGATTTAATATCCCCATCAAAAAAACAACAAAGAGTCTGGTGGCACCTTAAAGGCCGACAGACTTATTACAGCCGAAGCGTTTGCATTTCTTAGCCTTTTAGGTGCCATAAGACTCTTTGCAAGTTTTGCTGTGACAGACTAACACGGCTAACCCCTCTTGAACTTAAGCTTCCCATTTTACCCATGGGGAAACCGAGGCGAAGAGGGAGTAATTTTCTTTCTTTTTCTTCTCCTTCCAAAGGCCACCCAGGGAGTTAATGGCTGTTATGAAGTTGAACCCACATCTTCTGGACCAGGACCAACCCCTCCAGTTATCTCCTTCTGCCATCTATTTGTGTTAGCCATTTTGGCGTGCTGTTTTAATTTCGCAGATGTGAATAAGAGGGGTTTTCCCTTCCTTTATTTTTTGAAGGTTCATACACACACACAAGTATGTACTGTACTGTATATATGTGTGTATTATTATATACATATACACATATATACATTTCAGCCTTTTAAATAGAATATTACAGATAGGTATGGAGGCCTACAAATGCTGAAGTTGCATTATGGGAAGTGGTGGTCTGTTTGCCCTGCAAAAACCCAGGCTCCCCCACCCCCGGGTGCCAAGCGTGTGTCTAGACAGTGCGGCTGCACGCGGAGGCTCGTTTGATTGGAATGCTCCCCAGGCTGAAAATATTCCTTACACATAGAGTATTAGATGTTGGGGGAAGTCTATGCTAGGGCTCTTCTTCCATGATATTAACCTTGCAGTCCTGTACTCGTCTCTTGGAAGTAACTGCCACTGAATTAAATGGGACATACTCCTGAATGTATATGGCAGGTGTGGCAAACCTTTCGGCCTTCTAGATGTTCCTGAACTACAAAACCCATCAGCTCCAGGAAGCTTAGTCAATGGTCATGGATGATGGGAGTTGTAGTTCATCAACATCTGGAGGGCCAAAGGTTCCCTACATGCAATAATAGGGATGGGTGAACCTGTCAGTTTTGTTTTTTCTTAGTTCCTCAATTTACTTCCACTCTCCACAGTTCCACATCTGTTGCAAAACTTTTTTTCAAGAGTCCTCGTGAAAATTTGTTAGCATCCTACTGAGAATGTCTCCTGCTACATGGCTTTTAATATGCAGTGTTCCCTAAAATGCACATTTTTGCAAAGCAATTTCCCTTAACATTATGCTTTTTTTTGGTATTTTATTTTCACATTTATATTCATTTCTTGGACACGTTGCCCTTGTGCACTGTAAAATTAGAAGGGTGGATTTCACAGGATTGCCAATGTTTCTGTTCACTATTTGTTTAAAAAATGCAAACCTAGGTAGTTTGCTCTTGAAGTGTGAATTGAATCATATTTCTCCCCCATCTCTAAGTGCTGCTAACCCTAATATTTTTGTACAGAAAAGCTTTTTATTTTATTTATTCATTTTGGTGTCCATGTACTGCTTCCTCTCAGTGATTTCAACGTAGATTAAAAAAAGAAATATAAACCAGGTCAGGTGAGCATAAACAATGTAAAGCAACGCAGATAAAGTAACAGTCAATAATCAGAGAGTTTGAAGTATTTAAAATTAATTTTAAGAGGCTGTGGTCTTTGCCTAGCATTGGATAAAGGACTATGAAGTTGGCAATGGGGTGTTCTAGAATTCCTGGGCAGGATGTTCTGCAGCTGGGGCATAACTATCCAAAAAGTTGCCTCCCTTGTTGATGTTGCCTGTGATGAAAGTGCTACTTGTGGAAGAACATGGTCCAAAGACCTTAGTGTTTCAGTGTAAATGCATGCTTCACTTTTTAACCCAGAGATGCCTCAGGTGGCGAACCAAAAGGTATAAAAGCAATCTCATTATAAGAAAATTAAAGAACAGTCAAAAACAGCCAATTGAAAAATAGTTTTGAGACAGACAGTGCCTATTGCAATATTAAGGAAATCAGCCAGCCAGACAAAACTAACAAACGCCTCCTGGAATATACAAGTCTTTAATCAGTAGCAAAGAACAAAGCCATTTGAGAGAGTTCCAGACAGATTTCCTTGGGTGTAACTGGTGAGAAGGCTTTCTCTCTTGTTCCATCAGCTGTATTTCTGAGGAAGGTGGGATCCTCAAAAGAGCTGCTTCAGCTGATCTGTAAGGACAAGCAGGCTCTTCTGGGAATTCCAAACTGTTTAAGGATAGCCTTCCCCAATCTCACGCTGTCTAGATATTCTTGGACTCCAGCTTCCATCAACCACAGCCAGTAGGTCAGGGAAGATGTGAATCAGAGCTGAAGATATCTGGAGGACAGCGGCTTATCAGCACCACGTTGCAATGAGCCTGGAAACAAAATGGCGGCCAGGATGACCAAATGACAAAGTAGCTACATATTCCATTGAACTGATACTGAGGGTAGGTATGGGCAAATCTCAGATAGTTTCAGTTTCTGACAGTTTCTCATTTGACCAATCATAAATTTAGTTATCCATATTCCTACAACAGTTTGTGGCTATTAATTAAAAATGTCCTCATGAAAATTTACCAGCCTTTTTGGTGCAAATTTATTCCAATATACACATTTATGTTTGTGATTTCATCCCCTAATATCCATATCTTTGTAAAGCAGTTTCTCCTAACATAATGCAATTTTGCGTGTTGTTTTGACTCATACATATATACATTTAATGCATATTTTACCTCAATATATGCATTTTTGTACACATTACTTGACTGGAGAACTCCATTGCAAGATTCAGAGATGCCTGTGTTTTAGTTTGAGTATTGTAGTAATTAGCAAAGGTACCAGTCTCAGCTTCTTGGGGTCAATATGTGCTCAGAGGTACCCAGTACGGTAACTCTCAGACTGCATCTGCCTGGCTGAGTCATCGTTTTGCACCTAGTTGGCCTAGGTTAAGCCAGTGTAAAGTACATCAGATGCAAACTCCATTCAGGAATGGAATCGCTGCTGGCTGAGCTGGCCTAAGCCTGGCAAAGACATGAGCAGGTCAGGATGGAGTGGATCTCTGATTCAGACACCTGATTCCAGGCTCAGGTGGCATTAAGTCCCCAGCCCTGGCTCAGCTAAAGATACACCGACATAACTTGCTCATCATGGCTCAGCTGACTGAGCCAAAGCTAGCTGAGCCGAGGCCAGAGTAAAAGGGGTGTTCTGGAGGTATGGTACCAGCGAGTTCCAGGGTGGGTGGTGGGTAGGGCTTAAGCAAGATCCTTCACTTGGTCATGTGACCTGGCAACCAGGCATAGGCCACCATTTTAAAGGCAGCGTCTCTGCTGCTGAATAAAGGTTGGAGCTGGTGTAACAGTACACCAGCTGAACTTAAACCAGTTTGCTTTATGCCAGTTTCTTGTGCATGGGACACTTCTCTTGAAATAGCATTTGAGTTATACCACCCTTTTTGGAAGCTTACCTGGTGGCTGTTTCAAAACAAGTGGGAGCTGCGACAAAAGGCTGTAGTGTGGAGTCTAGCTACACTGTTTAATTTCCCATTTTCTATGTTTGAAAGAGGTGGAAGGGCTATAGCTCAGTGGAAGAGAGTCTGCTTTGCATGCAGAACATCCCAGGTTCAATTCCTGGCACTTCCTGAAACTTGGAGAGTCAGGGCAGACAATAGTGAGTTGGATGGAATGAAGGTCCTACTAAGTACAGGCAGCTTTCTATGTTTCCATCTTTCCGCAAACACAGTCAGCATGCCATGGGCACTGAGCATGCTCAGCCCTCATTGGGCTGTCCCCCCACCACATTTTTTAAAAAAACTTTTGCAAACTTCTCTGAAGCCTGCCTCTCTGTTGTACATGAGTAGTGCTGTTTTGCTATGTGAGTGACAGCACTCATTGCCCAAATGTTGGAATTAGAGGGAAGGATATAATCCTTTTGTATTTTAATTTTGTTTTTAAGTTTTAATCATTCAACTTGTTTTTATTATTGCTTGTTAGCCGCCCTGAGCCCGGCCTTGGCTGGGGAGGGCGGGGTATAAATAATAATAATAATAATAATAATAATAATAATAATAATAATATCTTTATTGTCATTGCCCCTTTCGGGGACAACGAAATTACTTGACTGCTCCATAAAAACACTAATTAACCAATACAGTATAATACAGCAAGGGAGATTAGATGACTTTCAAAGTCCGGGCTTCCCATTCAGGGCCGAGATCGCTCTGGAGAAGAAGCTGTTCTTAAGACGGCTTGTTCTTGTCTTCATCGTCCTGTATCTCCGTCCCGACGGCAAGAGCTCGAAGAGACAGTGACCAGGATGCGATGGATCTTTTACTATGTCCAGTGCCTTCCTATGGCACCTTGTGGCATAAATCTGCTCTAAGGTAGAGAGTGGGCAGCCAACAATGCTCTCTGCTGCCTTAACAACCCTGCACAGCCCCATCCTGTCCTGGGAAGTACAGCTTCCGTACCACACACATAAGCCATAAGTGAGCACGCTCTCAATTATTATTACTATTACTATTTTCTCTCTGTGTGTTTTTTTAATCCCCTAACAAAATCAGTAAAATCCCAAAACAAACTGAATTACAGTAGAGGGTGTCCTGACAAAATGGATTGTTTTTGTCTCTTTGGGTTTTGATGGGACTTGTAGTCCAACAACATCTGGAGGGTACCACACTGGCTATTTACCGTACCTTAAGTATTTGCCTCTTTATATTTTTCTGTCTCCTATTCCCACTTCTGTCTGAATTTCCCCCACTTCTTTTTGGCAGTCCTTATGTGAATTATATACAACTTATTTTGGAGTCTCATAATTATTTGTTCTTTCTTTCATTACAAAAGGAAGAAAGAGAATAATGTTAAGACATTTACATAGAAGCAGGTTGGACAAGAGAAGAGAGAGGTTTTTCCCTTGCTTGGAAAGCAGCACAGAATTTTTTTTAAGCTGGGTGAAAAGCAAAAACTGGCTGTCCTGCTTTGAATTAAATCAATATGCCGGTTGCTGAGTGATTGGTGTATCAGGCATGTTACCCTGAGAAGCAGGTGTAACAGCTCAGAACACTTTTTTCGTCCTCTGCAGCTTTCTCTACGCTTGGGAGTGTTTTCGTTGGCCTTTGATAAGTGCTTAAGCTTTGTCCTGGAGGTTGGAACGGTTCCACCAGTTTGTTCCGACAGGCAGAAAGTCCTTGCCCAAGACTGCCTCCCTTCGTTTCAATTGACGCCCTTGTTTGCTAAGGGCTGTCTCCGGTGCTTGTTACCCTCCAAGTAGACCCACTGAAATGGGTGATGTAGGCCTGTAAATTCTGATTGGCCTACTCTGCAAAAACTTAGTTGGCTGCAACCCAGAAGCTCCGTTGTACAGGTTAGATTCTGAGAAGCTGGCATTTCATGGGAAATGCCCATTGGTGTCTCCTTTACCTTTGCAACTCTGCATGAATTTTGCACACCCATCGCGCCGCCTAGGAGAATTTGAAAAAAAATGAACTGAGAAGAGTGAAGGATTACGGAAAGTGTTTATGTTGGCGTGTGTGTGAGTGTGAAGGGGGTAAATGCAACAATAGGGAGCTTCCTTTTCAGCTGCTGTTCTGTTAGCATTATTTTATGGGATGTAATTCTTTTATAATTGTTCTACTGATGATTTGCTAATGGTGTTATTTATTAATTATATTCATTTATATCCCACCTTTTCACCTGACTGGGACTCGAGGCAGCTCATGGAAATTAAGACAACATAGGTAAAAAGCTAAAAACACAGAGAAAAAAATCATTAATCTCAGATAGAATTAAAAACAACTCCCCCCACAAATCTACTAAAATACAGATGATGAAAACAAGAAAAACAGACAGCATTATTAAAGCTATTTCCTTTAAAAAGCAGTTAGCTCCCAAAGGCCTGTCAGAATAAAAAGTTCTTCACCTGCTGGCAGCAGGAGAACAAGGTGGGCGTCAGTCTAGCTTCTCTAAGAAGGGAGCTCCAAACTCTGAGAGCAGCCATTTGTGCTGTAACTATCGTATTCTGTTGCTGCTGTTGTTTGTAAACTGCTTTGGAATTCCCTTGAATACAGAGTGGCATAGAAATACAATCTATCAAATCGAAAGTTCTTGTTGGTTATCTTGTCTTCTCCATGCAAGGTAAGATCGGTCATGATAAGAGGTGCCCTGGTTCAATGAAAAATACTCTTATCTTGCCAGTCTCTGGGGCCCAGCTGTCCCTGATATTATTATTATTATGAAAGGATTTTTTAAAAATAAAAAATTACATTAATACTAATCTCATGTGTCTTGCTCTTCCTGCAAGAACCTCAGGGTGGTGTGTGTGTGATTCTGTTTTGACAAACTTGTAAGGTAGGTTAAGTGGAGAAGCAGGGACTGTCCCGAGATTGCGTCATGGCTGAGTGGAGATTTGAACCCAGTTCTCCCTGCTCTTGACATTCCAACCACTATCACATCTGGGTGCTGATGGAAAAAATGATAGTTATTTGTTCTCACGTATTTTTATCCCATGTCTCTTTTGATCCACTCCATAATGCTGTGCTCCATTCACATTTTCATCAGCCTGACCTACCTCAGATGGTTCTGAGGATAAACGTGGTAGTTGCAGGGGATGGGGGGACAGGATGGGACACCCCTATCCTTTCAGGAAAGGTCAGGTATAGATGCAGTAAATAATAAGCACAATAACCCCACAATGAATTTGTTTCTCATTGTTCTCACAGTTTTGGGAATGACTGCCCTGTGCCACATGCGAATTTTGTGCCGTCTTCATATTCAGTATTGATTATCTTGCTTTTCTATGAGTATGAACCCTCTCTAGCAAAAGCGGAGAACCTTTGACCCTCCAGATGTTGCTGAACCACAGCTCCCTTCATCCCTGAGCAGTGGCCATGTGTGCTGGGCCTGATGGGAGTTGGAGTTCAACAGCATCTGGAGGACCATAGCTTCCCTGCCCTTGGCTCTAGGATGCCTTTGATTAACAGCCTGGTATGTTTTGTGAGCAAAAAAAAAAAAAATCCTCTCCAAACGTATGATTAGCCACTGTGCTAATGGGTGTGGCAGGGGGAAAGAGGGCAGGTTAGCTGGTTCATGGCAGGCTTGGGAGCCTGATAGAAGGTTTTGAATATTTCCTGCAGATATCTCTCTCTCCCCCCCCCCCCCCGATTCAGTTCATAAACTCTTAATGTTGCAGGGGAATAAAGTGGCTTTGGTAATATCCCACACCTTTGTTTTGCCTCTTTTTTTCAGGTCTCCTGATGCAAAGGTGCAAATCAGGCGAAATTTGTGTTAAAATGTGAGAGAGTTCAAGAGGGCCTTAAAAATAAAAATAAATAAATAGTTGTTGAATGTGGCAAACTGAATTTAAGATTAGAAACAGGAGAATCGGAAAGGAAGTGAGATTGACAGATTCACCCATCCCTACCTTTTGCCCTTTCCACCATTTTGTAAAATGTCTGCTTGTGTCCACTCATTTGGCCTATAAATGTAGCTTTCTTTTCTTTCCTTCTTCTGTTTTTCAGGTGTAGTTTGCACGGCTTTCCTAAGGCACACATGGAAGTTGCTCACCAAATGAACGGAAGTGGATGGAGGCATGGCACCACCATCATTTTTTTAAAGAAAGCTGAATCCTTGGCCACCCCATCTAGGAAACTCCTTGGTTGCTATAGTGAAGAGAATGTGAAAGCATCTTGCTTCCGACAGTAGCCCAACTGCCACCATTAGGAAGCCCGCAATCAGGACATTAAGGGAATTGTCCTGTCTGGTTGATGTCTGTAGCATCTAATACTGAGATATACTGCCTCTGAAACTGGAAGTTCCTTTTTCTTTATTTATATATTTTTAACCTGCCCTTCCTCCCAAAGTAGCCCAGAGCGGTAAACACAAAAGTGATTAAACAAAAAGAAAAAACATATTAAAAAACCTCAAAAGCATTAAAAAAAATAAATCTAAAATGATCCATGTAGCTATTGATTGATCTATCTCCTTTGCCATGGAATAACGCTTAGGACAACTTTCCTTTTGCAACCTGTTGGTGTCCTTACATTTTGGACTACAACTCCCATCAGCCCTGGCCAACATAATAATTAGGGATGTTGGCTTTTGTTGATTGCTATATATTGTCTGGTTTGGTATTTGTTTTTTTATGTTTTTAAAACCAATAAAGCATTAAAAATAATAATAATTAGGATGTTGGGAATTGTAGTCCAAATCATCTGGTGGATGTCAGGTTGGGGAACGGTGGCATAGGAGAAAAGCACTAGATGAAGAATGATTATCAGCTTTTCTCATTAAATAAGCTAGCTTAGTGTTGTGTTGTTTTGCTGTTTCTAGAAATGTCCTATAGGTGACAGAACAGCATTTGGAAGCTCAAGAGTAAAATAACTTCTTCACTGTATCCAGAATAATAAATTCTTTATTATATCTGATATAATGAAAGTTTCCCCACAGGGATCTGGGAGGCCACTGTGAGAATTAAGGGGGGCAGAAGCCTGATCTCTCCATATAAGGCTTTAATTATGGTTTTGATTCTGTCTTTAATGTATTAGTTATAATGATACCTCATCATTCCCCTGAGGAGCTTAAGGTGGTGTGCATGATTCTCTTCCTCCCCATCTTGTGCCCCACAACAACCACGGGAGGTAGGTTAGGCCCAGAGACCTTGACCCAATGAATCTTCATGGCCGAGTGGGGAATCGAACCCTGGTCTCTCAGGTCGTAGTCTAGCACTCTAGCTATTACAGCACCACACTGGATCTCGTTAGAGAGGAGGAAAAATGGCTTAGATTTTTCTGCCCAGGTTTGTTTGGGGAACTTCCAAATGAAAGCAGAACACAGAAGCCGCTGTTTTCCCTATCTGCGTCTACATCTAAAGTGCCGCCTTGATTACACTTTAGAGCACAATCCATCTTCAGAGGTGAATTTATAGAGAATCTTTATGAGGAAGAACAGCCATTGATTTGTTCTGAGCTTGCGGACGAAGCCAAGAGCCGACTCTTCGATTGGCTAAAATTTACTTAACTCCGTTAGCATTTTTAAGACGGGAGGCTTGTTTTACGCGGGACGGACTTCCTGTACAACTAGGAGCGGTGAGTGATGTTGACGGCAGAGGCAGAAGCGCCTGCTAAGTGTTTAAATGATGACACCATTATGTGAAGTGATTTTTGAAATGAGAAGATTTCGGCCCAGAATTACCGCGGCTCTCTCATCTCCTTTTCAAATCTTTACTTTGCCGGCTACGCGGATGATGATTGATTTGTTTGTGACAGATTGCAGGAAACAGCCATTGATTTTTCAATATTTTTACCTTAAAATTATTTACAGTTGTAACCATGGGGATGTATTTCCATGGACTGTTGGCTTCTGAAAGACGAGGGATAATATTCCCTGGTCCCTGACAAGACAAATTACCTGTAATGAGTTCAGTAGCTGAAGGGTATGCTTTTATTTTAAAATATGTCAATAACCTCAGTGACTAAACGAATATTGATTCAGCATAATGAAGCCTGAGTAATGTGAAAATGAGCTCTTCAGGGGTAGGCAAAGGGGGAAGGCTATCCCCCTCCTTTTTCTTTCCCTTGCTTACAGCAATGACGCTTTTCATTCTTTATGGCTAGCTGTCGAAAAATATGCAGCGTTATAAACAAGTCACTGGCTGTTAAACAATAGAGGGAATAAACGGAGACTCTGGACCCCAAAGGCTGGTATGCGCAATGCATTTCTAAGATAGCAAGAACAGTCTCGGAAGTCGGTTCTCTGTCTTAGAGCAACGCTCTGCATATGGAAGTTTCAACCAAAATTGCATTCGCCGCACAAAACCTGAAATGCTAGGGACTCATTAAGATCTGTTCTTCAGGGTGAATATTTGGGCAAAATTTAGTCTGTGTGTCCAGGAAAGAGAGGGAAGTGTAGAAGTCAAAAAAAAAAAACAGCTTCTCCAAGTTGCCGTTTTCTCCTCCTGCCGCCCTGTTTTGTGGTTAAAGTGTTGGACTAGGACTTGGGAGACCAAGTTTGAATCCCTACTTGGCCATGAAGCTTGGGGCAGTTACTGCCTCTCAGCCTAACCTACCTCACAGGGTGGTTGTGGGGATTAAAATGAGGAAGGGGGAGAACCATGCACGTCACCTTTTACTCCTTGGAGAAAAAGGCTGGAGAGCAATGCAATTAATAAAACAATAAAACAATAAACTAGTCTCAGCAGGTGCTGGTAGGTAGCTGTAGTACTTTGTCCCCACTACTCCTGCCCTGCCCATCAGAACCCTGCATATGCCATGCGGATGGTGCTGGACTCCAGTCCTCCCTCATCCTCAGTCAGCATGGCCAAATGTGATGGAAACAGTACAATCCACCAACATCTGGAGGGCTACGAATCCTCCATCCCTGCCCAACAACAACAACAACCACCACCCTGTGAAGGTCATTATTGCTATCTCCATTATACAGGTGGAAGCTGGAGGCTGGCACATGGTGGTTTACCAAGGCAACCTTCCTCAGTTTGCAGGAAGTCTCAGTTTCAGTCACCTGCATCTTCCGGTCAGGTTGGACATGTCCTTTGTCTGAATCCCTGTTGGGGCCACTGACAGCCCATGCAGACAATGTCAGTCAAGATGGCCTGATGTAGCATAAGGCAGCTTCCTCCGTTGCTAAAGATACTGCATCAAGTGCCATTGATTTCTGCTTTGTATTGTACGCTCAGGTGCTTATTAAACACTGGTCCATAAAAATAATCTGTCAGCTGCTCATTTAAGATGTCCCCCCCTTTTTCATCACGTGTCCAATCCAGTTTTGCTTCCATAACATTGGCATTTTATTTTTCAAAAATCAACCTTTGATGGTTATATTCCCCTTCCTGCCCAGCAGTTATTAGAAAGAAAAAGATTCCTTAATAATATAAGCTGCCTCTAGTTTCTTCTCTCTCTCCTTCCAAAATGAATTCTTTTTTTATTTGTCATGTAGGAAAGGCTCCTATATCTATGGGCTGGTGACAACAGCTGGTGCCACAGACTTCGTACATAATTCAAAAATAGTGGAAGCATTTCCCCCTCTCCTCTGCTTTATTTTCTGAGTGCACACATTTCATTTCCAGTGTGGTTCCGTTTGCCTTCATTTGATCTGATCGCTGCTTTGACCTGTCATATTTTATCTTGGTGTCCTTTAGAAGGACCATATGCCACTTCCCTTAGTTACCTTGTGTGGTAGAAAAGGGGAAGTAAATTATTCCTGAGAAATTGCTGCCAGGCTTTCCTCTTCAGTGTGTGGAGCTCTAAAAGGCTACGGGCACCCATTCACCCAGGTTCAACCCTTGAGCATTAAATGGTTGTGCGTAGGTGTTGTGGGACTGCTGGAGATGCACCCGACGGATTTGTGTTGTTCCCTCCCAGACTCATCTGCCATAAGCCCAAGCATTCAAGATGGGAAAGTCCCAAGGGAATAAATGGGGATACAGCTTAAGGAAGAATTATGGTTTGTACTGATCTCAGTATTTGAAAGGAGCTCTGTTAGATCCATTTTGCACTGCACCATAGGCACTAGGGTGTTTGCAGTTGAAAAAACCTGTAAAGTAAGAAGGAGCAGAACAAACTCTTAAAATCCTGATGGATGTGCACAAAGAAGTTATGATATCTGGAGATATCCCCACTTTCTACAGATGACTTTCTCCCCTTTGAACTTGATCTCCTTTCTTCTAAAAGCACCAGTCAGATGTTGTAACGGAAATCCTGTGTTTTACGAGAACCCTTGAGCTTGCCAATCAGAAGGTCAGCTCTTTGAATCCCCGTGACGGGGTGAGCTCCCGTTGCTCGGTCCCAGCTCCTGCCAACCTAGCAGTTCAAAAGCACATCAAAGTGCAAGTAGATAAATAGGTACCATTCTGGCGGGAAGGTAAATGGTGTTTCTGTGTGCTGCTCTGGTTTGCCAGAAGCAGTTTAGTCATGCTGGCCACATGACCCGGAAAAACTGTCTGTGGACAAACGTCGGCTCCCTTGGCCAGTAAAGTGAGATTAGCGCCACAACCCCAGAGTCGTTCGTGACTGGACTTAACTGTCAGGGGTCCTTTACCTTTTTTAAATAACATCAGTGGCCCATCTAGTACAGCATCCTGTTCTTATAGTGGCCAACCACATCCCTGTGGGAAACTCTCAAGCAGGATTTGACCACAAGAGCACTCTCACCTCCTGTGGTTTCCAGCAACCCATATTCAGAAGCATTGCTGCCTTCCAACTGTGGAGGCAGAGCATAGACATCATGGCTAGTACCTATCAATAGCCCTCTCCTCCATGAATTTGTCTAATCCTCTCTTAAAACCACCTTGGTTGATGGCCTCCTGTGGGGGTGAGGTCCACTGTTTTATTTGCTGCATAAAGAAGGACATTTTCTGTCCTAGGTCTTCTAACACTCAGCTTCATAGGATCTTTCTGAGTTCTGGTGTTATGAGAGAGGGTGAATACCTTTTCTCTGTCCGCTTTCTCCCTGCCATAGGAGCCAACTCCTAGGGGCCGAGGACCCTTCAGCCCCCCCCCCCCCCAATATTTGAGGGGGCTGTCCTGCCAAAGTTGATGGGAATTGCCATTCAAATGGTGTGTGTGCCACTTCTTGTGATCGATTATAATGGGGCGGGATTTACCTACCTGCCCCTCCCCCCAATATTTTATTCAGGTTGGCACCCCTGCATAATTTTATAAACATCTGTCTGTCATACCTTTTATCTGAACTAAAATGTCCCAAAGTGATATGAGACAGTAAGTGAACCAGAACTCAGACGTTCTTAAAAATGTGCACTTCTCTGGAATTTGCAATGCAGTTCTCCAGCCACGTGTCGCGTACAAAAATTCCTATACTAAGGTAAAGTATGCATAAAATGGCACATATCGGTGAAAATAAAGTGCAAAAATGCATTATAGTCGAGAAAATTGCTTTGCAAAAAATGTATATTGGGCAAAATTGTGTACACAAATGTATGAATTAGGGGGAACTTGCACTAAAATCTGACGTTTTTAATGGGGACTTTTAAAAAACTGAAAATGTGGATAAAAAACTAAATGTGGAGAAACTTAGAGAAGCTTAAATTGACCCATTTGCCTATCCCTAAATCTTGTGTGGGGCAGGTAGCAACATGGGTGGGAAGGAAATTTTTGAGAAATTGGAGGACCAGTTTCAGCACAGCAGTAAATCAGCTTTGCCCCATGAAAAATGGTGAAATTCAATGAGTTATCCTTAGCCACTTCTTAATTGGTAGCCATGGGAAGAAGGTACTGGTAAGTGTTAGCACTTCCTTGCTCCAAATCTGAATCCTGCAATGCCGGGAGTTAATAGCAGATGCTGCCTTGGGATTCATGACTGATCATCTCTTTCCATCAACCTAAGATTTGAGCTTTGCCTGAAGTCTAGAGTCTTCAATTGCCACACACGGTCTATTTTAAATCCCCTTCCAGAAAACAACTTTGAAATGGTTTGCTCCTGCTGCTGCTTAATCTTCCATGTGTGGTTCAATGGACGTACCATGTAGTTATCCCTAATTAAACCTGCGTAACACTAGACTTGTGTGTTTCATATATAGCATAGGAAAGGGCTGCATTAGGTCAGAGACTCAAAATCGTACCTCTGAGTGCACATAATGACCCGGCATTAGCGTCTAGGTTTGCAATGCTGTTTATTTAGCAACTCAAGATAGAAAACAAAATGTAATCTTGGAGCAGACAGAATCCATTTTATATATATATAAATACTCCAAATAATAGGTTGGTTTCTCCCAGACTTCCTGGCTCTACAATGATTGCTGTATTCTGTGTGAATATTTCTAGATCTCAAACATTTTTGACTTGCTTGCTTTACTGTCTATTTTTGCTACACACACACACACACACACACACTGTGTATGTTTTGACAGGACCCACAAAGTACCTTTTTAAAACCAGGAACTATAAATTCAACTTCAGCACTCTTCTAATTCAGGTTGGAGTGAACAAAGTGTAATGCACTTGTGAATGTTGATGTGGCCGTTCTTCTTTGTTAAGTCTTAAGACGGGTGGGGACCTTTGGGCCTCCAGATAGTGTTGGACTCCTGTTCCCATCAGCCCTTGCCAGCATGTCCAATGGTTATATTCAGTTGATCAGCCAGAGTGGCTTGCAAGCCAGTAGAAAGGGCACCACCCATGCCCTCAGGTGTGCAATATAAAAAGAACATGACACAAAAGGGAAAAGGGATGAGGAGGGAAGAGAAAAGCAAGCAAATTCAGGCACCACATTATTAAAGTTAGAAAGTTCCAATAATAACCAGCTGTTAAGGAAACAGGTTGCTCACAGTTCAGAAAATAGGCCTTGCCAGGCTCCCGAGAAACAATCTGCCTAACCAACCTTCCTAGAGGTGGATATAATGTAGCTGGAAACTGTTGACGTTACAGCAGGGGAGTCTTTTGCAGTGAACCTTCCCCACTTTTCCCAGCTTTAAAAATGTCTTTATTTTGATTATGGGGCGGCTGGGCCACCTACCACCTTAATTTCCTGAAAGCATCTATGCATATTAAATTTGCACCCACAACTTTGATGCAAATGTTTGTGTCATGACCTAATGCTGTGAGTCCTTTAAGTATCCAGCATCATCCCTCCCTTTCAGAGTAGGGCAGGGGTGGGGAACCTCAGGCTTGCGGGTGGGTCAAATGTGTCTCCCACCCTGGCTCTCTCGATCCAGCCCCCACAAGGAACACCCATCACTGAGTGATCTTGCCTGTCTGGAATGTGTCCTCCTTCATATTGTCATTCATATTAATTATTTTACATTGATACATTTCTCCCAAAGATCTCAAAGCATGATGCATGGTGCTCCCCCAGGTCCTTGTTTTATCCCCACAACATTTTTTTTTAATGCACAATACACTGTTTTAATTGATACAGCTCCATTTATGTACACGACACACTGCAGTGTAAGCATAAGAAGAAGGCAGCTCCCTGTCCCAAGGTGTCTGCAATTCAAATAAATTTAAAGATAATTCTGCTCTCACTGAACAGAAAAACATTACAGTATATGTTAGGAACCTACAAAAGCACTGATGCCATAGTGATGCAAAACTGAGAAAATACCGATGCACACAGTTTCCAAAAGTGCCATGCGCACAGAACTTAAATAATAGGCTTTCATAGACCTCAGAGTATGAGAAGAAGTAACCCATGACCTTCACCAGGGCTGGGCGACCACTGGATGCCACTGAATTCCCAACAGTTTTAAACTGATTTTAATACTGTAACTCACCCTGGGACCTTGGGCTAAGGAATGGAACTAATGCTCTTATTGGCAGCAACAGCAACCCTGTGAAGTAGGCGATACTGAGACCCAGTGGTCTGCATCCATGTTCTACTCAAAGTCAACCAATTGTAACGAATGGACCTAAGTTAGTCATGCCCATTCATTTCAATGAGACAACTCTGCACAGAATGAGAAGGGTTTATTCTCACACATCAACTGAATATACCTGGGAGAGACCAGGGTTCAAATCCTCACTGAGTGACCAGTCACTATCTCTCAGCCTAACCTGAGAGGCAGTAACTAACCTAACAGGCAGAGGCAGCCCGTCCCATTTCAACACCCGAGGCAAAATGGGAGTGTGCTGCCTCTCCCTGCCCCCCACTGCTGCACCTCATCCCCATCATTTCCACTGCTGGTGGAATGCCTCCCCTCTCGCCAAACTTGATGAGAGCTGGGGTGTTCCGCAAGGCACTGCCATTCATTGGAACGCCTCCCTCTTGCCAGTGAGAGATGGGGCATTCTGGTGGGGTGGGCAGGGCACTGCCTCTTATACTTCTGCCACTTGAGGTGGGTTGGCTCTGCTCAGCAAGTAGTTGTAGGGATGAAATGAGGGGGAAGAACTGTGTGCGCCACCTTGAGCTCCTTGGAGAAAGAGGAGGGATTGAAATGCAATAAATGCAATATATAAATAGGCTGCTAATCCTTGCATGTTTTGTTCCCACTTCAGCTAAAATGCAGGCTCTCTTGCTGATTCATCCCAAACATTAGCAAGTGCCCTCAGGCGTACTCAGTAAGAAAGATGCAGCAAAGCTCTGGCCTACACAGTTAATTAAACTCTCTTGCAGTCTTTTTGGGTAGCTGAAAGATTGTCATAGTTCCAGAGGCCGGGGTGGATTTTCTCTGGGGCTAGATGTCAGCAGTGGGACATAATGAAAATGTTCAAAAGATGTTTAATGCTTTGCCGATCTTAGGGTGTAAGTAGGTTCATACGGGGAAAGACAGTCCTCAAAGTATTGGGGTCCTGAGCCAAACAAAGCTTTATAAGTCAAAATTAGCACTTTGAACAAGAAACAAGACCAGTCTGAAGTCATCTATGAATGGAGACTGCAGGATGGTAATTCCAGCTTTAGTCAAGATTGCCATGCAGGAATGTCCTTAACATTTCAGACAGCCTCTGATCCTCCTATGTTTATAGAGTTCTGCTATATAACAGGGCAGAACCTGGAATGAACGCTTGCTCTCTGAGAACAGTTTTAACCATATTCAGTCTTTTTCAGTTCCGGCTGTCAAAAAAGTATTCTGCTCACATCCACTGTGTTCTAGCGTCAATAAATGTGATGCAATCCTTTAATTACCCACTTTGCCTGGGAACTAATTTAGAAAGCATTGTGTCTTAAAGTTCAAAAACAAAGAGGCCAACAATGAAAACATACACCCAAACATTGAATTTTGGAAGGTTCAGGACAGATAAAAGAAAGCACTTCACACAGTGCAGAGTTAAATTGTGGGACTTGCTCCCACAAGAAGCAGGAACGGTCACCAACTTGGATGGGTTTAAAAGAGGATTGGACAAATTCACAGAGGATAAGGCTATCAGTGCCTACTAGCCATGATGCCTGTGTTCTACCTCCACCGACAGAGGCAGAATTAACCTGCACCTCCACGGACAGCTGTGAGTCCAAAATGACCCCAAGGCTGTGCACCTGATTCTTTAGGGGCACAGTTACCTCATTCAGGACCAGGGAGTCCCTCCCCTACCTGTCTGCCCCCTGTCTTGTTGGGATTCAACCCTAGTCTGTTGACTACCATCCATTCTCCAACCACCTTCAGACACTCACACAGGACATTCACCGCCTTCACTGGTTCTGATTTAAATGAGAGCTAGAGCTGGGTATCATCTGCATATTGGTGAGCACCCAGCCCAACTCACCTGATGATCTCTCCCAGTGGCTTCATTTATATGTTAAAAAGTATGGGGAGAGGATGGAGCCCCATGCACCCCACAACTGAGCACCCAGGGGTCTGAACACACATCCCCCAACACTCCTTTCCAGATATGGCCCATGAGAAAGGAGTGGAACCACTGCATAACCAGTGCCCCCAGTGCCAGTACTGTGTACCCTTGAGTACCTCCAGAAAAAAGTACCTGTGCTCCCAACTCCTAACCCTCCTAGATGATCAAGGAGGATACCGTAGTTGATGGTATCAAAAGCTGCTGAGAGTTCCTGCAGAACCAAGAAACAGCTTTCTGATTTTGCTGGGTCTCTAGTAAGTTTAAATGCTTTACTTACACAACTTCCAAAGGTCAGATTCATGTGTTATTCCTTTCAGCAGCTAGAAGCACACAGGTAGAAATACAAAATATAGTAAAATGGATCTAAGCAAATGGTCTGAGCTTGTAGTGATCAAGATCTGGTGTGTCCTATCTCATTGAGATGACATGGTGAAAGAGAATGAACAAAGAAAAAAACTTAACTTCCTTCCAGGTGAGGGGTGTGACGTAGCTAAGTCTAGGAATACAGATCTATGACCGCAACCCCTTCATGCACTGACTACAGTGGTGCCTCGCAAGACGAAATTAATCCGTTCCGCGAGTCTCTTCATCTTGCGGTTTTTTCATCTTGCGAAGCACGGCTATTAGCGGCTTAGCGGCTATTAACGGCTTAGCGGCTTTAAGAAAAAGGAAACAAACTCGCAAGAACTCGCAAGACGTTTCGTCTTGCGAAGCAAGCCCATAGGGAAATTCGTCTTGCGGAACGACTCAAAAAACGGAAAACTCTTTCGTCTTGCGCGTTTTTCGTCTTGCGAGGCATTCGTCTTGCGAGGTACCACTGTACTGCTATGCAAGTTGCTTATATTTAACTGTAATTTCCCATCGACATCTAGTTGGCCACTGGACTAGATAGGCTAATGGCCTGATCCAGGAGGCTCTTCTTATGTCCTTATAGGTTACTCCTTCTTTGCAGACTGGCCCACACCAGTCCCTCAACTGCCATGACATATTGTGTGAATGGACAGGGAAGCAACCAGAGTGGGATGCCATTGGTTTGAGCTTGCGTGGATGGTGAATTGATAGAGGACGGTCCACTTCCATTTGCTTCCAAAACCATAATTTGGATGTGCCTTATAAATGGCCCCCCTTTAGCTGTTCACCATTAGGTACCTCCGATTCAGAGTAAGCAGAACATCTAAAGCACAGGTGGCAAATGATTACTGCTGTTGCACTCTGCCACAAAGTCTTTATTGAATGTGGACTTCTAATCTGCAAGATGCTGTCTTTGAGAGCATTTTAGCATGTCACCTCGGGCTGGTGCTTGCTTTGAGCATGCTCCCCCTTTGCCTCTCTTCTCTGCTAATTAGGTTCTCGTAAACATTTGCGGTGTCTGAACGCGACTTGTCGAACTTCTCCGCTTTCCCAGCTATAGCTGAGTGTACAGCGCCTGTAACTATTAGGTGATCATGTTGATTCGACAGCCCTTTTAATTTAATAGAATAACAGGGAGGCAGACTAGCATATCCGTTAATTTTTCAAAACATTTTTATTCCACACAAATTAGCGCAGGTCCTGGAGGGCAAAATGACAAGAGGTTACTGGTAGACTATGTATTTAATTAATTGAAAAAAAAATGCTCAAATTGCTTTTACAGTTGTTATTAAAAAGTAGAATCAGTGTTGCCACTGCTCGACCATAATTAGCACCCCAGGGAATTAAATATTTAGCATTAGTAATGTTACAGCACTAAGGACACAAATTTCTATTTTTGTAATGAAAGCAAAACAGTGTAAGTGTAAATCGGGGAGTTGACAGTTCTGGCATGTGAAACGGTCTGGGATATTTCAATAAGACACCTCATTGGACAGCGAGTCTTTCCACATTATTGTTTGGAAAAGATCTGCGAGCTGAAATCCCAATAGATGCCCATTACCCTGAGTATTTAGACTTCTAATTGCATGCCGTGAGAACAGTTGGGCAAATGTCGCACCAGGAGCGCTTGAAACGTTTTCCCAAACGAGCCTTTTAAAAAGTTCGTTTCTTTTATTTTCCAAGGAGAAGGGTGTGGGCAAATGGATGAAGCCATGGAAGAAGAAGAGGTCTTGTTTCTTTTCTAAAAAGTTTAATTGCATTTTAAGCGTAAGGAGTTTTGGTGAAACAACATGAACAGTTGGATGGGGGGGGGGGCTCTTAATGAGCTGTAGTTGGTGATGGTTAGAAAGACCCGAAGGGATTCATTCATGAAATTAATGGGATAAAATGACTTGGTTAAAGCACACTGCGATGGTTGAGCTGGGTTTGAAAGCCCAATTTCAGAGCCGTGTCTCGTTTTCATTCCTAACAGGCCATGTAGAGACTTTAAACAACCATCTGTTACGACTGTTCAGCTTGTCAAAGGGTATTATATTACCCTCTTCCAGTTGATTCAACTTTTGAGAGTAAAGGGAAGAGGGGGAGAATATCCAATGGAATCCACTTCCATGTCTGATTTTTATTTTTCAACACAAAGTATTTAGATAAGAACTCATCAAAGCCGTCAGTGCTCTTTTCTGAAATGCCAATGAGGGGAAATGAAAGCTGAAAAGATTTGTAACTAAGAGGAGATGCTCCACTCTAGCTCTGAAAAGAGTTTTTCTCTAAATATTGATTGAATAAGTCTGTGCATCCAGAAACATACTTGGTTCAAAGGTGCCCTTCTGTTTTTAGAAGGTGTGCTCAAAGGCACTCTTCTCCAGCTTAATACTATTCAGATGTTTTGTGTTACAACTCCACATCATCCCAGACCATGGCTATGCTGACTGGGCCTGATGGGAGCTGTAGTCCACAACATCTGGAAGATACCATGTTAACATAGTTTATTGCTGTTTTACATTGATTCCTTTAGACATCTTCACCCCTGCTCCTGCCAACCTAGCAGTTCGAAAGCATGTCAAAGTGCAAGGAGATAAATAGGTACCTCTCCGGCAGGAAGGTAAACAGCGTTTCTGTGCATAGCTCTGGTTCACCAGAAACGGTTTAGTCATGCTGGCCACATGACCCAGAAGCTGTCTGCAGAAAAACGCCGGCTCCTCTGCCTATAGAGCGAGATGAGCGCCACAACCCCAGAGTTGTCCGTGACTGGACCTAATGGTCAGGCGTACCTTTACCTTTACCTTACATCCACATAATGAAGAAGACTCAAGGTCATAGGTGGCTAACCTGTTGCTCTCCAGATGTTGTTGGCTCCCAACTCTGATCAGCATGGCTAAGGGACTGGGATGATGGTAGGTGTAGTCCAGCAACATCTGGAGGGCCATAGTTTCACCCTGTTCAAAGCCTACAAAACCTCTAGCCACCATGAACTCTGGTGCCATTGGATTCTGGGTCCTACAGAACATAATGAATCAGCATGGCTTCTCGTTTGGAAACCAATCTTATTCCAGAGAAGGCCTTTAGCTCAGTGGTAGAGCACATGCTCTGCAAACGGAGGGTCCCATGTTTTGTTGCCAGCATTTCCAAGTGGGTCTGGAAGAGTCCCCTGCACTGCCTTAATTCCTTGTAAGCCACTGTCAGTCAGTGTAGACAATACTGAGCTAACTCAGGAATGGAGAACCTGCCATCCTCCAGAGGTTGTTGGACTGTATATTCCCACTAGCTCCTGTAACTCTCCATATGTTCTTAGATTCAAACTCACGTCAGGCTCAGTTAGCATGGCTAGTCATCCGGGATGAAGTTAGTTGCAGTCCAGCAACATCAGGAGGGCCACAGGTTCTCCATCCCTGAGCTAGATAAACCAACGGTCTGCCCACAGGGCAGTTTCCTTTGTTCCATAATCCCTAAGCACTTTGCACTGGAATAGTTTAATTGATCTACAGTGCTTTCAGTTTGTACTTCTGAAAATTGTGCCGTTTCCTTGGTGCTGCTGGCAGCCACAGCACAGACCTGATAGTGGAGCTGCTGAAATTTATCATGTTGACAATTGATCTAAAAAAGTACTTCTTTGTGTGGACTTGGACAACTTATTTAGATTAGACTCCATTTCAACAAACGTTTCCCCCCCGAAAGGTTGTTAGTGCTTGCCTCTCATCTGTCACGGATGGGATCAAGTCCTTTGAACCTTGCTTTAATTCCTTTCTCTTTATGGGCAGCTGGGTTGTAGAAGAAGGAAATCAGCTTGCCATTGCTCGGTGACAGAGCATCTGCTTTGCATGCGGAAGGTCCCTGGTTCAATGCCTGGCATTACCAGGTAGGGCTGTAAAAAATCCCTGTCTGAAACCCTGGAGAGCCACTGCTAGTCACTATAGCACTATACTGAGCTCTGGTCTGACTCAGTACATATAAGGCAACTCCCTATTTTGCTATTTCCTGCTTTAGAATATGGTCAAGAAGCAGTCATCCTAATGAAAGCTTTCTTTTCAAAAATTTAATAAGAATAAGAACAGCAGCAACAACAATCATATACACAAATACAATTTTTATGAGATAATAATGCATTAAAAGCATCATATGGTTATACATTTTCTTGGTACTTTATTTTTGCCAAACGTAACAAACATGCCCCATTTGGGGCTACATCTGTTTGGCTAATTTATACATGATAGAAGAACAGATGAATGGAAATGCTAGGGACTCATAGTCCATCTGGGTCAACATCTGCTGAATTAAAGAAAACCCATTTTAAAATCAATGGCACCAATGGCATCTTACACTATATAAGCTAAATCTGAAATACAAAACAGGACAGGATGACTGTTTGAGATGTGGGGCAAGAAGAGCCAAGTTTATACATAAACTTTGAGCGTACTCTGTCCTTCAATATTTTTTTTTTCAAAATCCAGTCCATAATACCATAACTGGTAACTTATACCTCATGAGCCCAAGCTAGTACTTTTAGGGTTTTTAACTGATACAACCATAGAAAATGATTCAGAGGTGGTACTTAATTTATTAACAGCTGCAAAAATACTTGTTGTAGAAAAGAATTGGGGGGAAATAGAGGAATGCACCATTGGATTGAGAAAATAGGATCTGTTGTACCAATGATAAAATTAACTTCCTTTTATGATGGCTTTCTTTTCTATTGTTCATTAGTAGGCCATTTTCCTAGTATAAACATCACAAGAACATAACCGGAGAAACCTACAGGTCCACCCAGCCCGGCACCTGCTTCCCCACCATGGCTAACCAGGGGCATTCAGGAAGCCCACAAGCACAAAGGGCATCAAGATTTCCCTCCCTTAGAAATCCAGCAGGCACTTGGAACTAGGGATGGATGAGGAATCTGTTTCAAGCAGATTTGTACATGGAATATAGTGCTTCTGACCCAGTCAGGTTTTGCCCTCAACAGACAAGCCTCCTGAATTGAGTGCCCACTGCACAGCTTAGCCACTCATACATTGCGATTAGGAAAGAAGAATCATGTGCAAAACTATGCACAAAAATAATACATAATAATATGCATGTTATTTGTATAAGAGGGAAGGTCCATGTGGCACTATATTTCTGCAGCATCATTATATAAGTGTTCACATACAATTTTATACAGTGATATGGATTGTTGTATGTGTCGGTTGCTTTAGGAAACCTGAAGTGTATAGACATATAACATGCACGTAATATTATACATATAATAATGTGCATAATAATGCACATACTTACCTACAGTCTCTCTGCTGCAGCAGTACTTGCCAGCTAGCAGCTCCTCCTTTTAAGGGTCTCAGGCAAGGTGGTAGGGTAAGGCAGGTGGAATAGCTTGCCCACCCTTGATTCCCAGCAACCGGTATTGAGAGGGACAATTCCTTTAACAGCAGAGGTAGAACATAGCCATCGTGCTCAGTAGCTTTTGGAGCTGATGAGAAGCCATCATCACGTACCAAAAGTCTGGCACATTAAGCATCTCCAAAAGTAACTGAACATGAGGGGGAATTAAGCGTGTGTGCATTTTTACAGTTCTGGATATTTCTCAACTGCTTAAGCAATTTTAGAGAGTCAGATCAGTGTAGCTTTTAAGTGTTATCGCAGTCGTTTCATTGCATCGTGTCTCTTTCCATTGGAATCATGTAGTAGGCCGGTGTAAGATGTCAAAAGCATTCTCGCACAATGAGTTCATCGCAGCAATGAGACATGACAGGTTGCAAATCAAATACACTGTACCTGCTTTTTAAATATAGTGGAGGCAGCAACAGGAATGAGGTGGCCATAAGGGTTACAGTGCAGTAGCGGAAGATGCGGCAATGCCTTTTGCATCAAAGCAAATAGTATAGAAAATGCATTTATTTGTGTGTCTTTGCAGGGGAGGGTGCAAGCTGGCATTCATAGCTACACATTCCCGCAGCAAAGCCACCAAATTGTTTTGGAACAAGTGTCAGTTCTGGTTCAGATGTGGCCAAGATGGTTTGACAGCCACCTTACAGGTTTGAACAAGGCCGAGCAAGGTTGGCGAAATGAGCAAGCAGCTCTCCACTTGGCTCGTGACTTTGTTAGACATTTTTCATCTCTGGGAGCATAAAAGAGCAATAAAACCTACAATGCTGTCTTAATCCCAGCTATCATCTCCTAACAAAGCCACCTTCCAATCAACCATGCTTGAAAAGTCATATGGAACCTTAAACCTCCTGAACTGAAATTCAGAAGCTATCTGGCAAAAGGGAGGTACAAAGTGTGCTCATTTTAAAGTACTGTGATATCACTTTAAACATGCATAGCCTGAGAACTCTAGTGTTTAAAGGGTGCAGAGAGTTGTTAGAACACCTCATTTCTCTTCCAGAGCTACAGTTCCACATAGTTCTTTGTGAAGAGGACTTGATTGTTAAACCACTCTGTGAATTGTAGCTCTGGGAGAGGAATAGGATCTCCTTACAACTCTCAGCACCCTTAATAAACTGCAGCTCCCAGAAATCTTTGGGGGAAGCCATGACTGTTGAAAGTGGTATCATAGTGATTCAAATGTATGGTATAAATGTGGCCAAAGTCTATATATCAACTATCTGAAAGAGAGCCCATTTTCAGGTGTTAAGACTGGTAGTTTTGCCACCCTCAGAAATTGGGGAGTGGGGTAGAGGCCCAGAAGAGGGCTTGCTCTTTGGCAACCCCTACATTCAGAAATTTGCTGCCCACAATGTTGCATTTATTTATTTTACCTATTTCTTTGAAAATTTATAATCCACTCTTTCATAAAATATAAAAAGGCATCTAATAACACATGAAATGCAATACAATGGTACCTCTGGATGCAAATGGGATCTGTTCCGGAGCCCTGTTGGCATCCTGAAGTGAACGTAACAAGCGACCGCGCATCTGCGAGTTGCGTTTCACTGCTTCCGCGCATGCACGCGAGATCATTTTGAGCATCTGCACATGTGTGAGCGACAAAACCCAGAAATAACCCATTCCGTTACTTCCGGGTCGCCATGGAGCGCAACCCGAAAACACTCAATCTGAAGCGTATTCATCCCGAGATATGACTATACAACAAATCCATAAATATCTAGAAACACAATTAAAAACACCAGTAAAACACCAGTTGTTATTGGCATCTGTCTGTCTTGAGAGACAATGGAGTGCGCATCTGGGAGTGAAGTCAAACTACTGCATTAGCAGCACTGAAGTGGCATTGGGCATAGCCAGGATTTTTGCCGGGGAGGGGGAGTTGTTGAGCATTTTATGGGTGATTGCCCAATGTATTTTTTTGGGAGATCACAGGTAACCCCCCCCAGAGAATATTATGCTCCCTGCCCCCCTTGCCTACAATCATCTGAAGTGACCTCTCAGGGCACAAGCCTGGGCAGTGAGCATGGAGGTCCTGGGCTGCCCAGACGACAAGGTCTCCCTCTCGGCCTCGCTGATGTGGTCCAAAGGAAAGCAGAGCTGTATGTCTGGCACCAGCTTGGCTACAGGAGTTGCCAGAAGGAGGCTACAAGGCACTGTTCAAACATCTTAGGGACTCCACTCCAGGTTTATTCCTTAACCCATGGATAGGCAAACTAACGCCTGGGGGCCTGATCCAGCCCAATCACCTTCTAAATCCAGCCCGCGGACGGTCCAGGAATCAGCGTGTTTTTACATGAGTAGAATGTGTCCTTTTATTTAAAATGCATTTCTCGGTTATTTGTGGGGCCTGCCTGGTGTTTTTACATGAGTGGAATGTGTGCTTTTATTTAAATGCATCTCTGGGGCATAGGAATTTGTTTATTTCCCCCCCTTCAAAATATAGTCCGGCCCCCCCACAAGGTCTAAGGGACAGTGGACCAGCCCTCTGCTGAAAAAGTTTGCTGACCTCTGCCTTAACCTTTTCTTCTCCTGAAGATGTTCTACAAGGCAGCAGATGTTTATGATAAGAGTTTTCCTTCTCCTAGATGGGCTACATTCCCAGATTGGTGAGCCCCATCTGCCCCTCATTTTCCTCTACAGCATGTGCAGAAACTGCTTTCTTGACCGTTGGCCTATTGGTCTTGTCTGCTCAATCTGTCAGAGTCTGCCTTCGCATGCTGGGGTAGTCCCTAACTCACTGAGGGTTTGAGACTCATTGGCTACCTTCACCTGGTTTAGCTGGCCAATCAAAGCCATTCATGGAGTGTGGCTGCTGTTGCACGCTGACACCTTCTAGGAGCCACAGATGACAGCTGAGTGCAGATTTTAATATTGTATTTTCTTATTGTTGTAATCCCCTGTGAGACCTTACAGTGAAGATCAAGTAAGAAATATATCCTATCGTACTGCATCATCTGAAGCTGCCTCTTCAGCTGCTCTAACTGGGTGTGATCTCTGAGACCCCATGGCCTTTCTACCTGAGATCCTCTTTACCTGGATACACTAGGAACTCAATCTAGGATCTTGAGTGTGCAGAATGTCTCAGTCAGTTTATTGTGTTTTAGCAAACAGCCATTATACACATGAGTGCAAAATGTCTGTTCTCTGGTTGATCCCTGGACCCTCCTCGGTTATTGGTACTTGTGATGGGATGGTGAGCTGCTTGTGCGTAAAATCGTATCCCCTCAGAGTTTGTTCAAGTCCACAAACCTCTGTCTGTGACGGAGCCCCTCAGACATGGCTCCTCTAGTCACTAGCAGATTCCGACAGTGGTTGCTTTCGGAATCGCTTCCAACATAAAAGCTCCTTAACGGAAACACGTCTTCTGGACTCTCTGCGTGACAGTTTCCGGCGAGGAGTGGGTGTCCCTACAGGAGGTCCTGAAACCTCCCCACTGTTTTCGCTGGAAGTGTCTCTGAGCCATCCCTCCAGCTCACTTCCCCTCAGCTCAGCTTCTCTCCCCCTACTGGTTCCCTCTTCAGCTGCTGAGTCTCTCTCAACCTGTGTGAGCCCTTTCACCTCCCTTCCTTCCGATGGCAGTTCCCTGACATCCACCTCCCCTCCAGGGCCCCCTTCACCCCCTCTCGCCCCCTCCTCTACGGGCGGTGAGTAGGCAAAACCCCGGAATGAACTTCCTTCATCTTCCGATGTCTCGAACACTTCTCTCCACCTGTTGCGGTTCCTGGTCTCGAAGTACTCCTCCTCCTCAGAGTCCATCTCCCCTTCCCCTTCCGAGTTCGGGAATCCTTCCAACTCCTCCTCCTCATCGGTGGTCCCAAAGTATTCCCTCCGGAACCTCTCCACAGGCTGAGGTTTCCTTGGGAACCTTTGATGGAACGTTTCTATCAATACCTCGTCATTGATATCTTCTGCCATTACCCAAGTGTTTTCTGACTCCGGTTCTCCTTCCCACGCTACCAAATACTCCACCTGATCCCCCTTCCACCTGGCGTCGAGGATTTCTGCCACATGGCTGCTGCATTCTCTTTCTTCTATGACCGGTCCCCGAGTGGCCATCCCTTCTCGTCCCCCCTCATACGGTGACAGTAACGACCTGTGAAATACTGGGTGCAGTTTCATGTGGTTGGGTAACCGGAGCCTGAAAGCCACTGGGTTGACCTGTTGAATGACCTCAAAGGGACCCAATCTCCTGGGTCTTAATTTCTTACAACCTCCTTTGAACGGCAACCCTTGGGTTGACAGCCACACCCTATCTCCCACCCTTATGGTTTCACCTTCCCTTCGGTTCTTGTCTGCCTGCCTCTTGTATTCTTCCTTCGCCCTTTCTAAGTTGAGTTGGAGCTGACGATGGATTGCTTCCATTTCTTCTACAAAATGCTCGGCTGCCGGGACGCTCCATCTCTCCCCTTCTCCCCCTGGGAAAGCCCTGGGATGACACCCATAATTAGCCAAGAAGGGGCTCATCCCTGTGGACACATTCTCGGCATTGTTGTAGGCAAATTCCGCCAGCGCCAACTTTTCTACCCAGTCATTCTCTCTGTCATTGACATAACACCTCAGGTATTGCTGGAGGACACCGTTTGCTCTTTCCGCCTGCCCGTTGGTTTCAGGGTGCCGGGCAGTCGAAAAGTTGACCTCCACCTGCAGTAAGCTCATGAGCTTCCTCCAGAACCTGGAAGTAAATTGTTTTCCTCGGTCTGAGACCACCCTCAATGGCACTCCGTGCAACCTAAAAATGTGTTCTACAAATAACTTCGCTGTCTCTTCCGCCGTGACTGCATGCGAGCAGGCTACAAAGTGGCACATCTTTGTTAGTAGGTCTACCACCACCATGATGGCTGTTTTCCCCTTGGACTTCGGCAGATCAGTCATAAAATCTATCGACACTGCCTCCCAAGGTCGTTCTGGGGTTGGTAAGGGTTCTAATAGCCCCGCCGGCGCCCGCCTCTCCCCTTTGGCTCGCTGGCATTGCTCGCACCCTCTTACATACTCCCGTACATCTTCCCTCACCTTAGGCCACCAAAATTCCCTGGTGACCAACCACATGGTTTGTGTTGTCCAAAATGCCCCGCCGTGGGGCTGTCGTGCAACTGCTTGAGTACCCTCCCCCTTAAGTCTCCTTCAGGGATATACAGTGCCCCTTTGTAATACAAAGCTCCATTTCTTTCCTCGAAACCCCCTGGTTCCTCTCCCTCACCCCTAAGACCTCTGAGCTTATTCTGGGCGTATTCATCATTCTCTGTTTCCTCTACCAGTTCTCTTTGTCCCACCAATGCCGCCCCACACACCCAGCGGTCCTCTGGAATGACATGTCTCTCTTCGGGTGCTCCCTCCCCCTCCAAATATTCAGGTTTGCGTGAGAGAGCGTCCGCCCTAATGTTCTCTGGGCCTGGCACGTAACAAATCTCAAAGTTAAATTTGGAGAACTCCTGGGCCCATCTCACTTGCCGTTGGTTGAGCACTCGTGCCGTCCTCCAATACTCTAGGTTCTTGTGGTCAGTGCACACTTGCACCTTATGTTGTGCGCCAATTAGCAGGTGCCTCCATCTCCGGAACGCCTCATGAATGGCTAGTAGTTCTCGGTCATACACCGTGTAGTTCCTCTCGGATTTGTTCAGCTTTCGCGAAAAAAAGGCACACGGTCTCCACTCTGACTCCTCCTTCCCTGGCTGCAGAAGCACCGCCCCAATCGCTCTGTCTGATGCGTCAGTTTCCACTCTCATCGGTTTTTGTAAATCCACATGCAGGAGTTGTTGTTCCGAGGTGAAGGCCCTTTTTAGTTCCTCAAATGCTCGCTCCGCCTCCTCAGTCCAAACGAACTTCTTCTTACTGCTGAGACAGTCCGTAATGGGCGCCGTCAGGTGGGCAAAGTTTTGGATGAACTTACGATAGAAGTTCCCAAATCCTAGGAACCTCTGCACATCCTTCCTTGTTTTGGGTGTTTTCCATTCCAGCACCGCCTGGACCTTGCCGGGATCCATGGCCAATCCCTTGTCTGACAGGCGATACCCCAGGAATTCCACCTCCTTGGTATGAAACTGACACTTCTCCAGTTTCACCCACAGCTGGTTGGCTTGCAGCCTGCTCAACACTTCTCTGACGTCTCTCACATGCTGCTCCTCATTCTCAGAATACACCAACACGTCGTCTAAGAAGGCCACACAATTCTTGTAAAGCAAAGGCCCCAGGACGTGGTTCATAAACGATTGAAAGCATGCGGAGCCTGCTTGTAGGCCGAAGGGCATAACTAAATATTCAAATGCCCCTAAAGGGGTGAACATGGTGGTTTTCCATTCATCCCCCTTCCTTATTCGTATCAGGTTGTACGCCCCCCTTAGGTCCAGCTTTGTGAAAATCTTTCCCTTCCGCACCCTTGTCAAAATGTCGTCAATCCTGGGCATAGGGAAGGCCACTGGTTCTGACACTGCATTTAAGGCCCTGAAGTCACACACCAGCCTCGGCTTGTTCGTGTTTTTTTTATCCACAAAAAACACTGGGCTGCCCCCCACCGCCCTGGACTCTCTGATGAACCCTCTCTTCAGGTTCTTGTCAATGAACTCTCTTAGCTCCTGCATCTCTCTGTCTGACACGGCGTACAGCTTGCCTACAGGGAGCTGTGCCCCAGGGAGTAAATTGATTTGACAGTCAAAGGTTCTATGCGGGGGTAGTTGGTCAGCTTCCCTTTCGCTGAAGACGTCGCGGAGATCTGCGTATTGTCGTGGTACCTTCACGTTCTCCGTTACTTCAGTCCCTGCTAGGGTGGCTTGGGCCCCTGCCAAACCCTTTCCCTCTTTGCAGTGTTCTAAGCAATGTGCTGAACCAAAAGAAACCACTCTCTGATGCCAGCCCACCAGCGGATCATGTAACGCTAGCCAGCTCATCCCCAATATAATGGGAGCTCCTCCCAAGGTGGCCACATTAAACGCTATCAGTTCGGTGTGCCTTGCCACCTTCATTATCATTGGGACGGTCTGCAAGCTGACTTCTCCTCCCAACAGCTCCCTGCCATCGATCGTGGTCACCTGCAGGGGGTTGCTTAAAGGGATCGTCTGTATCTGGTGTTCAGCTGCAAACTCTTTGCTCATGAAATTGCAGGAGCTGCCTGAGTCCAACAGCGCCTTTATCTTTAGAGGGTGTCCGTTTGGCAGCTCTAGCGCCACTTCTATCACTAGGGCGGGTTTAGGAGGTTCTGGCGTGGGCACTTTCACTGCTCTTTGGCCTGGCTGCTGTGCCCCGACGGTGGCAGCCAGGCGTTGGCTTTTACTTGCTCCGGTATTTCTTCCTCTTTTCCCTCCACAGCTCCTACCATCCCTTGCCATTCCTTCCTCTGGGGGCAGACTCTGGCAAAGTGACCTGGCTGTTGGCAGAGATAGCATTTCCGGGCGCCTTTTCCCTCCTTCTTTCCCCCCTCACTGGGCTTTGAAACTGCGCGCGCGCGCGCTGTTCCGATTTCCATCGGCTCTGCCGGCGGGAAAGTTGGCTCTGGAATGTCTGGAATGCGGAACTCCTTCCAACGTTCCCCCTTCCCTTCCCGCCTCTCCAATGCTCTCGCCTCCTGGCGCGCTCCTATGGTCAGCGCTGATTTGGTCAGCTGGTCCATAGACTCCGCCCTGGGCGCCCGGGAAAGTTCGTCTTTCACAGCCGAAGAAAGCCCTTCTTCAAAGAGCATTTGAATGGGTTCCGCCTATAGATCCCACCCCAATTTATGGATCAACATGGTGAACTCAGTCCAGTACTCACGGACAGATCGGCTCCCCTGTTTGCAAGCCATTAACTGTCTGCGGACCACTCCCTGTTCAATATCGCTGGAAAACATCAGATCCATGGCGCGAAAGAACTTCATCGTGTCCTTTAGGACGTCACTATTCGCTGCCATCAGGGGTCTAACCCAGTCTCTCGCCCCCTTTTCAAGATGCCCAATCACGAAAGCCACTCGTGATTCCTCGTCAGGGAATTCATCAAACTGCAGATTGAGGGCATATTGCATCTCTGTCCGAAAGCCATGATAGTCTTTGGGCTCCCCCCCAAACTTCTGCACCAATCCTGGTACCTTTCTGGCGAGCTGGGTGGCTTTCCCCTTTTTGTCTGCATCCTGAGCCCTCCTCTCCTCAAGCCTCGCCGTCTGCAGCGCTAGCTGGACCTCCAACACCCGGTACCTTTCTTCCAGGCTTGGACCCGCTCCAGCTCCTGCTTCTCCGGTTCCGGCTGGGTTGCTCATGATGCCTTCTCCTGCACAAGCTGCTTTCAAAGACTGTCGGAATGCTGTGATGGGATGATGAGCTGCTTGTGCGTAAAATCGTATCCCCTCAGAGTTTGTTCAAGTCCACAAACCTCTGTCTGTGACGGAGCCCCTCAGACATGGCTCCTCTAGTCACTAGCAGATTCCGACAGTGGTTGCTTTCGGAATCGCTTCCAACATAAAAGCTCCTTAACGGAAACACGTCTTCTGGACTCTCTGCGTGACAGTTTCCGGCGAGGAGTGGGTGTCCCTACAGGAGGTCCTGAAACCTCCCCACTGTTTTCGCTGGAAGTGTCTCTGAGCCATCCCTCCAGCTCACTTCCCCTCAGCTCAGCTTCTCTCCCCCTACTGGTTCCCTCTTCAGCTGCTGAGTCTCTCTCAACCTGTGTGAGCCCTTTCACCTCCCTTCCTTCCCATGGCAGTTCCCTGACAGTACTTTTTTCAAATTAAATTGTACTTGCTGAGCCGACAAACCACATAGCTATGATTCTCAGATCTGCAAGAGTGTTGGACAGACACTTTAAATCCATATATACGATAAATAAATAAATCCCTCCACATGTTGGGAACAAGGGCTCTATCGTAGCCTTCTCCTTGAGATGCCAGTTTTCCTCTTTTTTTGAGTCAGTCATGTGACCCTTGCCCTGCACTCTAGTGGTACAACCCAAATTTTGGCTGACCTCTCCATAGAAAAGTAGACTGTGGTTATCTCACACCACTAACATTTTAATGAAGGAAACAACAGATGACACTGTTTTAGTCACTTGAAAGCTTTATTATATTTGCTGATAAAAAAAGAAGTTCTTCTCTGTCTCTTAAAAATGAAGTAACCACAGCGGTTTAAGTGTATGTAGCAATTTTCGTTAATGAAAGACTTTGGACTAGAACAGAGTTTTTAAGTGCGTTTAATAAAGGACTTCTGCATTTTCCCCCCATGTCTGCAATTACTTACAGTAATAGCGTTGGCTGTAAATGAGTAATTTTACAAGGAACTGCTTGGTCCTCTTGTATTTTATGGTGCTTTTCGAAGTTCAGCAAGTTCTCAGACTTTCTCAGAGCTAAGGAACAAAAGTCCTGTTCTCACCTTCTTTTTTCAGGCATTGGAGGAAGTAGTGTGATGCATCACTAAGAAAAAAAGACAAAAGAGGACACAGATTTGCATATACTCTGTCTGAAGGGCTGTCCAATCAAAGTATTTAAATAGTGCTATGGAGGGTGTGAGTAATTTCACCAGCTCCACCCCGTCACACTGTGATTGGTCACTGCCCTTGGTCCTGTCATGTCTAATAAAACTTCCCCTTACTGTTGGTCCCCTGTCTCCTCCCCCAGCACATCATTTATCAGTCATTAATCCATCTGCAACCACTCTGGGCAGTCCATCACTGGAGTTTGGAGTTATTGAACTGTTGCCCCATCGCCTCTCCCACCTCAATAAATATCATGAGCAGCACACTTCAAAGGCCCGGCTTCTGAAACTGAAATGACTTAACCTTGCAGCAGGTTAACCAAGATGCAATATCCATGTTGACTGATCATTTGCAAGTGTGAAATGCCACTTTACTAAATAACATGTAAGACATTCTTCCCCCCCACTCCTCTCTCTCTCTCTCTCTCTCTTTTTTGAAGCCTTGTATATGATAGTTAATTAGACAACATGTAATTTGGCTTAACATTTTTGTGTCAGTTTCGTGAAAGGGAGACTCTATAATTAGGGAATACAGATCAAGTTTCTGTCAGACTTATAACCTCTCACTCTAATTTAATGCTCACTTCTGCAGTGCAATGCCACACGCAGTGTGCAGAATTCCCCTCCCTATCCGCACTGTCTTTTACGCATGGCTAGGAACCACATTGCCTGCATTACACAACTGACAGCAGAGTGGAATCACTCGCAGAGCTGTAAGGGCAGGTTTTAACAACAAATTTGCCCATCAGGCAGATCTACCAGACAACAGTGTCCATGAAAATGAAAGACACAGGCAAATCTGTACCTCAAGGAGAATATATCTGCTTTAAATAGTACGTCTGTGTTCCATTTTGTGTGGATGAACCCTCTCAGTGGAAGTAGAAGAATAACCATCATGGCTAGTAGTGATAGCCATCATGATAACCATGTCTTCCATGGCTCAAAAAGTCTATAAAGAGTAACTACAAACCTACCCACCCCACATGTAAGAGAATGAACTTGAAGAATTCAAAGTTCAACCCCGAAACACACTTAACTCATGTTCAGTTTGGTTTGGCAAAGTATAGCCTTGATGTACAACCAAGATGGCTAAGTTTGCAGCCCTCAATGTTATTAGACCAGAATTACCATCTTCCCTGACTATTAGCCAGACTGGCTGGGGCTGATGGGAGTTGGCTTCCAGCAATATCTCAAGGGCCACAGGTTGGCCACCCCTGATGTACAACACACAGATCATGCACCGGATAGAGTCTGTGATGCTAAAAGAACTTGCGACTTATGGAGTGGGTTCCCTTTTATATCTTATCCTATTCAGCAGGAAACAAAGTTTGTCATCCTGGAGGCTTCAAGCCTTTCATGAGGTCGAGGTAACCTCTGGTGTAAAAAGGGGGGGGGGGGTGGCGGCATAAGGAAAACAAAGCCCTGTTGGTTTTGAGTCATCTTGTCAGCCGTGGCTTTACAGAAGACCTGGAGTGCAGTGAAGGTGCTGGAGTGGAGTTTTGCTGTTCGATCAGTTCATGGAGGCCAGGATAAAGTTTGGCACATAGATGAAACGGCAGATGAAACAGGAGCACGGAAGTTGTGATCACAAAGGCAGCTGAGGTGAGTGATAGACAATACCTGATCTAAAATTCCTTTTGTTCTTAACCAGTTTGATAGCATGGATTCTATTGCACCACACTGTTTCGGATTTTCTTTTTTTAATTTAACTTTTGTTAAGTTTTGGACCAACACCTCCCCATCACATTATGTTTCCAATGGCAACAACAACAACAACAATTAAAAGTATACTTTATTTAATCCCCAGTACTCTTTTAACTGAAAATCTTATTATATGGTCCTTCTGAAATGTTGTTCCCCTCCTTTGCATTATGGTGCGCAAATCTGCATAAATTAACGTTAGCCATGGTTATTTTGCCAGCCATAATTAATGTGACTTAAGCATTATCGCAAACAAAAATCTTATGTTTCATTTATTTATTTATTTTTTAAAAAACCCCAACAACTATTGAGGGCTTAGAGGAAATTTACCTCTGGATCGACTCATAGAGACAATAAAATAGGCTATGATTTCAAGGTGAGATCACAGCAATGAGAACAGACCAAGTTGAGAGAGACCAAGGCAGACCACAACTAGCATACAAATATATTTGTATGCCACCCCCACTGTTCAACAGCTAGCCTATTTTTGCTGACACCAATTGCGGAGTGTTTTTCTTTCTTTCTTTCTTTCTTTTTGCAAAGTAGGTTGCCATATTTCTCTATGTTGGCTGCCTTCACCTTCATGGATCACAGATTCAGAACTTTTCATATAAGTCTTGAAGCAAATGCATTGACTTCTGGACGCAGTTCTCTTCCATGCCTCATACAGCAGCAGTGTCGGAAGTGTGTCCTTCAGATGATGCGGGAACACATCTGCCACCATCCCTGGCCATTGGCCAGGCTGGCTGGGGCCGACAGCAGCTGGAGTCCAAGCAGTTAGTGTGGTGCAGTGGTTGGAGTGCTGGACTAGGAACTCAACGAGCAGGGTTCAAATCCTGCACAACCGTGAAGTCCAGTGGGTGACCAGGGCTATTGTGAGGATAAAAAGGGGAACGGGATGAGAACTGTGACTGCCACCTTGAGCTCCTTGGGGGAATGGTGGGATATAAATGCAATAAACAATAAACAAACATTTGGAGGGCTAGATTCCCCATTCCTACCATCCATCTGAGGACCAGCATGCCCGAAGAACTACTTTCTTCTACACAAGCCTACCTGGGCTTGAGATCATCTTCTCTTCCTTAGGTAATCTCCTCCTTGGTTATTTTCTTCTTCACTGGGATCCTTCTTCTGAGTGACTTCAATGGACTGAAGTGTAACTTATTGGGTGGCTGATGGTGGTCTGAGTCTGTCCAGCTAAATAAGCTGGCTGGATAAAAATAATTTACCTTATTTTATTTATCTTGTTGGTTTCAGGGATTAAAATGCCTTTAAACTTTTATCTATCTGCATTGGTTGCCCTAATGAAGCCCAAGTTTGATTTAATATTTGCTGCTAGATCAAACAATGCTACACCCAATGAGTTTTGTGTGTATGATAAAGGAGATCGCTGTGTCTTTTGAAATGACATATGGGCACCAGAAGAAGATCAAGCCAGGCAGGAAATGATGTTACATTGTACATGTGGCAAAGGAATATAACCTTTTCAGGGTCACGCAGCTAAATCATGTTTTACATAAGCCAGGATTCTCTGTGTGTTTTCGTTTCTCATCATGATGAATCTAAGAGATTGTAATAAATTGCTGGGACTGGGACTCTGCATCTGAACTTCTGGAGTTTTTTCATTCTCTAATGGCCAGCAGTGATCCCTCCCAAATTGGACTCTGGGAGATACAATTTTATAGCAAAGGACGTTTCAGGGGGGAAATGCAGAGCTGGAAAACAACAGAAGGCTAGACACAAAAATAGGCTAGATATCAAAGGCCAAGCTTGAGAAGGGTTTCTTCACCATTAGCCAAAAGTTATATAAGTGAAGAAGGCACAAACCCCTCTGTTGGGAGGGAATTGCACCACTTTGGGGCTGCCACAGAGAACGTTCTCTCCTTGTGCTCCTAACTATAGCTGGACTTTTTCCATTTAGTTATTATTGATTAATTAATTAATATTAATTTATTATTTATACCCCACCCATCTGGCTTGGCATTAACTCAGAGCACATAGCCAAAATTGACCAGGTGTGGCTGGTGGGTAGGCTGCAATAATTTTTCTTCTCTAATAACAAATGTAATAAAAATGTTCCATGTGTCTTGAAAGTTGTCCAGTTCAGATACCTTTTCTCGGTGCTCCAAGTTTCAGGAACCTTGGGCAGGAAGGCTGCAGAATGCAGGCCACAGAAGAGATGATTTGCAGAAAGAAAGACAGGCCACTCTCAAAACTTCATCCACCCCAAAAGTAACGTAAGTGCAATAACAAAACCCTCCCCCCTGCTTTGATAATATGCATAACCAGGCAGAGGGCCTTCTTGGTAGTGGTGCCCACCCTGTGGAATGCCCTCCCATCAGATGTCAAGGAGATAAGCAACTATATTACCTTCAGGAGACATCTGAAAGCAGCCCTGTATAGGGAAGCTTTTTAAGCTTTAATGTTTTACTATGTCTTGATATATGCTGGAAGCTGCCTTGAGTGGCTGGGGCAACCCAGTCAGATGGGTGGGGTACAAATAATAATAATAAATTATTATTATTATTATTATTATTATTATTATTATTACTATTACTACTACTACTACTACTATTACTATTACTACTACTATTATTATTATCAGTTTCTTTTGTAATTAGTTGATGGACAATGAAATGAGAGAGGACTAAAAAGAAGGAATTTTTGGTATAGCACTAAATTAAATAGCCTGAGGGAAGAAGCACCCTACTGGACTAGGCACTGCCAGCAGTTCTTCTCCTGGATCTGATCACTGGGGAGACTGTTTCAGCAAAGGAGCTGCTCTTTATCAGCCAGAAACACCACTGACAGCGACTGTGACTTTAAGAACTTTTGTCTGAGCTTAGTTTTCTCCCACCACATTCCATTTTTCTCATGTGTCATACCATTTTATGTTGTAAGCTTGAGAGCTGGGCCTGTCTTAGCAGTGAGTTTTGTAAGGTGCTTTGACAGCCTTGTTGGCTGAAAAATAAACAGCTTTGGGCATGCATATTTGTGGTACGACAAAGGCAAAGCACATAAAGCATTTAAGAATCATATTGTCAGGAAAGCATTGTTTAATGTCTGGATAAAATATAAGGATTTATTGGAAAATAAAACCCCAAGGTGGTTGTCACCGATGGAAGCGAAAGCACTGAAAAAATATGGAGGCCAAATGGCCAAAATATTGGGAAATTCTGGAACAAGAGGGAGACAGATTGAAACTGCAGAGTTTTGAGAAACTAAAAAACAAAGTGCGAGATTGGCTTCATTATTATCAGATAATGGAGGCATATAATTCGGACAAGAAAATTGGCTTCCAGGTGGAAAAATCAAAATTAGAAACAGAACTGTTAGAACCCAAAACTAAGACTTTATCAAAGATGTATAACTTGCTGTTGAAATGGAATACTCAGGATGAAACGGTGAAATCTGCTATGATTAAATGGGCATAAGACGTTGAACATAACATAATGATGGCTGACTGGGAACAGTTATGGACCACAGGTATGAAGTTTATGGCATGCAATGCCTTAAGAGAGAATATTATGAAAATGATATACAGGTGGTACATGACACCAGTCAAGCTTGCAAAAATCTATCATTTGCCCGATAATAAATGTTGGAAATGTAAAGAAACTGAAGGTACATTCTTTCACCTTTGGTGGACGTGCCCAAGGATTAAGGCTTTCTGGGAGATGATCTATAATGAATTGAAAAAGGTATTTAAATATACCTTCTTGAAGAAACCAGAGGCCTTTCTCCTGGGCATAGTCGGCCAATTGGTGTTAAAGAAGGATAGAACTTTCTTTATGTATGCCACAACAGCAGCAAGAATACTTATTGCAAAGTATTGGAAGACACAAGATCTACCCACTCTGGAAGAATGGCAGATGAAGGTGATGGACTACATGGAATTGGCAGAAATGACTGGCAGGATCTGAGACCAGGGAGAAGAGTCGGTGGAAGAAGATTGGAAGAAATTTAAAGACTATTTACAGAAATATTGTAAAATTAATGAATGTTAGATGATGCTAGAATGAAATTAAGTGGTTCTAGTAGCAATGTCAAAAAGGTGTATGTAAAAATGGGGTTAATAGGTGAGAATCTAAAGTTATAAAATATTAAGTTAAAGGACTAAGATATAAATAAAGAGGGAAAGGAATTGCTGAATTAACCAATTGAACTGGAATACAAAAAAGGGAGGTGAGAGGAGGTCAGAGAAGCAAGGAAATGAAATGTAAGATACGGAAGGATTAATTTGTTTTTAAGTGTTTCTTTTTTATTTTTTTCTGTACTTTGTATTTTGTATGCTTTTCTCTCTTTTTTTCTTTTTTTAATATATTTTTTCTTGTTTCTTTTCTCTTTAACGATGTAATTTTTTGTTTTTGAAATTTTAATAAATATCATTTATAAAAAAAAAGAAAGAAAAATAAACAGCTTTGGTCACCCTATATGATGACCTCTGTGGAGAGAAAGACAGGGGAAGTTTGTCCCTGCTAATTCTTCTTCACCCCTCAGTGGCTTCTGATACCATCAACCATGGTATTCTGGAGCGGCTCTCCAAGTTAGGGATGGGTGGCACCACTTTGCAGTGGTTTCGGTCCTACTTGGCTGGTCGTTTCTAGAGGGTGATGCTTGTGGAGTGCTGTTTGGCCCCGTGGAGCCTTTGGTTTGGGGTACCTGAGGGCTTGGTCTTATCACTTGGTCTAATGCTGTTCAACATCCACATGAAATCGCTGAGTGGGGTTATCTGGAGAGCCAATAATCTGGAGCTCAATGCAGATAAAACATAGCCACTGTTAGCAGGCAGTTTCCTAGAACAGATGGATGGGAGGTGGCCTACTCTTGATACACTTCCTCCGAAAGAGCGGGTTTGCAGCTTGGGGGTACTTCTGTCGCTTATGGTTAGGTAGCCTCCGTGGTGCAGTGTGTGGGATGTGAAACACAGAGCAGTCAAATACAACATTCCTAGAGTGGACATAAAAGTGGATGTCTGGACCAGCCAGTCGGTACTTCCTGTTTCCTCCTGGGCTGGGACAGACTTCCTCTACATGTGACCAGAGGTGGGCGTGACCTCACCTATGCAGATAACAAAACAGCACAGGGGAGGCAGCCATCTCTCTCTCTCTGACTCAATTCCTCGAAGAAGCAACATCTCCTTAACCTGAGATGCTCTGTTGGCTTCCAGCCAAGAGAGGACAAAGGAACTATCTCCTTATGGGATAGCTTCCACGTGTATATATTTTGTAACTTAAGTCAGCCTTCAGGGATCTATCTGTGAACAGAATGTGTGTGAGTAAACTCTTTTATACTTTTATACAAGACTGTGTCATATCTAATCTTTTTATGAGGGAATAAAGGGGAATTACCAGGGAACTTATTTCAGAAACTTAAACAAGCCTGGCAAAGACGTTATCCACTGTAGAGTGGTACTTCAGGTACAGATGCTTCAGGTTACAGACGCTTCAGGTTACAGACTCCACTAACCCAGAAATAGTACCTCAGGTTAAGAACTTTGCTTCAGGATGAGAACAGAAATCGTGTGGCAATGGCGCGGCGGTGGTGGGAGGCCCCAGGTTAAGAACAGTTTCAGGTTAAGAATGGACCTCTGGAATGAATTAAGTTCTTAACCCGAGGTACCACTGTACAAGTTTAAAAAGGGGAATGTTACTCTGCTAAATTGTAGAAATTGTTAACACAAGTTGGGAAGGATATAATTAAACAATATATCCTCTCCTGCCTCCCTGAACATTCCCACACAGCTTTGGCTGGTGGCCCAGCTGCACCCCTATCTGGACCAGAATAACTTAAGTTCTGTTGTCTATGTTTTGGTAACCTCCAGCTTAGATTACTGCAGCGTGTTATTCATGGGGCTGCCTTTGAAGATTGTTTGGAAAAATCTATAGTAAGTACTTGTTGTGAAAGCCACCTCACCTACAGTTGATCCTGACCTGACTCTGCAAGGATGCTCAGCAACTGAGGCAGGCTTCCTGCTGTCCACTGTCTTTTGCTTATCTTACACTGAGCTTTTTCAAAACCTGATTTCGAATTCCACTGGAGGTCCCCCTCCCTTAAAAAAAAAATCTTATTGATATATGGGGCGTGGATTATCCTACAATGTCTTAACATGCCCTTAACAACACATCATCAGATGCAAGGGGAGGGGGGAGGCAAGTTAATAATGTAAATGCCCACTATCTTTCGTCGTTCTTTTTTTCCCTTTGAAAACCATTCTTAATTTAATCCATATACTAAGTGTGCTTTCCAGTTACAAAAATTTATGATATGTATCGGGCAGAAGTGAAATGGTGATACAAAATTGTGACTGATGTAAAACAGACATACAAAATGAGAGGCATTAGGACGTTTGCTTTGAAGTTGCTTAAAGCCAGGAAAGCGATATTCACTTTAAATTAAACCTGCTGTTACAGATACCTACTTGGTTCGGGGAACAATTTTTCTAAAAATAATAATAAAAAACCCCCACCTTCATCTCTCCTTCATTCTTTGCACGTTGCTTTGTCATTTATTGTGAAGTTTTGGAAATGCTGTCTTAGAGGAGAAGCAAACTGACTCTGAAATGGCTGCAAGTCAAGATTTAGCAATAACTACAAAGTTGCTGAGGCCGCTTTCCACTTCAGCAAAGAAATTCTTGGGGCATTTCATATTTGGGGGCAAAAGAACAAGCCAAATCGAAGAAAGCCTCTGCTAGAAATTAGTGCTCTGCTGAAATCTGCCCTCCCTCTTTTACATTTACTTTTGAAAGTTATCTTCCCCTGCAAAGTAGGCTTTCCATTTTTCTCCCCTCATTCTCAGGGCACTTTGGAATTTCTTCAGAGTTTTGGTGTGTGTGCCCGTGGAGAAATTTGATCCAGTTTGCATTTAAGGGAGAACATACCTAACTGGCGCTTTCTTAGGTACTACGTAAACTGAAACACAGGCCATCTTTGGAAATTCAGACTTCTCTAGATTTTTGCCATGAAGTTCTCTAGCCAAACGATCTGTACTAAATGCATAGATTAGGGTAAAGTGTGCAAAAAAGTGCGTCTGCTAGTGCAGTGTATTGGGAAACGAATTTTGCAAAAATGTGTATATTAGGTAAAAAAAACCTGCATACAAAAACTTATGCACTAGGATATATTTACACTAAGGTGCTGATTAATTTTCATGATAATTTATTTATTTATTTATTTTTTAAAAGTAAATTTATGTGGAATTGTGGGATTTAATTTTAAGATTCGGAACTGAGAGAACCTGAAATTGACAGATTCACCCATCCCTACTGCAGGGTTTTGAGCTTAGCTGATAAAGGGAATGAGGATGGAGTATGTGTGTGCCTTTCTGTTTCCATTAAACATTTCTTTGCAGTTTTTAGCCTTCCTGGCTGTCCACAATTCCTGATCTGGGAGGAGTTAGCTCATGAGGTCTTCTCCTTAGCTGAAGGATGGGCAGCTGGGGAGGCTCCAGGGTGCAGACCACTGGTGAGATGCTTTGCAGAGACATACAATTCCCAAAGCAGTTTAACAATAATCAACCTTCCCAGGGAACTCTGGGAATTTTAGCCCAGTGAGGGAAATAGGGGCCTCCTAACCACTCTCAGCACTCAAAATTCTTCGGGGGAAACCTTGACTGTTGAAAGTGGTATGATGCTGCTTTGGATGCACAGTGCAGATGGGTCCTTAGTAATGTACTTTGCTTTTGCTAGCTATGGGTTAAGAACTTTATCAAGCCCAGCACCATGCTCTTTGCAACCACTCTAGAAAAGTGTTGTCACTTACCTGGCGCTGCATGATCTCCCATGTTTGTGAAGTCCTAGCCAAACATCACAATTAAATTGATCAGGTTTTTGGTGGCTGCTTTCATCAGGCTAGAGCGACCTAGAGCATTTAACCCTATATATTCAGTGGTGCCCAGTAGTGATGTATGGAAGTGAAAGCTGGACCATAAAGAAGGCTGATCGCCAAAGAATTGATGCTTTTGAATTATGGTGCTAGAGGAGACTCTTGAGAGTCCCATGGACTGCAAGAAGATCAAACCTATCCATTCTTAAGGAAATCAGCCCTGAGTGCTCACTTGAAGGACAGATCGTGAATCTGAGGCTCCAATACTTTGGCCACCTCATGAGAAGAGAAGACTCCCTGGAAAAGACCCTGATGTTGGGAAAGATGGAGGGCACAAGGAGAAGGGGACGACAGAGGATGCGATGGTTGGATAGTGTTCTTGAAGCTACCAGCATGAGTTTGACCAAACTGCTGGAGGCAGTGGAAGACAGAAGTGCCTGGCGTGCTCTGGTCCATGGGGTCACGAAGAGTTGGACATGACTTAAACGACTAAACAACAACAACAACAAATTCAGTGGTGCCATCAGAGCAGAACTTTGGGGCAGAGGTCCAGGGTCTCAGTCAACAGAAGGAGCAGGAAAGCCCCCAAATGCAGCCAGGCTGCCTTTTAACATTTTTAAGCTAGTGAAATAATACAGATTACTATCTAAAGACCCACACAAATAAGGCGATTAAATCCAGATTTTAAAAAGTACTTAGTTGCACCACTGCCCATCCTCTGTCTCCACAAAGTCCGGCTTATCCCTTTTACTAGCTGCCAAGATTTCACCAAGTCTGTCCACACCATAGTAATAAGGTCTAGCAACTTAGTTTGTTTTTTAAATATAAATGAATGAAAACTGAGCTCCTCCAGATGCTAAACTCAGTACTCATGTTATGATCACAGACAGACTCGTGTATATTCAACATTTGCTCCACTCTATGTAGGGGAACAATGATTAAGAGATAGGAGAAGCGGAAATGGTTATTGGAGTGGGGGGGATATATCAAAGGAAAACTTATACCGGTGGAAGAGAAGGTAATGAAAACCACGGGAAATGTTGGCTGGGAACAGGCAACAGATGTAAGGAACAAATTCAAAGCGAGTGTGCTCACATTTGTCCTAGAATCCGATATCATCGCTTGACATAGTATCCCCTGAAAAAGATAAAATTGGCCATTCAACTTTAAGAGATGATTATTTAATGGAAAGGATTCTGTTGACTTTGGTAGAGTCATGGCAGGGCAGTTGAAACTTGTGAGGCTCAGATCCAAATCCCCACTCAGCCGTGAAACTCACCAGGTGCCCTCAGGCATGCTGCTGTTTCTAAATGAAGCTACCTCACAGGAGTTTTGAGTCAGCACAGGGTAAATGAGATTAACTTGTGTGAAGTACTGTGCCTACTGCAATTTATCTAGCATGGTCTTTCCCCTGTGCATCTTTTGGACTGCATCTCCTATCAGCCTCAGCCAGAATTCCCAGCGGTCAGGGATGATGGGAGAGCTGCAGATTAGAGAAGGCTGATTTGTTACTGTTATTAATAATATGCCACCTATTTCCCAGTCCAGGGCTCAAGGCGGCTCACACAAATTAAAACACAGGTAAAATACAAAAATCTAAACACACATAAAAGGCAATAATTTAAAAGGAATGGAACTCTAATAGAATTAAAACAATATCAAAACAAATCTATTAAAATGCACAGCATAAAAACAACACAGCACTGTGAAAACCCTTTCCTTAAAAAAAAAAAAAAAAAAAAAAGGTAGTGCCCCAAAGTCTGTCAGAATAAAAGATTCTCCACCTGCTGGCAGAAGCACCAGCAGGGATCCAGTCTAGCTTTTCTAGGGATGGAGTTCCAGTCTGGGAACACCGAGAAGTCCCTCTCTTGTGTTTCCACCAAACATACCTGTGAGGCTGGTGTGACTGAGAGAATGGCCTCCTCCAAAAATCTTAGATCCTGAAAAGCCTGAGAAGGTTCCTATGGGAGAACGCAGTCCTTCAGATAACCTGGGCCTAAGCCATATAAGCTTTGCTTACTCATGATGGCTATGTTCCACGTCCACTGTCAGAGGCATTATGCCTCTCAGTACCAGTTGCTGGGAGTCACAGATAGGGAAAGTGCTTCTGTACTCACGTCTAGTTTGCAGGCATCTCACAGGCATCTGGTGAGCCACCATGAGAACAGGATGCTGGGCTATATGGGTCATTGGCCTGATCCAGCATCCTCATCTTATGTTTTTATTTCTTTATAGTGGGAGAGTTCAGTCAACTGTTTGTCTGTTAATTGTTCATAGGCAACTTTGAAGCCCCTGGATGTCTGCCTTTTCTGGTTTTACTACGCTTGGACAGCTCTTTAGATAGGAGGTTCTTTCATATATAGGACTGTATTCTGTATATTAGGACTGAAGATGGTGATGATGAAGACCCATCTTTCCTCAAGAGGCCAGGAGGGTGTGCATGATCCCCCCTCCCCATATATTCCTCACAACAATCCTGTGAGGAAAGTGAAGCTGAGTGGGGGTTTGAAGCCTGGTCTCTCTCAGGCCCTGGGCCAACATTCTTACCAGTTGCCTTATGTCTGGCATTTCCTGGACATCCCAAAACACTGCCATCGGAAACAGTGTCCAGGCTGAAATTGCTAAAATCCCGAAGTATGGATACCCATGTCAGCAGTGTTTTGGGCGATTTCCCTCAAAAATAGCTCAAAAAAATCTTTTTTGCGAGTTTGCCAAAAAAGCTCAACAACCTTTCTGTCTGGATTTTCATTGTCTCTCCACCCAGTGGCGTAGCGTGGGTTGTCAGCACCCGGGGCAAGGCAAGTAATTTGCGCCCCCTAACCTGTGGATTTGCGCCCCCTAACCCGTGGATTTGCGCCCCCTAACCCTAACTCGCAGAAGTTGCGCCCGGTGCGGCCGGCCCCCCCTGCACCCCCCACGCTACGCCACTGTCTCCACCCAATCTCTGAGAGGATGGCTCTGGTCTGACCCAAGAATATAGAGCATACTTTCATTATGTTCCCAGTACCTCTAACCACAACATCACACTGGCTCCTTCTGCTCTTCTGTTGGACCCCACCTCCATCTATTTTTCGTGATTACTCTGCCTCTCTGCATACTTTCTCCCTCAGTGATTCTTCCCCTAATTCATTCAGGTTTTCTGACGCTGTCCCTTGCATGATGCTTTATGACTGACGGAACTCCATTTGTTTGCCATTTCATTTTTAGCGAAGTATGGCTTTTAATGCCTTGCTTGACACCAATGATTGCAATAACAAAATGGTCAACTTTTTAGCAAAATGTGTTTCTCTTCTTGACTCAAACAAATCTGAAGTTGTGTATAGATTTTTCTTTTCTTTTTACTGTTGATGTTTCTATTGATGCTTCATTGTTAATTGCTTTAGGATGTTCCATGGGAAGCGATTCAAGAATGAAAAGAAATAAATGGAAAATAAATCTCGCAAGCAGTTCTGTATCATTATATAACTATATATCTATAGTATATATATTAGTAATTTTGCCTTTCCATCAGAAATTCATAAGCAAATAGATGGAAGCAGTGGATCCAAGAGCCCGAGGAGCATTTCCCTAGAAATTTGGCAAAACAGCTATCATTATGGCATATCATTCTCATCTAACTCCACCAGTATTCCTAAGGCATCCATAATTACTGTGACGATCACATAACACTGGGTAAGTGGAAGCCAAGTGAGAAAGAGAGAGGGGGAAAGCTGGCATGAATATGGTAAGAAAGTCCCCTTGGGCATTTATGCAAACTTAACTGTGGATTTGCTTCAGCTGTGCTTAGTGTCTGTGAATGTTTGAGAGGTTTATTCAAATAACTGCAACTGCAGATTGAATTTCAGCTAGCGCACATTCCAAAGTTCCCACTGTCAGGATGGCACGTTCGGGGGGGGGGTAGGATGAGGTACTCCCGCCTTTCCCGAAACATCCCAAGGGTCATTAAATTGGTCGCATAAACTCTTCACATCACCAATTAGGATGCAGTGTTGGTTTTGCTGTGAAAATGCAGGCAATTCAGGGGGCAACTCTGCCCGCCAAACCCCCATGTGCTTGAGCTAGGAAGAAGGGGGAAATATGTTAACACTTACATAACTGTTCAAAAGACAGATTGAGAGTAAAGTATTAAATCCGACTGTCAAGATCATTTATCAAGCCTTGATTTAATATTTCTTCATGAGGCTTGGTTGGGAGAGGAAGATTTCATTGCTTGCCATGGTTATGAATCTGCCTTTAAGAATGGAGTATATATAAAGAAGGCTTTGCAGGAGAACCCTCTTGATCTGCCACCACTAGACTGTAAACATCAGTGACTGAAAAATAGAGACAGACTCTTTTACCAGTCTCTCACTTCCTCTATAAGAGATCAGGTTGTTATTTGTGGTGTTAAATGTATATATTGCACATGAGGCCAGTTGCTTCTGGGGAAATATATAGGGGAGGGCAATCTAGTGTATTTCATCATGTCCATTTCCATAGGACCCTTACTACCAGGCAATGAGCTGGACTGAAAATGCCCTAGCAGTAGGACTAAATAGGATTTGGAGACCTGACACTTTAACCTTGGAGGCAGGAGCAGCTGCAGAACTCCAGTGGAGGAGGTGAGATGCCTACCTGACCCTGTTCCACAGCTGCCAGCAGTTATTGCTCCTAAGGAAGCTGGCCTTTTACCATCTCTACCTACAATGCACCAGACCATTGTGGGGGGAAACTGTGACCAGGTGACCTATACGCCTACTCAGTCTGCTGTGCAGTTGCTCACTGTTGATGGACAACTTCAAGGCTGCTTCTGATGGTTCTTTATCTTTAAAGAGACTTGGGCTGAACACCCTTTCAAACAGAAAATTGATTTAAATATAACACTGTCAGAGATGGTTATTGCCATGCACCTATGTGGGACTGGCTTTGATGATGACACAGAAACTTCAACTGGTCCAAAATGCATTGGCCTGCTTTTAGAACTCATATAGCCCCATAAAGCTGCAAAGGTTGCCAGTTTGTGTCCTTAAAGCCCTAAATGACTTAGGCCCTGAATATCTGAAAGGCAGCCTCCTTCTCTATGGACCCTCCTTCCCTATGGACCCTCTCAGGTGTTAAGTTCATCAGAGGGGGCCCTCTTGGTAGTTCCCCTCAGCACTCTGCAGTCTCAGAAGCATTTGGGGTTGGGGATTCGGAGAGGCCATTTTCTAAGCTATGGAATTTTCTCCCCATAGAGTTCTGTCTGGCACCTTCACTGTACAACTTTTGATTGTACAGGCCTCTTTACCCTGGCCTTTGAGAGATGAGATGTGTGTTTTCAAGACTCACCTTTTCCCATATTGTAATCTGCTTTAATTGTCTTTATTACTGAATTTCAAATTGCTGTAATCCACTCTAGGACCTGCTGGTGAACAGTGGGTAATTAATTTAATCATTGTCATTATCAGTCATGGCCAGACATGGTGCCGAAATAATGATGACCACTGGCCAACATATGGAAAAATTCTGGAGAGTATTTTGCAAAATTTCTGTGTGTGTGTTTTGCAGAGAGGGGGAGAGACAATTCTCTTCAGCGAAATATCAGCTCAGCTGCAATCCAGCTCTGTTTGGAAGTGATCATACAAATAGCTGCCTTGGAGGGATTTCTGTAGTTCTCTTCTGTTTTGCTTTGCTTTATTGTCTCATATTTGGGTCTTCTGCCCTTGTTGCCCGTTTGTAGTCCATTCACATGGAGAAAAGCAATGGTGGGCAAATCAGAAGATTTTCCTGTTGATCAGTGGCTCCAGTGCATGGTTAAACTATGGGACTCACTCCCACAGCAGGCAGCAAAGGACACCAACCTAGATAGATTTAGAAAAGGGTTAGGCAAATTCATGGAAGAGAGGGCTATTGATGGCTACTAACCATGATGGCTATGCTCTGCCTCCACAGAAATACTTCTAAATACCAGTTGCTGGAAACCGCAGGAGGGGTGAGTGCTCTTGTGCTCAAATCCTGCTGGGGGTTTCCCACAGGCATCTGGTTGGCCACTGTGAAAACAGGATGCAGGACTAGATGGGCCATTGGCCTCATCCAGCAGGTTCTTTTTAATGTTCTTATGTTGTTTCCCTTGGAAAGCTTTATTGCAGGTTCATTGAGCCGTCCCAGCTTTGCTGTCTCTGAAGTGGCAGGCTTGCATTCTTACACAAGTAAATTTACTGGTGGGAAGGCACTCCAGCTTGCCACTTGAATTGATAACCAAATGGGGTCAACGTTCCTTTATCATAAGAGGCACTGCAGACAAATTAGTCCGAGGCACTTCCTTTGATAGACCAACATTTGAAAGTGGGTGCCTACATTTACAGCCAGAGGAGGAGTTGGGATGTGGTGCCAGCTGTTCCGGGGATATCCTGAGGCATATCCTGGGAAGAACAGCTGTTTCAGAAATAATTGAGGGATTACTAGTACTAGATATGTATCCATACACTGACCTCATCGTCTTCAGAGAATGTTATGCAAGGGAAAGTTTGGAGACTGAAAGACTTGGCTTTCTAGATACTGTTTTACCTGTGGTCCCTTTCAGACACATATCTCCACACATAGCTGTGAGACCCCATAGTCTCCTTCATGATTATCTTGCAGCTACAATGCTAAATATTCCAGTAGAGGGACTTACTTATGAGCAGACTTGCTTAGGACTGCAGTATCTATGCACGGAATTGTGGTTGGGGAACTTTTTTCAGATCAAGGGCAAAGGAGGGGAGCAGCGCTGGGAAGACACAGAGGGCCTGTGTATGAAGGGATGGCGGGGCTAGAGTAAGGTATAAAGGGAGGTGGGTTGGCGGGGTTTGTGAGCAATGTGCGCAGGGGTGGCAGCTCTAGCGCATGTGCGTGCACACACAATCACTTTCAGCATATCAGTTATTGAAAGAGTCCAAAAGGTAACTAACCCAACTCCCAACTTTTGGTTTATATACTACTTAAAGCTCTCAGTGAGCAGCATTTAAAGACCACTTTGCTCCTTCCACCAAAGTGGCATTGTTGAAGCAATATCAGTCCTATTGTGGGATGGCTGCATGTTTCAAGTCTGTTAATGTAGCTGGATGAACAGTGGATTTAGCAGAAAAAGCGGGGGGAGTGATGAAATAATAATGGCACCTATGTGAAAATGAAAGCAGATGGCTATCTGCATAGTAATGATCCATTTCTTTTCTCCAAAAATGGAATTTCTATCAGAGTGTTTATGAAAATTTAATAGGAAGAAGCAAATATAATGCTTTTTACTTAGAGCTGGTAAAGCAGATTTAAGATCTATGTTTTATAGTGGAAGTGGTTCCCTCCTCACCCCTCCCACATTTTCAATATGATGTCAATTCTTGCTCCATAGAATCAGTTCAAATGAGGACCAATTATTGAGTGCATTAAGCTTGAGATTACATCACCTTTCACCACATTGGACCTGGGATAGCATGAGACTCTTAATCTCAGAGCTGTGAGTTCAAGCCCCACATGGGGAAAACATCTGTGCATTGTAGGCAGTTGGACTAGATTACCCTCATGGTCCCTTCCAGCTCTATGATTTTATGATTACACATGCACCACCAGCAGTCTAGATCCAAAGTTCACCTGTTCTCTTCCTTGGTCTATTGAAATCTACCTTCAAAGTCTATTGAAGATTGGCTGAAACTGTGCTGATAAGCTACCAGGTATCAAGGAGTGGTTTTCAAGAAAGGGGCAAGAATAGAAATAAATGCTGGTCTCAGACATAACAGGAAACCATAGGTTCCTCTGGCAAATTACATCCAAACTTGGGTAACTGTAGCTTGTTTAAACTGTAGTTAGTGGAAAACCAGGATCAGAAAATCAGTTTGATCACAGGCTGCTTGTACTAATTAGCCTTAAAAAAACAAACTCACTGTTGTCTTTGCAAATATTTGTTACATAAACAGTTTACATATTTTCAGCATGCCCTGCACACTGTAGATGTATATGTGAAAATTATGTACTGTGTGAAGCAGACTGAAGAACATAGTTAATAATGGAATGTTTGGGGACAGATCAGATGATAACCCTCACCCAACCCAGCTCATTGTGTGCAAGTCCATGAGCACCCAACCTGCCTGCCCGCTCATGTTTGCACACACCATGAGGCCACCACCTTGGGGAAGTTGGGTCTGGTCTGTGCCTGGGAAGAGAGACTGCCTGAGAACCACATGGATATTGCCTTGGGTTGCACGATGGAAGAAAGGTGGACTGCAAATGTAAGAAAATAAATAATAGAAGAAATACATGGAATAGATACATGGGATTCACATTTTTCATCTGTGAGTTCAGCTTTATAATTTTGGCCAGTGCATGCTGGATTTTGAGCATGTTGGATCCATGTGGATGACCTGCCCATGTCCATGTGGTCATGCAAAGCTGGCAGAAGCTGGGATGGCAAGGTGTATCAACGAACCTGCCCCTCTGTTTATGGGTGGACAGGGTGGTATCTTTACACTGCTGGTTCTCAACAGGCGTCATATCCCTTTGCTCATTATAAAAACTACCTTAAGAATTGGTGCCAGAGCTTACTTTCCTCCCTCTGCCACCCCTGTCCCTTTCCCCCTTTTATCTTGCACCTTTAAGTCTTATAAGCCACTCTGGGAACTTTCTGGCTGAAGAGCTGGGCACAGAAATGCTCTAAATGAATAAAGTGGGGTAGGTTAGTTCCAAACACCTCAACAATTATTAATGTACTGTATACTGTTATGTCATTTATCAAAGTGGTTTGCATCAGTTAAAACACTAAAACTATTAAAAACAGACATCAACTAATGATTGTGGAACATGCACAGTCTGTTGATTCAGAATTACGTATTTTAAAGTTTCTTTCTTCCCATAACTTCATACAACAGTCAAAGGAACTGCTCCTAATGCTAATAATATGTGGCTGAGACCTTTCTGAGGGCAGCCAGATATTAGCAGATCCTGAAATAGAAGGCACTGTGCCCTAAAAACTATGGAGAAATTGGAAAGAAGCACACACACATGCATACTGGCATAAATTTCATTTTTTTTAAAGAGTTGATGGGATTTTGTTGTTGCTGTATATGCTAGGCGGAATTGTGTTAAATACCCACTCATCTTTAAGATTCTGTCAATGTTGTAACGTGAGGTTATTTGTCTAGGGTGGGATACAATTGTTATTTTTTGCTTGACCAAAAGCCAATTACACAGCTTGGTTCAAGTCCCTTGTTAAAAGAGCATTTCTGCCCTCCCCCCTCCTTTGGCATTAATTTTAATGTTTAAATAGCGCATGCATTTTCCTAAGGCTGCATAAAGATATGTTTTAAGTAGAAGGGTTAGCCAGGTTGGAAAAATCCAATGCTCAGTGAAGCCTTTCGCATATATAGAATACTGAATATCTAAACCGTTACTTAGCATCAGAATCAGTTATGGTTGTCTGGCTGATGGACAATTTTTGCCTGACCCAGTCTCTTTGTAAGTGACCTATACTGTCTAGACAGTTGCATGTTATTTATACATTCATTTCAGAGTCTTATATAGTTCTTTTAAACTAAAGTTGGGGATGCTAAGTTTGCTACCGACTTCGTATTCAAATAACCATTTGGGGGAAAATAAATAAAGGTGCACAACCCTTTAACTGTTCATGAATGTGCACCCGAAATAATGTGTTGTTCTTTCAGATAATGTGGCCATCTATTGTGACTGGCTTATTATTACTTACCCCTGCTTCCCAAAGTCGCTGTGTGTGTGTGTGTGTGTGTGTGTGTGTGTGTGTCTTACAGGGTTAACCAACAAGGAAGTTACTGTACTCCTTGCTAATTTCAAAGGAGGCCAATCAATCCTGCTTGATCCTATTGGACAGCTTGGGAATTGCATAAATGTTCTGAGCTTCCAAGGATCTATGTGTTGAAAATGGCAGGAGGCTTAAAAATAAAAGATTTTCTCTCCCCCTGCTTCTCTTCCTCCTCCCCTGCCAAGTGATTTCCTACGGTATAGAAAGGAGGTCATGTTGAAACAACCCGCGAGCTACTTGGTACGAGAGGTGCCTGCACAAAGGTAAACTGTTATAGACCTTGATAACAAGAGAGTTTCTCCCTGGAATGGTGATCAAGTGGAGTAAGAAAAGGGGGCACGAAATAACATGAGCCATTGATGTTCAGTGGAGATCTTCTCAAGGACCTGTAGCTGAGCTGATATTCTTTCTTTTTTTCCCTTCTGAAAAGGCATTGCTGCTGCACTGTGTCAGCAGCTGAGCAAAATGTACAAAGTCTACCTATGGTTTTAGGTATTCACATCTGGCCTTGATCAAGGTGGTTGCTGTTAGCAATTCTTTTAAAAAAGAAAAGACAGTTGTATTTGATATTTTTAATGGAAAACACATGCATGAAATATAACAGCCACTGGTTGACGTGAATAGCAAGAATATTATCAGCAGAGAGAGAATTAAAAATCCTAGTTCCACACAGGTGATTCTGGAACACAGGAACAGCAAATATTTCTTATATGCGTGCTTTTGCCTCAAAATGTCATCAGAAATAGGACGCCATGTTCAAGATCACTTAACTTAGGTTAGTCACCTCTTAAGGCTGCAATCTTATACACAATTAACTAGGAGAAAGCCCTCTTTAATTCAATGGGGATTGTAATTTCAACGTGAACCTTTTGTTGACATGGCTATTTCTGCAACCAGGATTGTAAAAGTGTAAGTCTCCATTTTCTTTTGCATGCATGTTTGGTATTAAAGTGAAGTTTCTAACAGGTGTATGCAAAATGTCTAGATGAAACCAATAAATGAAGTGCGGTCAGACAGATTTGGGGATTCCCCAAGCCAAAGCTGGATCCCTTCAAAGCACTCTAAACAAAAAGTGGGGATCTTCAAAGTGTTTCAGGAAGCTCCAGAAATCCAGGTATTTAACAGATGCTAGAAGTGATATGTCTTCAAAAACCAAAGTATTTCTCCCCCAAATATGTCATATAAGGAGAACGAGAAGGGAGAGTGCTTTTTGTGGCTAACAGGTCTAGTTTCCAATCAGAAGGCATCATTTTACTGGGTATCTCCATTCACAGCACTAGTCAGTGCTTTGGATAGCTTTCAATGGGGATTAAATAAATTCGTGGAGCATGGAGATGTCTATTAGTCATTAGGGTTAAATGGAGCTTTCTTGCTCAGAGGCAGTTTACCTCGGAATGCTTGTGCTAGGGAGTCATTTCCTTAAAGCCTTGGTTTGGTGGGCTTTGCATGGGTATCTGGTTGTCACTGTGAGAGCACCATGCAGTAGAGTCTGAACAATTTGGGTGAATGGGGCACTGCCTCACCAACCTCAGGCTGCTCCTACCTTCCTGCCTTTGTTCTTACAGCCAGTCTTGGATTTGGTCCTGCCTATTAGCCCCTTCTTCCTCCTTAGTCTCATGTTGCCCATGTATAACTCAGCAGGGAGGAGATTGTGCAGGGGGTGGGGGAACCTAGAATTAGTTGGCTATGCCTGTCATTGCCTCTGACGCCCCCTACTGTTGGGCTCCCTGCCTCTCACCCTACCAGTCCCAATGGGCTATCACTGACCAGGTGAGCCTTAGGTATGATCAAGTGGGACTCTTCTTATAGATTAAGATAATTATGATAATGGTTTAAATTTCTAAATTGCAAGCTAGCAAAAAAAGTCAACTACCAGCCCTTCCACAAACACATTTTCCAGTTATCGGATGTGGGGAAGAAATCCAATGTGGACATTTCAGAGCTTGTCGCCTTCCAACCTCTGGATCTCTCTGTTTTGCTAATACAGTAGAAGATTAATTTCTCACAGTGCACACAGCCTAGACTTTTGGCGCTCATGTTTAGTGATGTGTAGAGCTCTCCAATAAGTTTAGGGCTTCTTTTTTCATCCACCGTTGGGAAGTATATTTAAAAGCAATTGCTTTTTATAGATTTAAATTACAAAAGTCCTGATATCATGTAAAAAGCTCTGCAACTCATGCAAGCATACAAATGTGAAAATCTTAAGGGGCCCCAGAAAGATACTCAGGACTAATATGAATGTAAATAGGATTAGCTGCCTGCATTAGTGTCTGAAATGCAATTTAAAGTGCTTTGCTTTCTGGTTGCTCTTAAGATATAGTCGGAAATATATATTTTACTAGCACTCAGACGTACCACTAATTATTGATTTTCTTTCCCCACGCCCCACCCTGTAAAACTAGTCAGCCTTACAAAGTTGGTATTGTTTATTGACAACTCTGTTAATAATGGCTCTCCCCCCCCCCATCCTCTTACAGTAAAGGAACTGCAGTTGCTTTAAATTTGCTGTCAAAAGATATTTGAAACCATAGCGGTAGAAAAGAGAACAAAGGGGCAGTCAGAATGAAACAGAGGATAAGACTTAGATGTACAGTGAGCATTGCATTGACACGCTTGGAAAAGACGGGTTCAGCGACTCAATCTCTGAGCTCGCTGGCATAAAAAGGGGGGAGAGGAGATGATAAACATATTAAAAGGAGGATACAGATTTATTTTCTTCTTCTTAATACGAGTGCATAGAAGTGGGGTCGGTTCTCTCTTGCTGAAAGAAGGGGAGGCAATTGTTGTTGACAGACGTCAGTTCTGCCCAGATTCTGAGACAAGGAATTGTCAAGATTCATAGAGCTGGAGGTGGTTAATACAATTTTGATTATGTTTGTGGTGTGTGTGTGTGTGTGTGTGTGTGTGTGTAGAATTAAAATTGCAATAGTACTTTCATTCTGTATATGTTGTAGAAATATTTCTGTTGGGGGCGGGCTGCATGGTTTGATCCTAGGTATGCCAGCTCAATGGTAGAACATCTGCTTTGCATGCAGAATGTCCCCAGCATCTTCAGGTAGGGCTGGGAATGTCCCCATCTGAAACTCCAGAGAGCTGCTGCCAGTCGGTGTAGACAATACTCAGCCAGATAAATCACCAGTTAGACTTGGAATAAGGTCATTTCTTGTGTTCCTATATTTGAGGATTTTATTTGGTCTGCATTTTTTTTTTAAGCAAACCAGCCAGCTATATTTCTGTTTGTGTACTTCTGCAAGTTTTCAGTTAAGAAAAATGCACCAATATATATATACTGGGGTGCAATCCATACAAAGATACATATTTAATCATTTCTGTTTTGAGGGTAATAAGCAATGCCAACAGCTGCTTACCAGTGAAACAGTTCAGGGATTGATTAGCTCTGGACCAGGATAGAGAAGCTGTGGTCCTCCAGATGCTGCTGGACTACAACACCTATCTTCTTAGAGCATTGGCTATTCTGGCTGGGCTGATGGGAACTGTAGTTCTGGAGGGCCACAAGTTTCCCATCCCTGCTTTATATTGTCTGTGTTATGTATGTGGCTGCTATGCACTTCCTCGTCAAAGACGCAATATAACAGCGTTTGTGAGGCGTGCCTATAAAAGCTATTTTGAAATTCTCCTGGGCAACCAAGACAAGAAATGGGCTCCGCATATTGTTTGTCACAATTGTGAGGAAATGCTTAGAGACTGGACAAAAGGAAAAAGGAAAAGTATGCCTTTTGGGGTTCCAGTGGTTTGGTGAGAACCCAAGGATCACACAAGTGACTGCTATTTTTGTTTCCCAGTGGTATCTACAAGCTGTTGTTATTCAGGTACTTGGTAAAGCCCTTCTGTTGTCCAAGCAAGAAGTGGACCATTTTGAGATCCACACAGATGATCCAGTTGTGCTCCTCACCATGTTCACTTCCTTCATCTTCAGAAGTGACAAACCCCTTAAAAACTGGAATTGGGAGTTCCTCAGAGTGCGGGATAGGTTAATTGCTGAAGGAATACTGGGACAGATGATAGAATGTTGGTTTTTCTTGCTCATACCCTTTGTATTGACCAGACAAAAATAGCATAACAAAAGGCATCAGGCTTGTTTACACATTTTTGTCTACTCGAAGAAGCCGTGGTCTGATCTGAAAAAAACAAATATTTGGGTTACAAAACTATAAAAATAAAGAAAAAATAAGTTTGCAAAACAATAATTGCCATGTTGTTAGGGTAGATCAACGTGTCAGTGTCCACTTATCCCCAGTGTAAATATGATATATCGGCAAAAGTCAGAAATTGAAAGGTGTCAATGCAACAAAATTTTTGTTTCTCAGTAATCCCAGGATTGACCCTAGAATTATGTAGGGTATAATTATACCAATATAATATAACCATATAAAAGAAAATTATTTCATAGCTGTATTCAGTCCATTTCATGTTGGGATTATCCCTAATTGCACTTGGTGATGTCTCTATGAAAGTATGAATATAACAAAAATGATTTAAGAGAATAATGGACGGCCTTGGTTTGTACCTCTGCCAAGTGCAAATTCCCTTAATTTAAAAGCAAAACAAACATTTTAAATGACCACTGAAATTATCGTAAACTTCAGTAATATATTTACAAAAACACTTTATTTTATTCTTCCAAAAATTTGCTTATCACCCTTTAGCAAAGCTTCCTAGGGCAGTTTACAAAAACCTTCTACCTCTTAAACTTTTGTAGATAAAAGAAAGAGGACCATTCCAATCTGTCAAAGGCTTTTTCAGTGTCTATGAATATGCAAGTTTTTGGGGGTTTCCCTTTTAGTCGTAATACATAGGTGGCAATCCTGAAGACATGTCTCTAATGGGAACACAGCTACCCAAACCTCATGTTCTGTCACACTGGAGAAGGTTTGCATGAGGTGGAGTCATCCTTCTCTCCAGCTGTGCCAGGCTCTGCTGCCACCAAAAGCACAGGTGGGTGGAACCTATTGCTTCTGGTATCTACATTAGTGGAAGCCACCTTACCCCCTCCAAAATGGGGCATTTCAAGGGCAGGTGATGGGGTTAAACTGAACTGGCCACCTGCAAAGTTTCACCTTCTTCCTGGGCTGGCAAAAACAGTGAGGATGCAAATGCAACAGTGGCTTCGCCATTCTCTGAAGCTAGGCTGTTGTCTACTAGGAGTCTGGATTGTGTCCTGAGTAAGTTGAACTTAGAATCATAGAATTGTAGAGTTAGAAGGGACCCAAATGGTCATCTAGTCCACCCCCTTGCAATGCAGGAACCCATCTGACTAACATGAGTAGGTATTTTGTTTATGTAGCAAGAGTTATATACCCCCTTCTGTCTCAACAAAGGATTGCACTGGAGGTTTATCAGCCTTCTGGTAATATTTGTTGGTTTCCTGTGCTTTATCAACCCCAATGCATATTCATTAATGCTGTCCAAAGTAACAGTATTTAACAGTATTTAATAGCGATGATAGCAGTCTACAAGATCTACCAGGAATCTACAAGATAACAGGAAAACATATTGCCTTAGCCCCAGGATTGTTTTTCTTATTGTTATGTGATGGAGTAAACCATAATATTAAATGTAAGAATTAATATTTTATTTGTTGATTGCTGCACAGTAATCAGCTGTTTGGAAATGATAATCCTCGGAAGATTGAGACTTATCCACTTGGCATAAAAGTAGTTGGAATTTTATTTCAATCATTCAACCAATCTCCTTTATTGGCATAGAAAAAGTGCATCACATACATGGATCAGAACACAACACACTTAACAAAACATAGTAGGAGATACTTTAGGAAAAAACTAATGCAGCTAATGACAATATGCAAGGACCCCTATAAATATCTGCCTCAGGAATATGAAAAGCATGAGGTGATATAGATAATACATTTGTAATATGTTTATTTGGTGCCTCTGGCATCAATTAATAATCATCCTCAGTTTCCTGTATGTAATGTTTTTGGGGATCCTGTATCTGGGGAAGGTTATTTATTTATTCTGTTTACTAAAATATTTAATAAATAAACAATGTCCCTAGTTTAATATCCAGCTTAAGCAATGCTATCAGATAGTGCTTGATTATTGTTACATTTTATCCCATTCATTCTCCAAGGAGACTGGGATCCATCACACCTGTTGCCTGTGCTCCTCTTTCATCCTCATGGTCACCCAGGGAGGTAGGTGAGAGGGAAGGATAGTGACCTCCTGTGAGTTTCACAGCTGAGCATGGATTTGAACCTAGGTCACCCTAATCCAAATTCAGGTATGTAGCTGTGTTGGTCTGACACAGTTGAAATATATATAAAAAATTGTCCAGTAACACCTTAGAGACCAACTAAGTTTGTTCTTGGTATAAGCTTTTGTGTGCATGCACACTTCTTCAGATACAGTGGTACCTTGGGTTACATACGCTTCAGGTTACATACGCTTCAGGTTACAGACTCTGCTAACCCAGAAAGAGTGCTTCAGGTTAAGAACTTTGCTTCCGGTTGAGAACAGAAATCGTGCTCTGGCGGCGCGGCGGCAGCGGGAGGCCCCATTAGCTAAAGTGGTGCTTCAGGTTAAGAACAGTTTCAGGTTAAGTACAGACCTCCGGAACGAATTAAGTACTTAACCCGAGGTACCACTGTACACTGAAACAGAAGTGTACCCTAATCCAAGTCAGCCTTGCGTGAACTCAGACCACCAGTTCATCTAGCCAAAAACAGGAAACACTGAGTGGCAGAAGCTGTCTTGAGCTGCAGACTGGGGCCTTTCTCAGAAGATGCTGGAGGTCAAGCCTGTGTCCTTGTTCATGCAAAGCAGATGCTCTACCACCGCCCTTCCCCTTTAACATGCCTTTATTTATGTATTTTTAAAAATGCATTCTTTAAACTGTCCTTTTGTAATGTGGGCTTCTGGCAACCTAACTGCTTTTATCAGCAAACTGTGGCATATTAAGTTTGTCAAAGGACTCCGATATTTTTATCCAGGTCTGGGTTTCCTGAATGGTACAACTTTTTTCCCCTTATTAAGTTGCTCAGACTCACTTGATACTTCTGTTGGGGAACAGTGTAATATGTTTCTTCTTTAGAGGACGGCATCAAGTTTAGTGTCTTTTCGCTTTGGTAGCTAATTAGCTAAGAGTTTTCTTGGATTGTTTCCAAACTCAGTATCCTTTGTTCCAGATAGTTCAGTTTTTGTCTTAAACTGTTGTCACCCTCTGCACACAAATGCTGCTGCTGCTGTTAATAATTATAGCAATAATATAATAATAATAATTTCAGCAGCTTGCCGCACTCACTTAAAAAAAACCAAACCCTTGTTTGTGCATTTGTTTTTATTTCCTATAAGGAGATCAAGGCAGCATACATGATGATCCCCTCTCCCATTTTATCCAACCATGTGAGGTAGGTTGACCTGAGAAATGAATGCCAGGTCTACACCATACATTTAAAGCGCATGACTTTCCCCCAAGATCCTGTTCATTCGTTAGTATTGTGAATTGTTGCTATGCAGGGGTGGAGCTACAGTTCCCATGATTCTTTGGGAGGCATTGTGTGCTTTAAATGTGAGTCGGATGTGATTTAAACATATGGTGTAGATCTGCCCAGTGACTGGCCTCATGTTACCATGTGAGCTTCATGACTGAATGGGAAGGTGAACCCATATCCTAGTCCCCTACACTGCACACTGTAGTTTGCCTTAATTCCTGGACATTTCCTTCCCTATCTTGATTTCTTCAAATATGATGACTGTTTCATCAACAACAACAACAACGCAGCAATCACTGCCTACCTGATGATTTCATAAGTCATCCCTTGTGTTATATTCTGACTGTAATATATTTGTAATTCTCTTGTGGGAAGAGCCTTTCTGCCATAATCTTTGGCAGATTATTCAAATGTCAGTTGCTAATTTGTGACGACCAGCTCTCCCATTTTAATGTTGTTTTATTCCCCTCACAGAGGTACGATTTCCAGAGTACTCTGGGAAGGAGGATTGATTGTTAAACCACTCAGAGTTTGTAGCTCTCTGAGGAGGAATAAGGGTCTCCTAACAACTCTCAGCACCCTTACCAATATATACTTAGCAGGATTATTTGGAAGAAGCAATGGGTGTTTAAAGTGGTATGATACTGCTTTAAATGTGTGGTGCAGATGGGGGCTTAGTTAAAACTGTTTTCAGTGGGTCTACCCCGACTGTGACTTAATTGCATAGAATAAATTATTTCTAAATTTGCATCCATGCATATAAATCAGTGCATGCAAATTAGCACCCTCTTTTCGAACAAGGTCTCCGTGTACAAAAGAGGTATACATGCGGATCTGATGCTTTCTTTGAAATGTGGATAGGAACTTCATGTGAGCATTGGGACCAAATGGAAAGCAGATCACTGTGTCAAGGCCCAAATCTCTGCTCTTAATTGTGATTCAGGTTTCCTTTAGCCAATGTAGAGAAGAGCTGATAACATCTAATTATTTTTAATTATACACAAATAAAACAAGAGCCCAAATGAGACCTAGATACTGCTCTGAAGTGTTTACAGAAATAAAAATAAATGAGTGTTCATGTTTTGCTTTGTTTTTTGTTTTTTAATATTATTTTTAATATTTTTTTTTCAACTGTTCAGGTTGAATTAATGTGAGGGACATGAATATGTATTGAGAGTGTTAATTCTTTGGGGTTTTGAAAATTCTTACAACCACATAATTAAATGAGTGCCTTTAGAAATACTGATAAAACCCATTGCCATTCAAATATCCATACAAGACAACAGGGGCCGTACGCTCTAGGCTTCGGAGATTACTTTGGCTACCAGCCAGTATTTATCACAACATTTCCATCTTAGAAGATAAAATTTAATCATTTTTATTTAAATATAAATCAAAATTAATGCAGCTTCTTAAAAGGAGATGGTATAAACTAATCACAATATCTTTATTTTAGGGACGCTTTGACTTCATTGTCTTGATTCAAAGCTGAGATGCCAGCCTTTGTTGCTTTTTGATTTCTCTTTGTGAGTGCGTGTGTATGTCTTCGGATTCCCCCCTCCCCTTTTTGATAGGGAGCACAAGGAAAGGGGATGTGACCCAAATTCAGTCCTATCTCCTAATTTTGCCAAGATCAAAAGCATTCCTAATGCTTTCACGTGCTGTCTCTCCAAGTGGTGATGCCTGAAAACCATACATTGGGGATTTCTCTGTTTTCTAAGCGTGCACCGTCAACCCAGTGCCTGCCTTTCTTTTGCCCCTCTGTTCACAGCAGGGCCCACACAGCCATTTTGCCACCTGAGGCAATGGTAGGGCCAGCTCTACCATTAGGCAGAGTGAGGCAGCATGGTGACAAAACAGGGTGGGGAATACAGATGGAGGTGCCATGCGGTCTGCAAACAGCAACAACAGAAGCCAACTAAACAGAGTTAAATCTTACTTTGTTACAGTGGCAATCCTCCGTGGCAACGGAGGGCTGCGAAATGCATGGCACACCCAGCTTTCTCCAGCAGAGAAAAATGCTGGCTCAGGAAGAATTCTGTTACAGTCGCTGCATAATGCTCATCCTGCATGTGTAAGAAATTGATCTTTTAGTGTGGCACTGTGTACACTTTGGAACTCCCTGCCTATTGACATCCAGCAGGTGCCTTCACCTTCAGCGCCTGCTAAAAACATTTTTTGCTTAGACAAGCCTTTCCAGACATGCAAAACACTGACATATGTCTTAATCTGTTTTGCAGCTTACCGTTGGTTTTTAATTATTTTTGGATGTTTTGAACAGTTGTTTTTAACTGTGTTTCTTTTGCTGATGATTTCATTGTGTCCCTCCCCCTTTTGTAAACTGCTTTAAGTTTTGTTTGTTTTTACAATCAAGCAGTATATAGATTTTGTGAAATAAATACATTGCATATTTGGCAGGATGAATCGGTTTCTTTCTTTCTTAAATAAATAAGGCTGAATCAGCTTCTTCCTTCCTTCCCTCTGTAAATAAGGCTAAGGCAAAAAGCAAGCTGAGGAGGCTTCTGGGTTTCCATGTCTTATTTATTTATTTTATGTTAAGCAACAGCTCTTGAATACTAACAGGCAATTTCTGAGCTCCAGCTTCTTGACCTAAGGCTATGTTGGTATTAGCTGTTATCACCCTTTAGCTATTCAGAATAAGTGGGGCACTTCATTAGTTTCTCTGCTAAAGACAAAAAAAAAAATCTGTTTGTTTAAACTAGGAGATCTTAATGCCCTGTTTCTTTCACACCATTTAGGAGATTTCCCATAAGCAGGGGCTCCCTTGAAGTTGTCTCTTTTTTAAAAAGGGGGGAAATCAACATTTTTTCAGGTGCTGCACAAACTGGCGATTAATTTCCAGCAACCTTTTTTTTCTAAGGCTGTCATTGTCTGGGTTCGTATGTGCACATGGGAGAGGGGCTGGGGATATTGATCAAACAACTTCTTCTTTTTGGCAGCTATTTTAAAGGGTGATGCTAAGAATGGCAGTGGAATTTCTACTGACAGTACATGGCGTGGAAGAGCTACATTGATGAGACCAACCATGTGGGTTGCCCATAGGCATCATGAATGGCCCTTGTGGGAACAGGATGCCAGACTGTTTATTTAATTTTATTATTTAATAAATAAATAAATAAATAAATAAATAAATAAATAAATAGAGGGAGCTCTAGGTGGCACACAGTGGTACCTCGGGTTACAAACACCTCGGGTTACAAACACTTCGAGTTACAGACTCTGCTAACCCAGAAGTAGTACCTCATGTTAAGAACTTTACCTCAGGATGAGAACAGAAATCATGCGGTGGCGGCACAGCGGCAGCGGGAGGCCCCATTAGCTAAAGTGGTACCTCAGGTTAAAAACAGTTTCAGGTTAAGAACGGACCTCTGGAACGAATTAAGTTTGTAACCAGAGGTATTACTGTACTAGGTTCCCTCTCACTCCCGGTTTAATCCCCACAACATCCTTGTGAGGTAGGTTGGGCCAAGAGGCAGTGACTGGCTCAGTGAGCTTAAGAAAGGTAAAGGTAAAGGGACCCCTGACCATTAGGTCCAGTCGTGACCGTCTCTGGGGTTGCGGCGTTCATCTCGTTTTATTGGCCGAGGGAGCCAGCGTACAGCTTCTGGGTCATGTGGCCAGCATGACTAAGCTGCTTCTGGCGAACCAGAGCAGTGCACGGAAACGCCGTTTACCTTCCCACCTATTTATCTACTTGCACTTTGACGTGCTTTCGAACTGCTAGGTTGGCAGGAGCAGGGACCAAGCAATGGGAGCTCACCCCGTTGCAGGGATTTGAACCGCTGACCTTCTGATCAGCAAGTCCTAGGCTCTGTGGTTTAACCCACAGTGCCACCCGTGAGAGGTTAATAGCTGAGAGGAGATTTGAACCTTGGTCTCTGAGGTTCTAGCCTGACACACTGGCTCGATGGGCCTTTGGTCTGATCTAGTGTGTGTGTGTGGGGGGGAGGGTTTCTTACATTGTTATGGTGATGCTTTTATTTATTTTATGGATTTACCAAAACTATGTCTAGCCCACCCTTTGTCAGTGCTGGTAGCAGGGCAGGCACAACATAGAATAAATTGTACCGCTGAACTGATACCTAAACAACAAAATAACCAAAGTTTGTTTCATTGTTGTTTAGGTAGGTATAAATCCAGTACTTCGCTAAAAATAGCAAAGCTGATCTCAGTGATGACCCATTTCCATTTCTATATGGCTGCCTTCTAAAGCCCATATCTAGCATTACACCATCCGGAAGTGACTTAGGATCACTGGTGAAAATGGTCAGAGGCATAATTTTCAGGGGTCCATGGCTCCAGGTCCAATCCCTCACATCTCCTGGTAGGACAGGGAATGTCCCCTGCCTGAAGCCCTGCCAGTCAGTCTTGCTGATCCTAAGGTAGATAGACCAGATTGACTCGATTTAAGACAGCTCCTAAAGCCAAACTCAAAGATCTGCTCTTGCATACTTTCAAGCTTAAATTGCAAAAACCTGCAGTATATATACTTAAGGGTATTAAGGTTTTTAAGTACTTACTAAATGCTATTGTTCCAATTTGTAGGTCTTGTAACAGCCAGATATTGGTGCCCTAAAAGATGGGATGGTGTTTGGGAACAATTGTGCCCCCCCCTTGCCTGTCCTAATTGGTACCACTGATTTCATTTGTATGGTGTAATCCACAAAGTCAATCTTCCATTCATTGTTGGTTCTGAGGCCATTGAAGGGTTGTAATTAGTCTATCTCCACACTTACAGGAGTGGTCTATTATCATGCATGACGTAATGTATGAGAGATGCAATCAATCAAAGCAGTCATTAATCAAAGCAGATCTCACAATTTGTGAACACCTCTGTATTATTCTGGAGCTGGGGAACTTCAGATCTGGGCAGGTGTGTCCCTCACCTTACATTACTCATTTGAGCCAATCTAAAACTGTGGCAATCAACTGCATTGTGAAAATGCATGAAACCGATCTATGGAATCATTTTGAATTGGTGTTCTCTTGCATGTCTTATTTTGGATGTTTCCTAAACATATCCCCCCCCCCCCCCCAGTGTGTGTGTGTGTGTGTGTAGCTGATTTCAAAGACCAGAAGGTCATCAAGAGCATCACCTGGTTATCCACAGAGGTCAACCTTAAGAGATTGTCCATTTCCATTTTAGGCATCTTTGGCAGAGCTGATATGATACACACTCTTCGCAGGCAATGCAAATCACATTCCAACAAGCTAATTATAGGATAAATGCCATCACTTAACTAGGCAGCAAGCATGTCCTCTCAGCATGGAGCTATCATATTATATACATTTGCTGTCTGTGGTGTAATTAACAGGATGAAAATATTACTGCCAGACACCATAAAAAAATTAACACATTATCTTAATTGTCTTTTCAGCTCAGGTAGCGCATATTACCATTTCAAAAAAAGCCCCCTGTCTAATATACTAGATTTTCTTCCCTCTTTTTCTTTTTTCCTGAAGATGCTGTTAATCCCCTTTTCACCCTTTGATCAGTTCTTTTGATACTGTCGGACACTGACTCCTCCGTTTTTCCTTTTGAACTCTTCTTATAAAACTATTACTGAGATCTGTTGGCTTGGATCTTGAGTCTGCAGTGAACATTGGACTTGATTTTCCTTTTCTGTAACATTTCCCCACAACACTGAATGATGATACAGAAGGGGGCTGCATGGTATTGATACATGTTAGGCAATGGTCAACCTTTTGCATTAAGATGTCCTATTTCTCAGTGTGATGACATGGGTGCATCAATTGATTACTGGGCAAATACAGTGGTACCTTGGAAGTCAAAAGGAATGTGTTCTGGAAGTCCGTTCAACTTCCAAAACATTCGGGAACCAAGGCACAGCTTCTGATTGGCTGCAGGAAGCTCCTGCAACCAATCGGAAGCTGTGAAAGTCACGTCAGACGTTCAGGTTCCAAAGAACGTTCGAAAACCAGAACAATAGTTTGGGAGCCAAACCATTCGACTCCCAAGGCATTTGAAAACCAAGATATGTGATCATAACTCTGAGTCTTCTAATAATTCCAGCACACTGCTTAAGCCTGTATTTATCAGAATGATGAGGACTAGTTTTTGTCCAAGACTGGTCACTGAGGTGGGACTAAAGAATTTAGTTTGCTCTATATTTTAAAATAAACTGAACTATTTTTTATCTCTTGGCCTAGTACATTGATCCTAATGTAATTATGCTCTGAATTTTGCACTTCTCTGAATTTTGAAATACAGCTTTTAAAAAGGGACACGTTCACTTAAGACCACATTCACACCATACATTTAATGCATTAAGAATCATAACTTATGATACCACTTAAAATAGTCATGGCTTCCCCAAAGAATTCTGGGAGCTGTAGTTAAGGGTGCCGAGAGTTGTTAGGAGGCCCCTATACCCCTCAAAGAGTTACAATTCCCAGAGTTCCCTGGGAGGTGAGACTGATGGTTAAACCACTCTGGGAATTGTAGCTTTCTGAGAGGAATAGGGCTCTCCTACCATGCAAAGTACAAGAATGCATAAAAGAATATGTATTTTAGGATAAAATACATTTCAAATTGCATTCATTGATATAAAATAGGTATTTAGATATGCTTTTTGGCACAGTTTTAAAAATAGCATGAAATGGGTTTAAGAAAGAACCCAGGAAAATCTGTCTGGGAGCAGAAATAGGCTGATCCCTACTTTGAGGTGGACATTGGTCAGTGCTTTACGTGTACAAGAGCAAAGCTCTGTGGCTGTATTTATGAAATCCCCAACACCTCTAGTCTAGGAGACACGTCCCACATGATGCAGAGAACATCTCAGAGAGACTTTGAAGCTGAGATCAGTAGCAGCAGCCCTCGTATATAGATCTAAAGCAGATCAACTATTGTGTTTGACACACCTGCCTGCAATGATCCTTGAAATTTTACTCTTAGGCACATTTAAAGCACATTTGAAGCACATTCTTTTCCTCAATGAATTCTGGGTGTTGTAGTTTAGTCCTCACAGAGTAACAATTCCCAGCAGCCTTTAGCAAACTATGCTGTGCAGAATTCTTTGAGGGAAATAATGTGCTTCAAAGATAGAGTGTGTATACAGCCCCAGCCTTTATAACTATGTCAAGGGGAGCCCTTAGATTACAGTCGACAAAGAAACCTAAAACAAAGAAGAGTGTGCTGGTTGCCTGCCGAAGGTAATTGAGAAAACCAGTCTTGCCTATTTACCTCATTGTTGACGGGTAGGAGCAAGACACATGGCTAACAGATTTCCCTCATGTTTGCCCCTTGGGAGGACGTCTCCCACCCCCATCAGGAGTTTGGAGGCTGATCACAAGGCTTACTGAGTGATTGCTTTGAGACCGTGAGAAGTGAAAATACCAGAATGACAACCCATGTCAATATCCAGAGGAAATCGCTTCTCCAAATTTGATTTTGTGGATGCTCGTTCCCTGGGAACTAGGATTGTTAAAACACTCTGGGGATTGAAGCTCCAGGAGTGGGATAGGGGTTTTCCTAACAACACTCAGCGCGCTTAATGAACTACAATTCCCATGATACTCGTGAGGGTGGAGAGAGAAGCCCAAGTATGATACAGCTTTAAATGTATAGTGTAGATTTGGCTAATGCAAAAAATGCTCCTTCGCCAATTTTTCCTTCCTGATTCCATGGAACTATACCCAAGGACACCATACCCCATGCCTGATGCTTCTGCCCAGTCTCTGGGAGCCTTTCTCATTCTGACAGAGTTATTCAAGAACTTGCTTAAGGTTTTGAGCTGAAATAATATTTCTCTTCTGATTACGTTTGAACTCGTTGAAGGAAAACGCTCTGAAACATAATTTGTGACAGGCCCTGGCTTTGAAGATCTATCAGTCACATCGACTGCGCTGCGGGCATGTCAAGCAGCGGGCGAGAGAGAACCCATCAATCATGCTGGAAAGAGTGCCGCTTGTCAGGGAGGCTGTGCTTGCTTCCGTCTACCTGTCTGCTTCCATAGCAGCATCCATTGCAGTTGAATTGAAGAGACCCAACAGCGCAGCTGGTTTGGGGATGGGATGTATCTCTGTAGCAATGTGCATGCATACTTTGCATGCTGAAGGTCCCAGGTTCAATCCTTGGTATCTCCTGTTAAATGGTCAGACTAAAGGACACTGCTGGAAAACCTGGGGAACAGCTGCCAGTCTGAGTCTTGTATCCAACTAAGTTTCATGTTGAGTAGACCCATTCCAAGTAATGTCCATTAATTTCAGTAGGACTGATTATTTTTTTTTAAAAAATAATAATGCAAATACTGCTTAATTGTAACTTCACTTTCCAAATACCTCTAGGTGGTTTGAAGCAATATAAAGCAAAGCATTGAGAATATTGATACAAAAAATTACTAAAAGTTTAAAATATTCAAAAAGTGATTAAAATCAACAGCAGCTGAAAGAAATATAAGACTAACTTCTTCAAGTCTGTAGAGGCTTGCGTAAACAAAATAGTTTTTAGCAGACAGTGAAAAGAGTATAGCGAAGGCGCCTGCCTGATGTCAATAAGCCGGGAGTTCCAAAGTTTAGAAGCTCCACACTAAAGGACCAATTGCTTACAAATGCAGAACAGGTACTATGTGCACTGGTGGAGGAAGAGGGGGCGGGGGGAGCATACTGCCCCCAGCACCACGATCCCGGTGGGTTGCCATCACGGTTGCCCCCCCCACTGGGCACCACACCCCTGCGGGCAGCGTGCCATGCCCCCAGGATGCATGCCAAGCCCCTGTGGGCAGCCCGCCATGCCCCCGGGATGTGTGCCATGACCCCGGGACATGCACCATGCCCCGGGACGAACACCACTCCCCCCGGGACGCACGCCAGCCATGCCCCCACCTGCTCTCCACCCCTGGTGCTGGAGCAGAAAGCTCTGCCACTGATTATGTGGCACCTATTACAGTGCCAGTTCTGCAGACTGAAGTGATCAAATGGGCATACTGTATATGGGGTATTTAATTTAGCGCTGAATTATATACCCCATTTACAGTGCTGAATTCAGCATACTCATTCCATGAACAAACTTCAGATTCACCTTTTTAGTTTCACATGATCTATCCCAACGAGTTCCTCCATAGCAATCTCTGAGAGGCAGGCTGTCCCCACGCTCATTTCAAGATACCGTACTACTGGGCAACAAAATCAGCCTCTTTCCCAGCATGCCTTGAGGCTTTTATTTCCTTACTCAATTTTGCCAAGAATGCCACTTGGGGGATAGAATCAGGCCACTCAATGCTTCATAGTGCCTCCTGCTATCATAGCACCCCTCAGCCTTTCCTTTTCCAGGTGAAACACACCCAACTCCTTCAACTGTTCCTCATTTTCAGACCCCTTTTTGTCTTGTTCATCCTCCTCTGCACACATTCCAGCTTTTCAATAACCTTCTTAAACTGTGATACCCACAACTGGTGATGGTGTGACCAAGGCCCCATGTCAGTGAAATAGAGGAGTGTTTCAAACTGAGGACTTTCTTGTACAGTGGTACCTCGGGTTAAGTACTTAATTCGTTCCGGAGGTCCGTTCTTAACCTGAAACTGTTCTTAACCTGAAGCACCACTTAGCTAATGGGGCCTCCCACTGCTGCCGCGCCGCCGGAGCACAATTTCTGTTCTCAACCTGAAGCAAAGTTCTTAACCCAAGGTACTATTTCTGGGTTAGCAGAGTCTGTAACCTGAAGCGTATGTAACCCGAGGTACCACTGTACTAAAGTAGGATGGATGGTCCCCCTGTGCAAGATTCCTTGATGTTAGGGGGCTTGTTGCACAGATGAAGTCTGGAGAAGGGAGTTATATAGGCCAGAAAGGAGATGACAGTAACCAATAACAGTGTGAAGAGGGTGGGACTGGGAAAATTACTCAAGCCTATTCTTTTCCACAGAGAAGGTTTCTGGACCAGTTCTGGACTTGCTGATCGTAAGGTCGGCGGTTCGAATCCCCGTGGCGGGGTGAGCTCCCGTCGTTCGGTCCCAGCTCCTGCCCACCTAGCAGTTCAAAAGCACCCCTAAGTGCAAGTAGATAAATAGGTACCGCTTTATAGCGGGAAGGTAAACGGCATTTCCGTGTGCGGCACTGGTGCTGGCTTGCCAGCTGCAGCTTCGTCACGCTGGCCACGTGACCCGGAAGTGTCTCCAGACGGCGCCGGCTCCCAGCCTCTTGAGCGAGATGAGCGCGCAACCCTAGAGTCGGTCACGACTGGCCCGTACGGGCAGGGGTACCTTTACCTTTACTATTCTATTCCACAGAGAAGGTTTCTGGACCAGCTCTAGAAATGTCTACGGCTCATGGCTTCTGCTGATGACTCCAGCAAGTCTAAGGATGTCTTGTGTGCTGATCTCCAGTTGCTATGGGCTATTGCCAGAGAGCAATAGGGCTGTTTGTAGGGGGAACAAGAGTCTCTTCAACAATATGAACTGCCTATGGAAGGACTCAAACTAATCTCCATGGGTTTTAACCTAGATCATAGCAGAGTAATTGCCTGGTTATAAGAGGCAGCACACAGAGAGGCTGTCTAATGCAGTTTTGTTCTTCTGAACATAAATCCATTTTTATTAAAATAAATGTTTCCTCTCTGGACTGCAAAAACACTTGACCTTCTAAGAAGGAAGAAGCAGGGGGTTGCCCAGGGCTCTCGCATCTCTATAAAAATCTTTATGAATAGAAAGTGGTCTTAATCCTGAAAGCTTTCCAACCCCAATATTATGCAGAAAATCAATGATGGGGGCGGGTAGGGGAAAGGACAGCATTTTTGCAAGAATTCCTGTCATCTTGCATGACACATTCCTATGTCAGAGCTTGTCTGACATAGTGAAGACATGGGGAACCAGAGGCTGGAGGCATGAAACAAGACACCTGCTTTTGCAAGAATGATCACAGTGCAGTTGGGATTGATTCATTTGGCCTCTAGGTAATAGAGCAGGATTGGGGAACCCTTGGCGATCCAGATATGGATGAACCACAACTCCCACCAGCCCTAGCAAGCATGGAGGGCCAAAGGTTCGCCACACCTGCAATAGCTTTTATATCTCAGCCCAATAACTGAGATCATTTGAAGGAACACTCTTAATTGTTCCCCATGTTACTGAGGCTCTGTTGCCCTTTACCAGAAGATGGGCATTTTAGTGTCCCTGATCACATGCTGTGGAACACTTTCCCCCCAGAGGAAAGTGCAGGCATGCTCACTTTTGACTTTCAGGCCTCTTCTGAAGACTTCCTTGTGCTTACAGCATACCTTCCAAGTGCCCTGGAAAAAATGGGACACCCTTTTTAGGTCCTGCTATTTTGGGTGCTGCACTTTCTTGCACTTTCGGGTGCTGTGCTCTCACTCTGGAAAAGTATTTTTTCAGGGTGAGAGTGAGGTGCAAGTCACATGACTCTCCCAGGAGCACCTCCCAGTTTTGGGTTGGAAGAACTTGGAAGGTACGTGACAAGCCTGTGAAGTTGTTTATTTTTTTAATGATTGTTTTGTGTTTAAGTGTTTTAATATACATTTATATCACTGGTTTGTCCATTAGGGCAAGGGCACTCCCCAACCAACCTCAGCATGTTCCTACCTTCTTACATCTGTATTTACAACCAGTCCAGGGCACAGCACTGCCTGCCAGCTTGATCTTCCTTCGTCTCAGCGTTGCTCTTGCAGAATTCAACAGGGAGGAGGAAGGGGACAGAAGCACAATTCATCGGCTCCATATATCGTTGGCTCTGGCTCCACCTGCTGTGGGCCTCCTTGCCTTCTGCCTCACCAGTCCCAATGGGCATCAACCTCCACTGGCAAGGTGGTTTCACAAGTGACGGATTCATAGGCTTTCAGAATGGAACTCTGTACACCAGTCTCTGGTGTGTCGAAATGCTCAGTTGAGGGAGGGTTGTAAAAAGCAGCTCACTCTGAAAGAAAACGGCCCTTCCAAGAAACCCACCTCCCCCCCCAACCCACCCTGAGGGATGCCAGGGCCTTCAAGGTGCCTCCGACAGCCACAATGAACTCCTGTGCTGGTCTCCTTCATTAAAGCCAGGTAGCATCTGCTTGAGCCGGTGGGAATCCCTGACCCAAAGGCCTCGCCTCAGGAGCTCGAGTGGAAAGAGAGAAGATCGCTGTGTGGAGTTTTCAGAAGTGAGTATAAAGGAAGCAGCTCACTACTAAGGCGACTGCTCCTTGCAAACTCCCCCTCCCCCAGGGGCGCTCCAAATGTATGGCCTCTTTTGTGTGCTTATTTTTGCTTTGCAAGTCTTTTTTGAATAAACAGCCTGAAGAACAGGGGGGCTTTTATGCAGGGGGCCTTTACTTTGTGTTAGATTTCTAAAATAAATAACCAGCCAGCCTCCCCCCGCTTCTTTTTTTTTGAGGTTTCATTATTTTTTCTTCTGCCTTGAGTCTCCTGTTGTTTGTGCAAAACACTTTGAAATTGGGGCTGAGCCACAGTTCCAAATGCACCACTGACCCTTGGGATCAGTGGAGATTTTTCTCTTCCTTTCCGCTTGGAATATGAACCTTTAAAGACTGGGAAGGTCTTCTCTTGGTGTCCTGTGTCACAATGAGAATATACAGGAACACAGGAAGCCGCTGGATACTGAGTCAGACCATTGGTCCATCTAACTTAGGAGTTTTTGCATTGACTGGCAAAGTCTCTCCCGGAAAGTCTTTCCCATCTGGGACCTTTTGCATGCAAAGCATGTGCTCTACCACTGAGCCTTCCCCAACTGCTTTTTTTTTTTAAGAATGTTATGCAAATATGTGCAATCTAGATAGAATTTTTGCACATTTCTTACATTGCATGCACGCCCTTATTATGCATACCCCCCCCCCCCCGGTTGAGGAGACGGACAAAGCTATGGAGCCCTATGTCTGGATTATTCTGTTTCCTCCTCTGGTTTCTGAAAGCTGTTCTGCCCATTACCCAGAATGAGGTGGTAGAGTGAGATGGTAGAATTCTAGATCGTACACTGCAGGTGAGCATGTTAATTTTGGAATAGCCTTCTGTGTCTCTCTGTACAATAAAAATGTAAGAATGCCATCACACAACCCCCAGTGGAGGAATTGCAGTGTTGCATCTCAATCCTGGGTTTGCATGAAGTCCTGGCATGATAGGAGAGAAAAGTGAAGGCAGGTTCCACAACAGCAGTAGCAACAGCATGGGAATGAGAAAGGGGTGACACTGAAAGATTAAGAATTGGTCATTTTAAAGAATGACAGAAGTTTGAGTAAAGTGGGGATGGGGAAAGAATGACAGCAAACGACCGCAGATTTTTTTTCAGGGATGGAGAGATACTGAGAGGCGGAAACATGGCAGTTGTTTGAATAAAGCAGGGATAGAGCAACACAGAGAGGGGGAAAGTGATTTTAAGGTCCTCATGAAAATTCATTACCATTTTTGTGCCAATTTTTCCTAACAGACATAACTTTGACGCTCAGGTGACCACTATATGGACAGGGGTAGCCTGACTTCTGTTGTGTATGCTCTGCTAATCTCCAAATTAGATTACTGCTATGCACTGGCATAACGTGGGGGGCTGAGGGGACTGTTGCCCCAGGTGCAAGATGGATTGTGAGCTGTTGTGTCCTTCTCAGCACCCCGTTGTGAGCTGTTGCATCCTTCTCAGCGTCCTCCAGCTGGAGGGCAGCTGAGAAGCATGCAACCATTCATGGCACCCTCCCTGTGAGTGCTGGGCTTGCAAGGGCCAGGGCCCACACCTGCTCACGGTGCCCTGTGAGCTTAGCATCATTTTTGCGAGTCTCACAAAGTGATTCTGGGCTCATGGGGTGCTGTGAGCACACCCTGCTTTACAGCATTGGATAGGGGTTGCTCCGGCACCGCAGCGCACCCACAGCCCTGCCCCCACAGTGTGCCCTGCACACACCTGCCCTGGGCACAGGTGGGGAACGCTCTGCTGCTGCTGCTGCTATGTGATATATACATGGGGCCAGTGCTTTTTTCTGGGGGGGACGCAGGGGTACACATACCCCTAAACATTTTGTGAATCTAAGTTTGGCCTCATTGAGGGGCATTATTTCAATATGAATAGGAAAATGAGAATGCCTCTAAATATTTTTTTTTTGGGGGGGGGGAAGGCACTGCACAGGGCTGCCTCTGAATACAGTTTGGAAACTTCAGCTGGTGCAGAAGTTGTTTGGTACCAATCCTGGCCTGACTGCACTTGCTGCCAATTAGTTTCTGGGCCCAATGCAAAGTGCTGGTTTTGACCTATAAAGCCTCAAATGGTTCAAGACTGCAATATATCAAGCACAGCCTCTCCCCATATGAACCAACATGGATTGGGCGATCTTCATCTGAGTCCCTGGAGGACAGCAACACAAGAACAAGTCTTTTCTGCGGTGGCTCCCCACTTGTGGAATACTCTCCCTAGGGAGAATCACCTGGTGCCTTCATTGCATATCTTTAGGCACCAGGCAAAAGCATTCCTCTTCTCCCAGACCTTGGGCTACTTAAATAATCTATGGGGAGGGGGTTTGTTTTCTTTTTCTTTTTTATTATTGTATGCATTTATCTATTTATATGTTGTGAACTGCACATAGCTTGGTTATTCATAGTTAGATTAAGTGTTTTATAAATTCTTATAAATAAAATTTAATTAAGAGCATATCATGTATTTCCAAGCTAGAGCATACCTTGCACATCTTCAGATGATCTGACATTTCTGATCTGTATTGGTTGTGGTTTCTGGCGCACATTCACATCCACTGGAACATTCCCGATTGCAGAGCATCTTGCCAGGTCTGAGTGTGTGCATGCAAGCTGTGTTTCTGCAAATGTTTCCAATTTTGGTGATCAAAGAGCTGCGACGAACAGGCTCGTTTACTTACAGTGATGTGTCTGGATCAAAGGTTAACATTTTATGGATGGAATATTCATTTCGAGCATTGGTTTAACACCCTGCACGCGGTGTATTTGGGAGCTATGGCTGGAGGATAAGTTATCCCCTTCATAAAAGGAAGAAGAAGAAGAAAGGAAATCACCCTTTCCCTTATTGTCCAGAGCAGAAGATTTTGGCAGCATATGACTCTTGGCCAAGTTCAAGAGAAAGGTGGCCAGTAAAACCGAAGATGATGTAGTTAAAAAATAAATTTAGGAAACCTTGTTGAAGCAATGTTGGCCATTTCAGAAAGTGAGCAATGAATGTTGAGAGCAAGACATGTGTGTTGTGAGGTCAAGCCTATTGAAGTTCAGCTTCATTGGACAGGCACTTAAAAATGAAGCAAATGGCACAGAAAGCCTTCCTCCACATCCAAAATGGGAATCCATAGATACTTAAAGAACCCAATGTTCAACACACAACTCAACATGAGAAGTACTCATAGGTGTACCAAAGGAGAAGGTTCAGAAAAGGGACCTCCCAAATGATCAAGATGTTGGAGCAACTCCCCTATGATGAAAGCTTGCAGCATTTGGAACTTTTTAGTTTAGAGAAAAGGTAAGAGGTGAAAGTTTTTCTACCTCTCTCATACCACTAGAACTTGTGCACATCCAATGAAGGTGGATGTTGGAAGATTTAGGGCAGATAAAAGAAAGGACTTTTTCAAGCAGTGCAGAGTTAAACAATGGAACTTGCTCCCATAGGAGGCAGTGATGGCCAACAAGTTGGATGGCTTTAACAGAGGATTGGACAAAGAAGACTATCAATTATTATTAGCCATGGTGGCTCTGCTCTGCCTCCAAGATTGGGGACAGTAATGCTTCTGAATACCAGTCGCTGGAAACCACAAGAGGGGAGTGTGCTCTTGTGCTTGACTCCTGTTTGCAGGTCTCCCATCAGCATCTTTGAAAACAGAATGCTGGACTAGATGGGACATTGGCCTGATCCAGCAGGCTCTGCTTGCGTTCTTACGATGTTAATGGTACCATCAGCCTCCTTTTCACTGATGCATGTTTGTAGGTGCAGAGGTGGGTAGCAAACTCTATTTCTCAGTGATGAATTTATTTCCTTGCATGCTCCTCCAGTGGTTGCCAGTGTGGGTGCCCATGCAGGCCTTCCCTGAAGAGTTTGGATTTGATATCCCACCTTTCACTCCCTTTAAGGAGTCTCAAAGTGGCTAACATTCTCCTTTCCCTTCCTCCCCCACAACAAACACTCTGTGAGGTAAGTGGGGCTGAGAGACTTCAGAGAAGTGTGACTAGCCCAAGGTCACCCAGCAGCTGCATGTGGAGGAGCGGGGCCGCGAACCCGGTTCACCAGATTATGAGTCCACTGCTCTTAACCACTACACCACACTGGCTCCCTGGCACTCCTACAACCCCCATCCCCATCCCCACACATCCTATGGTATCCAATCTAACAGATTGCAGGGTGTGATTGGTAACAGAGGGTGCAAAGTGCCCACAACAATATCTCCAGTTTGCAGATGTGCCCACAAGCGCAAAAAGGTTGGGACACCCTGGTGTATTTTCTTTCATCCTGTTCAGGTCCACCAGTTTTTCAGTACAGGGCATGTCTCAAATCATAATTAGCCATGAATTTGCAGAGGGTGGGGTAATATTTTTCCATTGTTGGCATATCGCCATTCTGGTTGCAATTAGCACATGGCTTCATATCTTTGTATCCTCTTCTGGTACAGTACCCACATGACAGATCCAAATAACACTACCACAGGGTCACGGGGGCGGGGGCAGGAATATGCTCCCAAATATTTCTCATTTCTATTAATGCAGATTCCCTAAAGGTTATAATGATCAGACCGACCCACATAATATGAAATGTGTTTTTGCTCTAGATGATTTAACCCACTCTTGCTAGTCCTTTTCATTGGCATTAATCATCCGAACTGATTCGGAATTTGGAATGGAGTCATCTCTGAATAACTCGCCCTTCCAGCCTGAAACGATTCCATTTCCTTTCTGTTTTTCCAAGCAATTCAAAGATTAGTAACACTGTAAAACATCTAAAAGGACGCTGGAAGTTTCCTGCTGCTTTGAGTGTTGTGTTATGTTATCTTTGGAATAATTTTCTGGTCCCACTGGGGTATGATAGCGAGTTATTATGTCATGGAGCTTATTAGTATGCCTATGGGAAACATTAATTCTTCCTGACATCATACCACATTTTTCAATAAATCAAGTCACTTTTTAATGTAAGGAATTCACTGGGATCAGGTTGTGTTGGCAAATGCAAAGTGGGCAGGATTTTGAGGCAGCCTTTCAATGCAGACGACATCCTGTATAATATGAACTGGAGAGGAATCAGTATAAAAAACCCAGTGAGTTTATCTGTTGAGGACGTTTTGATAATTGCCAGTTGTTTGTGGGATGTTTGCAAAGTCTTTTGCTCTGTTGGCATCCAGAAGTTATTAGACTTTCGCGCTCTACAGCAGGCTTACATTTCTAAGGCTCTGGTCATTATTATTTTCAGTAATCCCCAAAGTTTATGATATTAGTCAGGACTTTGTGAAACAATCCATCAGACTAGACTTACATTTGGTAAGGATTTAGTGTGTAATGCATTCCTCTAGGAGCTGAAGAGTTTGTTTTTGTTGACACATACAACTGTAAAATAACCACTTACCACAAAGCCCCAGAAGTATTCCCAGTGAAGAATGTGTCATGGAGAGCAATGCTTTTGCGCTGTCTGTTTGCAATCAATTTATTTTCTTTTCCTTTGTTTAACACTCCTGCTTTCCAGATGCATATTTAAATATCTGGCAGAGAGTGTGGATCTATATCTGTCTTTTTTTTCAAGGGGTGAAGATTGCACTGAGTATCATATTGGGGCCAGGGAACCTATGGTCATCTTAGATGCGCTTGGACTACAGTTCCCATCATCCCAGATCATTGACCATGCTGGCTGGGGCTGATGGGAGTTGGAGCATTTCCCACTTATTAATGGTGGTAAAAAGCAACTGTGGGAGTATTCTTGAAGACATTTGATTTGGACAGCTTAGATTACTGGTATTTGAATATCTGGCAAATAGCTCTTCTGGAAAAGATTTCTCACAAGTTGAAAGTAGCTAGAGGACAAATGGTAGGGGTCTGGTTTTTGTTTTGTTTTTTTGCAAAATGGCATGATTTTATTTTATTTACAAATGAAGAAGCCCATGGCCCTATGGGCCCTCCTGTTAATTCCAAGTTGTGGGTTTTGTGAAAGTATGTTTAGGCAGACATTTGTTCCTTATGTTTCCGTTGGACTACTGGCAATTGGGAAGCAAGGGAAATAGTGATGTTGACTCTCCATTCCTCCTTTTTTTCCCCTTTTGCAAGTCTGTATGTGAAAACCTTACTCAAAGGAAATGCCTATTTGCATAGAAAGTATTGTGATTCTTTTGTTTTGTCTTCTCCTCTCTAACTGCATATTATGCTACAAATGATTTTACTGCTTTTTTGTTATTTTCTATTGTTTGTATGCATTATGCCTGAGAGGGCAGGGCCATGGATGAAAATAGCTACAAATTCTGAGGCTGTTGAACAGATCCTTGGGCTGGGGTATCATTTAGGGTTTAGTTGCTGTTAATAACATTAACTTTTTTACATTAATTTTTAGATCTTATTATTTTATTTTATACATTTATTAAATTTGTATACAGGATGGGTCACAACATAAAAATGCAAAATGAGAATACCAAATACAAAAACAAACTAATAACGCCCCCCCCCCAAAAAAAAACTTTTAAAAGGATGTAGAATGTTAACCAGCCAAAGGCCTGGTTAAAGAGAAACATTGTTGCTTGGAGCCTAAAGATATGTAATGAAGGTGCCAGACAAGCCTCACTGGGGAGAGCATTCCACAAATGGGGTGCCACCACAGAAAAGGCCAGTTATTGTGTTGTCACCCTCTTGGAGGGGGCACACAAAGAAGGGCCTCGGATTATGGTTTCTGGGTCTGGGTTGGTTCATATGGGGAGAGGTGGTCCTTAAGGTATTGCAATCCTGAGTGGTTTAAGGCTTTATAGGTTAAAACCAGCACTTTATATTGGAAACAAATTGGCAACCAGTGAAGTTAGGCCAGGATTGGCATCATATGCCCAAACTGTCTTTCCCTAGTGAGCCACCTGACAGCCAAATCCTGCACCAGCTGAAGTTTCTGAACCACATTCAGAGGCAGCCCCATGTATAACACACAGCAGTTATCTCATTTGGAGGTTGCCAGAGCATAGATGACAGAAGTTAGGCTACCCCTGTCCAGATTAGGGGTGCAGCCCAAGTTGATGGAAGGCACTCTGCACCACTGAGGCCACATGAGCATCAAAGGCATGTCTGTTAGGAAAAAATTGCACAAAAAATGTTAATGAATTTTCAAATATATCACAGATTAGGAACATAAGAACATAAGAAGGGCCCTGCTGGATCTGGTCAATGGCTGATCTAGTCCAGCATCCTGTTTTCAGAGTTGCCGACCAGATGCCTGTGGGAAACCTGCAAGCTGAGCATGAACTTGATAGCACTCTGCTCACACAGATATTAAGAGACATGATGCCTCTGACAGTGGAGGTAGGACACAGCCATCTTGAAAAGGTGGAGAACTGAGCATAGTTTTAACGATGGAAAGGCGGCATAAAATAAAACCATGATTCTATTATATTTGGCCAAACTGCATGCTAAAAAAACGGGCCTAATAGGAGAAATCCTCACTAAAATGCTGATGGAAATTCCATGATGACCTTTTTAAAATAAATAAATTGCAAACCAATATGGAGGGCTGAACTTACGATTGGAAAAATGAGAAACCATGAGGAACCAAATGGACGGGTTTGTTAACCTGTGATACAAATTTCACGTGCCTTCCTATTAGTCAGAAGGAGATGCTTTCTACCCGCCCCCAATGCTTTTGTCTTTCCTAACTTAGCATGATAAATAGTGCTGCCCTTAGGCATTAATTGTAATATTAGGTTTCTTTAAAAAAAGGAACAAGAAAGGACAAAATATTCAGTTGCCCTCTTTCTGCCCCTCTGCGATGATACCTTCAGCTGTTCATCAACAGCTTGGAGTAAAGCATTTGCAAAACACACATGGTGAGTTTTCTGTGGCTCCTTCGCCTTTGTTGTCTTCCCTTGTTGTTGTTTTATTTTTTTTAATCTTGGAAGTCCAACGGTGATGATGAAGGTAGCTGTGACATTTGCAATTTTCCATGCCCCAGCCCATTCCATTTTCTTCCCTGGTGCCTCTTACATGGTACAGTAAGCCTCCAGCACTGACAATAATTATCGCCTGAATAAAATGAAGAGGGTAATATGAACAAAGCTTTGCTGTAATTGCCTTTTTATTATTTGCTAACAGTTAGTTATTCAGTCACAAGGCATTTTTTTTTCCAAAAAAAAAAATATTGTACAGTAATTGGTTGACAATAGGAAGCTATAGCTAAATTTCTAGAACTATGATATTGAAGTGTGCTGGTCTTTTTTGAGTGCTTTTATTCATATTTTGATTAAACAGCCAGAGCATTAAAGTGAAATATAAATGTAGCCTCGGTTCACATCCCACAAATGTCCATCTTTCATTCATACAATAGCATGGCATTTTATTGTATTTTGGGGGGGATTGTCTGCTCTGACAAGGTGTCGATGTGTGTAGCCTTTTGATTTTTTTAAAAAAATAAAAGCCCTAACTCTTCCTGTCTTGCACCCCAATACTAACTAGCAAGTGTGGCACAATGCTTAGAATGCCAAAGTAGGATCTGGGAGACTGGGGTTCAAATCCCTATCAGGCCATGAAGCTCACTGGGTGACCCTGGAACAGTTATTGGCTCTCAGCCTAACACACCTCACATGGTTGTTGTGAGGATAAAACGAGGAGAAGAACTTTGTACATCACCTTGAGCTCCTTGGAGGAAAGGTGGTCTGCAAATGCAACAAACCAACCAACAGACATTTGGTTAGAATAAATTTCTTCTTCTAATTCAACTACTGGCCTGTCTAATCCAGTATCCTGTTCTCAGTGGTAAACCAGATGCTTATGGGAAGCCAGCAAGCACAAGAGTGCTCTGCCCTCCTTTGGATTCCAGCGACTGGTAAAATTGCCCTGTGGTGGAATAACTGTTAGCAAATATTAAAAAGGCAATTACAGCATTTTGTGCTCACAGCGACCCCACACAGAGGTTGTTCATAGAGCTGTGTGCAAATGGCCTCTAGAAATTAGCCAGCCAATTTATGAGGAGAGAAACCGGGGGAACCGTTTCACTGAATTCCTTCAAAGGATGGAGAATTCCTCTAGCTGTTTTTTTATGCTGTGGTCAACTAGAACAGCTCCCCTATGAGGAAAGATTACATTTGGGGCTTTTTAGTTTGGGGAGAAAGGGTGAGGAAGCAGGGACATGATAGAGGTGTATACAGTTAAGCAGGATGTGGAGAAAATTGCTCCATCTCCTATAAAACTAGAACCTGAGGTCATCCATTCAATGGTGGTGGTGGTGATGGGAGATTCAGGACAAATGAAAGGACTTCTGCAAAGCACATTGTTATCAAAGTGTGGAATGTTTCTAGGCTCCCCACAGGCATATGGAGGTGAAAGGTATCAATGACTATTGGCCATGATTACTGTGCTCTGGTTGGCCACAGTGAGAAGAGGATGCTGGACTAGATGAGTCATTGGTTATCTAACAGGGTTCTTCTTATATCCCTATGCCCCTAAGTTCTGCTGAGTACTGTGGGAGTTGCCTCCAACCCCACTGTAAATGTGCATTAAATGGCAGCTAATGCTTAAAAAAGGTCCCCTGACCATTAGGTCCAGTTTGTGGACGACTCTGGGGTTGCAGCGCTCATCTCGCTTTATTGGCCGAGGGAGCCGGCATACAGCTTCCGGGTCATGTGGCCAGCATGACTCAGATGCTTCTGGCGAACCAGAGCAGCGCAAGGAAACGCCATTTACCTTCCCGCCGGAGTGGTACCTATTTATCTACTTGCCCTTTGATGTGCTTTCGAACTGCTAGGTTGGCAGGAGCAGGGACCGAGCAACGGGAGCTCACCCCGTCGTGGGGATTCGAACCGCCGACCTTCAGATCGGCAAGCCCTAGGCTCTGTGGTTTAACCCACAGCGCCACCCGCATGGTATTGTTAGATTTATACATTAAGTTAAAGTAAACTGCTATGTTTGACCAGAGAATAAAATCCAAAAGAACTAAGACCCAAAGCTTAGTGAGCTGCAAAAAAAGGAGTCCCCTAATGAGTTCACTGGTGTGTGAATAAGTTGCTAAGTAAGTATAGTACTATAATAAGTCAATGGAAGGCTCTGGCAATGAGCAAATCCATCACTCCCATCCTGTTCTGACGTGTATATCATGCTTTTGTTCTGCTTTCTTTTTGAAAAAATGTTTGCAAGATCTTTATTACAATCAGTCAAAAGTTATGCCTTTCAAAGCATGAATGGAAGGGGGCTGTTGGTGTCATAATTATCTAATGCAACCAGTCCAGAAATCAGATTAGTAATTAGCTGAACCAAACTGATTGGTGTGACTTCCCAAATGCGTCCCTTTAATGTTGAACATTTACTTTGTGCTTGAAAGATTTGTTTGTGTGTTTCCTGTGTGTGTGATGAGAGCTTTTCTATAATTAGCTCCTGGGGGACGGCATATTCTTAACAGTTAAAGCATAATTGCAACCTATGAAATGTGAAAAGGCTCGGGCTGGCTTTTGTGGCTGCTTAATTGTACGCAACAAGTAAAGGCGGCTTCTCAGGCTGCACTGTGATGGCAAAGATTAGCCCCCCCCCCCAAAGCTTTCATAAATAAGGAAAGGAATTTGGTACAATGATGATGCTTTGGAGCAGGGACCAATCTAAACAAAGCTCAGGGTCCAAAGCAAAATAAGCAAGGCATGAGGAAGGATCCCAGAGTGATAGTTGTTTTGTGATTTGTATCAGGAGTTAAAAGATGAGGGACCACTCCTGAGGCACACAAGTGGTAGGCACCATCATAATACATCAGTATCAGTGACGAATCCAAGGTTTTCTACTATCCTGCTTAATCCAGCCTTCTCCAGGCATTATAGCTATGTAGAATGGGGCTGCAAGGTTGTGTCTTGAGTGCCATTTCTGTTGTCACGTGCCAGCTTCCCTGTGTCTTAGCATGAGCTTTTTCAGTAGTATATTTCTGCTTGCAGAGGTTTCCCAGTTCCCAGGGGGATCATGGGGATAGCCACCAACTTAAAAGGTAAAGGGACCCCTGACCATTAGGTCCAGTCGTGACCGACTCTGGGGTTATGGTGCTCATCTCACTTTACTGGCCAAGGGAGCCGACATACAGCTTCCGGGTCATGTGGCCAACATGACTAAGCCGTTTCTGGCGAACCAGAGCAGCGCACGGAAACGCCGTTTACCTTCCCGCCGGAGCGGTACCTATTTATCTACTTGCACTTTGACGTGCTTTCGAACTGCTAGGTTGGCAGGAGCAGGGACCGAGCGACAGGAGCTCACCCCGTTGCAGGGATTCAAACCGTCGGCCTTCTGATCGGCAAGTCCTAGGCTCTGTGGTTTAACCCACAGCGCCACCCGCGTCCCCTGGCCACCAACTTAGATGGCTTTAAAAGGGAATTGGACACGGATAACTCTAGTAAGTCAGGGTGGCTGCATCTAGGAAGACAGAAAACCAATTGCTGGAGATCATGAGTGGAAGAGTGTTGTTGTGCTCATGTCCTTGTGGGTCTCCCATAGACATGTAGTTGGTCACTGTGGGAAGTACTGGACTATATGGGGCTGTGGCCTGATCCAGCAGGTCTGATGGTTCTATTTCTCAGTTGAGGTGGGCTTTTATGAGTTCTTTTGGAGGCCATATGCCAGTGGTGGGCAGGACCAGAAGGAAAAGTGGGCATACCAATAAATATTCGTTTTATCTTTACAAAGTAGGCTTGATTCTGGGAGAGAGATAGAGATAGAGAGTTTATGAATACAGTCCAGGCAGGCATAAACACAAACAGAGGGTTGCAAAGCAGGACTGTTAAGGAATGTGCCTGAGGAGGGAGTTTGGCCCGGGGATAGTCCTGAGTGCTTTCGGCAAATGCTGAAGATGCACTCCTTGACCCTGGTCTTTGACGTCTGAAATTGCTTTTTCGGGACCCACCCTATTCCTGTGACTGTAATCTGTTTTAACTGTTCTCAGTTCTGAATTTTAATTTGTTGCATTTTTCTGCTGGACCTTCATAAATATTATGATTATTACTTTCTTTCCTGGGCTTCCAAGCATGGCTGTATGTAAAAGTCTTCCTTCCTCACCCCTCTCCTTCAGTGCATCAGGTATCCATATGAACCTGCCATTTCATTTCAGCACTTTTTTTTTTTACACACACACGCACATCCTAATCTTTGTTTTCTCAGGCTTTTGGGGGGGAGGGACACTTACCTTAATCCTCTTAACATTTGTGTGCCTTGAAGTCATGGTTCTTTGTAAGGTTTAGGATTTCAAGAGGCTGGCTCTCTCTGAATCTTGAGGTCAGCTTGACCTTCTCCCGGCTGATTTCTCCTCTCTTGCAATTATGGCTCACCGGTATCACTTTAAAATAAACAATTAAAAGGAATCCGGGCTATTAGTACCCTTTCATCTTCCTTTTTTATTCATCTCTGGCCTGCGGTGCTTGATCGGAGTCTATCGTTGATGAATCCCCCCATGTTTCTGTGTTTTGTTTTGACCTTGCAAATGTATGCCAGCATTTTCTTGCTGTTGGGGGGGGGGGTAAGAAACAGGGCCAAAAATATATTGCTTGCTGTTTTACTCCATACTTTGATCCTCTCCTCCTTACCTGAATCAATGGCTCTCCTTAGAACTCGTGGGAATGGCCAGTATCTTTTCCTGCACTTGGGAGCACAGCCCACTCACCTGCTGTTTTCTGTCTGTGTCTCTCCTCTGCAAGTAACACCTGTCTGTGCAACGCCAATGCTTTACGCAGTTATCTACTATGCAAGCGAGGGAAGAGCTGGTACTAATTTAGTTTGTCCTTTTATTATTTTCTTTTTGTTCAGAGACAGCTAAGAGTTATAGCTGCTTGGCTGTTTGGCTAACTCACAAGACACCAGTTGTTTTGATGGGCAAGGGAACTTTTTATGTTCTTGCCAACCACTGGCTGCATATCAGTTATGAGGGATCGCAAGTGGGAGAGGGCCTCTGCTGCCCATTAGACATCTGATTGGTAACTGAACACAGAATGCTGGACCAAATAGCTCTAGCAGGGCTCTTTTGATGTTCTCATGGGCTTCCCAGAGAGATCTGATTGGCCATCGTGAGATGCAGGAAGCTGGACTAGATGGAACTTTGTTCTGACTCAAAACAGTGACTTGATGTTCTCTTGATCCGAACAAGTTCTACACATTAATTAAGACATAATTACAACAGAGCCATGCCATCCTGCTCACAGCTTTGATTCATGTTATTTATTGTTTGTGACTTCATGCAAACTTTTCACCTTTTTTGATAATACCCTAGACTTAAGGTTTTGTTGCTGTGTGCGCACTTTAAAATCAGAATATAGCTCGCCACGACAAATTGATTCAGATCACTGTCACAGAAGTATTTAGCTAATATTACTTCAGAAGTTTTTACCCTACTTAAAGTTTCATTGCTGCCTTTGAAGTATAACCCATGGGGGAAACAACTGTTATTAACAGTTTCAGACAGGTGTTTCAACCTGTAAAGATATGTTCACAAGCACACATGCACACACACCACATGCAAACACACAAAATTGCTTCTGAATGGAATCACTCTGCCTTCCTTTTTCAATTATTCACCCATCATCCTGTGTAAAGCTGCATTGAGATTTATTTAGTTCTCAATTGTGTGTGTGTTTGAGAGAAAGAGAATTAGTCTGACACATGTTTAAGTTTTAGTAAACTATCACCTTCAGTTTGCTACATCTGCTGTTTCCGTGGGATTCTGAAGGCTTTCCAATTAGAAAGCCTTGAAATTAGGATTTGAAACCACTAAAAAAATAAAGAACAGGAGGGGGAAAATAATCTGTTTTAATGCTCATGTTCCATTTGGGCAAAATCCACTTCCCCGTGGCAATGAAGTTCTAGCAATTTGGCTCTTTGTAGCTGGAGTTGGAAAGAGACAGGGAGTGAAATCCAACCCTTCGTTTGAGGCCGCTAAGTGAAATCGCCGGCTATCTCCTTGCAGCTGTTGCTCTAGCAGACCCTTCAGCATTTGCTGGAGGGAAATAGGTATCTGTCTTATCTTATGGAAACTTCAGGATCCAGGGAGCTGAGTGCTCAGAAGGAGACCAGGCCAGCACCTGGCCTCCTTGGAAAGCTTTCATTGTTCTGGCACCCTAGCAGGGCTGGCTGCTGATGCCTGCCCTGCTCCCTTTAAATCTAGCCACCATTTTCATTTCCCACAGTGCCACTGACCTAGCACTGCTTTTTGAGAAATCAAAATGGCGGCTAGACCCATCCATACTGTACCGCTTGCCATGCTGCTGTCCGCTGTGACCAGCCAAGTCCACCATGACATTCAGCGCTTAGTGCATGGAGCTCCTTGCGATCACATCCTTTGCACATAAAGCACCCCCTCCCCCAGTAATGATGGAATTTGATGTACCATCATTCTGGGCAGGGGGGTATATTAAAAATATGATTGCTGCCATATGTGTGTGTGTAATCTTTGCCCATGCAATCTTTGCCCAGCTCTTGCATAGAGTGAAATCCTGATCAGCTTGGCTGTGTGCCCCTGTTCCTCCTGCCTCTCCTCATACTTCCTGGTTCACACTGACAATGCCATATCAGACTCATCAATGGATGACCAGGAGGAGGGAAGCAGTGGAAGGTGGCAGAGCAGGATGCCACCTGTCTGTCCTGCCCCTGTCTGTCCTGACACTTCCTTTGTGGTTTGCCTGGGTAGCTTGCCCAAGCCTCCATTTATTTTTCACTCCTCCCTTCTTCTCAACCTCCTATGCTGCTGCAATGGCAGAGCAGCTCTCAGATATCTGCTGTGATGCTGCAGTTTGCAGCGCCACCTGTGTCAGCCAAGTGAACTGCAACGTGACAACAACCTTACCTTCTTATTTTATGTAAGGGTTTTTATTTTATTTTTTGACTTCCTGTTAATCTTTGCAAATTTTGAAAAGTTTCCCCCTAGGAGAATCAGCATGGGAATGTTAAGGAACAAACTTAATGGTGACCACATGTGAAATTTATAGCAGCACACAGGAGAAAATAAGTAACACATATGGAAGAGGCCATAGTTCAGTGATAGAGCTCAGTATGCAGAACATCACATTGGTGTATCCAGCTCAGTATTATCCACACCAGGGAAAAGGAACCTGTGACCCTCCATACGCTGTGCACTCTCATAATTCCTGAGCATTGCTCAGGCTGACTGAAGCTTTTCCATCCCTAGTCAACCCTAATGGAAAGTGGCTGTCCAGTGTGTCTTTTCTCATGTGACCCAGAGACAGAAGACATTAACAACTTGAGATTGTTTACATGCAAAACATGCACTCTGCCATGGAGGCATGGGCCTACTGATCTTATCTTAGTTGTGTCAGACCATTGGTCCATCTATCTCAGGATTCTGTACACTGACTGGCAATGGCTGTCTAGAAGAAATTCAGGCACGGTTCTATCCCAGTCCTACCCAGAGATACCAGGAATAGAACCAGGGACCTTCTGCATGCAAAGTGAATGCTCTACCACTGAGCCATGGCCCCTTGGAATGGCACTGAAGAGAAATGAGCAATTATGACCTGGATGGCATGAGCTAGTTTTAGCACATACTAGGAAAGGATACCATGGGAAACTTGGGTGGTGCAGATGTCCTCTTAAGAGATTTATGAAGAGCAAAGAGTATAAAATATCAGGATGGCTGGGCATCAAGATCAAGTGCCTCAATGACTTTGATTCTTTTGGCACAATGTGTTGGATCAGGGTGGCTTATTCAATTTGCGCTGTGACCTGCCATGTGAGGAAGGGGGTGTTGAGTGTCCTCCGATCCTTATCAGGGCACCGTTCTCATCATTCTCTTTACATGACAGCTTTTGTGCGCTTAGTGGAGAGCGCTGCTCCAAGCATAGGGACAAGGTGTGGCTGATGAGTCCGAGATAAATCAGTGCACAAAACAGCCACTGTGTGGCTGAATAGGTTTCCAATGTAACTGTTTAATTTCGTCTCTTGGAAATGTTTCTCCCCTTTTCATCCAGCGGCCTTTATCTGAGCTCCTGATCTCGGCAAAGCGGCAGCCTTTCAAATTGAACAAACCATGTTTCAAATAGGCTCTTCTGCTTGTGACAAGATGTACCTCATTTTCTCTGCAAGCCCTCAGCAAGGTCACACCTTTTTAATTTATTTTCTGTAAGGGGGGAAAAAAGAGAGGGGGGAGTGTGCGTGCGAGAACATACTTGTAGGATGGAGCAAGGGCCAGATGTAGCTAGAGGTCATTCCTTGAGTTAAGCATAACGAAGAATAGGATTTAGAGTTGCTTCCTATTGTCAGCTGCACCTAGCTTAATTCTTTAAAAATTAGGTTCTTAAGTGCTCCAACTATCTTTCATAGTTGCTTCAAAATCATGGGTGCTGGCTGCAAAAGGCAAGAAATGCAAGAAAAGTAAGTGTGTGTGTGTGTGTGTGTGTGTGTGTGTGTGTGTGTGTTATTTACTTATTTTAAAATATTTAGAGATCAACCCTCATTCAAAATCTACAAAGGGATATAACATTTGTTTGTTTATGAATCATAGAACTGTAGAGTTGGAAGGGACACAAGGGTCATCTAGTCCAACCCCCCTGCAATGCTGGAATCTCAGCTAAAGCATCCATGACAGACGACCATCCAACCTCTGTTTCATATCCCACCTTTCTCTCCCAGGAGCTCTGGGTGGCCTATGTGGAACTCCCAATCCTCATTTAATCCTCACAACAATCCTGTGAGGTAGGTTGGGGTGAGAAGCAGTGGCTGTCCGAAGGTCACCCAGTGAGTTTCATGTCCGAGTGGGGATTTGAACCCTAGTCTCCTTGCTCCTAGCATAACGCTCAAACCACCACACCATCCTAGCTCTGCTGTTACCATTAACAACAATACAGAATGGTCATAAAAACGACTGGCTTGTCTAAAAAGTGTGAACCACTGAACAGGACTGTTGGCACGGAAAAGTCTTCAACAGATGCGACTTTTAAAAGACATCTGAAGGCAGTCCTGTATGAGGAAGTTTTTAATTTTTGATGTTTTGCTGTGTTTTTATTATGTCGGATGCCACCCAGAGTGGCTAGAGCAACTCAGTCACATGGGTGGAGTAATAATAATAATAATAATAATAATAATAATAATAATAACAATAATAATTCAAATCAACCTCTTTCATGACTGTGGTACAGTATTCTTCATTCTCGAGGTTAAGGGGTGATATGATAGCCATGTTCAAATATATAAAAGGATGTCACATAGAGGAGGGAGAAAGGTTGTTTTCTGCTGCTCCAGAGAAGCGGACACGGAGCAATGGATCCAAACTACAAGAAAGAAGATTCCACCTAAACATTAGGAAGAACTTCCTGACAGTAAGAGCTGTTCGACAGTGGAATTTGCTGCCAAGGAGTGTGGTGGAGTCTCCTTCTTTGGAGGTCTTTAAGCAGAGGCTTGACAACCATATGTCAGGAGTGCTCTGATGGTGTTTCCTGCTTGGCAGGGGGTTGGACTCGATGGCCCTTGTGGTCTCTTCCAACTCTATGATTCTATGATTCTATGACTCTGTGGATGGACTTTCATAAGAACTTAAGATGAGCCTGCTGGATCATGGCGGTGGCCCATCAAGTCCAGCATCCTGTTCTCACAGTTGCTGACCAGAAACCTGTGGGAAGCCTGCAAGCTGGACATGAGCACAATAGCACTCTCCTCACTTGCAACAGCAGTGGTCCTTTGGGCCTCAAATCTCAGAGGCACCCTGTGTGCTGCCAAAATCCGACGCTTCTTCATCTCTTGCGCTTTTCAAAATAATAGTTGTGTTGTCCCATATGGTGTCTCCAAGGCTCTGCACCCGGCGCGACCAAATCGGTTGCACTCGCCTAAATCCACCTCTGCTTACAATTTCCAGTAACTGCCATTCAGCAGCCTTCAACCACATTTTGGCCACTTGTGAGATCTATCCAGGGCCAGCTGTGGTGTGGCTACATTGCTCTGTGGCTCACTTAGCACTGCTGCCAGTGTGGCCCTTCTAACATTATTAGCAAATGAGTGGATTCTGGAAGAGAATAATTTTGTAGCTCAGGAAGAGCCAAAGAGGGTCCCTCCAGATGTCCAAGCCCCATCAGCCCCTGCCAATGTAGTCATTGGTTAAGGTTGATGGGATTTGTATTCCAGAAACATTGGAACTGCACCCCGTTGTCTATCCCTGATGTTAGGCTTCAGTTAAGGTAAAGGGAGCCCTGACCATTAGGTCCAGTCGTGACCGACTCTGGGGTTGTGGCGCTCATCTCACTTTATTGGCTGAGGAAGCCAGTGTATAGCTTCCAGGTCATGTGGCCAGCATGACTAAGCCTCTTCTGGCGAACCAGAGCAGCGCACGGAAACGCCGTTTACCTTCCCACCAGAGTGGTACCTATTTATCTACTTGCACTCTGAGGAGCTTTTGAACTGCTAGGTTGGCAGGAGCAGGGACCAAGCAACAGGAGCTCACCCCGTCGCGGGGATTCAAACCACTGACCTTCTGATCGGCAAGCCCTAGGCTCTGTGGTTTAACCCACAGCGCCACCCGCGTCCTGGGGACCTTTTTATTTAGCCACTTATTGTTTTCTTGTGTTTCAGGAGAATGAAATATCTTAGCATGCTACTGAAGAACTTCTCTGTTGTGTATTCAGTGTTTATGAGATGCCTATTAATGCAGAGGGATTCCACCCCCCCAGAGGCTGCAAAAGTTGTTTTAATAAGGAGCAGCTTAAAGGCCTTAACCGTTTTTATGATTTAGCTAGTTCAATGAAATTGCTCTTAATTGCCCTGTACAGTGTATAAAACTGTCAGAGAGATTTTTGGAGAGGAGGGGGAGTAATGAAGCCAATGTCATCTTCATGGAAGCAATAATAATTTCACAAAAATAACATCATTGCTATGCCTTCCGATCAGCTTCTTTGGAAGGCACATTTGAAGTGTAAATATTTATTTGGGAAGCTGTTGAATTTCAAAAGTTCTTTCACAAAGGGAATCTGTCCTCTCCTCCCTTTCAATATAGCAGCTCTTCCACTCTCTTTTTCTATTTAAAGGAAAGCAAGTGTACTTTAAAGTGAGAATTGAAAAGTGATGTCCTCTAGTTATTCATTCAGATCTGGCAAGGGAGCTTAGACATGTCAAAGCAGGATTTCACGTATATCTCTTACCAGAATGAAGACTCTAGACGTGCAGCTGGTTGCATGTGTGGTTCGCCTTCTAGGTCTAGCTGCTGGGGATCTGGGTCCCCAGTTCTCCTGGAACATTGGTGAGAGCATCAACCCCCCCATTTGCAACTCCCATTATCCACAGCCATTGGCAATACTGGCTTGGCCAGATGTGAATTGGAGTCCAACAACATCTGGAGGCCCCATCCTTCCTATAGGCCTTCCAGTTCCATCTAGATGTCTTTATGGGAAGCACCTCTTCTATGATTCAAACTAGCCACCCATTGAAAAGTTTGGTGATTCCATAGCTTCAGCAGAACTTGAAACTCTGAATGTGTGCCTCTCTTTCACACACATTCCCTAATTTTATTACCACTATTATTATTTTTTGACTTTATATACTGCCCTATACTTGGAGGTCTCATGGCAGTTCACAGAATAAAATCAAAATATAAAACCACAAAATACATAATCAAAATAAAAACAACAACCCAATAACCCTCCACCCCCCAAAAAAACACATTTTAAATTGGCATAGGATTTATTTTAATAAATAATATATACAGTCTATAGCCTTTTAAAACTGTGTATTGGGATTATTGTTTTTGTTTGTTGCTATGTTATGCATTTTTGTGTTTCTATATTGTAAACCACCCTGTGATCCTCGGATGAAGGGCAGTATAGAAATTTAATAAATAATACTTTTTTTTATTTGCAGACATTTTGGCTGTAGCCCAACTTTTACAAGCTGGCTTTGGTGACAGAGAAATTAAAATTACAAGAACACAGTGAAGTAGCAAAATCTTCCGATGCCAGAAATCTTGCAAAGCAGCTGCAATCTTTGTGCTGCTCCGTATGGGACATCACTGTTTCATTTTTTTTAAAAAAAGGAGTCCATAAGAATGTTTATGTTGTTCATTAATCCGATGCAATTAATATTATTAGCACGTAGAACACATTCTCCAGGAGGTTATTATGTTAATGAATAGGGTAGTGTGTGCGTTCATAAAAGCAATTAATCGCCTACCTTATGTGATTAAAAAAAGGTGTTCTCCTCCCATGCCCATATAACCTTCAATGTATAATTTTATACACCCCATAAATCCTTCCCCTTCATTACTTGCTTTTAATGGATTATTAAAAAAAAAATACAACCTACTTTTCTTTGTATACATCTTAAGGCTTTGTAAATGAGCTCAGGTATGATGCTTTCTGATTTCATGCCTATAAAAATGGCCACAAATCAGACCAGTGATTTCTCCTCCTTGCTGCAGAGATTCTGAAATGCGAGAGGGAGATTCACCGTGTTTATTCAGGGAGTTCAATAGGTAAGCAGGCATAGGGAGCATCTTAGCTCAGCGGTCGAATATCAGCTTTGCATGCTCAAAAGTCCACGATCAGCATCTCCAGGGAGAAGTGGGAGACACTCCTGTGTGAAACCCGGGAAAGCCATTGCCAGTCAGTGCAGAAAGTCCTCAGTTAGTTGGACCAATGTTCTGACTTGTTATTAGGTTCCTTCCTGTGTTCCTACATTCCACCATGTTGGCTGCCCCTGTTGTATGCAATGGAAACACCTAGGAGACTAGGGTTGAAATCCTTTTAACTATACTTCTTTTTATCTGTCCTGAATCTTCCAACATTAAGCTTCATTGGAGGTTTGAGAGTTCTAGATTTACAAGGGGGGGGGGTTGCGAACTTTTCTCTATCCACTTCACCATGCAATGCATAATTTTCTAAACTTTTGTCATGTAAACCTTTGACAGTTCTATGCACCCCACTTACCCAAACCAACAGACCACCAGGGGAATGCTTGTGATGGCTTTGTTGTCGTCACAGGAGGGAATACGCAAACTTCCGGCTCCACTCTCTGCATTGTTTAATGAATTAGTAACACATCTGCCATTAGGAATGCAATAACACAGATTAGTGCTGACAGGGATTAATTGGCAAATGTTCAAATGGGTGGGTAATGAATGCATTCTCCATATTTATGCAGTTCAACCTACTTTTCCTTCACACTACAGAGAGCCCATCATTAGATGCACAGTCATTAGGCGCTTCTTCCGGATGTGGGTCAGTCCACCGACAGGTGTTCTTGCCAGGATTTCTTAATTGCTGCCCTTAATTTATTGTCATGGTGAGACTAAATATCATCCCAGCTGTGTGGGCTCTGAGAAGTTCTGGGGAGAGAGTTCAGAAGATGGCAAAGGCAGGAAATGGAGGGCAACTGAACTCGAGGGCGCTGTGCAGAGTTCCCAGCTACACATACCGGTATGTCTAGATTCAGGTAGGTAGCCATGTTGGTCTGACGCAGTCAAAACATATAAAATAAAATAAAATTGTCCAGTAGCACCTTAGAGACCAACTAAGTTTGTTCTTGGTATAAGCTTCCATGTGCATGTACACTTCTTCAGATACACTGAAACAGTAGTCACCAGACCCTTATATATAGTGGGAGGGTGGGGTGGGGTTTTTCTCAGAAGGGTAGTAGGAGATGGGTGATTGACTCAATGGGTATGGTAAACCTGTTGATGACTGTTAACGACTGCAATTAGTCCTACAGGAAAAAGCAAGGGATAGTATGCAGATGATTAGCATATGTCTACATGCAAGTTGAGGGACATGGGTGGCGCTGTGGGTTAAACCACAGAGCCTAAGACTTGCCGATCAGAAGGTTGGTGGTTCGAATCCCCGTGATGGGGTGAGCTCCCGTTGCTCGGTCCCTGCTCCCGCCAACCTAGCAGTCTGAAAGCACATCAAAGTGCAGGTAGATAAATAGGCACCACTCCAGCGGGAAGGTAAATGGCGTTTCCGTTCGCTGCTCTGGTTCACCTCTGGACCAAGATGGGTGAGCATGTGGCACCAGTTCAGTGGGGCCCCAGATGAAGTAAAAGCCTTATGATGCTGATCTCAGATGCCACCCAGTGATTTTTTTCTTTGTGTCCGAATCCAAATGCATCTTCCAACACCAGGATAGAACCTACCACCAGCTACAGACATATACGTTTAGCATTCTCCACACCCATTTTTGAGTGAACAACAGACTGCCTCTGGCAGCACATGAAAGACAAAATGGGATGCAGAATTTATTAAGGGACCCAGTTTTTGCCGCACAAGGTTCATCAAAGCAGGTCAGCTTGGGGTTGGTAACACTCACCAGCATTTTCAGCTGCCTGCGTGCCGATTATGGTGTAGAGACTAATCTGCACCGCTCCATCTGGCAGCTAGAAGGGAGAAAAGAAAAGCACTTGAGAACATTATTAATCGGTCAGAGGCTTTGTTAAGTACCACAATGTAATTAGTCGAGAGTGGAATTTTTTTAAGAAAAAAAATGCATGTAATACAGAGGAAAAAGAGGCATCTCCTATCCTTCCTGGCTTGCCCGGTTATTGCTAGTTGAGAAACTAAATTCTTTGCCATGCTTAACATGAGGTGTTCTTGTGTGGTGAAGATGTTGACGGAACTTGTACAGCTGTGATCAAGTGGTTCACTCTGGAGCCTTTGTGCAATTGGGCGCCCCATTCATTCAAAGGCTGCTCCCATCCTCCAGTAGGGGTGAATTTGCCACCCCCAACTCCCCTGGGAAGAAGACTCAAAATGGTTTTGCCCTAGGGAGGAGATGGGGTCTTGTGGGTCATCAGACCAATCAGGACGGGGAAGAAGCCAGACTCTATAAACTGACCCTGCCCCAAATACTCTACTCTTCTGTTTGGAGTGCCATCCTTCCCTATGAATCCTGGGCTTTTAGGTGCTAAGCCATCGAGCATCACATCCTTAACATTAGAAAAGTAAAAATCCAGCACCGGAAGGGTTCAAAACAGCACTGCAGAAGGTTGTGTCTTCGCCTGTCTTGCCAAATGTAACACTTGTCAAATAATACAGATGACCCTTGGATGTCTCCCAGTTACTCCGGCAGGTAAAAAAACAGGTTAAAATGCCAAATAGACATTTTTTGTCCGTAATGGTTTTCAGTGAAACAATCAACCTTAGCTGCCCACCCCAATGAAACCTATCACACCGACAGAAAGTATTTTGATTCTTTCTATAAAAACAAATGAAAACTTGTCTGGGTGTATTTGGTCTCTTTTCCTTACAAATAATAATCATAACAGCGTTGATGGGTCCTATCCACCAGCAATCAGAGAGGGCAGATAGAGGAGGCTAATTGCTAGCATCCATCGATGTATTGTTTATTTAACTGGCATGATTGTTGGCTATAGGGCAAATGCATGCAGCCCAGCAACCTTGAACCTTCAATTTAGGATGTCTGATTTGTTAAAGGGACAGGAAGCTGCTTTTGAATTTCTTTGGAGCATCTGTAAGAAATGGGCTTGGGAACTGTTTCAGCTTGTACAGAAGTTTTTTCAGTGTTCTAGTGATTATGCTTATAGCATGTATACAGCCTGTGTCTACATTCCTCCCCCCACCCACCCCCCGGCTTTCCATATGCAGATTATCCCATATATTTCAGAATGATACTAAAAGGCTTGGATTCTAAGGGGCTCCTGTGTTCATATTAGGTGAGTGATTTTTGCCAACCTTTATTGGTCACTCAGTCATGACAGAGCATATGCTCTGCGTGTAAATGGTCATAGTTTTAATCCCTGGCATCACTAGTTTAAAAAGAATCAGGTGCTGAGAAAGACTGAGATCCTGGAGAGAGTTTGGCAGTCAACATAGGATGATAGCGGAATAGATAGGCAACCAGTCCAACTTGGTGTAAGGCAATTTCCTATGTTCCTTTGATAAAAAGGAATCCTATCCTTTCTATCATTTCTCCTTAATCAGAGAATCAGAGAATTCTAGAGTTGGAAGGGACCCTGAGGGCCATTTAGTCCAGTGCAGGAATCTCAGCTAAAGTCTCCATGAAAAGATGGCCGTAGAACCTCAGATGAACCTCCACAACCTCCCAAGGGAGTCTGTTCCATGGTCAAACAGCGCTCACTGCTAAAGGTTCTTCCTGGTGTTTAGTGGGAATCTCCTTTCTTGTAACTTGAATCCATTGGTACGGGTCCTACCCTCCAGAGCAGGAGAAAACAAGCTGGCTCCATCTTCCATGTGACAGCCCTATCAAATCTTCCTTTAGTCTCTTCTTATCCAGACTAAACATCCCAAACTCCCTCAACATTCCTCATAAGGCTTGGTTTCCAGACCCATGATCATCTTGGTCACCCTCTCCTCTGCACATGTTCCAGCTTGTCAATATCCCTTTTTAATAATGGTGCCCAGAACTGGACACAGTGCTCCAGGTGTGGCCAGACCAAGGCAAAATAGAGCAGTACTATTACTTCTCTTGTCTTCTGCTCCTGAATGTCTCATTTTCTCAGCAAAAGTTTATTGAACCCTCATCACTGGCTGAGGAGTTAAAAAAAAAGGATTTGATGCATTTGGTCTCCCCCAGCCTGGGGCATATGTACATCTGTGTGGGTGTCAAGTTAGTTTGCTTTTAACATCGCCAGCCTTAAGATTCGGCTTCATTCCCTGAATTCCCCCACATACCTTTGCACCTTGATCTATAGGTTGTCTTTCCTAGTCTTTTGTTTTAAAGCAGAGTAACCGGTTCAGCAAGCAGTACAGTAAGCCTGGAAGATATGTAGCAATGGCTGGTGTGTCTAGAGACTGGTATGCTTCATGGGGAACCTAATTTCACCTCCTTCTAATGCTCTATTCCAGTTGCACCTCAAGTGATTAACTCCTGAGTTGAGAGTTTTTGGTGGGCCTCCCTTGGTGTTCCCAGTGTTGAATAAAAAAAACAAAAGTAGTGTTATGGTGACAAAAAATGAAGTATGATATATTCAGATCTTTTTTTCCTAAGTTCACTAAGGCTTCATTTACAGAAAGGAAGAAGCTGGACCTCTGTATCCAACCTTTTCAATGGTGACCCATGACCCAGGGGCTTTGTCATGTGTAGCAGTGGGTTCTGATGAGGTTCAGGCTGCTTTCTTGTGGGGCAGAACCACCAGAACCTTATTTGATCCCTCCCAGCTGGAGGCCACAGTCATGCCACCATCTTCTAACTCAAAGAATGACTCCCTTCCAGGACCTCTTCCCAATCTCACAGACATCAAATAAGGTGAGGGCCTTTTAACTGACCAACCAGTTCCTCCAGGCAGGTGAAGTCTACTAATCTTCAAGTCTTCTCAGCCTACATAAGGCTTCAGTTGGCTCTAGCTCCCTGTTGAGACAATATCTTCCTGCTGCTCCCTTAGGATGAGACAGATTCAGCCAGTAGGACCTCCTTGGAGCTGTCCAAGGTCCTGTTTTGTCCATCCTCCGCATTGACCTGACTTTGATTTGCCTTTACCTTGCAAGTGTCAAGTTCCCAAAGAACTGGACAAGCAATATGAAACCTACCCCAGCATTTTCAAGCAAAATATCTTCTTTATCTCCTTTGAATTTCTTATATCCCATCTTCCCACTATAAAATAGTGCTCAAGGTGGCTAACAGCATGCAAGAATCACAAGAAAACAATCATATTAATCACCTCTCTAGCCTATTGCTACAGGAAGATTTCTTTGGCTGGCATGGCTAGTCTCCTTGCAGTACCCTTCTCTGGCCAGAGCCGGATGGTGGCACACATGTTGAGTTTTCATGTGACATCGTTTGGGTCATCAGTTCAGCCTGTTGTGAGCACTTCCTGATAGCAGAGAGACTGTGGTCAGAGAGTAAATGCTCTCCAATTTTCTCCATGGTTGAAAAAATAAGAATACATTCAGTAAATGCGTGGTTCACACAGTCCAGGAACGCACAAAAGGCATACAGATCGCTCTTGCTAAACATCTCATTGACTTTTGCCAAGGTACATATAACTCCACCACTCATTTGACAGGGGTGAAACTCTGTACTACTGTGTGATCATTTGCATTTAAAATTGGAGTTGAAAAATAAGGCTTTTAGAAACTTTTAATTTCTATTTAATTATGAGAATTTAACTTCAGGGTTTTTATCTGATTTAAAAGAATAATTAAAATTAAGTATGGCTGGAGTGATTTTTCACAGTTTTTCTGCCTGTCCTTTAGGACTTGAAGCAATAGTAAATTATTTGTGTCTGGAGGTGATCTATATGTAAATTCCATTAAGAATGGAATTTTGTTTTAGAGAAATTCAGATTATGAAAATGACATTGGTGCCTTGAACGTCAGCAGCTAATAAATGCATTGGTTGTTACCATTACTTCTCTTAATGTCCTCAATTAAAATAATTTTAAATAGTACAATAGATAAGCAAGATCAATTAATTTTATAAGATGATCAAAGGAATGTAGTTCTGCATTGTAAATGCTGCAAATGTGATAATGGCTTTATCAGGCGGGAAAATAATTTGAAGTGGCTTAAACCTTATTCATTTTTGCTCTAGGGGCTTTTATTTGTAACTAATCAAATGGTCTTTTGTATTTGCTAAGGTAGAGTTTTATGATCTTGTGCATTAATTTTACAGAGTAAATTTCAGACTTTTTAACAAAGTAGCTGGAATGTCTCACTGGGTTGTGATTATAGGATCACATATAATCAAAGAAAATTTGTGTTGTGTTTACGTCTGTTGTTTTGAAGAATGGCTATTCTGATTGGCTTAGAAGGCTAGCCTAATCATAGTGTGCTTTTCCATGAAGTCTGGTCCTGCAAGCCATTATCCTTTATTTAAACACAGCCATGGGTGGTCTCATGTTAATATTCATATGTGCAGATTGAAAGTGTTACATGATGGCTTTAGGGAACCTCCAGGTTCATGAGACCATATGAACATAAGACCTCTGCAGGATTAAATCAAAGGCATGTTTGGTCCTGAAGACTGTTCACAACAATGGCCAAGCAGCTGCCTAAGGGAAGCCTACAAGTAGGACATGAGAGCAAGAACTATCTCACACTGTTGTTCCCCAGTGACCAGTAGTCAGATGCATGGCCCCACTGATCCTGGAAGTAGTATAGCCATCATAAGTAGCAGCCATTGATAGAATTATCCTCTGGGAATTTGTGAGGCAGTATGTTTTTGAATACCAGTTCCTGAGAAGTGAAAGCTGGGGAGTCACTTTGCTCATGGGTTCCTGAAGGCATCTGCTTGGTCATGATAGGAAGCAGAATGATGCAGTTGATGGTGTGATCTGCAGGGCTCTTCTTATGTTCTTATGGACATATAATGTACAAAACTGGAATCCCCAACTTGGTATTAGCTGCCAAAATAGACTACAACAGTATAAATCTGCATGCTGGCATGCAAGGGTCAGGGGGTTGGGGTTGGGGGTTGGGGAGAGACGGGAAGAGCCTCCTTTCATGTGTGGCTTGGGGCAATATGTTTGGGAAGGCACATGGCGGAACAGAAGATGAACAGGCCAGGTAAGTGAATCTGATGATGTGGTTTTGCTCTTTTGGGAGTCTGAAAGTGTAGCTGGTTGTAGATGCCATTATGTGACAACCACAAATAATTCTTGATAGGTGAATTAATAGTTGAGCTTACCACAGAGGCCTCCTTCCCTATTCATCTTCTTACTTAGTAGCTGTTGAGTACAAAACTCAATAGGAGGCAGATTATATCACTGTATTCTCCCCTGATTTCAGTAGAGGCTGGTCCATTGGAAAAAATGGGGTGCTGCTGCCCCAGCAAACTCAGTCTGCCCTCAGCCATCTCCTGTCTGTCTGCCTTCCTACTTAACAACTGGTCAAGGGGCCGATTTGCCTGCTATTGGCTTTGGCTCCATCTACTGTTGATCTCCATGTCTCTTTGATCTCCTTCCTGTCCCAATGGGCACCAGCCAACTCTGCCTAATATTCACGAGAGGCATGGAGTGACCACAGCAGCTGCTGCAACTTCTGATATCTCATGTGATACTTGCACACATGATGTTCCCGCACAATATCCGATTAGGTCACGTGAGGTGCATGTAGATCTACTGACCACCTTACTGAGTCACATGATATTTCAGCAACTCAGCCTCACAAATGCTTCCGCCCACCACACATACCAGTAGCTGGTTCACACATGCCATGGCCATCCCTGAATGATGGCAGGAAGAGGCCCAGCACCAGCACACAGCACCCTTGGGCAGTTGCCAGGGCCCTACTCCCCCTGCTCTTGCTCACGGGCCCTGCTTGTGGGTTTCTCGGGAACATCTGGCTAGCCACTGTGAGATCGGATGCTGGACCAAATGGCCCACTGACCTGATCCAATGTCAGAAGCCAGAGTCACGTGTAGGTTTGCAATTAAAAAACACCAGTGTCAGTGAAGTTAACTCTTCAAAGAAACGAAAGCAGTGCAGGCCTAGTGATCCCAGCAACTCTTCTCAGCAGGTCTTGCCCCAGTGAGGCAGACTGTACCCAGGTTGTGTGTAACACATGGGACGCCAACTCCTATCAGCTTCCAGCTTAATGGTCAGGGGTGATAGAAGTTATAGTTTAGCAAAATTTGGAGAGAACCATGTTGGCCTGGATTTTGTTTTGACCAGTGTTGCATGGTAGAATAATATCTGATTAGGAGCTGGGTAACCAGAGTTCAAATCCTGACTTAGCCACAAAGTTTTATCTGCTGACCTTGGGCAATTACTGCCTTTCAGCCTAACCTACCTCACAGGATTGTTGTGAGGATAAAAATTGAGAGGGGAAGAAAGGTGGAGGAAAGGTGGGGGCTATAAATGCAGTAGGAGTGGTGGGGGTAGTAATAGTTGTACCCTCCAGAGGTTGTTGGACTTCAGGTCCCATCAGCCCCCAGCATGGACAATGGTCAGGAGGTCCTTGTTGGCTACACTGAGACAGGAACATTTGTTCTGCCTGCTTGCAGAAGGTCCTGGGTGCAAACCCTAGCAACTGACCTCTTGGAGTGCTGCTGCCAGTCAGTGTTGGCGGTACTGAGCTGGATGGATCAATGGTCTGACTCAGTAGAAGGCAGATTCCTATGTTCCCTGCACTACAAGAACATGGAAACCCAGAGCCAGCCCAGGAAACTGAGCACCAGAAGAGAGTCGCCCTGTGAGTGTTTGCCTGCAGTGCAAGTATCCAGATGCAAGAGGCGCAGGTCAGCCGTGCCATTCCAGTCTCTGTTTGTGCTGAAGCGCTGCACTTCATCCGCAGTGTAATTCCATTTGGGGCTATTACATAATTAAATTGAGACTTGAATCACACGTTTTAAAAGATTATGCAGCCATATGTAGCTTGAACAGGGGCCAAGTCTTCAAAGAGGCCTCTTTTAATGATGCCTTTATATTAGGTTTGTTAAGTTGTGCTTTCTTCCTTTTTTAAAAAAGGGGGAGTGGAGAGGGAGGGAGGAAGGGAGGGAGGGAGGGAGGGAGAAGCAACAGTGAAGAGGAATAGTGCCAGACATTAATGAATTGATATGATCTGAGCCTGGAGTACTTCTCTGTATAGTTCAAAAATATTCACTGGGAAAGAGAAATATTTGAAGAACCTCTGAAGCCGAAGATATCGTCTGGCATGAAATAGTGACATTGAGCCTCCCTGCCCCCGTCTCTCTCTCCCCCCCCCCCGCCAACATCCAGCCCCCCCAACCCTCCACCTTTGAGAATGCAAATGAAAACTGCAGAATGGGCTTTTATCAAATCACACTCTTAATTAGGTTTTAGCAGAATGCTTTATAGTCAATGTTTTGTTGAATAATTTAATTAGCAAACAGTGCACCTGACAGTCGGAACGAGCCAAATTAGGCCATGTTTAATAGCCATGCTGTTCAAACAACTGACTGTTGCAATTTTTCCACATTTCACACTTAACTTGCACCCTATTTGGTTGGCCAAATATGGGTTTGCTCAACTTACTGGGTGTGGTGGAATAGAAGGTTAGAATGAACCGGCTGCCCCTGGCCTGACCTCCAGCCATTGATCTCCTGGGCAGAAGCTATGTAGCTAAAAGCTGTTGTAACTCTAGAACTTGTGGACAACCAATGAATCTTAATGTTGGAAGATTTGGGACAGATAAAAGAAAGGACTTCTTCACACAGCACATAGTTAAACTACGGAAGGCACTCCTGCAGGAGGCAGTGACAGCCACCAATTTGGATGGCTTTAAGAGGGGATTAGACATGGAGGAGAAGGCTATTGGTGGACAGTAGTCATGATGGCTATGCTGTGCCTCTAGTGATGCTTCTGAATGCCAGTTGCTGGAAACTGCAGGAGGGGAGAGTGCTCTTGTGCTTGGGACCTGCTTACAGGTTTCCCATAGGCATCTGGTTGGCCACAGTGAGAACAGGATGCTGGACTAGATGGGCCATTGACCTGATCCAACTGGCTCTGCTTATGTTATAATGTACAAGCAGAGGTTCTCTCCAGGTTCTAAATTCTAGTTGGAGGCTGGTCCATTAGGGAAAATGGGGCAGAGTCCCACCAACCTTAGCCTGCCCTCAATTAGGCCCCACTTGTCTGCCTTCTTACTTATAACCAGTCCAGGGGGTGGAATGCCAGTCTCAGTGTTGCCTCAGCAGGGAAGAGGATGGGGACACAACTAGAATTAACGGGCTCTGCCTGTCATTATCTCTGACTCCACTGTTGATATCCCAGTCTTCTGTCCTACTAGTTCCAATAGGTACCAGCTAGAACTGCTAGGTTCTAATGTTCTAGGGCAGAGGTGGCTAACCCACATACCCTAAGAAAAGTGCTCTGCCTCACCTTTAGAGAGCCATCTAGCAGCCAGAGTGCTAAATCTCCGGATTGCAGCAGTTGGGAAATACAACCCCTTTCTAAACCATAGCCAGAGAGAGCTTTTATTTGCAATCTCAGTTCTAAGCACCAGACGTCTCTCACTTGATGGGGTGCAAGCTGCTTACTGGGAGTCATGGGCATAGCTAAGGGGGGTAGGGGGGACAGCTGCCCCCCCAATCAATAAAGATCAATAAAAATATATAGCAAACTGAGGTTCTGTCCCCCTAACAAAAGGCCTGCCACCCTTAACAAAAATGCTGGCTACGCCTATGGAGGGTGTGGTGGAGAGTAGGTCAGCATGGTGCAAAAACACCAGCAGGAGCACTAGATTCACCCTTCCAGTTTACCAACCTATCTGTGCCATGCTGAATTCCCCGTCATATTGCACCTCTGCCTCTCCCTATTGGTAAGCAGAAGGGACAGACCTGGCAGGAAGCTAGCTGAGCCACGTCTGCTAAGCACCACCAGCCTAATAGTGGAGATAAGCCCTCTGCCTGCTTTTTAAGAGCAAAAGATAGCACCCCCCACTGTGACTGCATTCATGTGTGCAAGAGAGGGAGATAGGAGCTTTGTGATTGCATTTCTGGCAGTTGAGTGTGGTGTATGTATGTGTTTGCACGTGAGTACTGCATGTTTAGGGAATGTGCGTGTGTGGCAAGTGTGTGTGGCCTGCAGGTGCGCTGTACATGCATGATAGTTCCACCCACCACTGCCGTACGGCCCTTTGACTAGCCACCAATGCGGCCCTCAGGCTGAAAAGGGTTAGCTATCACTGTTCTTTCTAAGGCTGTAGCGATCTTGGCTCTCTAGGTGAACCATTGCTTTGGCTAAGACATCACACATCAGCTTCCTGAGAAGCACGGAAGTGCAATGAGTTCATGGAGGTTTGCCTGCCCTTTGTTACACATACAGTGCTATAATTTGTTTTAAAATACTGTTTCCCTTTAAAAGAAAAGAATGAAGGGGGTTAAATATAGCCCGTCAAGGAGGGGAGTTATGTGTGTATAACAGATATACATTTACATGTTTGTGTGTGTGTTTAAGAAAGAGGGTGGGCTGGCTTGTTAAATAGGCCTCGTCTCCTCAAGCGAGTTAAGAGTTTGGCAGTTTTTATCTGGTCATTATTGGTGCTTAAATGCAGTGATCATCATAAACAGCCCTCTGTTTCCATTTACTTTACCGAGGTCAAAAGATGAGGTTGGTTTATGAGGTTATTCTGCCATGTATCACTTGAGACAGTACAATAGAACAGCGGGCAATGGAAGGGCTGTGCTCACCTCTCCATTTATTAGCCTTGTCAACTTGGAAAGGGTTCCCCCCTCCCTTTACATTGTGAAAGGCCCATCAGCAATGAATCAGTGAAGTGAAGACGACAGTTGATTTGTGAATTCAGATTATATAAAGTGACGAGGCTTCAGTGGACTGTGTAGATAAAGCAACTGTCATGATAAGGTGGCATATGCAATTCCCCGCAACCAAATTTATTGCACATTTGAGGAAAATCATCCTATTTGAAAATGCCATAAATTTGAAATTGAATATTACTTATACACCTTGAATTTTGATTTATAGTTTGAATATTTTTAATGGGGGGCTAAAGTGGCATCAATTCACAGTTTATGCATTTCTTCTTTAAGGGTCTCATAGACACACACACACACACACACACACACACACACACACACACCATATGTGTCAGCAGATCCTGATATTTTATTCCAGTCTTGAAGTGGCCTATTATTTCTGCATTGAAACTTAATATATATCATTCCAGAGATCATCGTGTGATGGACAGTACGACAAAGGCGACACTTACAAAGAGCCACCATGGGCTTCGATATTCTGTAGAAACTCGTAAAGATATGCATAAATATCATATGCTGCAATTGCAGGGCCTGTTGTCAGTGGAAATGAGCTGGAGATGCATTAGCAAGCCTTTAATACTGGAAATGTTAAAGCCACAGAGGTGGAGAAACTTACTTTCACAGGGGTGGGATCAAGCCTGCACGACTGCAGCAATCATTTAAACCCATTACCACTGCCTACAGCAATTAGGGTGCCCACTTGCACATTTTCCCCCCCAAAAGAGGGCAAAACCATACACAGATTTGCATAAAATGTGTACAAGCTAGTGTAGCTGTGTAGCTGCCAATTGATAAATAATGTCTGTAATCTACATCAATGTACTGTACATCTTGCCACAGTGAGGAAGACTGTTACCAGGTGGCCTCTGCAACTGCTTACACAACTGCCCATGTACTAGCTGTTGATGGGATTTTTAGACAAATTCATGAAAGAAAGGGCTATCGATGCCTCTAGCCATGATGGCTATGCTTTGCTTTCACAGTTGGAGGCAGAATGCTTCTGACCACCAGCTGCTGGAAGCCACAGGAGGAGATAGTGCCCTTGTGCTCGAGTCTGGCTTACTAGTTTACCACAAGCATCTGGTTGGCCAATATGAAAACAGGATGCTAGAGTAGATGGATGCAGCAGATTCTTTTTATGGGCAACTTCAAGGCCACTCCTGCTCTCCCTTTCTTCTGGCTCCTTATCCTCAGAGTAAGGCTGTGCTGAAATCTGGCCTTCAGTTTCTTGACAGTGTTCTTCCTCTGTGAAATAGACTTCCCATATTTCCATCTCATTCTCAAAGCTCTTCAGAATACCTTGAGAATTTTGGTTTTCAGATGACCTCCTTGTTACCAGGTGGCCAAGAATGGTGGTATGTGTTATTTCCTTTCCATTAAACATTTATCAAGCAGTATCTTGCAGTCGCCCTAGCTGCCCATGGTTCCTGATCTGAAAAAACCCCCACATGAGTAGTCACGTCAGGATGTTTTCCCTGGGTTTTGATTGAAGTGTGGGCACCAAGGGAGAATGAAAAGCGCAAACTTCTGGTGAGGTGAATGGTAGAATGAAAGAAAGGTCATTCTCAAACACCTCTTGCACACCTCAAAAGTTAGGTAAGGTTGACAAAAAGGCACCATATTGTAATGTCTGTAGCAGATTCGTTCTTTGGTGTAGACTGGGATTCCAGAATACTCCACATGAGTGGACAACTTTAAGAAACAGTTCGAACAGACAAACACCCACTTCCTCATATTATCAGAAACACATACTGACATTTAGATATGAAATAGTTGAACATTTATACTGTGTTGCCTAGAATATCAAATATTTATTGTGCATGGAAGCACCATTCACATTTTGTTGTACAGGGATAACTAGAGGTCTCACTCTAAATAACATTAGCATTGGATACCACCAGTGGCGGAGCTTCATGGCGGAGAGGAGGTGAGGCAGGGCTGGCGTGCGTCCCGGGGGTGCCGCCCACAGGGGCGTGGCACGTGTCCTGGGGGCATGCCGCGCCACCTGCGGGGGCAGGGCGCCCAACACGGTCAGGGGGCAGCCGCGATGGCACACTGGGGATCACGCTGCTGGGGGCGGTGTGCTTCCCACGCACTCTTCTTCCTCTGCCAGTGAATACCACCCATAGGATTGCATTGTAAGTCTGGCTCCAATCCAATGACACCATCATCAATAGGATTTTTCCTTTATATCCTGCCCTCCCCAAGGAGTCCAGACTGGAATTTTCTCCCCATGACAACTCTGCAAGGTAGACTGAGCTGAGAGTGTGTGTGCACGCCCAAGTCCACAAGTGAGCATTGTAGGTATGTGCTGCACATGAACCAGCATTTTCCAGGGCTGAACTCAATTCTCTGGTCATTGTGTTAATCCAAATACAGCTGGATGCAGTTTAGAAAGCAGAACCTGTGCCCATGCATTAGGCTTAGCTGCAGCATACATTGCAACAACAACAACAACAACAGCAAGAGCAGCAACAACAGCAACTTTCCTTGCACACCTTCTGCTAAGAAACCTTTGTACTTCAAAGATGAGAAAACATCACTCTGAGTGGGTCCTTCTGTGGCCGCTTGAATGCAGGTAAATGAGCAGGTACTTATTATTATCTCTCCTCCTTTTAAGAGTTGGAAGCTTTTGAAAAAATGGCTTTCATGTGGATATCTGAAAGTTTATTGCCTTGACTCGGATGACCTCATCTGCTGGAATGAAGTCATTCACTGAGCCAGGGAAGACAAACCCTCGTTCCAGAGAATTAATCAACTCCATCAAGGGCCCTCTACTTACTTACAGCCTTATCTCCAGCCAAGGAGCACAAGCAGTTATAAACTTGACAGCCACCCGATAGCCTTCTGTTCTTCATGTTATGCTAACATTTTGAGAGAGAGAGAGAGAGAGAGAGAGAGAGAGAGAGAGAGAGAGAGAGTATTCAAAAGGGGGACTCGATGGAAAGAAGAAGAAAAGAAAGCCCCAATTTTGCTACTGGAGAAGCACAGCATGACATACATTTCTGACTTGGGGGATTACATTGTTTCAAATCAAGGTATTTCAAAGAAAGCATGGCATCCCAGTGAACTTTTCTTTTCTCCAAAAGAGAGAGAGAGAAAGAAGAGGGGGAGTAGGCTGGGTGGGAGATGAACCCTGCCAGATAGCGATGCTTATGGCATAATTGCTCGCCTTTGCCTTTTCATCCCTGGCGATCGCAGGACTCATAAACATTCCAATTAGGCAGCCAATTAAAATGAGAAAAGGAGACCTCCTGAATTATCCAGCAGTTGGGAGGCTGCGCTGCCTTTTTACTTGTCAGCCAGTGAAAGGTTTTTATGGCCTCCCTGAACTGAAGGAGGCGAAAGAATTAAGTGAAACAGTGTGGGGGTGGGGTGGTTGGGGTTTGCTTGAAAAAAATAAAGGGCCCACGGTGAAGGGACATCCTCTTTCTCAGCACTACTGACAGGGAGCCATTAGGATGCGGCAGGACGCTTCTCTGAGAAGTGGAGCTTTTAAAAAAGTATCCAAAACATGCACACAATTTTAGTGAAACCAGTTAATTGGTGTGTTTATCTGTTTGTGTAGTTTTTAGCCAGCACACAAAAGAGAATTCCTTCATTTTTATAGTGTTGTTATAATGGAGGCCAGTGAAGGAAAGGTTGCATACACACTGCACATTTAAAGCACATGTCTTCCCCCAGAGAATTATGGGAAGGGTAGTTTACCTCTCAGGGAGCTACACAATTCTGAGCACCTATAACCAGACAGTTCCCAAGATTCTTTGGGGGAAGTCAAGTGCTTTAAATGCACTTTCAATGTATGTTGTGTACACAGCCAAAGAGAGAGAGAGAGGACATGGGGGGCTTTTAAAGGCCTGTATGAAATAAGCACTTTCTGGACTGGAAAGGAAAAAGAAAACCTATATTCTGGAAACAACCACAGACTCCTCTTTTCTCAAAACATTAGACACTCACCTCCTTCCCCCTCTGTCCTCTCCCTTCTCTAGTTATTTTCTGTCAAGAATAAAGTAGGCAGGGGAAGAATTAACAGATCTGACACATTTGGGCATTGGCGCCTGTTGAGGACACAGAATGCTAGTGGCGTGAGGAGAGGAAAATACTCCCTTTTCCCTGAGAATGGCAATGAATAGGCTACCTACAAGAACCACAGGAAGCATCTGAAGTGGACAGTGTTGCTGGGGTTTCCCAAATGGAATTATCCCCTATTGTTCCTGTTGTTCTGGTGGAAGGTTTACTGACAACCTATATGTACATGTATGAAACTTTCTGAGTGTTTGAAATGAGTGAAGTGCCAAAATCCATACTCTGATTTCTTAGAGATTTTCTTCCTCTGTGAAACAGCCTTTCATTTTTTCCTGCCTCCTTCTCAAGGCACTTCAGAATCTCAGCTAGCATGACATTCTGAGTTTACCATGTAGTAGAAAGGGGGGTGAGGGTGGTACGTGTGTTTTTTTGTCCCCTACTAAACATTTTTCAAGCACTTCCCAGTTGCCTGCACTTCCTGATCTGAAAAAAAGTCCCAAGGGACTTTCCCCCCTTGTGATGTCACCTCATGGGCTTTGATTAAAGTGTGGGCAACTGGGGAGGCTGCAAAGTGGAGACCACTGCTGATATGATTTGTATAATGAAAGAATGGATGCTCTCAAGCACCTGTCAGTCCTCTTGAAAGCACTGTCAATTTTACCGGCATTTTCTCTTCCCTTAGATAATTGTTAAACATAAATTTCTTTTCTCAATAATTGATGGGGAACGATGGGGGTAGGGAGTGGCTAAATGTTGGCACAGCACTACTTGAAATGTAATATATTGTTGCATGCCACACCAACCTTCAAGTGGTGCAAGATTCCACTCAGTGGTTAAACATAGGATCAGTGAGTGGAATGGGTAACAACAATAACAACAACAACATTTTCTCCAAATAGGAAGGTTTGTATTTAGAATCATAGAATTGTAGAGTAGGAAGGGACCGCAAGGATCATCTAGACCAACCCCCTGCAATGCAGGAATCTTTTGCCCAACGTGGGGCTTGAACCCACAACCCTGATATTAAGAATCTCATGCTCTACCGACTGAGCTATCCAACATACTAGCCTTCTAAATCTGAAGGTTGGATGCCATCCTAAATAAGCAGCCACGTCTATTCCCCACAGTATCTTCTTGGGTTGCTAATCTGCACCACATGTTCCGAAGCTGAGCCTTGTAATATTTCCTGATGGAGCATTATAAAGTATAACATCTATTACCTGCTCAGATTGCTTTAGGAGTTTTCGAAATTCCCTGATGTTTATATCTTATTGTTGCTGATCACCTTGTCAGGTCTGCTTCCCCCCCTTTCTCCCCCAAAGTAAAAGATAACAGGAAATGTGCATTTCTGATTCCCCCTTTGTTGACATATGGCTCTCATTTGGCCCATTAGGAGGAACAGTGTGTAGGAAAGTGCTCCCCATTTAATACTGCAGGACAAAACATTGTTATGGAGCTTGATAGCTAATTGCATCCATGTTTTCTAAGTTTGAGCTTTTCTTTTTGCCCTAACACAAGGGAGAGAAAAAACTTGTGCTTAGCAGTAGTGGTTTTTTTTCCTTTAAAAAAATCATTATTCAATAATGATTATTAGAACACTTTAAACAACATTATTTTCCTTTCCTAACCCTGCAAATTTACTGCACAGATTATAGTATGAAAGGGTGGCACCATGCAAATCCACTTTCCTTTTTAAGTGTCAGAACTGGAGGATCCACTTACAATAATTAGGGCATCCCTAAACAAGTATAGGCTCACCATGGCATATTGCTCTGATCCATTTTTAAATTTAAATAACAACAACAACCTGTTATCAAACTATCAAGGATAGACATTGATAAGATGGCTACTTACTGATTTTTTCTGGTCTTCCCACTTCATGGAGTGTAGAAATGGTTAAAATTGTATTTGTAGTCTTTTAGTTTTGCCTTGCAGAAACTCCATTAAGTTGGCGGTGAGGTGCATGTGTATATATGTATGTTCTTGTGCATGCAGAAACCTGGGTCTATCAGTAAAACAGAACTAGGCCAAAGTAAAGTAACCCCTTCAGAACACTATAGTGCTGATCTGAGTCACATCCACGCCTCCACCTCCCCAATATTCAGTTTAATAAATGAATAATTTTTTGTTGTTGTTTATTCATTTAGTCGTGTCCAACTCTTCGTGACCCCATGGACCAGAGAATGCCAGGCACCTCTGTCCTCCACTGCCTCCCGCAGTTTGGTCAAACTCATGCTGGTAACCTCGAAAACACTATCCAACCATCTCATCCTCTGTTGCCCCCTTCTCCATGTGCCCTCCATCTTTCCCAACATCAGGGTCTTTTCCAGGGAGTCTTCTCTTCTCATGAGGTGGCCAAAGTATTGGAGCCTCAGCTTCACGATCTGTCCTTCCAGTGAGCACTCAGGGCTGATGTCCTTTCTATTATTCTACTTCTGGCCTCCGCAGGATTTTAAAAGAGCAGTTGTTGGGCTGACCCACCACAAAGACCTATTTATTTGTTTCATTTATATCCTCCTTATTGCTCAATGGAGCTCAAAGCAGTGTACATGGGCCTTCTACTGTCACCCTGCTTTATCCCTTCCACAACCCTGTGGAGTAAGTTGGATAGAGAGTTGGCAACTGGCCCAAGTTCACCCAGTGAACTTCATTCCCCAGGTTTGTGGAATCTGAATCAACATGAGATTGCATTAGCTCTGATCTTAAGGGTGTGCTCACACCAGAACCACTCCGAGGGTCAGATTCATTTCTGTTTGTGTACATACCCGTGGAAGCAGGGATGTCTTTACATTATGCAGCTGAATTAGAAACAGATCGCCTTCATTTCATCTAATCAGGTTCTTTAATTTTAACCTCTTCAGGGCAGGGAACATTTAGCGGTAGGTGCCACATATATGACTCCGTATTTGCTCTATGCTTGTTGGTTCTATAAAGATGAATGCCTTCAATTCTTCTGAGGGTGCTATTGATACACTGAGAGGATTCTTGAGCTTATTTCAGAACAGCTTCTGAACAGGGCTGCTGTAGTCACTTCTCCGCAGGCAAAGGGGCTGATATCAACCTCTTCTGTCAGCCACTTTCAGCCTTGTCATTTAAGTCTTTTAAATTCACCTCCTTATTTGCCCTTCATAGCAGTCAGATTCTGAATTGCTGGCTGCAGAAAGTCTGGTTCACCAGTCCATTGAATCACTATGCCATTTGGTGAGGAGAAACCACCAATGTACTTTGATAAGTATTAACTTATATAACAGTGGTTCTCTCCCCCCCCCTCTCACACACACAATTAATAAAGAGCTTTGTGCCTTATGAAAAGGCAGTGTTGTAAACAAATGATTTACTCCTCTTGATTTAGGCAGTGCTTCTAAGCTTTCCTAGCAATTAATATCATATTTTATTTAGCAGGAAAAGCTGCTGCCTTTACTTTGGAATGAACCTCAAAATTTTCCCCATGCTGAGATAGCTCTGTGCACTTTTTAAGATGACAAATACAAAAGCGCAAGGTTTTCACTGGAATCTAATGTGTCATGGAAGATGTGAGCAGACTTCAGGCTTATTGGATTGACTTTGCTTCTGATAAGAACCCCAAGAGGAAAGGTTGAGGGAAGGATGCCAGTTCAATCCTTGGAATCTCCTGGTAGGACTGGGAAAAGTCTAAAACCTTGGAGGGCCACTGGCAGTGTAGACAGTAGTGATCATGATGGATCAATGGTGCAACTTTTTTATATTCCTAAAGGCATAGGATCAGGGCAGGGGACTGGGAAGAGATAGCACGTTTAGTTCTGAAGAAGGTCGTCCAAGGCAGCCTCTCAGGTTGAAGACCTCACACATATTTAACTTGGAAAACAGAAGGAGAGACGTGCCACCATGCCAAGGTGCAGCAGCATGGGCGTAGCCAGGGGGGCAGCTACCCCCAAAATCAAGTAAATCAATAAGAATACTTAAGTAATTGAGGTTCTGCCCACCCTAACATAAAGCCTTCCCTCCCCCACCAACATAAATCCTGGCTACGCCCATGTGCAGCAGCCTGGACTTTATCAAACAAGAAAGACTTGTTTTTATTTTATTTATTTGAAAGCATTTATAAACCACTTAAAAAATAAACTCTCTAAGCCATGTACCATATAAACATATCATTACAACAAAAAGCACATCCTTGAGCCAATAAAACAGCAGCATAAAAGCATGTAAAAACAAATAAAACATTTATTTGGGGGATTAATGCAGATAAAAAGTCCAATCTTATGGGTTGTGCGAGGCCTGTGCAAAAAATAATAATGTGTCTTTACAAGATGTCTGAGGCCACTGATGGTTGCTGCTTCATGTCTGATTGAGGAAAGGACATTCCATAGTACAGGGCCAATAGCAGAAAATGCCAATTTTCATGTCACTGCCACCGTGTATGAGGCACCCCAAGCAGGATTTCTCCAGATGATCTACATGAACTCTTGTTTGAGTCTGCTTGCTGATCATGCTCTTTTGGCGAGGGAACGGAGAGCACTGAAAGGGAATGATGCTGAAGCAGTGTGGTGTGGAGGAAATGTCATTGCATTTGGGAGTGGAGAAGATCAGGAATCCATTCTCTGCTGAGACTCTCAAAGCTCTGTGGGTGACCTTAGACCAGCCATTCTCTATCACCCTAAGCTACCTCACATGGCTGAGCCACATTTGTCACCCTGAGCTTCTTGAAGAAAGGGCTGGCTATTTCCCTGCCCCACCCACAGAGGAGGTGGGGTTTTGAATGCACACACTACCACTGGAAAATCGTACAGAAGGGCAGCTGACTGCTCACTGGTTTCATTCTTCTATTTTGCTTGGTGACAGAGATTACTATTGACGCTCCCTTTGGAATTCTGCCCTCTGATTTGGCTGTATTTTCGTATTTATTACAGCGAATTTTAGAAGAAAAGCTCAGTCCCATCCCTTTTGCATATGCTATCACTGGTAAATCAAGTTGCACTGTTAGAAGCTTGAGTTTATTGACACTCCAGGAAAATTTACCCCAAGATCTGTTTGTTTGTTTTAATGTGGTCATCAGGGCAATATCTTCATTATCTTCAACATTCAAATTATCCCTCAGATTTCCTTCCCTCCCTCCTTGTTTCTCGCATATGTACAATTTCATTGATATGATTTACCTTGCATCCCTCATATTAATACTCTGATCAATCACAGCTGACAATACGCCGTCTTTGTGCGAGGGGCTGTAAGGACAAATGTTTCAGCTTTTGAGAAGAAAATTGTTAGCATTTGAATAGCAGACGGTACAGGGAAGGATTAATAGCCTACTTTGATGGATTAGAATGTAGGGAAATTGCTCAATATTAATATGAAAATGTTTGTGAATTGGCCGCATGGTGCCGTCAATGGAGAATGAAGGCCAGTGATTATGTCTCCAAGGCCTTATCGGTAAAGACTTGACTCTCTCGCCAAAAGGCTTCCACACAAAAGGCCGATGAGAGGACGGGAAAATAGCTGAATGAGAGCAGCTATAATAACCAAGCTATTCAGCCGCTGGTGTCACGATGTCAGGTTTTGTGCTCTTTATGTAATATTGTACATCTTTATATATTAACATATCTGAATATGGATTTGTAATAAAAGAGTGCAGGGACGGAATGGCTTCAGAGACAGGTTTATTTTGATCATTTTGGGCGCCCCTCCAAAGTGTGTGCTTTGGAAAATGAACCAGACCAAGATTTAATGCATGTTTTGCATCTGCAAGCAGGATTCCTACGCTGCTGGCCAGAAAAGACTTCAACAAAACTAGATTATTATTATTTTTTATTACATGTATACCCCACCTTTCTTCCAAGGTGCTGAAGGTGGCATGCATAGTTTCTCCCCTCCTCATTTTATCCTCACATGCTCCTGTGAAACAGCTTAGGCTGTAAGGCAGTGATTAGCTGAAGGTCACCCAGTGAGCTTCATGGCTGAGTGGGGATTTGAACCCTGGTCTCTCAGGTGCTGGGCCGCATTCACACCATACATTTAAAGCACTATGACACCACTTTAAACAGTCATGGATTCTTCCAGTAAAACCTGGGAAGTGTAATTTGTTCAGGGTGCTGAGAGTTGTTGGAAGACCCCTTTCCCCCTTCCAGAGCTACAATTCCCAGAGTTCCTCTGGGGAGAGGGGATTGTTAAACCAAGGTACCACTGTAGAACTTAGTTGGATACAACACAAAGAACCTTAAGAATGGAGAAAGCATTCAAGTTGACCAACAGTTTGCACCTGGACAGCAGACTGAACAGTCAGAAAGGTCAACTGGCCACTATATTCCTCACTATGGTGAGGAATTATGTGTCATAATTCAATTTAATTGTTCATAAATTTGCACCGATAAATATAAATTAGCATACACACGTTTTATGCAAATCTGTGCCCACTTGGCCTTTTTCTTAGTGATGCAGTTCCTGTTTTGGAAGATGGTTAAGTGGCCACCCTAGATGGGATTTAGGTCTGTTCTTCACATGAAGCAGAAAAGGAAAAGGGTGGGAGGAGATTCAATCAGAAGGACATGAGTCAACAATATTGGGAGAAAATTCCACCTTGAAATATGCTTTGGTCTTAAAGGGTAGATTAACACTGTGTAAATACACCATTTTATTTGTTACTTGCGCATAACACAGATAATGATTTTATTTTGTAGCAGGCAGGACAATTATTTACTGTGTGACACAGCAACATCCTAGGGAGCAAAGTGTGTCATTTTAAGGTGTTCCATGCTGTTCGGTCATGCAAAGAATTCTTATCAAATATTTTAATGAGAAAGAAAGGATGACAGTCTAGATTAAAAGTCAAGGTGACCTTTAACTGTGCAAGACAGTATCCTCATATCACCTTCAGTTTTCCTTTTTAAGGTCGTCACTTCTCTCTTGAAAAGTCACTGCATACATGGAAGTGTGTGAGAGAGATAACATTATTGGATTCCTGAGATCGTGTGTGTGTTTGTGTGTGTGTGTGTAATCAAGCCTAAACTTGCATATGCTTAATCTGTGAATGTCAGAAGTACTGCACCATTTGAGATTTCGCGTCACAGATTTTTATCTTTATTCTTCTGAAAAAAGAGGCAGTGTCCCCCAAAAGAACAATTTCTCCACTGTATAATTTTTTATTTACAGTCAAGTCATACTTGCTTACCTTTTTAAACTACAGAACTCCATACAAATCTTCCTGTCCATTCAGTTCGCCCTCAAAATGCACACAAACTGGGCTTCTCCACCATCACAAAGTAGACAGGTTCATATCGGAAAGAGAAGGAAGACATTTCTGTGGTGGCATACAAATTTGGGAACTCTCTCCCTTCTTGTTTGGACTGCTACTCCCATCACCCTCAGACAGCATGAAAAAATGTCAGGGTGGTGGGAGATGGGGGTCCAGCAACATTGTAGCAGTTACCACATTGATTTCCCCTGACCTGATGGTTGCATTGTTATCTTTTAGGTACCAAGCAAAATCCATCATGTTCTCGCAGGAGACCTTTGAGAACTTTGGATTTAGTTGCTTAGGGATGCGAGTGGCAATGTGGTCTAAACCACTGAGCCTCTTGGGCTTTCCGATTGGAAGGCCGGCAGTTCAAATCCCCATGACGGAGTGAGCTCCTGCTACTCTATCTCAGCTCCTGTCAACCTAGCAGTTTGAAAGCATGCCAGTGCAAGTAGATAAATAGGTACCACTTTGGTGGGAAGGTAAACAGCGTTTCCATGCGCTCTGGCTTCCATCACAGTGTTCCGTTGCGCCAGAACAGTTTAGTCATGCTGGCCACATAACCTGGAAAGCTGTCTGTGGACAAACGCCAGCTCCCTCGGCCTGAAAGCGAGATGAGTGCCACAACCCCATAGTCGCCTTTGACTGGACTTAACCATCCAGGAATTCTTTACCTTTTTTACCTTTTAGTTGCTTGTTTTTGCCTTTTTGTCATTTTTGCTATTTTCCTGCTTGAAATATCATTTAGGGTGCAGCCCTATTTGTATTATTTATTTAAATATCTGTAAAATGCACTTACATACCTCAAGGACTGCCTCTCTCAACATGAACCTACCTGGACCCCGAGATAATCATCTGAAACTTTTGTGTGTGTGTGTGTGTGTGTGTGTGTGTGTGTGTCTTCCGTGATATGGTGGCAACATGAGAATGGGCCTTTTCTACAGTGGCTCCCCATTTGTGGAATGCTCTCCCCAGGGAGGTTTGGTAGGCATCTTCATTATACACTTTTAGGTGCCCAGTGAAAACATTCCTCCTCAACCAGGCCTTTGGCTGATTAGCATTTTATACCCCTTTTCAATGTTTTTGTGGGATGGGGTGCATAGAGGGGCTGGTTTTGACCTATAAAGTCTTAAACAGCTTAGGACTGAAATAGGTGAAGGACTGCTTCTCTCCATATGAACTGACCTGGACCCTGCAATCATCATCTGAGGCCATCCTTCATGTGCCTTCTACATTAGAAGTCGACTCTAGAGGGTGGCAACATGAGAATGGGTCTTTTCTGTGGTGGCTCCCCTTTGATGGAATGCTTTTCTCAGAGATGCTCTCCTGGAACACTTGTTACATATCTTTAGGCACCAGGCAAAACATTCCTCTTCTCCTAGGCCTTTGGCTAATTTAACAATCTATGACCTTTTTAACTGTATGTTTGAGAGAGTATTGTTTTTGTTTGTTATTATTTTTTTGTATTCATATTGTAAACTGTGCTGTGATCTTCAGATGAAGGGAGGTATAGAAATTTAATAGTTGGTGATGGTGAGGATGATTTCTTATGCAATTTCAATACCCTGGATTGCTACCTGCATGAGCCTGCTTTTAACCACTGTGAAATCTGACCTCATCAGCTTCTTGTGCTGCTGAATAATAAGCTAAAATGGAAATCACTTTGGATTTTTGTTTAAACACGTGCTGCTTGACCTTTACCTTAAAAGAAGAAAGAAAAAGAAATCATGCACACAAAGGGAGCTCAAGGTTTAAGAAACATCTGTAGGGTACCACATTGGAGAAGGTTGGAATAAGGCAGCCCCAAAGAACAAAAATAAGGTTTTTAAAAAAGAAATGGTAAAAAGAACAGCTTGGTCATATATAGTAGCTTCTGATCCTCCAAGCCAGCCCTCCAGATGTTTTTGGCCTACAACTCCCATGATCCCTAGCTAGCAGGACCAGTGGTCAGGGATGATGGGAACTGTAGTCTCAAAACATCTGGAGGGCCGAGTTTGAGGAAGCCTGCTCCAAGCACAACACATCTTAACAGGCTCCAAGGGTGTGATAAATTTGCTAAAACACTAGCTTAGCAGACAGTTATCCTGCTAGGTTACCTGCCAAATGAAGACAGCTGGCTTGCCAGGCCTTGATACAGGGCTTGGTGGGTCACAGGTTGCAGGAGTTCGTCCGCACAGCCACGTACCTGCCTACATGATCCCACGAAGGACAATACAAAGTACCTCTCTATCAGTGCATCCAAAGCTTGAGAACACCTCAAGGCATTTCTGACATCAACAACATGGAAGGTTCTGTTGCTTAGAAATCTGGTGCCACTGTCATTTCAAAATGCTTTCTTTAAAAGACCATTGTATCAACCCCCCAGATCTCTGTGTGTACTTTGTATTGCTCTGTCCCCAAGGGAGAGTGAATGAATGCAAGGTGATTCCCCTTCCAGATGCCTCTGCAATGTGGCAACGTTTGCTTATCTTCCTTTGAGTGAGCTGTCAGAGATCAGGCCCTCTGCTTGAGTGCTTCCATCTAGCTCTTACACAGAGAGTTAATGGTGGTCAGAATCCCATTCTACACCACAGCCTCCCCTACATCCTTCAGTGCTCTGGCGCCGCCACACAAGCCGTCTGAGTGCTTGGTGGCTCTTTGAGTCAGAGGTGGTTTTGTGTGCTAGGAAACTGTTACTTCCTGACGGTTTTTGGAAGAGGTCAGGCTCCTAGGTTGTGTGTTTGTCTAGTAACTTTAAAGAAGGCATGTTCTGAGTCCGTCTTGGAGGCCAGTTTTATCTCAAAAAGCTTAAGGAGTTAAATCCTTAAAAAAAGCTCAACAACTGTGAGGGGTCGGCCCTCACGCATGTTCACTTCATCAAATTTGGCCCTCTTTGAAAAAAGTTTGGGCACCCCTGCTAAAGCAACCTCACCAAGGAGAGCAGAAAAAAGAGAAAAAATTAAAAGATTGGGAGATATCATGGGTGGTACAAGAGGTGGGCAAGTGCCTTACCACACAAGGAGCTCCCCCTTGCTTGCCCCATTGCTGGACTCCCAACATTAACAGATACAGTGGTACCTTGGGTTACATATGCTTCAGGTTACAGATGCTTCAGGTTACAGACTCCGCTAACCCAGAAATATTACCTCGGGTTAAGAACTTTGCTTCAGGGTAAGAACAGAAATCGCACAGTGGCGGCGTGGTACCAGCGGGAGGCCCCAATAGCTAAAGTGGTGCTTCAGATTAAGAACAGTTTCAGGTTAAGAACGGACCTCCGGAACGAATTAAGTACGTAACCAGAGGTACCACTGTACCTCTGATTTTACTTTCAGCAATTTGTTTGTTTGTTTAATGTATATACTGCCCTTCATCAGAAGATCTCAGGGCAGTTCACAGAATAAAATACAAGATAAAACACAAGTAAACAATTAAACGGAAATAACAAAACAATAACTGCCCCCCCTTCCCACAGATACATTTAAAAGTCTGTAGGATATTAATCAGCCAAAGGCCTGGGTGAAGAGGAATGTTTTCGCCTGATGCCTAAAAATTAACTTGTGGGACACAGCTCACCCACCTAGAAATATACTGAGCCCCTTCTGCACCTTGCCCCAGAATTATTATTTTTCTGGTGTCACCCCTGGGGGAAGAGTAGCAGTAGCAGTAGTGCAGGTGGTTAATTTTTAAAAACAACCACCACAGGGTTTCAAAGTATGCTTGGGAGGTCACAGCTCTGTGAAAGAGCAACTGGTACGTATGCAGAAAGTCCCTGGTTCAATTACCAGCATCTCCAGTTAGGGCTTTCTGAAACCCTGGAGAGATGTTGACAGTCAGTGCAGATAATACTCAGCAGCTTCCAACCCACCATATCCTACTTTATTAACCATCTCGGACCCTGTGATTGGCAGGTGAGGCCTTGTTGGTGATGCCGCCACTGCTTATGCTGATCCATGGCAGGGCCTTCTTGGTGGTAGTTCTGCATTTGTGGAATGCCCTTCCTGGTGAAGTGCATCTGTCTTCCTACTTATTGATTTTCAGGAAAAATTAAAAACCATTTTTGTTTACCCAGGCATTTGGTGGCCAAAAGACACTGTTCTTGGCAACTCTGAGATATTGTTTTTAAATATTTTTAGAATGTTTGTAACCAGTGCTTTTTTTCCTAAAAAAATGTTCAGGGTACTCTCATTTTCCTACTCATATTTAAATACTGCCCCTCAATGAGGCCAAACTTAGATGCACAAAATGTTTTGGGGTATGCGTATCCCTGCATCCCCCCAGAAAAAAGCACTGTTTGTAACAGTTTTTAGAATGCTTTAATTTTTATATTTTATTGTTGATGTGTTTGCCACCCTGGCCTCCTCTGGGAGAAAGGGCAAGATATAAATTGAATTAATAGTGATAACCACCACTCCCACACCCTGTTCTCTCTGTTCTTTTCTTCATGTGGCAGCCATATTGAAACAGAACCAACAATTGCGCCAGGGGAAGGGGGGCAACACTGTTGACTTGAGAGACCTTTTTCAACTTGAAGCCACTCTCCTTTGACTTCAGAGCCTTCCTTTCCACCACCTTTTGGTCTGAAGACATACAAAGGGTGGGGGGGAGAGGAAAAAGCAAAGCAAAGAAAACTTGATCTGTCTGGAGTTGAAAAGTTCTAGCAGTTCTTCCTGCTGCCCTCCGACAGCAAGAGAAATTAGGGCTGAGTGGTGAGGCCAATTTTCAGGTGGGGGGAAAAATATGTCCAAGAGGTCAGCTAGAAACGGGAGCCAGTTCATTTTCTGCTCCCTGGGTGATATTCAATAACTCTTTTTTGCCTTTATACTGCAGAGTATAGGCTCATTTGCTCAATTTGGGGTGACAGCAGCAAGTTTTGTCAGAACATAGCAAGGGTTTTAAATGAGGCCAGCTTTTTAGAGTCAGTAGGAAACATCCTTTATCTTAGCAACAGGAGGCCACGAAAATATAAGAGCTCTTGGCAGCCATGGTATAAATCTAGCATTTATTTTATTATTTTATTTTATTCTGTTTCTTTTGAGGAGATTCGGGGGCCTGACCTAAACTGTGTGGAAAGAATGCTCATTTCCCCCACGACCCCCCCTTTTTTGACGGTACAATTTCCTGCTTCACATTTTGAAAACTTGTCTCAGCCGAGTGCTGGAGAAAGTTGACATCAATTACATGAAAGGAAGCCGACCCTGTCTCTGAGAGAGTTGGCTAGCAAAAATATTCATTGTTAAAAGATGGGAAGGGAAGGAAGACTTCACTTCCCTCCTCAAAGCCCCCCCCCCGCCATTTTTCTTTTCATTTTTCACTTTCAAGGATTTTGTTGCTTCCAGAACATTACTTCTATTTTCTTCCACTACAGAGAAAGACATGCCAGGGTACCCAGAAACTATTTGGAGGTTTAGAAGTTTCCTCTTAAAATTAAACATCAACCTTAAGGCTCTCAGGCTAAATAAAAACACTTTTCTCTTCCCTCCTCATTGCTAAACAAGTTATTTTAAAGCCATTGAAGAGCTAATGAAACAAGCCCAGAAAATGTGTCATTTCCATCTCGCTTAAAAAATAAAAATTTAGATAAAACAAACAAACAAAAGGTTTAAATTACCTCGGCTTCCCCCTCCCCCCCCCCACTAGCTTTGAGGAGTGTAATGTGCCTTTGGATAGTTAAGAAAATAAATAATAAAACTGACAGAGTCATGGCAGGGAGGGAAGTAGTCAGCTATTGCAAGGGTAACTCGCAAGCAGCTGTTACATCTTCTATGTCAATAATCCTTGTATTAAACAGTCGTTAAGCGCTCAGTTACATGATAGATCATAATAGCTCAGTGTAAACCTATCATGTAAATCTGTATTAAGAGCTCTTCTTGTGAGGGGAGGGGGCCAAGGCATTCTGGGCCAAGAGATGGAGCCCCCTGAATATGTACAGCCCGAAAGGTCAATATATCACCACCACCATCATTTTCATTTATATCCCGGTTTTCCTCCAAGTAGCTCAAGATGGCATACGTGCATCTTCTCTCTCCAATTGATCCTCACAACATCTCTGTGAGGTAGGTTAGGCTGAGAGGCAGTGACTGGCACAATGTCACCCAAGCTTCATAGCCTAGTGGGGATTTGAACCCTAGTCTCCCAGGTTCAGCACTTCTGAGCTCTGCATCATGCTGGTTCTCATCCAATATACTTGGAATGCATATAGTATTTTAGAGTCTTCCTATAATATAATTACAACAACCCTGTTAGGTAGAGCAGAGCAATATTCTCCCCAAACTGCAGGTTGGAATCTGAGGCTAGGTACTGATTACTATCCTTGAAATGCAACAATATCGTTTTCCCACACTGTGTTTCAAGTCCCATTTACACTTTGCTGTACACACCAGAGAGGGGCAGGAATGCCTTCGCCTGCTGTGCATGACCTGATTTGTTTTCACGCGCCTGAACCCCATCCCTAAAATCTATTCAACAAAGCTGTCATCTGCACATGTATTTGCGCATGTGCACCAGCTGTCACAAACGCACACACCTCAGTTTGACTGCGGCTTGTGTTTTCAAATTGGAGGGAAGCTGGTTAGAGGGAATTCACAGCAAACAACAGTATTTCTCAAGAAACTACAGGATACATATGAATAGCGCCGATGTCATGTGTGCACAGCTTCAAGCAACAGTGGCAGGAGTGCACTGGAGCCAGAGTACACAATACTGTGTACACAGCCTGAATCCGAGAGGTGAGGTTATATGGATGTATTTTGTGTAGCAGAGTTTGTTCTCTTAACTGAGAGGCAGTGTTGTGTAGTGGTCAGAGTGTTGGACTAAGAACTGGGAGACCAGGGTTCAAATCCTCACTTGGCTATGAAGATCACTAGTCGACCTTGGGTCAGTCACTGCCTCCCAGCCCAACCTACCCTGCAAGGTTGTTGTGAGGATTAAATGAGGAGGGGAACAACCACATATGCCACCTTGAGCTCCTTGGGTGGGGGGGAATTGGGATATAAATGCAACAAATAAACAAATACACCACATTCAGTTTCTATCCTGTTTATCATCGTTATCTTCATCATGCTGACATAAACATTGTGCACTATAATTAAAATGAAGCAAAAACCATTCATGATATATTCATTTTATGTAGGACTTGGGCTTTTAAATGTGCAGCACCATGGAGAAAATATTTTAAAACGAGTCCTTAAAGAAAATAAATGAAATGCTATTGTAAATGTAAGGGGAACACAATTCTGCTCCCCTCCCTGCAAGATTGCCCAGGGGTATCCCAGGCGCCAGGGGCTGTTGCAGATCCTCCACCCACAGCGAGGGAGGTTTCTGGGTGGAAAATGATACCCACCCTCACAAGCATCCTTGCCGTGGACAATGGAAAAAGACAATGGAAAAGGGAAATATGTCATCATCCATTGTCCTGCCAACTGACAAGAGACTGGAGAGCAGTGAATTTTACATTTCTTCCATCTCAACTTCTCCCTCTCCAGCCTTCATGGAATTGCTCTGCCCAGTAGCATAAGGTATACCAAACCCTTTGAACAGGGTGATAAACAAATATAAAATACCGCAACCCCATTTCCCCTCCATTTTCTATCATTTTAATGTTTGCAGAATTCACCAGGTGGGAGCTATTCAGGAGTACCACTGAGTAGAACATTATCCTGCACAAGCCCATTTCATTTCATTTGGGTCCTTGCAGGAAAATCACACTTTGGTCTCCTGCCCCAGACACATGCATTCTTTGTGATTCCTTGGGGGAGAAATTCATTTTGCACCCAGTTCCTAACAGACATGTCAGGCTCCCCAATGGAGCAGATTTCTCCACACCCTTCCGAGATTGCTTGCCCCACTGTTATAATTAGGACAGTTTTTTTCTGCTGTTTGCCCTTATGCTGCCCTTCTTGACTCTTTGCACCTGTGGCCTTTAGGCCTGTTCTCAGCAGGTATGGTGGACAAAATCTTCTGTCCGTTTTAATGTATACAGGATGTTATTTAAACAACATACAGCATTAAGAGTGAGCAAACAGGGAATGTTTTTTGTTAATCTCCCTTAATTAGCATGTATCCCCCCCCCCAACACACAATAAGAGTTACAGCAATTCACACTGAACCCTTAGCTGAATTCCCTGTTTTGTACGAATTGTGTGTTGTGTGTCCAACAACTCCTGATTTTCCTCGCTATTTGAGGTCCTGGTCATTAAACATGTACATTCCGGCTTTGTTTGGCAAAACCTGTGTCCATTTGGACTTTCCGAAGGGTGTAGAAAATCTGTAAGTTATGGATCCTGAGCTTCTCCTGGCACTGCAGGGCGGGTGGGTGAGCCACTGTCTGAATACCTAAAATTAGGAAAACATACACCAAGGAGTTGCTTTAAAATTCACAGCTGTCAACATAGAATGTTTTGTTGCATGGAGGAGAATGTAAGAAATGTTGAGTTAACAAAATAGTTACAGATGGGTTGCCCTGCTCTGATTCTGCCCCGGTTATTGTCCCCAGTCTGTTTTGCTGAGGTTCATTTGCATCGAAACACAAAGGTTTCTCCATGGGAGATCCTGCTCAGCACTTTGGTCTTTAAAAAGGCCTTGCAACCCAGAGTGTCGATATTTTTCATTACGCCTCTCTTCAGGAACCAACACAAATCTGTTACTTTAACACAATGTGCGGCCCCGGAGAGAGGTGCTTTGACTTCGAACAAAACTGGTGGGAGCTGCGGAGTGAAGCTTTCTGTCTCTCTCTTTTTACATCAAGGAGGGGTCCAAAGAAAAGCTGTATGGAGTCACAGGGGCTTCTTAAAAGAGGAGGGGGGCAATGGTTGTTCCTCTTATTGTCTGCCGTGCATTCATATGGTGTGAGGCGACAGCAATGGCATTAAAGAACATCAGGTATCCGAATATGAAACTGCATATGCTAATTATCGCGGCAGCTTTTCCAACACCGTAGCAGAATTGCATTAATTATTCTGCTAAGGAAGGCGTGAAGAATCTACTTCTTTTTTAATCTCCCCACCCCTAAAAATTAAAAATAAAAGAAAACCTTAAACTAGATAAATGCAATTATGATTGAACTCTATACAGCACAACTGCCCATATGTGAATTCCCCCGGGAATAAATAGCAGTAGCTTTTATAATTAATATTCCTCATCCATGCATGTTTTGCACACACATAGACACATGTGAATTCACTGGCCTTTTGTATTAGTGCAGATGTGCAAATGCAGCTCAGGGAACGTATTAGAAAAGCTCCTTCAAGGCTGGTGCAAATCAGAAGAATTCACTTGTGTTGAGGTTGATATTTCAATCTCATCATCACCACCGCCACCAGTTAGCATCCTGCTTTGAGGGATAGCAGGACTAAGCAGGACTAAGGGACGCGGGTGGCGCTGTGGGTAAAACCTCAGTGTCTAGGGCTTGCCGATCGCATGGTCGGCGGTTCAAATCCCTGCGGCGGGGTGAGCTCCTGTCTTTCGGTCCCAGCTCCTGCCCACCTAGCAGTTCGAAAGCACCCCTAAGTGCAAGTAGATAAATAGGTACTGCTTTATAGCGGGAAGGTAAACAGCATTTCCGTGTGCTGCGCTGGTGCCGGCTCGCCAGAGCAGCTTCGTCACGCTGGCCATGTGACCCGGAAGTGTCTCCGGACAGTGCTGGCCCCCGGCCTCTTAAGTGAGATGGGCGCACAACCCTAGAGTCGGACACGACTGGCCCGTACGGGCAGGGGTACCTTTACCTAGGACTAAGCCTTATAACGACCTAAATCAACACCTCATCCCCTCCAAAAAAAGCTCATTCCCATTAGTGTGGGCTACAGACTTGGGTGGACTTTGGGGCAAGATGCCCTGAGTGGTCCCACTTGCTCCTAGCTGCTGCCATCTGTTTGCTGCCCTCCCCTTCTAGGTCCAGTCTGTACCACTGCTTGGAAGGGCAGCCTGAGATGTGTCACTGCCTGAGGACAAAATGGCGGAACCATGCACGCCGCCTTGAGCATCTTAGATGAAAAGGTGGGTTTCAAATCTAACAAAATATCCAGAGATAAATTCTGTTCCCTTGTCACACTTCCCCTTTCCCCATTTTAAAGAACTCGAATCCATCTCATCGCCACTTTGCTACCCACTGCCTTCCCCTTGAGGCACAATGCACAATTTCGGGAATGTCCCCAAACTCCCCCACCATTCCAGAAGCCAATTTGGAACTTCAGAATGCCATTCTCTTGTCCGGGCTTTGCTTCTGTAAATGCAAACGAAGGCTTGCTGGGCTGGGCGGTGCTCTTGTGATGTCACCTGTAAATAGCTGAGAACTTTGACACTAGGCTCTGCGGGGGGCGCTGTTTAAAACAGCACCTCATTGAGCGGACCCTGCTGCCTGTAAAATAGTTTTAATGGCATTAGCCCCAGGCCTGAGGGACAAGTTAAATAACAAAACCCCAAAGAGTCTCTTATGTTGGGGGAGGGGGGGAGAGAAGCTAATCTCTAATGCCATAAACTAATCTCTTGATCTGATCTCCAAGGATTCAGTTGTTTTTGTTGGGGGCAGGGTGGGCCATGGATAAGCCAGGACTGCAGTTAGCAGGATTGATGGGTTTCAGATGTTTCCCCAATGTAGCCTAAATATGTACCTCCTCCCCATTTTTAGTGCTTCTATTTATTTTTAAAATAGCTTTCATTTCACTGTGGTGTTGTGGCTAGAGAGAGATGCATTTTTGACTTGAGAGACCCAGGTTCAAATGTCCATTCAGCAATGAAACTCAGTGGGTTGGGACAATTATGTCTTGGCTACTTCACAGGGTTGTTGTAAAGGCAAGATGGCAAAGGCACACCTCCATGAACCCCTTCAAGGTTAAAGCTGCCAAGATTATGCTTGAAAGTCTTTTGGGAGGAACTGTGCTGTCAGTTCAGCTGCAGGAAAGGTTGTTAGGTAATATTTTCATTTGAGAGGTTGGATTTTCTGGGTCCTGCATATAACTAGCAAGAACAGAGTTGCAGTATAATCTGCTACCAAAAAAAGTTTGTGCAAAAGACTGAGAAATCAGGCGCATTTACCTTACAATCACATACATTTCTACTCAGAAGCAGATCCCCTTGAATTAGACTTACTCCTAGGAAACTGAGTACGTACAGGTTAGATTGTAGTCATAGGCAATTTGCATAATCGCTACAGGTTATAAAATATTCCTGGCTTTTGGATAGTCTAATGTGCAGCTTATTTGTTTTATATTATTTTTAGAGTATGGAGTAATAGGCAGAGCGCTATCTGTAAGGTGGAGCCATGGTATATCTAATAAGAAAGTTTAACATTATTTCTGGTTTTGATGCAGAAAGACTTACTATGAAATGTTTATGTACTGGACGAGGTTGCTATAGGTCACCATTAAGGCCACACAAATTAAGTTGAGCATGTGCTTATTTTCATTTTATGTGGTGGCTAATTCTGGTGACTTAAGAGTTGCGTTTCTGGAAGCCTAACTACCACCGCTCGACTACAGTAGTAAAATTTTATTAGTCAATGCATCTGACCTCAAATTGGAAATTTGTGTTGGAGCTGGTTTAGGAAATCATTATAGCTCTGTTGTTAATTTTATATGTGTCTAATAAAACACAGCAGGAACAACACAGTCTAACAGAAGCAAGCCGTTAAAAGATTACTGGCTTTTTAAAAAGAAAGAAAAAAAAGAAAGAGAAAACCTACTTTGTTGAGGTGCAGAAATGTGAAGCCATCTCAGCAATGACTGCTGGCTTGCAGTTCCCAGAACCATGTTATAGAATCATACAAATGAACGGAGCAGGTGCATTTTCTTTCATAACTGAGAATGAGGACTGTAGTGACATTTTGGGGTTCACTTTTTAAAAAGAAAGAAATTTAGGAACAGAGGGTGCTTCCTTATACTTAGCTGGACCATTGGCCCATTTAGCTCAGTATTGTCCATGCAGAATGACAAAGGCTTTTCAGGGTTTCAGACAAGAATAGTCTTTCTAGCCCTGCAGAGACGATGGAAATTGAACTTGGGCCCTTCTGAATAAAAACAATGAACTCCGTTAAGACTTACAACCGTGAGACATTTGGGTTATGGATCATGCACTCTACAACTGAGAACAGGGGATAAAACTTTGGCAAGATACAAATAGCATACAGATGTTTAATACAAGTACCTCATTCCTACAGGATGCATTGATTACCTTCACCTTTAAAAGAGGACTGGATAAATTTATGGAGGAGAAGGCTACCAGTGGCTACTAGCCATGTTGGCTATACTCTGCCTCTATGGCCAGAGACAGTAATACTTCTGAATATCAGTTGCTGGAAACCATGGGAAGGGAGAGTGCCCTTGCAGGTGCATCCTGCTTATAGGTTTCCCACAGGCATCTGGTCGGCCACTGTGAGAACAGGATGCTGGACTAGATGAGCCTTGGCCTGATCCAGCAGGTCCTTATGTTCTTATTTGGTTTCTTTTTATTTGAGTTCTGCTGTGTACTGACTGGCTGTTCTACACAGATCCTCCAGATGTGCATTCCTCATGCTTGTAAAATATTTCCCTGCATCATTTCTAGCTACCTTGCATTTTTAGAGATCATGTGATGGGGACCAACAGGTGTACAGCCTGTATCCATGTTGATTCTGTCCAAGAGAGCTAATCAACACATCAAGATTAGGAGATGACTGATACACCAAAAGCTCCCTCAAAAAGTGCTGAAGAAAATTATGCTACTTGCAAATGCACTCCAATTTATCAATTCCTTATTCATTTATTCCTCACTTCTCAGCCCTCTGTGGATGGAAGAGGCTATCAATTTCAGTTTCTCATAGTATCTCTTTCCCCTCCGTCTTACACTGAGTTTTCACCATTTCCAAAACATTTTGTTAATATGTTTTTAAAGTCCACATGAAAATTTGTACACATTTTTACCAGCAGGTCACCTAAGATATGCATTTTTGTACACAGTTTTGCCTTATCTAGATGTTTTTGCAAGCAATTTTCCCGGTGTAATGCATTTTGTATATTATTTTTACTAATATAAATATTTTTGTGCAGCATTTAGCCTAATAACATTGGGGGGGGGGGGCTTTGGAGAACTGCATCACACAATTTGTGTTTTGGTTCCCATATTGATTCAGGAAGTTCATATTGGATGGGTTTGCATTCAAATGTAAGCTGAATGAATTTATCCTTCGTTTTTAAGTCCTTACTTAGGAGCCAGTGTGGTGTAGTGGTTAAGAGCAGTAGTATCGTAATCTGGTGAACCGGGTTCGTGTCTCCGCTCCTCCACATGCAGCTGCTGGGTGACCTTGGGCCAGTCACACTTCTCTGAAGTCTCTCAGCCCCACTCACCTCACAGAGTGTTTGTTGTGGGGGAGGAAAGGAAAGGAGAATGTTAGCCGCTTTGAGACTCCCTAGGGTAGTGATAAAGCGGGATATCAAATCCAAACTCTTCTTCTTCTTCTTACAGAGTGACAGAGAGAGTCCAAAGCACTGAATGGACACATCCAAAAGATGCACAGGGGGTACTTAATTAGATCAACATTCTATTAAGGAAAGGCAGTATTAAAAAAAAAAGTACCGTATTTTTCGCTCTATAACACGCACCTGACCATAACACGCACGTAGTTTTTAGAGGAGGAAAACAAGAAAAAAAATATTCTAAACGAAACAGTGGATGTATGATTTTTGTGGTTCATGCTGTGGCCACAGACATGTGATCTGACAGTGAGTTTGGGGTAGCCCAATGCAAAAATCCTGAGGATCCATGTGGATCTGTGCTTTGTAACCATGTTTTAAGTGGGGAGGGAAGGAAAAGCACTCCAGGGACAAGGAGCATGTGTGAGGTGTGTGGAGAAGGATGCTGCTAATAATGCAGAAGATGGGTAAAGGGGAGAAGGCTCCTCCCCTCTCCTGCTTTGCTCCTTTAAAACAAACAGGCTCTGCTTCTCTCCCTCCTCCCCGGCTTAGAGAGCTGAAAAGCTTTGCTGCTATTTAGTGAGCTGAGTGGGGAGGAGAGAGGGACAGAGAGCACGGTTTAAAGCAGCCAACCAGATAGGAGCCGCTTACACCTGTGTAAGCGGTTCCTCTCCCGCTTTGCTGTTTCAAAGCGAGCCATGGAGGAGGGAAGGAAGGGGAACCATGGATCTTCTGCTCACAACTGCAGCAGATGCCCCCCCGCCACCCGTAGGCATTCGCTCCATAACACGCACAGACATTTCCCCTTACTTTCTAGGAGGAAAAAAGTGAGTGTTATGGTGCAAAAATACGGTAATTTTCAAGGCCTTTGTGAATACCAGCACTGAAGGATTCAAGTGAATGTCAGCTGGAAGAAAGCTCCACAGTTGTGGAGCCACCACCAAGAAGGACCTGTCTCTTGTATGCCCACCAACCTAGCTGATTTCACTGGTGGGCACAAAAACAAGACTTCTGATGCAGATCTTAGACTTTCAATCTAGGAAACTCAGGGTGGAGAAGAAGTGCTGGAAAAACAACCAACACCCAATTGGAGCATAAATAGTGATGTTAAATGCCATAAACACTATACAAGGTGCTATACAAATGTTTTTAAAGGAACGCTTCTTAAGAGCATAGGTACATACGCTTTTTTGGATCTCCTCTAGAGTACAGCCTGATAATTACTTTATTGATTTTCTTTTTAAAAAATATACTTAATTTGGTTTTACTCTATTCTGCTTACAGGGAGCTTGTGTTCTCTCCTTCTTTGTTTGCAGTGATATTCTAAGTGAAAAACCATAAGAAAAATTACAGTAAATTAAAATTTATTCCCCTTGAGAGGACAGACATTTCAGTCTACAAGGAGGAAACGAATAGATTTTTCTCCAAACACCATTTTTATTTAAAGAACATGCTTTTAGGCAAATAGAATTCAGATGTCTCTTGAGGAGCTCTGTGTTTTTCTGATGTAGAACAATGACAATGAAAAACAACAGCAGCAGAATATGAAAGTTTCCTTTCAGTTCTGTGAATTGTGCATTAGCATTGTCACTATCAAGAAGTGTCTTGGCAATTAATTACATACACTGAATGGCTCTGCTGAAAACAACTTATTGGTATGGAGAAATGTCCAGGAATCTCCTAAAAGAGGCAGAAGGCCTACACAAGAATCTTTATTTTTTATTTCTTTACCCATGCATTTTATGAATTAAGTTGACCAAGACTCCGGGGACAAGGAACAAGAAGGCCCATTTGAAGCAAGACCCCCAGCAAAATATTTGGTGGGCATAAGTGGGTGGGTGCAAACAGCAGATAGGGAAGGAGGCAATTTTGGGCAAGAAACTGGTGCAGGGTTTCAGTTCAGATTGAGAATACTTTCAAGACTGGAGCCATGCTGCCATCCCCCCCTTTCCTCTCCTTTCTTTCATCAAAATAAAACTGGCTTGTTTGTCCAGTACTATCCCTATCCATTCTTAAGAAAATCAGCCCTGAGTGCTCACCGGAAGGACAGATCCTGAAGCTGAGGCTCCAATACTTTGGCCACCTCATGAGAAGAGAAGACTTCCTGGAAAAGACCCTGATGCTGGGAAAGATTGAGGGCACAAGGAGAAGGGGACGACAGAGGACGAGATGGTTGGACGGTGTTCTTGAGGCTACCAGCATGAGTTTGCCAAGCTGCGGGAGGTGGTGGAGGACAGAAGTGCCTGGCGTGCTCTGGCCCATGGGGTCACAAAGAGTCGGACATGACTAAACGACTAAACAACAACAACAATCCCTATATCTGGAAGTTTTCTTTATTAATAACCACCGATAGACCTATCACCCTTCATGAATTTGCCTGGTCATCTTTATAGTTGTCGAAATTACCGCATATTCCCGTCTCCCTATCAGACTAAATGTTGTGGCTCCCCACTTCTCCAAGAATCCTAGGAACTGCAGCTTGGCAAGGTACTGAGAATTCCTGCGAAGAGGGCCCTAGTCAGAAGACTACAATTCCTGCCTTGTTTGGAAAGGATGATTGTTAAATAAATTTCAGTCCACAGTTTCACAGGATTGCAAGGCCGAAGGGAGGCCTACTATGGCCTTTGCCCCTGGAATGGGGATCTAGGGTCTCTGGGGAACTGTACCCCTTGCCTCCCAGGGAGAGCATAATGACATAAGAATAGCCTGCTGGATCAGGCCAATGGCCACTCTCACAGTGCCCAACCAGATGCCCGTGGGAAACCTGCAAGCAGGACCTGAGCACAAGAGCATCTGCCCACCTGCAGTTCCCAACAATTTGTATTCATTTGCATTGATAGCCTTATCCACCATGAATTTGTCCAGTCCTCTTTTAAAGACATTCAAGTTGGTGGCCATTGTTGCCTCCTATGAGAGCGAGTTCCCTAGTTTAGCTAAGTGCTGCATGAAGAAGTCCTTTTTAAAAACCTGTCCTGAATCTTCCAATGGATGTCCCTGGATGTCCACAAGTTACAAGAGAAGGAGAAAACGTAATAACAAAGGGGTAACCAACCTTGCCCCATCCTTTGGCCACTTAAGGAGCAGCTTCAAATGAAGATCTCTGCTGGTTCAGGTCAAACCTCCATTTAGTCCATCATCCAGTGCTCACAGTGGCTCATCAGTTGCCTGTGGAAAAACTGCAAAAAGGACCTGAGTGCAACAGCAATGTCCCCTTTTGCAATTCCTAGTAACTGAAATTCAGAAGCATAGGGCCTCTGCCAGCATAGCTATCGCACAATGGTGGCGGGTGCCCTTGGGAAGTTGTGGGGCAGAAGGCAGGGAGGCCAACAGAAGGTGGCACCAGAGTTAATGACAGGCAGAGACTACTAAGTCAGAGACATCCTCCTCCTTGCTTAATTCTGCAGGGGGCAACAATTAAGGAGGAGGAAGCTATTAAGATGGTTGTAAGTAATTTCCTAATAAGTCAGACACGTGGAGGCTGGCTGAGGGCAGTCTGATGTTGGGCAGTGCCCCATTTGCTCCAAGGGACCAGTGACCACTGCCATCACTGCAAGTAGCCCCTGATAGCCTAGTCCTTGATGCCTTCCCCAATGCTTTCTTTCCTCTTGATTGCTTTTTGCCCTCTTTGCACTGTGCCTATTAGATTATGAACCCATAAGCAGGGACTGCTTCATTTTAGCAGTAGCTATGCAGTAGTTACAGAACTTAGCATTAGATGGTGATGATAAAATAACAGCAACAGTATAGATAGGACTATAGCTTTTTAAAAAATGCATGATGGAGAGACGTGTAAGGAAGTTCAAGAAGGGAAAACATTTCAAACATTTCCCTATGAAATCATGAAGCCTGTAGTGGCTGTATGAAAATATCATTTCCAATTTGCTTTGATATTTTAATTTCTCTCTCTCTCTCTCCTCTCTCCTATTTCCCCCCACTTCCTTTCGGTGGTTTCCTCCTTCCATTCCCATGACGAACAGGGTGGGGAATTTGCTATTGCAAACGATTTTCCTAAGGACTGCTCACGTTGTTTCGGCGGCATTCCCCATCTCGGCTGAAGCTTTGATGCTCCATGGGACAACAGCTGGAAGGTGGGTTCCCCTTCATTTGTCCTTTTATCAGCCTGTGACTGGAAACTCAGGTGTGGATGGTAAGAACAGGAAATGTACAGCAATTAGGAACAGTGGGTGGAAGCTCATGCTGCTTGGGAAAAAGAATAAAGCACAATGAGTAGGTTGGGGCATATCCAGGAGAAGCTGACAATTAGCATTATCTCTGTGGAATTAAGACTGGAGCAAACAGCTGCAACTGACTGACTGTGACTGCTTCATTCATTTCAACGGTGGGTGAAGCAAAAAACGATGCCAGCACTAGAGATGTGCAGCCAAAGATTTGACGGGTTCGTTGAAAGCAATGCGTCAAAATCAGCCTTGCCGCTATCCCCTCTTCATTTTTATTTATTTGGTTGTTGCTGTTTTATTTCGTTATTATTTCAGCACCTCTCCTGCTGTTCAGAAGTGGTTTACAAGAACAATTTAAAATAGGTTTCTAGAAAGCAAGTACTAAAAAAAAAAATACCCACTCCAAACAGATGTACGCTTACGAAAACAGCAAGTGACAGATCCATAAGACGGATCTATCTGTCCAGATCAGTATGGCCAAGGGGTAAAACTAGGGTTGAGCGGAAAGAGGGCACATTGGAGAAACATTTTTCTTAACATTAAAAAGTGCACTGCCTTTCAGCAGTGTTTAGCAATTTATTTTTTATTACAGACAAAACATTGAAACTGATAGAAAACAATGAAAACAATCCAAAGATCACACTGAGAAAAGATAGAAACATAAGTGAGCCATGTGTCCTCATTACACACTTTGGAAAGAATATCAAACATATAAGACTGATGACAGCAACAGACTTGCAAAGTTAACAACAGCCTCTGTTAACCTTGGAGAGAGTCAGTGACATGGTGTCTAAATAAAGAAAACCTGGAATAACAAGATGAAGTTCAGAAGAACATAACTCTCCATAGAGAAAAGTGATGAAAAGATGGTCTAGGTTCCTCTGGTGAAGAAGTAATCTTGCCTCTGACTACTTTGCAATGTTTTGTTAGTTTGTTGACAAGCGCAACCTTCCAAACCCTATCATACAAGTTTTGCATAGTTAATAAGCAATCATTTCTTTGTAAGAATGAGATCTCCAGCTCGGCTGCTGCCAGGAAATGGATTGTTGATGGCTTAAACAAAATATATTTATTTGCACCTCAGAATAATGATAGCAAACCTGGGTCTTTAATCACTGTAATATTCAGAATGTTAGAAAGCACACTGAACCCTGCTTATGGCCTGATATTCCCATCGTAAGAGAAAATAAGTCCCATTAATACAGCACACACCGCAACAAAGAGAAAAAGCCAAGCCCCAATATAATGTGAACACACTAGCATTAGGTACCACCACTGAATTAATTTAAGTGATTGTTCCTTGACAAGTGCAAAGATCGATTTAAAAGAGGATGGCCGCCATACTGCCTTCCAGTCACCTTCAGATATTTCCCCTATATCTGCTCATATTCAATACAAGCTCCCCTTCTTCTGATACCGATTATCATGAATATGATATGAAGAGTGAGGTACCTTCTCTGGTAAAGAACAGGTATCTCACTCTTCATCCATCTGGAATGGACATAGCACAGTTTTTCAAAGATGGCAAGTGAATGTTAAGGTAAGCAACAGCAAAAGTCTGCACGTGAGCTTTTGAAGCCAAGTAGTTTGTGCAGGTGCTAATAAGTCTTTTAACTGTTAGGAGGTGAAGGGAACAAATCTTGGATAGAGTATAAACCTTTTTCCTTCTAGCCCTTATATTGACTATCTTTTGACAGGTCACAAACTTGCAGGTGGTCTAAGAAAGGGAGTAAAGGAGAACTATCTGGAATTACCGGTAATTTCTGAACCCAGAATTCCCATACTTTAAGTGAGGGGTGAAGAAAAGGATTTCATAATTCAAGGATATCTTTTTTCAAGGTAGACAGAAATGGAAGAGCCTTGATAGTTGGATAGAGTGAGTCTCTGGTTCATTCTTAAGGAGCTTAAACAATGTCAAATCTGAAAGGCATTGTAATATAGTTTTAGGTTGGGTGACCTGAATCCACCCTCTTTGCCATACCTGTACAAAGCAGCCTTGCTAGCTCAGATCCATTTCCCACCTCCACTAAATAAATCTAACATGTAGTTTGGCCCTTAATTCCATGTAATTTCTTTACAGTTGTGTTGCAAGCGATTTGCTGGGATGGCAACCAAGCAGGGTTTTTATTAAACTCTCTATCTGTGTAAGAATAGTTAGTGCACACCACATAATTTATTGGTTTGCTTTTTAAATAAGAAACAAAAACCTGGAAAAAAATCCATAATCTCATTAGCAAAATGGGCAGGATTATGAGGATATTAAACAAAATCTTATGTTTCCACATCAATTAAAATCTGTGCTGTATTCCCTATATAGAAATTCTGTTGTATGATAAATGGATTTCTGTGCAGCCAAGTCATTTAAGATTATGTTAAAAGACATTTATTAAATTGCTTGGCTGCTTCTGTTGAGAAGGAAACTGCATTTAACTGGTGTAAAAGGATTCAGAAAGGACTCTCTCTCTTTCTCTTTGACAGACGAATAACATTTTGTGGGCAATTCTGCAGTTTGTCTTCATCAATCAACCTATGTTTGTTTACTAAGCAACGTGTTGTCAGAGTTAATTTTCTGCTTATTCTAATGGGTCCACAACAAAGCCAGCAATGCCAGCAAGCAATTGAAGCAAACATTCTGCTTGTCTTTTGTGGTTTGGGGTGCTCTAATTGGGAAAGAGAAGCAAGGGGAGGGAAGGATCTATCCATTTCCCCCCTCCGCTCCCTTTTTAATTCTCATTTACGTATTTGGACCTTCTGTTGAGCTAGCCCGATTCTAGAGGCTCTGATCAGTTTATGGCCAATTTGAACACACCTTGCAACAACAACAAAAAATAAGGTTAACTAACAGAGCATAAAATAACTCAAGTGCACTGGCTAGAACAGGCTGGGAGACCAGTGGCCCTGCAGACAGCAAGCATGACCAATGCCAGGGAAGATGGGAGTTTAAACCTAACAACATCTGGGGGGCCAAAGGTTCCAAATCAGGCTAGGACTTCAAAGATCAAGGTTTAAATCCCTGCTCAGACAGTGTAACTCACTGATTGACCATATGCTAGAGCTGGGAGTGCTATGCCTGTCTGGTCTACCTCACAGGGTTGTTGTGAAGATAAAATGAATTTGGGGAGACAGATATGCTGCTTTGAGATTTCGGGAGAAGGTCAAGAAAAAAAAAAATGTGATAAACATAACTGCTGCAAAAAAAGATGCTGTCTACCACTGAGTGTAAGCCCTCCCCAAAGTTTTTCCTTCTGCTTTTATGAAGATGTGCTCATCTCTATATACTGAGGTCTATGCATAGTCAAGGAAAAGCAAAGTTCCCACAATGATATGATTCCCCTCCCTCCCTCTTGAGAAAATGGCTGGGACAGTTTGTGTAAAAATCACTGTTATGTACTGAGTTGAATAGGATCCAAACTGCAGCAGTCTGATTGATCCTAGAACAATAGGATCCAAAATGCAGCAGTCTGATTGGTCCTAGAACAATAGGATTCAGAATGCAGCAGTCTGATTGGTCCTAGAACAATGCAGCAGTATGATTGGTCGGCAGGAGCCACCCAATCCAGCTCCAGATAGAAGTGAATCCACAACCTGATTGGCTTACAGGATAAGTCCGGAATTAGCCAATCACGTGCAGCCCATTGTGTAAATAATGTACATAAAGCAGATACTTTGAGGGCACTTCCATTCCTCCTCACCACTATGAGCTGAATAAAGAGCATGAAATCACTTTGCGACTCTGAGTATATTTCAATCACAGTAGCAAGGGTGATAAAGTTTGCAAACTCTATTATGATCTTAGATGTTTATCCTTATGAAAGAGTGGGGCGGTGGTGGTGGGAATTACTAGGAAGACAGATACATTGTAGGGTTGTCATTCCCTGCCTTCTTTTCCTTTGACACTCATACAGAGTGGAGGCTTTGAGTTCCAAACAGAAAAGTACCTGTAATGCAACAAAATGCAGACAGTGTAATAAGAAAAAATGCAGGCAAGAAAAGGGCAGAAGACAAGCCTCCCATGATTGTATTATATATGCATGCCTTTCCTGAAGATGAAACAAAAATAGATCCAACCACAAGCATTTTCTTATTTATACTCCACCCTTCACCGTGCACCCCCAGGGTGCTTTACAAACAGCTCAGTACAATTAACTGAGTAATGCATATTCTGATTTCACCCTCCATCCCTAAAGGCCTGTGCAAAAAGGTTTGTCTCAATCTGATGTCACAATGTATGTCATTGATGAGGTCAGATGCAGCTTGGAAGAGAGGGCATTTCACAGCCCTGGAGCCACCACAAAGTAGTTTGTCTCATGCCTCACCACTGCACAAACTTTGCAGGGCAGCAGAACCGCAGTAGGGCGTCCTCTGCAGATCTCAACCCCTGGGCAGGTCTGTATAGGAGGAGAGACTCCTCCAGATATTTGTACCCAAACCACATCTGATAGTATACACAGTTGCCTGTGTGTCCAACAGCACACACATTTGGTTGTGTGGCACACTAGCACCTGGGACCTTCTCTAGCCAAGTGTTAATGAATAACATACACTTTCGCATATGTGACATCCAGTGGCCTCAGAAATGTGCTGCATTCTGAACCTTTACCTTGAAAACACAACTGTCTGGGATCATACTGAGTGAGCCAGATTGGTGCTAATCATCTTTACATGTTGGTTGTAAAATTAAGAGGACATGTAAGAGGTCAACACACAGCTTATTAAATTTCCTGGTATTTTGGGGGGTGAGTCCAATTCTTCAAGCATCTCATTATGTTGGCCTAAATTTCGGGCCCTTTTTGGGATATGCTTGCCTGGTAACCCTACCCTGTAAATCACATTTATTCCAAGGCTCCATTAAAATAAACTGCTGGCTTCTTCTTTTTTTTTTTTAAGGAACAGTTCAAAGGCCTTTTTCTGCGGGGGGGGGGGGTTGGAGTATTTATTTCTCCTTAAACGTATAAGTGCCGCCATATGTACATATCCCTATACAAATGTTATCTAGCTATTGTTCGTGTTTCACTGGAAGAAAGGTGCCACAAGATATTTGAGGGCCAGTTATTTATGACTTTTCTTATTGCTTTAAAAAAGCCCCAAATTCTTGTAGAAAATAATCCAGGAGGTCAGCCGTCCCCTTTCCTCTCATTTATCAGTTCTTTGATCTCATGTCAGCTCTCAAGGTTGGCACGCCAAAAGCATAACAGTTATGCCGCAAGAGCAGGGTGGGGGCAGAAAAAGAAAATACAAAGCCATCGTTACATCTTTAAAAACTTAACGGGCATCTTGGAGCTCCTCATTTAGATGACTTTTTTTTGGGGGGGGGAGGATCGGAGTTTGCCCCAGCTCTTGCCGCTGCCCCCTTTTACGTCTCATATTATTTTATAGTTTGGTTCTGCATTCCTTCCACTCAGCCTAAAGTGGATGGAAGCCTGTTAGTTTATTACTTACATATGTCTGCACCCTTTTACCTCAGCAGGGAAAGACAAAATATTGAGTCGGCCTGTAGGTTTGGGATGGTCAAGTAATCCTTCTCCACCTTGAACTAATTGACAGGCTGATGTGTTATTGTGCCGGGCTGCGTTCTGCAAGGAATAGCCTGTGGGGTTTCAATTTGTAGAAGCATAAACAGATACTAAAGCAAAAGAAATGGGCGCGGTGATTTGTTAGCAGAGTTCAGATCAAATTATCACAGAAGTCCCCTGCTGACAGTCTTAACAATTACCTCCTTGGCCCCCCACCCCTCCCTTCTCTGGCCTTTTAAAATGTTTTCAGTTTCACTTAAGTCTCAATAAATAGTGGGCTTCTTGCTGTTTTTTTTATTTCTTTTCCATCTTTTTTTTTTAGCCCTCTTAAAAAAAAAACAACTAGCAAGAAGGAATGAAGGACCATGTACGGCTTTGATCCAAACAAGGGCCAATTCTGAAGAAGTTCAGAGTTCCTTCCAAGCAGCGGTTGACATAATGATAGGACTGACGACGGTGTTTCAGCAGGGAGCCAGCTGCTCACGGTTTCGTGCTCTGACTCAGAGCCATTATCATGGTGCTGCAGTTTTTGTAGTGCTTGTGGGGTATTGTGGCATTTGGGGGTTTTAAGCTTTATTCAACAAATATTATTTCTTGAAGGAAAAACTGAGAAGGCCCTGCCTCACAGGCCCTGAACAGTCAAGGCTGCAACTCCACACTTGACTCAGTGAGATTTGTAAAGCATAAGTCAATGGGCAACTGGGAAGCAAACATGGATGTACTGTTGAAACTTAGTTGGCCACATAGTTTCTGGTTCAAGGTTCTTGGGCTAACTTTAATAGGGCTGCCATACATCCAGAAGTTCTCCCCCTCCCCTGTTTTATCCTCACAACAATGCTGTGAGGTAGGTCAGGGTGAGAAAGCGTGGCTGGCCCAAGGTTGCCCAGTGAGCTTATGGTGCTTCCTCAAATCCCCGAGGGTCACTCAGCCTTTACAGGGGACTTTACAAGGTCCTGCCCTGTGGAACTCCCTGACTACCCTCAAATGTCTATTGAAAACCGTGTGAGTCAGACAAGCCTTTGAAAGATGATTGTTTTCCACAATCAGCTTTTATAAGACACAGAGGATGGCTTTTTGCTGTCCTTTGAATACAGTGCTGCCCTTATGGGGGAAGCCAGACCCTCATAGGATATGAATGCTCTGCAATACCTCAATCTAGGAGGTATTGCAGGTTGTATATATGTGCAAATAAAACCATATATCATAAAGACACCACAGTCTTTGTCATGCCTTATTCCCAAAAGGATACGCAAACCCTTGTAAGCACGTCTGCAACTCCTGGGATCTTGCACCGCTCTTGGTGTGTAACAGTATGGTTGTGATTTTTTCTTGATTTTTTTGTTTTATCCTTTGGTAAACTGCTCTGAGCCCCCCCCCCTTTTTTTTACAATCAAGCAGTGTATAAACTTTTTGAAATAAACAAACATTGCAGGATGGACTCGCTGTTGCTGCCAAAGGAAGAAGACCACTTCAGTAGCTGCACCAGGGCAAACTGCTCTATGCATACCAGCCTTCCCCAACATGGTGCCCTCCATATGATGTTGAATAAGCCCTCCCATCAGCCTCAGTCAGCATGGCCAATGGTCAGGGATGCCAGTGGTTATAGTTTAAAACATCTGGAGGGCAGCATGTTGGGGAAGGCTGACTTATATCACAGAATATGTGAGCCTTTCTTTAAGGTTCACCTAGTTACAGAATATTACCCATGCTTTGCCATGTTCTGTGCTGTGTGTTTGCTCAATTCTCCATCTCGGATGTCTAGAATTAACTCCAGCATTTGTTTCTACTCTTCCGGCACTACCCCCTTCCCCAAAATCCAACCCTTGACTTTCTCTCTTCCATGGTTACATTTGTCTGCTTCTTACAATTCTACTGGGATTGATTTATCATCATTTGCTAACGTCTCTGTCTCAAAATCTGAGCTTTGATCAGCTTGTATTTTACAACTTACATCTGTTCTATGTTTAACCTTTGGTAATGCTGTTTTTCAAAAATATTACCTGGTATAACAAAAGAATCCTGTCAGTCCAAGAATTCTATTAAACTCAATTGGAGGGGCGGAAAGAAAGAAAGAAACTTTCAGAAAGAGTGGAAAAACCAACATACCTGTCTTAATTTGCCACATTTTTTGTTATTGTTTCATAGTCTCCTTTTCATGAATGCTATAAATCTGTCACTTTCCAACCTCTTTCTCTGGCTTGTATCGAATTGTAAGCTCTTTCTTCCTATTTCTAACTCATCCCCCGCTCCCCAATTGATAGTTTGGAATGGTACATTGCAATATGTCCGCCAGCCGTGAAAACAGGTCTACTGAAATTACTAGGCCACAGCAATCTTGAACTCTCCAAGGAAAGGTCCCAGGATGCTGACTTCTACTGAGTCAGGTCATTGGTTGGACTAGCTCAGTATTGTCTGCACCAGGGATGCAGAATCTGTGGTCCTCTTAGTGCTGCTGTACTGAAACTCCCATCATTCCTGCTCATTGGCCATGCTGACTGGGCCTGATGGGAGTTGGAGTGCAGCAAAAGGCTCCTCACCCTTGGTTTACAACAACTGGCAGCAGCTCTCCAGGATCTTAGACAAGGGCCAGTTCCACCTGGAGAAACCTGGGCCCTTCTGGATGCAAAGCATATGTTCTACCACTGCTTCATCCTTGCCTTGGTCAGATTTGAACATGAATTGCGAGACTTATCATTTTTCAGTGTCTGCCCTCTCCCCCAGGTTTCTGGAAGTGTGTGGGTGCAGTGTCAACTACAGATGGTGATGGAGGTGGGGCTTGAGCAAGATGCCATCAGTAGTCCTGCCTCCTTGCCTCTCTCACCACTGCCTGTTGCCTGCCCATTAGACCTAATCCACACACTGCCCAGAAGAAGACACAGCTAGTGAACACTGCTCACTAACTTGGCAGGGCCAGCAAACAGGCAGCAACAGCAATAAGGTGGGCAACCAATGCATTGCCCTCCACACATGACATCAATTTGTGTTTGTTTGTTTTTTAAAGCACACAAATTTATATGCATAGATGCAATTTTAGAAACGATGACCATGGTTTAAATAGAAATAGCATGGTGACCAGGGGAGGCTGTGTGCCTGTTACTTCTGCTACCCAGCTGCTCTGCATTGATGGGCAACTTCAAATTCCCCCTACCCCAATGCTCTCCTTTCTTAGGGTTCCTTATCTTTAAAATAGCCTTGGCCTAGACAGCCCTTCAAACAGAGGACACCATCATAAACAGAAGACCATCCCTTTAGAGGACTTTCCTCTGCAAAGGTGGACACATGACCCCCTTGGAGGAGGGGGGAGGAACAGGGACAGGGAGATCTGGGTTTCAGCTGTGAGACCTTAGTGGGGGCAACTTCAACCACCAGCTTCAGTGAACACATCTTGTTTCCTAGGTTATCAACAGTTCAGAACAGCAACCACGGCACTTGAAAGATGCTTAAGCCTGTATCTATAGTGTTTCTCTACTTCGAAATCTAAAGACCAACTGAAAATTCAATGAGCATGCCTAGTGCAGCAATTAAACTGCAAAGCTAAACAGAGTGCAGAATGATTTCAAATTGGATGGGGGATTGTGTCTTGAGATTCCTACACTGCAGAGTGTTGGACTATATGACCCTTGAGGTCTCTTCCAACTCTATAATTCTGTGATTGGGGACTCAGCTATACTGGCAAAGAAAAAGTGCTTTATATGCATTTTATATGCATTATAACACTGTGACATCAGATGGCGCTGTGGAGTTCCGTTTTGGCCAACCCGATTTTTCATACAAAGTTTACAACATGTTTAACTGAAGCACTTCTTTGATGTGTCTAGATCCAGATGACAGCACATGAACCCGAACCAGCAAAGCAGCCAGTCAGCTTGCTACGCCTACTGATGGAGACAGTATACCTCTGATCCAGCAGGGCTCTTGTTATGTTTTTAGTAGGAGAGCAGGAGATATTGCCTGTTGTACTGGTGCAGCAAATTTGGGCTTGCTGCAGTTTTCATACTTCTCCTGTGGCTTCAGAGTTCCTTTTGTTTTACTTTTACATTCAGGAAGGACAATATCGGTGTCCTCCCTGAATGTTTAAATATATTTAGACACTCCCTGAATGTTTAAAAATATTGAGTCAAATCATAGCCTTCTCCATGCTCAAAGGACTCAACAAATCTTAATCTTTTCATTACAACATTAAAAAAAATAAAAATACAGAAGCCCATTTAAGATAAAGAACATAAACAGACCCAAAGCTTGCCTTGAAGCCTTTCAAAAGGGTCACAGGTGTAAGGAGGTCGAAGCGATATCTTGTTCTTCTAAATATTTCAACAGATAGACATACTTTTGATTGCATTATCTTCATATATATATATATATATATATATATATATATATATCCTAGCTTTGAACCTTCCGCCAACACAGACCACTTCTGCTTTCAGAAACCAACAAAGGTTCAGTCACCAGATAAGAATTTCTGACCATGGAAGGGGCAGCTTCATGCCTTTCATCTTTGGCTCTGCTGTATACACAGCTTGTTTGCTCTGCCTGGCCCTCCTATCGTAACTATAAGGGCTTTTCTAAGAAAGAAAGGCATCCCCCATTGATTTAAATTCCTGCACCCAAATGATAAATAAGCTGCAAAGCATAGGGCCAGTTCTTAGAGCGCCTTTGGATACTGATCGCCACCACCGCAAGCATGTAACATTTTTTTGGACAGACCACAAAGCCATGCAGGAATTTATAATTAAGCTTTGGCTTAAGTTTTCACTCCTCAAGTTCACATCTTACAGAGGTTCTCTAAGAAATTAAGGTTTCCTCATTTTGTTGTTCTGTTTCAGTGAGGACATCCATTTCTTCCTTTTTAAGTTGCATGATGTTATCCTCTCTCCAAAATGCACATGCACTTTGTTATGAAATGCCACTGTTTGATAAGTTGCTTCACACTGACTGGAGTCCTTAAGCTGTTTCTAATTCAGCTGCATAATGTAAAGACACCCCTGCTTCCACGGGTATGTACACAAACAGAAATGAATCTGACCCTCGGAGTGGTTCTGGTGTGAGCACACCCTTAAGATCAGAGCTAATGCAATCTCATGTTGATTCAGATTCCACAAACCTGGGGAATGAAGTTCACTGGGTGAACTTGGGCCGGTTGCCAACTCTCTATCCAACTTACTCCACAGGGTTGTGGAAGGGATAAAGCAGGGTGACAGTGGAAGGCCCATGTACACTGCTTTGAGCTCCATGGAGCAATAAGGAGGATATAAATGAAACAAATAAATAGGTCTTTGTGGTGGGTCAGCCCAACAACTGCTCTTTTAAAATCCTGCGGAGGCCAGAAGTAGAATAATAGAAAGGACATCAGCCCTGAGTGCTCACTGGAAGGACAGATTGTGAAGCTGAGGCTCCAATACTTTGGCCACCTCATGAGAAGAGAAGACTCCCTGGAAAAGACCCTGATGTTGGGAAAGATGGAGGGCACAAGGAGAAGGGGATGACAGAGGACCAGATGGTTGGACAGTGTTCTCGAAGCTACCAGCATGAGTTTGACCAAACTGCGGGAGGCAGTGGAAGACAGGAGTGCCTGGCATGCTCTGGTCCATGGGGTCACGAAGAGTCGGACACAACTAAACGACTAAACAACAACAAAGAATTGTAGAGTGGGGAAGGACCACGAGAGTCATCTAGACCAACACCCTGCAACGCAGGAATCATTTGCCCAACGTGGGGCTTGAACCCATGACCTTGGGATTAAGAGTCTCAAGCTCTGATGACTGAGCTATCCCAGTATCCCTGCTGAAGGCAGCTGCTGAATCAATGGCACCACCTCACCCCAAAATAAGAACATGGAATCAGAAAATAAGAGCAGACTTGTTCTCAGTTGCTCCAGAAGGCTGGACTCAAGCCAATGACTGAAAACTGCAAGGAAGCAGATTTCAGCTAAATGTTATCAGAAACATCCTAATGAAAATTGGGATGGGCAAGGTTCTTATTTTCCCAATCTTCAAAAAGGTTCTCTACATTTCCACATCAGTTTGAAATGTTTTTTAAAAGGAGGTCTGCTTGAAAATTAGTCAGCATTTTGCTGCAGATTTTTCATAACAGACGGGTGTTTCTATGTGATTTTGCCTAATAAGATTTTCCTCTAATATAGCAAAAAAAATTGTATGCTATTTTCCCTACCATACACATATGAAGGGACATTTTGCTGCACTTTATGTGTTTTGGTACACAATACTTGACACAGTAATGTACACAGAACTATGTTGCAAAATTCTAAGAACTTTGAATATGGAAAGGTGGCAGTGTTTCAGTTCTCGTATTGTTTTGGAAAGTACAAATGCTGCTGCTGATGATACCCCACCCATCTAGCTGGGTTTCCCCAGCCACTCTGGGCAGCTTCCATTATCTAGGCTTGCCTCTAAATGCAAACCAAATAGAATTTCCCCCTCATCCCTAATGATAGTATTTTATTTAGTTAGTTAATGTAGTTTATTTATTACATGTCTATACCACCGTTCACCCAAGGATCACAGGGTTATTTGCAATGTAAAACCACAAAAAATACATAAAACGTACTGCTTGAGAGTGGCATAGTCAGCCTGGGGAAATGGAGGCATTTAAGCAGAATCAGCATCTGTCAAACATGCCGCAGTTGCAAGTTTTCTACACCAAATGGGGCCTAGACTAGATGACCTCTGAGGTGCCAGTTCTAAAATCTGATGGCATGCATTCAACGAAGTCATGATCAGAGTAAAACCCATTGAAATCTTCTTAGTCACGCTGCTTGATTTTAGTGGGTCTGCTCTGACTCTGCCAGGTGCAACCCTTTGATTCTATATGCTGCTTTCTCTGCTGAAGAAAACCGCTGGTTGCATTTTGCCTACCTGAATGGCTTGCGTTCTCCCAGCAGCCTCAATATTCTTCTAAGAGGATGAGATTTATAGAGTCTTTCTGGTTTTACAGACAATGAATCTAAAAGGTTTCCTTTCTGTCGTTGTCGCTGTGGCTGTGAAAGCTTTTACCTTCCTAAGGAAAAAGGCAGAAATACGGTGGCATTACTCACAAGTAAACTAGCAAATGGTGCTATTATTTATTTTTATAATAGTCGCAGCAAGAATCATTTAGCCATTTTCCTCTCTGATGTTCTGTATGCAAGTAATTTATAGTTGTTCTAACTGGGACTCACTTTAACAAAAGTTGATGGGTTTAAGGTCTTTTTTTAAAAAGAAAAAAATGTTTGTTTTTAATTTGATCGCATTTTTGCTTTCATGGCAGGATGCCCAGTTGTAATTGTGCAGTGCATTTCACCCCCTTTAAAATTGATTATTCTTGTCATTCAGTCAACCACATTATTTATTGACTTTGCTGAGTGCTGGTTTCCATAAATATATTTAAATCCTATATGTATTTTCCGTTGGGGTTTTCCCCCCCCCATTACAAAATGGTACTGTGGAAGGAGGATGTATATTGCCTCTTTCTATTTAGTATACTACCATTTATTAATTTCCATCATTCACTAACAGACTCTGGTGCCCCAGATCCATGACAACACTATAGTTTCCAGGGTAGGCTTAGCTGGGAGACAAAGTGACAGTTAGGGATTTGGTGGCCAGGGTTGGGGTGAGGTCAATTCAGTTCTCCTTAAATACCTTCCAAAACTATAACAGGACTAAGGAACCTTGTGGCCCTCCAGGATTATAGCTCACAAGGAGACCAATACGGTTGCCACACTCCTTTTTAGCCGCACAATAACCCTGTTTAGTTGGTTTAGACTGGAAGAATGACTGACTCAAAGCCACCTGGCTGAGATGGGATTTGGTCCAACACTCTAACCCAGTGTTTCCCAACTGTTTCTGGACTACAACTCCCATCATCTCTAGCTAGCAAGACCAGTGGTCAGGGATGATGGGAACTGTAGTCTGAAAACAGCTGAGGACCCAAGGTTGGGAAACACTGCTCTAACCACTACACCACACCGGCTCTCCAGTGCTGTGGCAAGGAAGTCTTATTGCAGGGCTGGGAAACATGCATCTCCCTGGTGTTGATGGACTACAACTCCCATCATCCCTGACCATGCTGTGGAAGCTGGAGTTAGAAAAAATATGGAGAGAGCACAGTTACCCCTGGGTCAACAGGAACTTAAATACACACTGGAATGGTCCTCTACCTCTATCTGTCTTAGTTGAAATGCATCTTCTGAACATCTGGAGGTCTACAGGTTTCTCACCCTTGTGCTATGGGGTCCAGTTGAAAGGCTATGGATATTTCCTTCTCCTTTGTCTCAGTGGGACAATTTGATCAACAGTAGCCTGCAATCCTACACCCAGTTATAGGATTGAACAAAAGTGTTCAGCGAGGTCTATGAGTAAACATGTACAGTGGTACCTCTGGTTACAAACTTAATTCTTAACCTGAAACTGTTCTTAACCTGAGGTACCACTTTAGCTAATGGGGCCTCCCGCAGCCGCCCAGCCACCACCACGCGATTTCTGTTCTCATCCTGAGGTAAAGTTCTTAACCCGAGGTACTACTTCCAGGTTAGCGGAGTCTGTAACCCGAGGTGTTTGTAACCCGAGGTACCACTGTATACGATTGCATTGCTACTTTCCATTTGTTGCCCTCTGAGTTTCAATACCCTGTAAGGAAGATATTGTGGTGCATAACATAACAGAGATATCACAGGAAAACATTTAAGCTTCCGCATTCTCTGGTTGCTTTGATGTCAATCAAAGGTTCCTGTAGCCAAAGTGGCCACTTATAAGACACTGGGGGTTGAATATTCTGAGAGTGATATTCAACTAAGTCTTACTTAGAGTAAACCCACTGAAATTAATGAACACAATTAAGTTAGGCCCATTAAATCCAGTGGTTCTGCTCTGAATACCACTCAGTGACTACCCATGCAGTCCAATTCACCAGCTTCCAGTTTCTGCTGCTAAGATTACTGTTTAATGCACAAAAGCAGGCCATATTTTTATTTTCTTGGTAAGTTGGCACCCTGAATAATGGTGATGAAAACTGTTTGCTCACTTTAAAAAATAAAATAAAATAAGAAAACTGCTGCATCTGACATGTGCATTCCACACCAACTCTGCCACCCATTTAAGTAATATTGATGGCAGTAAATGGACTTAAATGGGAGTGTATTGAAAAGAAACTTTTTATTAGAACTCAGATGCATCTTTATTTCAACATTCATTCCAGCGGCTCAATTCCCCTTTCGCCAGCTGCGATGTTACACCTCCATTTTTATGCTCCCGCAATTGCCTTTAAAGCAATCCATTCCTCCCAGGCTGAAGCACGCTGTGTTTGATGAGGAGCACTGGAGGTGTTTGGCTTTGTAATTTCATCCTTGAATTTTGTGATTACCAACAGGACAACTTTTTTAATTTGCTCTTTTGTCTCGATTCCCCTGGCTGACAATCTGCTCCATGAGCTAGGCTTTTTAATCAATCACCTAGATAATCAAATGTCACTGGCTATCTGCTCCGTGTAATTACTTTTGCAATTAAAAATCAACCTCAAGTTGCCTCGTCTAATTAGAGGGATGGCCAGATTTTCATCGAGATTGATTTTTTAATAAATATTGACTTAAAACGCCATAATCTCATCATATTCTTTTCATTTTCTTTGTACCAAAAATCAAACAAATGGGAGAATTAACAAGCAGGAGCTCTTCAAAGGTTCTTTGCTGGTTCAGACATACAAAGTCACGCTGCACAGAAGCCAGGCTTATCTCTCCCCCCCCCCCCATAATAAAATTCAAGAGATCCCACCTTTTATTAGGGAGAAAGGCGGGGAACCAAAGTCCTTCTAGAATTCTCTTGTTCACTTTTTGTGAGATTCCAAATTAAACTCAAAAATATCTGTGCATACTAGATTTATCTTGCACAGAAAACTATATTTTTTTGTATGTGTATCTTTTTTTGTAAAGATACTTGTAGCAGCCTACAAGTATCTTTACAAAACACAAGCAAGCTAATGTATAAAACAAGCCTTTTTGTTCAGTGACAAACAACGTCTCATTAATTAAAAGTTAGCTCTGAAGTAAGTCTCACTGAACTCAGGAGAACCGATTTGTGCAAGTAACCATATCTAGACGACAGCTGATGTGTCATAGCTGGAGATAACAGAACAGAGACGTTTAGATTATCTGCGGGGAAATGGTGGCATTTCAGTTGTGTCTGCAGCCTTTACGCTACTGTGTACATAAAAACATTTTCATTGTCAGAACAGGGGTGGATTTAGGGCTGTGCGAGCGCTGCACATACACTGGATGCTGAAGAGAGGGGGCGCCATCTCAAAGCCCGCTAAGCGAGGTGCTGGGCTTTGGGAAGGAGGTGTGGGGGCTCTGACAGGTCAGAGAGTCTTCCCACCTCCTTCCCAAAGTCTACTTAGTGCCTTCCCAGCTTTGGGAAGGAGGTGGGAGAGCTGTCTAACACTGCCAGAGTCCTCATTCCTTCTTCCCAAAGCCAGACACCTTCTTACCCACCTTTAGGAAGGAAGAGCAAAACCTATGTGTGCTCACCAAATTTTGGTCCTGAATGGGGTAACTGTGCCCCTGAAGGACCAGGTGCGCAGCCTGGGAGTCATTTTGGACTCACAGCTGTCCATGGAGGTGCAGGTCAATTCTGTGTCCAGGGCAGCTGGTTACCAGCTCCATCTGGTACGCAGGCTGAGACCCTATCTGCCCGCGGACTGTCTCGCCAGAGTGGTGCATGTTATCTCTCACTTGGACTACTGCAATGCTCTCTATGTGGGGCTACCTTTGAAGGTGACCCAGAAACTACAACTAAACCAGAATGCAGAGCTAGACTGGTGACTGGGAACGGCCGCCAAGACCACATAACACCAGTCCTGAAAGACCTACATTGGCTCCACTATGTTTCCGGTCACAATTCAAAGTGTTGGTGTTGACCTTTAAAGCCCTAAATGGCCTCAGTCCAGTATACCTAAAGGAGCGTCTGCACCCCCATCGTTCCACCCGGACACTGAGGTCCAGTGCCGAGGGGCTTCTGGCAGTTCCCTCGCTGCGAGAAGCCAAGTTACAGGGAACCAGGCCTTCTCGGTAGTGGCACCCACCCTGTGGAACACCCTCCCACCAGATGTCAAAGAGAAAAACAACTACCAGACTTTTAGAAGACATCTGAAGGCATCCCTGTTTAGGGAAGCTTTTAATGTTTGGTGCACTATTGTTTTAAACTTTTTTGGGAAGCTGCCTAGAGTGGCTGGGGAAACCCAGCCAGATGGGCAGGGTATAAATAATAAATTATTATTATTATTATTATTATTATTATTATAGCCAACTAAGTTCTACTTAGAGTAGACCCATTGAAGTTAGTGACTAACCAAAGTTAGTCACGGTCATAGGAATGGAAGAATGTTATGAATGCTGGGTCAGGTGAATGGCCCATCTAGTCCAGTACCCTGTTCCCACGGTGGCCAAATACCGGTACATGCTTTTGGGAAACATGCATGCAGGGCACAACCACCAGAGCACTCTCCCCTCTTGCGGTTTCTAGCAACTGGTATTCACAAGCATTACCGCCTCTGATAGAGACAGAGGTAGGGATTGTAACCCAAAGAGGTATAAACTGCAGTGCCCAGAATTCTTTGAGGCAAAGAGTGTGCTTCAGGTGCATTTTATAGGTAGAGTGTGTACCCAGCCCTGGTGTAGAGATGGGATGCATGCATGATGTTTTTTTTTTAATGCTTCCATATTAAAGTACTACTCTTAAGGTTTTTGTGTGCTGTCTTACTTTACAAAGGACATTCTTCTGATTGAAGGTCTATTGCTTAGCTTCAGCCTTGTGTAACCTCAGACCATACCGAGGGATCAAAGCGATTGTGGGTCACTTTCCAAGGGCCTTATAACAATGGTGGGTGGGGCCAGATGAAAAATCGGATATGATGCTTGCCTTTGCTTGAAAAACTCAGTAACTCTCCCATACACAACACACACAGAGACAAACCCCCTCCAGGCAAGCACAAGGCATCACAGTTGAAAGATACATTCCAGCTAGGCAAAGGGACTCAAGGAGGGTGTGGGAGGGGTGTGTGGTCTGGGGAGAGTCCCACTTGCACTGCCATAGATGTGTTGGGATACTGCCAGGGAGACAAAGTCCATCATGCCCCCACGCCGATGCCGGACGATCCATCGATCTCCCGTAGATACAGTATCAGTCAATTAGCGACACGAAGCCTCGGAAATAGCTTTCCACATTCCAGAGCTCGTGCACGCTCTATCAGCAGAGCTCGCACAGCGAAAGATGCACTCAGGAGAGCATATTTACAAGTTTATTCAGCGTTGGTCAGAACAAAGAAAAAACATGACTGCCTGCTTCAGTGTCTCAGACACATAGAGAGAACAAAAGCAATAGACAAAACAGAAACATCCTGCGAACAGGAAATACGCAGACTCTGTGACTCACAAAGCCTGCTCCCTTTTAAGGTGGAATGGAAATATCCTAACAAGATGTACCCTAGGAGATGGCAAGAGACAATGTTGGCTCAGTGCTCAATTTGTCATCAAGCGCCTCCCCCAAGGATGGAGGCTCACTGACTGAAGGGGTGTCAGAGCAGGAGCAGCCTGACTGGAACTTAAGAACATAAGAAGAACCTGCTGGATGAGGCCAAGGACCCATCTAGTCCAGCTTCCTGCTCTCACAGTGACCACCCAGATGCCTCTGTGGGAAACCCGCAGGTAGGATTTGAGCACAAGAGCACTTTCCCCTTCTGTGCTTTCCAGCAACTGGTGTTCAGAAATATCACTACCTCCAACTGTGGAAGCACAGCATGGCCATCACGGCTAGTAATGTTTGATAGCCTTCTCTAACCCTCTTCTAGAGGCCATCACTGCCTCCTGTAGGAGAAAGTTCCAGAAAGTAAATATGGACTGCTTGAAGAAAGTACTTTATTTTATCTGTCCTCAAAATCTGAACATTCAAAGCGACATTCAAAGTGTCTGAAGGCACAGAAGCAGGATTCCCCCCTGACCACCCATTCAATTTCCTTCTGGGATCCTGTTTCACACTCCCCATCCCATGACCTCCTTCTCCTCCAGCTCTGATGCTTCTTGGGGTCCGGACTTTGCCTTCCCCCACTGGGACCATTCCTGAGATTAGATTGCAGCTCTTTGAGCTCCTCCCAATCCTCCTCCTAATCTGAACACCACCTCTGGGACACCTCTACTGGATTCCGGACAATTTATAACTCTCTGTGTCTGACGTTTTGCAACACATTATCATTTTAAGGATGGTTCCTTTGAGATTGAGGATTAATTCCTCCCCAGCCTTTATATGGATTTTCAAATGTCACCAGCTTTGATAGAGTTTTATGAGTGTGCATTTTTTATCTTCCCCTTTTTTGGACACGCAATGGTGTAAAACAACTTGTGGTGATGAAGGAGAGGGGCGGAGGGCTTGGGAAGCAAGCAGAATGCAAGAGCAGAAGAAAGAAAGCTGGAGTTGGCTAAATAAAGACAGAATGATCCTTGCAGGTTTGCCAATCCGCTGTCTCCTTTATTCTGATTACTTGTAAGACAGCGCCATAATGGACATTTTCCTTTGCAGAAAATAATAAGAGCGGTACTTATCGCTTGTTGCCTACAGCGAGTGGCAAAAGGAAATTAGAAAAGTCCAATGAAGCTGAGTGGTAATTAATCATCATACATTGGGGCTCTGTCAAATCAGAAGGGTCTTTCCAACTGATAATGCTGCCCAGAACAATTTAGACTGGTCGAAAATTAGAATTCTTTCTCCTCTGGCAAAGGGGGAGAGAGGAAGGGGGGGGGGATTTAGCACTCAGCGTGGCCAACTGCTGCTTTAAATGACAGTTTGACCCATATTCAGGAGGGGAAGTGTGCACCATTTTTACCTTCCCCCTTCTCCCAAAGGAGAAAACCAAAACCAAACCCTTTCTGTTCAAGGCAAGGAAAAGTATATGTATGCCTGTTCAGCCAAGCCTAGTCCAGTAGGGTGAATGGGGCGCTGCCCGACCATCCTCAGTCTGGACCAATTGTTTGTCGTCAATTGTCTCAGCGCATGCTCAAAAGCAAGCTGCTGTATGTGAGGTTCCCAGGTCCAAAAATCTGTATCTAGGAGCCAGGACTCTGTAGGAAAAGCACATCAGAGATAGACTACTCAGTTTGTAGTCATCATAGAAAGCTGCCATATAACACTACCTAGCTCAGTGTTGTCTACATGGACATGTTTTTGGACACAGGGGTCCTTCCCAGCCCTACTTAGAGATGTTCATGATTTGATCTGGAACTTGTTGCATTGATATGATATAATGTACCCCCCAGCTATGGTGCTTCCCTAAGCGCAGATGTTGCTTGATCATGCATATGAGGCTTAAATGAATGATCATGTCTTAAATGTTATGAATTCCTTAACCATATTTTATTGCAGCTCCCATATGTGTTTTTAAAAAATAAAATAAAATAAAATAAAAATATTGGTTATATATTTTCACAGAGGAAAGCAGGAAATAGAAGATAGGTACATATTTAGAAATACCGGGGGAGTTTTTAATCTCAAACTGCAATTTTGTATCACTTTTAATAATACTATAATAAGGGATAATCCTGCGAAGTCCATAGGCTGCATGATGGGGGATTAACTAAAGCTTGCATATTTGAAATGTTCCATTTTCTACCACAATCTCTAGAAGTAGTGAAATACCACTTAAACTAATATCTGTTGAAAGATGCTTGAATTCGTGAGGAAAATATCATTATGACCTTTCTAGTTGTACATGTGTGTTTATGTAGTGGACAATTCCCTCCTTCCTTTGCTTTGGAAAAAATAAAAATATCAAAAACCTGGGAACTGTCCTGAGGAATTCCATTATACATTCCATTGAGTCTGATGTTGTTGGAACAAGCAATAGCCTTAAATTAACACCCTGTTTCTTGAGACAAAACCAACCACTCAGTGATTACTGTATCTAGGAAGAGAAAGCCACACTCCCATTTCTTCCGTGCCTAGAAAGAATGGGTCCAAGAGGTTTTCTGCTTGTCCCATTATTTCTAAGCAAGGATCTGAGTGGTTTTCCACTTGCCCCACTGCTTTCCCCAGAAAAACCCATACTTTACTGCTGAATCGGAGCAAGCATCAGTCAGCAGAAAGCCTGGTTGAGGTTTGCTCAACCAATAAGAAGTCGATTTTCATGCAGGAAAGAGGAAGGGACAAGTATGGACAAGCCCAAAGGGACCTTCCTGAATTGTCTGTTCAGTTTCTCTTTCTCTTTTCCTCAGGAAATGCTTGGTTTTGCCAAGGGAAAGAACCAGACATGTCTGTCTTCACTGTGGTTAGACAAAACCAAGCTGATCAGGCACCGGGGGCAGCGTGCATGCCTTGCACCCAGGGACGGGGCCAGCCGCCCATGGGGGCAGGGCCAGCCAGGGCATGATGCCCCGCAGGGCCTTTGAGGAGTCTGCCTGCCCCCTCCCACTCAGCCGCCCTACAGTTGAGGGGGAGGTGGCAAGCAGACTGTGAAGAACCTGCGAGTGCCCAAGCCACTGCATCACTCCCAGTGGCTCAGGCGTGCTGCAGGGCCAGCGGTGAGTGCTGCCCGGCATTTTGTCACCCCCTCAGTGGTGACACCCAGGTCAACCCGCCCCCACTACACACCCCTTCCTCCGCTCCTGGGTGGGGGGAACCTGTTTGAAGCCCACAGGCCACAATTTGTCATGAGCAAACTTATGTTGTATGCCAGAGGTCAAGAGGCAAAGGTGGATGTGAACTCTTAATCACCATATTATGGGTGACATTCTACCCAAGCAGAACCCAGAGGTTTCCACGCACCCACATACAATTCTCCATTCAGGCAAGCGTGAGACATTTCACACAACAATACACTGCCAATATATAATTCTCAGAGTGGTTGAGCAATCAGTCCCTCTTCACAGGGAATTCTGTAGCTCTTTGAGGGGAATAGGGGTCTCCTAACAACTCACAGCACTCTTAACAAATGGTACTTCCCAGGATTCTATGGCTGTTCAAAGTGGTATCATACTGCTTTAAATGTATGGTGCAGATGGGGCCTGGGATAGACAGACAAATACTCTGATCTGGTTTAAGACAGCATTCTGTGTTGTAGAGGATCTTGGCCAGTAAGCAAGTTCTACAAAGCAGGCACCATGACTGAAAATACATTCCTGATAGCATGGTCTGTGAATGTAGGCCGTATTATAGAAAATCTCCCATCGGATACATTGTACATACGTCTTGAATTTGCTCCATGGTAATTCATAAATATGGATTAAAACTCTTAACTTTCCCCTAGCAGTGTGCATTGCTCTTGATAGGTTCCTTTTTCCCTGAGAGCCATCACAATGAGAGATTTGCATTTCCTAGTAGCAGAAGAGTGTTGGAAAATTAGCTTGGTTTGGGAAAGGAGAATGGACTTTGATCATTGTTGGCAGGCTGATAAAGAGACAGGATCACCATCCTCATCTTCATTTGCTGAACACTGTCAGCTGGAGGACATGTTGTGTTTCCTGCACGATTGGAAGGATGCCTTGAGAAACTGGTTATTCGCCTTTTTGGATCGACATGTTATGCTCTGCTGGAGCAAGTGTTTCTTTCATAGCTGAGGGGAAAGCAAAGTGATGTCAATCAATTTTAGGCCCTTGGTAGGAGAATGCATCCATGTTGTTCAGGTTCTTCCTCCAAGTGGAGGATCTCGTTGGGTGAGACGAGCTGAGTTTGTCACCTTGACGAAATTGCAGCTTCTGGCCTCCATGGGGGATTCCATGTCCCTGGGCCTGGCAGGAGATGTGTAGGATTCAGAATTCTCTGCCGGGAGAGCTATTGGCCAAGGCAAGTGCTTGGGCATACAGAGTTGCCTGGTCTGTAGCCCACATAATCTTTCAGTTAAGCTCCTGCTTTCTCCCTCTGGGGAGTTAAGAGACCATTGACAGCGTGAGCAAGGACAATCCCTTGTTCCTACAACTGGCAACAAATTTGCCGGTGGCAACAGCTGGAAAATTGACATGGCCATGCAAATCCTGGGGTGTTGTTCTAAAATCTACAGCAGCTACCATGTGCTTTGATTACATGGTTATGGCTTTCTAGGACCTCCAAATGGTAGCGATGAGATCTAAGCCACCAAGTGTACAACTTTGCAATGAGCTGGACATTTTGTACTGAAAATGTTATGCATCATAGTCAATATTATCCAGGCTACAGAATGCTTTGGAAATATATCTGCACTTGGCATGAGGCATCTGGCTGACATTGCATTTTCCCAATGCAAATACAGTACTAACACAAAGACTCGTGGAGAATTTAGCAATTATTTTAAGGATCATAAGAAACATTTTACCTGGGAAAGATGAGTTTTACTATTTATGTTAACATAATGCAAATGTCTTGCACATGTGTTTAAGAGTGCAGATGTGCATGGAATCAAACGCTCTTTGAAAAGCCACACTCACAGAATAATGTCATTTAGCAACTGTCAGGTTTTGCTTTGATCCACATCCTAACCTCCAGATAATATTTACCTCGAGGACGTACACCATGCGTACCCACCAGAGCTGAATTTGCCTCAGGCTCCAGCAACAGCAGCGGCCGCCGTGTTAAAAAAGAAATCCTTGTAAATCACCCCATTTGTGCCTTGAAGTGCCAGGCTGTTTGCTCAGCAGGCTAACACAATGCGGCAGCATTATTAAATTTCCAAGAAGTTGACCAGATTTGCCAGATCAGTAGGGTGGACCCAATGGGGAGGCTGTCTTTCTGCCTTTGGCACTGCAGCAGCAGCTGACGGGGCAGACGATACTTTGAATTTCGCTATTTCAGCCACTGCTGCAGCCCCTTCCTAGTTAATCTCCACAGCAAAGATTAGTTTATTCGATTAAAGCTATTCCCTATAGACCATCTCTGGAGCTCCCTACAAAGCTTCAAGACTATGCGCTGCCAACCTTTCGCCAACAACTCCCCTCCCCTTCAAAACATAAAATAAAAGGGAGAGGGGGTGGAGAGAGAGAAGATTCAATAAAGTAATCTTTCCTCCTATTCCTTTTATATGATTGGAAAAGAAATTGAAAATGAATTTCAGTTATTGCTTGTGTTTTAAATATGAGATAAAGGTCAGCCCCCCCTCCAGCTATCTCCCTAGATGGAGATTAACGCGAGCATGTTCTATTATAAAATCATAGAGCGAGTTTGCAAATCTGTCGAGTCATCTACAAATATATAATTAGACTGTTAGATTTAGAAATCAATAAACGGTGACTTTTTGGCATGGAACTTTGGAAGCTGGAGGAAAGAAAGAGTGCATGAAGGAAACAAGGCTTTTTGGTACGGGGGTGGGGAAGGTTGTGCCGTGTTTCTTATCAGAATCTCTTTGTAACATTTCAAATCTAGGTAGGTGATTTGTCCTTTGCATACGGCAGAAAACCCCAAACAACCCCCTTTTTTGTTTTTATGCCTTTAAAACATGCCCATTTTCCAGCACACATGCAGAAGGAAATGGAATTTGCCAAGAAATGGACATTTGAAGAGAAGAGTTGCCAATTCCTCTCCCTCCGCCTCCCAGCTCTGGTTCGGCATCAGTAAGTCAGAGGCTGGGAATGTTTTGTAACACAACATTCGTAGACATATTTATACAGGGCAAGTGCTCATGCATTTGTCATCAGTTGTCACAGTACATGATTTCCCAGGTCAGAAAATTGACTTCGGAGCTTGACCCTGAAGATTCAACTTGCCTGTTTGCTTATTCTGGTTCAAGATGCGATGTCAAAAACTGTCCTATTAGAGACACCTCTTCACATTTACTTTGCTCAGGTTGATCATAATGATACTGGAAGGACCACAGTTTGATGTTGAAAAGAGATAGGGGATAGAGCCCGGCTGAAATGGATGGTGTTGACAGCAAGAGATGAGACTGGAGGTTGGGGGGAGAAAGAAAAGAGAAAACACTGCCTGTGGTTTAGTAAGATGTGATTGTGCTTCATAGGGAAAACTACACGGGACAGATTAATTCTTGGTGCCCGAAATCAAAGGGGAGGGGACCTGGATCCAGCCAATAGGCTGCATCCTTAACCCCTCCCCCCATGAGTCCAATTTTATAAGTGAGTGCCCAGCTGTCAATTACCCGATGCCACAATGACATCAGGTGGCCTGTTTTTTTGCAATTGGGCCAAGATTCAGCCCCAGCAATCAGCTGATCATGGGTGCTTGCACAGCCTGATGCTCAGGGCCTAAATTAAGTGAGAAGTTGATGCACAGACTCAATGAACTTCTGGGCATCTCTCAGTGCAGGTCTGGAATTCACTGCAGTTGATTTTTTTTTTTTTTTTGCCAGGAATTGGGTGAAGATTTGGGTGAGGAGCTGGAGGTGGCTGCTTCTGACCTATGCACTGTGACACAACCAGCCAACCAGACGTGAAGGCCATCCGCTGCACTCACTCCCATCTCCTCATTGTCACAAAAAAGGGGGACACTGTGAGCGGGAGAGACGGCAGCGGCATGGGGAGCAATATCATGCCACTCTGCCCAGCAAAGGTTGGAATGGAGTATATGAGACAAGGAGGAGCTGGAGTGAAGAAAGCTGGGTGTTTGCATTCAGAGGCAAGTCAGGGCTTAGAGGACACTAGGAGTGGGCATATGGTGGTAGAGATGGAGGGGGAAGATTGATTATGTTTGCATTTTAGTGAGAAGCTGCATAATCTGCACTTCTCAAACCAGCACACAAACAGCAACACAATTATCCTTTAGAGTTTGCACTTCCCCAAATTTTGCAATGCAGGCATATGAGCATAAAAATGTTTGTCTTAGCAAAAATAACATTGAAATGCATTGTGTTAGGGGAAATTGCTTGCAAAAAATGTGTCTATTTGTACAAACCACGTACAATAAATCCAAGAAAAATGCTTACAACCTTTCATGAGGATTTTTTTAATTAAAAAAATTAAAATTACATTTTTTTATTTTATTCATCACATTGCTATCTCACTTTTTCTCCAAGAAGTCTAAGGTGGCATACTTGGGTTTCTTCCTCCTCTTGTTATTCTCACAGCGGTCCTATGCAGTAAGTTCAAGTGTGAGACTGTGACTGGCCCAAGGACTCCTAGAGGGTTTCATGGCTGAGCAATGATTTGAACCCTGGTCTTCCAGGTTCTAGTCTAACACTTCACCACACTGGCATATTTAATTCTGTATTTAGCGTCACATGTGGTGTACACATGCAACACAGTTACACATAGAGTTTTGGACAACCATGTCTGCTACACTTAAAAGCAGTCGTGGCTGATGCCAGTCTCCTGATAGGGCAGCAGGTCTGGAGATCAACAGTAGGTGGTGCCATAGCCAATGACAGGCAGAGCCTGCTAATTCTGGTTTTGTCCCCATCCTCCCCAATGAGTTCTACAAGGTGACATAGGAGGAGAAGGAAGCTACCCGTGCAGTGTCACCTGCTGAGCTGGTTGTAGGAAAGAGGGCAGGGAACCAGCTGTGGACAGACTGAGGGTGCCCCATTCACCCTAATGGATCAGCTTCCTCTGCTCAAAATGTTATCTTCAATCATCTTGAGAACCACTAAATCCTAGGTTATATAAGGGCAGCTGAACTCTGGATATCCCCACATTACCCCACATCTGTGAACACACCCTTGGTGATTGTGTGATTGCAGGATCGTACTCCAGTGTGGGAGGATGATATGCCAACACATGTCCCAAATGGGCCGACGGCCAGATGACTCAACCTCTTGACTGTGAGAAAGCATGGGGGTTCCAGTGGTGAAACCGATGCATCAAGCTATAAAGCAATTGATTCATCCAGCTATAAAAACTAAAAAATTCAGCATCTACTTGTTTTCTTTCTGTGCTAGCTTTCAAGTACAATAAAAGCTGCATGCATTTTAAAATCTGCTAATATTGTCTTGCAAAGCCAAAAAGGTCTTGGCTTCGTACATTTCTGTGGCACCATAAAAATTATAGTGCATAAGGTCACGTTCTAAGATGCTTGGGAGCTGTTTGAGCTGTCTCGTTGTGGTTTATCAGTGCTGAATGCAAAGTAGCAATTACATGAGGGCAAGTATAAGGGGAAATTGCAGCCAGGAACCCAGCTTGTATCGCACAGTCTCTGGGCTCCTCACTTGGGTGCAGAGAGAAAGTCTATTGATTTGAAAAGAAACTTCCTATTCAAAGCAGCCTGAGTGGTTCCACTTGAGGAAGATTGAGAGTATGTTTCTCAGGGTGTGGGTGGTTGAAATATACAGCATGTAAACGTGGTTCTGTTCATGTCGTCGTTCCTTCCACCCTAGAACTCAAGCTGGTGCACACAGTCTTCCCTCTCCACATTCCATCCTCACAACAACACTGTGACGTAGGTTAGCCTGAGAGACAGTGATCGGCTCAAGGTCACCTTTAGTTTCATAGCTGAGTGGGGAATGACATACCAGCCTCCAAAGGGTTTAGTCCAAAACTCGGACCGCTACACTAATGCGGTGGATGGATGAAAACTGCTCTGCAAAAATTGTCCTATGGACTTTAAAAGTAATTTTGCAGTTGTTGTTGTTGTTGTTTAGTCATTTAGTCGTGTCCAACTCTTCGTGACCCCATGGACCAGAGCATGCCAGGCACTCCTGTCCTCCACCGCCTCCCGCAGTTTGGTCAAACTCATGCTGGTAGCTTTGAGAACACTGTCCAACCATCTGGTCCTCTGTCATCCCCTTCTCCTTGTGCCCTCCATCTTTCCCAACATCAGGGTCTTTTCCAGGGAGTCTTCTCTTCTCATGAGGTGGCCAAAGTATTGGAGCCTCAGCTTCATGATCTATCCTTCCAAAGAGCACTCAGGGCTGATTTCCTTAAGAATTTTGCAGACTGATGTGTAAATGTGGAAAGATTGGGGGAAAATGAGAAACTGACAGTTTATTTGGATAAGTTATTTTAGAAAGAAAGAAAGAAAGAAAGAAAGAAAGAAAGAAAGAAAGAAAGAAAGAAAGAAAGAAAAGAGAATCTTTCTGGTTTCGCAGTTGGAGCAAACTTCTCATCTGCTTCCTCCCTCCCCTCCATGTCCTTTTCACCCTTCTTACACTAAGGAGAGTTGGTTGGTCAAGTTGATCCCTTGTTTGAAATTCAATCAAGGGCATTAAAGTGTAAACCAGTTGGAAAAACAAAGAGCTTAGGGAAATAAATTGCTTAAACAACAGCAAACAAGCAGTTGGTAATCTTCTTAGAGACATTAATGAAGGGAACCCCCTTCTTGGCTTTGGGGTTTGGGGGCAGGGTTGAGGGAATGAGGATAATAATCCTAAGAGCTATCACATAACAAGCCCAAAAGGTTTAGGGGGAAGGTGTGAATGAAGGAAGCAAGATTAGGGCAAGCAACTTTCAGAAGGAAACAAAGCAAAACGGAAGATAAAATTCTGCTTTAAAAAGATTGCAAAACAGCTGCATATTAGAAAACCCAGGACCTACCTAATATAACAGGGTGTCTGCTGACCTTTTTAAAAATAATAATAAAATCCAAAAATCCACAGCTCTGAAATATTAAGAAGGCAAAAAAACTCACCATGCAAGGGAGCCTTAATTTATGCTGTGCTGCAGAGAGAAAGAGCATCATGGAAACTGGAGTTGGTTAAGGATGCTGAACGTTCTTAGAAGACCCCTATTCCCCCTCACAGAGCTACAATTCCCAGATGTGTGTAACATCCAATCCCTCTCCATAGGGAACTCTGAGAACTAACAACTCTCAGCAGTGTTTAAATGTATAGTGCAGATGTGGCCAGTGAGAGATTTGTTCCACGGCTCCTGGCTTTCAAAATGTGGTACTTAGCAGCCACAATCCAACAAATATTTATAGCACAATTCTGTATTTGACTATTCACAAGTAAATCCCACTGAGTTCAATGGAGCTTACTCCCAGGTAAATGGGTATAGGTCAGTAGCCTTAAGTGTTCTTAAGCCTACTGAAATTAATGGACTTAAGCACACTTAACTCCCATTGGATTTGATTGTGGTCTTTTTTCCTCCTTATTAAACCTCTGCTGTTGCTAAAGATCTCTGCCTCTCATTAACTTGCATTGCCTGGAAAAAAGAGGGTCGTCTCTAAGGTGCTACTGGACAATTTTATAATTTTTTTATTTATTTCGACTGTGTCAGACCAACACAGCTCTCTCCCTGAGTCCTAAAGGAGATTGTTGATCAATTACATTTAATAAACTTCCAAGGCACCTCCCTGTTCATCCTTTAATTGATTGATGCAGCTTGCCATGGTTAGAGCTGGAACATGCCACCAGTGGCATGTAGTGATGTATCAGTCACTGGACAGATACACCCTTTGGGTGGGTAAGGCTTCCTGCATTTCAGGAAATATAAGAGGCTCCTATATCGGAATGCCCTTATGGATCACATAGGCTTATTGATCCCTCAGAGCAATTTGATAGATTTGGATTGCACATCCATTATGAGCCTTGCCAAAATAAATCTGCTGTGCCAAATGAAGTACAATAGAGTCTGACTCAAGGTGAGATCCAGTATCCCCCAAGGTCACCCAGGGGGTGAGATCAATGAGTCTTATGCTTTGCAGGTTGCACTGAATAATCAGAAGGTGTTTGGATGTGTTTCTGCAATCCACATCCATAATGTATAAACCCGTTCTAAGAACAGTTCTGTGCACGTTGGCTTTTGCATGTGGAAATTTTGCTTACACAGTGCAGGGTTTTGTAGGGCTTTGTTTTTCCTTGGGACGGGGACCTCTTTATTTTCAAATCCCTGCCAGCTAATTGTGAAATGTATCCCATTTGTTTAAGTGCCGACGACCCAGAGGCCTCTATTGCAGCACCCTTTCTAAGCCTGATGGCTTAGATTGTTTCATGTTCTGATGTGGTCCACATTTGATAGCAGAGAGGAAGCCAACTTTTTTTCTTTTTTCTTTAAAGAAGTCTCAAGGGCGGTATTGAGCTCTCAATCCCATGATGTATTTCATTTGCTACGGTCAGAACTGTTGCAACAATGCCTTTCATTTTTGAATCGCTGAAAATAATTTTCTTCCTGGGGGGCCATAAAAAAAAAACCTAAAACACACCCAACCTTGCCACTTCTTCACCTCCCCCCCCCTCGCCTTTTCACAGTATAATTTGCAATTTAAAGCTAACCTGGTGAGTGTACTAACAATAGACTGGCCCATAAAATGGTTTGAGGCCTGCCTGCATGCCTAATGAGGTTGATGATGAGCTATTTAACTCTTTGTCCTTCCATAATATCTACTTAATGCAGTTCAATGGGACTGGATTGTTAGAAGTATTAAAGATTCTATTAAGTCTTTACCAAAGCCACTTGCTTCTCTTCAAGCTGTATAGTGGCTGGAGCATTAAATTTGACAATGTAAGGGCAGTAAGACTATTGCACTGGCAATAGGGTGTGTGTGTTGCAGAAACACATTTCCTAATGCAGCAAAGCTGCACTCAATTGAAGACCTGTTACTGGTGCATTTATTTTTTTTTAAAAAAAACCCTTCTAGACACTGATCTGGTTTTATTTAGGTTTAATAAAACCTAAACCTACCCCAAAGCAATTAGCTTATTTTCATTATGAATTAAGCCACCGTTCTTTTTTTTTTTTTTTAAAAAAAATTCATTACATTTCCCTCTCCTCCCTCTCTAAGTGACATAAACTCTGGCAAACTTGGTGGAATTCAACCCCTAGGATTTTTAAAAATCTTTCGTAAAGAGAACTTTTGGGTGCTTCCATAAAAGTACCCTGGAAATCAGTGTAACCTTGTTTTAAGTAAAAGGCATGTACAGAAGCTGTACATTGAAGACACCGTTGTCCAAACTCAGTCAAAATTCAGGCAACGTGTGACAAACACCAGAACTTTAGTGGGTGGTAGGAAGCAATTTGGGCCAAAAAGTTACACAGTTGGTGTATTGCTTGACTAAGGAGTGGTATTTTTGTGTTTTTATCAAAACTGTGTGGTGCTAGTCACCAACGCTGGATATGAGAGGGAGGGGGCAGTGGAAAGAGGAGGTGTTATGGCCAGAATTTCACACAGTTGGCATTGACTTGGCTTGAAGAGGCAAGCACTAAGCCCTCTTTTCAACCATAGTAAAAACCCTCCATCTGGCTACCCTAAAACTCTCTTAGCTTGTTCAACTCGCTGTCGGCTGATTGGGCTTTGTGAAGCAGAAGTAACAACATCAATGGTCTAAACCCTTTGCCACTTGAGAGTATTACATTTCATTTCATGCTTGACTTAATCAAAACTGGGGGAATGAAATTTACACCTTTTTGATGTTCTTTTCCCTGCTGTTTAAGGAGAAGAATCTGAACCCATTTGATCTTTGCATGCACCCAATAAATGACCAAATATGCCAAAGCTGCCAAAAGCAGACGGCAGCCAGTTGCCCGTGGATGTTGGGTCAGTTTGAATACAGCTTTGTACAACTAGCTCTTAGGTTTCCCAAACTTTGCCGCCTTTTTAATATTAGCAGGTGAACCAAAGGAAGAAAAATAAGCAACCTTGACGGTACCGTAAGGAAATATTGGGTGGTAGCCAATGCTGGTCCTACTCAGAGTAGAACCATTGAAATTAATAGACAGAACTAATTTAGTGGAATGCAACCCATTATAGCAGGTTGAGAGCTTTGTTGGGTGATTCCAAATTCTGGAATCTGTGACTCTCGATTCAGTCCAGAGGATGGGTTACTTTTCCCTCTGAGTGTGATATTCTAGAATGATTCCATAGAAACCAGAAGGTTTTCTATCACATACCAAGCTGTATTTACATCATGGAACAATCAAACTGCTTGAGCATATTATAATGCTGCGTCCTTCCAAATGGAGGCTGCTTTCACATTGTGTGATATGTTTATATTGTTTATATTGGGCTTTTTTAAACATCCCGAATATGTGCAGTTACCTGCATTGTGGGCGCAATCCTCTTGAGGATTGCCCCAACAAAATGAACAATAATAAATAATATAATAAATTTTTATTTATACCCTGCCCTCCCTGGTCAGGGCCAGGCTCAGGATGGCTAACACCAAATATGAATTACAATAAAATGTAATAGGAAAAAACAAAACAACAACAACAACAAACAAACAGTTAATTAAAATACAGCTTAAAATGCAGCCTCATTTTAGTAGTAGCCCATAAATCAAGACCATAAAGGGAGGAAAAATCAGATATTCACTTGAGCCAGCTATCCATGCTGGTCCTACATGGGCCAGCAAAAAAGCCAAGAGAAAATTTATATACCAAATCCCATATAAGGGGTCAGAGTGAGTCTAAACCAAAGGCCAGATGGAACAGCTCTGTCTTGCAGGCCCTGCGGAAAGATGTCAAATCCCGCAGGGCCCTAGTCTCTTGTGACAGAGCGTTCCACCACGTCGGGGCCAGGGCTGAAAAGGCCCTGGCCCTAGTTGAAACCAATCTAATCTCCTTGAGGCTTGGGACCTCGAAAGTGTTGTTATTTATAGACCTTAAGGTCTCCACAGGGCATACCAGGAGAGGTGGTCCCATAGGTACGAGGATCCTAGGCCACATAAGGCTTTAAAGGTCAAAACCAGCACCTAAAACCTGACCTTGTACTCAACCGAGAGTGAGTACAGCTGGTAAAGCACTGGATGAATGTGATCCCGTGGCAAGGAGTTCTCTGGCTTCTACAGAAGACTATCCCATGGGATAGTGCCCTCTGTAGGTTTAGAATGCATGTTTGCTTGGCATTAAAAGTGTGGAAAATGCTGTTATATTCTGGTCCTGCTTATCTGCTTCCCATAGGTGGTCAGCCACTGTGAGAAGAGGATGCTGTTATGTATATAATACATGCTTATGATTTATGTGTTCTCTTGTGCACCGAGCAGCTTGGAAGGAAAGCACCAAAGTGAAGTGATACATAATAAATGTGTCATATTTTTACTCACCGCTATCTGATAACAGCCATGACGTTCCCCATAACCCACCTGTCCATGAAAGAACACATAGATTCTCTTCTTGTCTGTGGTAAAGAGAGCACTCAGGGTTCAATAGTTCTGAGACTTCCCTGTATGGATGAACCTACCCACTATGACAGAGCTGTGGAACAATCCTGAGGGCCTCATTCCTTTCTGGGCAAATTTCCAGGGGCTGTATGTCAGTTATGGGCCAGGCTAGAAGCAAAAGTGGTCGAGCAACAGACATGGCTCTTACCTTTGTGCAAAAATGGCAACATTCCAACTAAGTGAAAGCCAGCAGTTTCTGCATACACCCACATGCTAGTTCCTAGTTCAGAAACTAAGCTTATGAACTTTTTATTTATTATTACATTTATAGTCCACCTTTCCACCAAATCGTTCAAGGTAGCATACATGCTGCTCCGCAGCATTCCAACCTTGTGAGGTAGGCTAGACTGAGAAACGGTACCTGGTCCAAGGTCACTTCGCAAGCTGCCTGGCCTCTTGGGGACTTGAACCCATGACTCTTGGGTTCTAGTCCAACACTCTATAAATCCTAAACTACCATGGCTCTCCAAAGTTGAGAGTGTGTGGCTTCTAGGATAGGCATAACCAATGTCCCAAGACGCTAAGGCCCAGCGACTAGGCCAGTGTTTGTGATTCATTTGAACTAGAGTTGTCAGATCAATAGTTTCAAATTAAAGGGCTATACAGAGCTGCAGCAAGTCTCCTGAGATTCCAAGGGAGCAATGGAATTGTACAGTAGAGAAGTGTCCCTTGTCATTTAGGCAATGGGTGTACTATAGAAGAGGCGCTATCCCTTAAAAGAGGGGACATCTGCCAACGCTGCTTGCATTCACATTGACCCTAAACAAAGTTATGTTAAGGGGAACAGGAGGGAGGGGAGGGGAGCAATATGTTCTACCTTCCCACTGGCTGGACTCTCTTTCTCCAAGAGATGTCTTGCTTTTTTGGCCCTATTCTTTCTCCTTTTTTCTTTTTCTCCAGAGCCGTCATTTATAACTTCATGAAAACATTTGTAATAGACAATCAAAACGTGGATACGTTTTCCAGGGCCGACATCCTATCTGTTAAATATAAATTAACCACACAGATCTCCACCGCCACCCCCTCGTGCCTCTCCCCCCACCAGCTCAGTCAAAAGAGGGGGGAAGGGGAGGGAGTAGAAAAGCGACAGGCTTTTGACACCGTTTCAGCGAGCCTGCCTGGGCCCCCACGAAAAGAAAGCCCGAGTCCTGTAAAGAAACTTGTCTAGAATGGTGATCTTCAGGCAGCTCTTGTGTGACAAGATACATAGTTTCTATTGTGCTGGGGCCAGATTATTGGTTACTATAGTTTCCCTAATGTTCAAATGGAGTTAAGACCTAAGCTGAACAGAATAGGTTAAAAGGTGCCGGTATTTGGGCCTGCAAAACCACATGTTGAGAGTCAGAGACCAAACAAGACAAAGCACATATCTCTCTGGTCTTTGAAGTCTTCTCTTAGGGATGCAAAGTTTTTTTAAAAAGTGGGGGGGGGGGAGTGGGGGAGAGAATGAGAGAGGAAAGAGACACCACACAATCCCTGGGTCCAGAATTTTCAACTAGGCCCACAACAATACTTTCGTTGTAGGTAGCAGAAATTGCAACGGGGTCATCTGTGTCCCCCCAAATCATATCTTTCCCAGGGGCCAAAAAATAAGGAGCATTTCTTCTTCTCTTTATAAAAGGGTATTGGATTTGTTGGGTTATTGCTAGTTAGCCCATTCCCTGATACAAAGAGTCGGGTCCTGGAAAGACCTACGGTATGTTTTAATTTGCTGTATTTGTTTGTTGGTTTATTTCCCTCAACCCCCCCCCTTCCCCCCACTGTCTTTGCATTGACGTTCCTCACTGAAAAGCATCTCAAGACATTTCTGAAAACAGCTTTCCATTTCTCTGCTCACCACCATTTCAACTGTGAATCCACCACCCGGCTGTAGTGCCGGCTTCTTGCCGAATAATCCGCCCTTTCTGGCATTTCAAGTTTGTGAAAATATGGAAACTTCCATGAATCCGTAGGCAGGGGGAAAGAAAGAATTGTGCGTAAGCTCTCCCTTCTTGGTGCAAGCAAAGCTGTTGCATTGTTCATCTGACGGATTAAAATACTCCCCTTCTGCTCATGAAGAAGATTCTAGACGATCACGTTTTAAGAAACCTAAATTTGGGGCATTTCAACTTTGATTTCTTTATTATCATTAAAATTCTTGCAAAAGACAACCTTCACTCATATTTGTGGATTGCTGGCCACTGCAGTCTTTATTCTTTTAAAAAATATATAATGTGGCAAAAGATGTTTCCTGGTTTTCATTTTAAAATAATGATGATGACTCAGCACCAAAGAAAGGGATCCCTGAATTCAAAAAGGGTCTTTTCTTTCTCTCTCTCTCTCCCTTCAAAGCAGAAGTTATTGTCATTCTGATTGCCGTTATCTCTTTATGCTGTTCTAGAAAATATATCTAATTGTAACAACTGTACTCCTAGAGTGAACATATTACTTGAATTCAAATGTTAACAATGGCAATAGGATAACTGTCCTTGAATCGCAGCCTTTTGTATGACTTCAATAGGCTTACAATGTGTTGTATTAGCAGGCATATTAATGGCCAGATGCAACACCAGCTCTTTTCTTTTTCGCCAAATCTTCTTATGCAAATACCTCATGAATCCAGTTCAAAGAGGTAGCTTTAAAATGAGCTTCTGCCTGCCTGCATTCAGATGGATCCTTTCACCCTCAGCAATGGGGGCGACTTGGATCGAAAGTGACATGAGAAAAGTTTCGACACTTGTTTTTATAACTGAACATGATCTTGTTATCATAATCTGATACTGGTAACGGGCATGGGCTGGTTGTCGAATTTTAAGCCTTTAACAGAAGGAGATAATCTCAGCTTTTGTGCTCGAATGTACTGAATCCTACACTCGGTGGAAGCTATCAATGAGAATCGAGGGTCATGCTTTTCTCAAACAAAACTTTTTCATGCTTAAAAAAAAAAAAGAATGAGAGTGGGGGGACTCTTTATTCTGTGAGAATTACCCAAGCAATTGCATTCAGGCCTGGGACATCAACAAGCTCCCATGGAGTGTAAATTAATAAAATGAGGAGGGGGGGTAGTTTACCTTCTTTTACAAATGATGAAATCAACAGCTTTGACTTGCTTGTTGAACTATATGGTAATGAGGCAGTAATTAAAAATGCTAATGGGCAACAGTTACTTAAACACAGCTTCAGTATGTGCCTCTGTTCCCTTTGTTTTGCTAGGGTTCTCCCAACTGTCCTATTGAAATTGGCTCTTGAAAATGCTACTTTTAATGGTTTAATTATCAGGGAAAGGAAAACAGGAGAGTTTTACAGTTGGCTGTCTTGTTAAATATTGCACAGGTTTTGTTCTTCTGCGCAGATTTTCATCTGCTGTCATGTGAAAATGCAGTTATAAAAATCTTTGCACATGCAAATTTCATGAGTTTCAAGTTATTTCTAATTTGTAGCCCTTTTGTTTGTTTCAGATTGGCAGGAGAGGAGGCGAGTGGGAAGTCTGATACTTGATGATTATGGGAATGGCTTCTTTTAGAATGCAAGCATGACCCCAAATAGTAACTTTTATTAGGATTGATAACTTTTATTAGGAGATGCTTACAAGGCAGATTTTTGATGGCAATAATAAAGTGGAAAAGAGGTTTCGGAGTCAGGCCATAAATTTAAACTTCACTTCTCAGCAGATAATTTCAGCTTTGAGATAGAGAAGTTAGAATACAACAACAACAACAACAACAACAACAACTTATACCCTACCTATCTGACTGGGTTGCCCCAGCCACTCTGGGCAGCTTCCAACAGAATATAAAAATCTAGAAAATCACAACAAAAACTAGAAACACTTGTTGTCATCTTCTTCTCTCTCAACATAACCTCTTTCAATGTCTAACCTGGGGGTAGCCAATTTGGTAACCTCTAGATGTTGGACTTCAACTCCCATCAGCTAAAGAAAGCAGTGCCATTGGTCAGAGTTGATGTGAACTGCAAGACAACAACTTCTGGAAGTCATCATATTGGGGGTTACTGTTGGCCTAGTCTAATATTGCAGGAAGACTGGAATGAGTGATAAGGAAGAGAGGTAATGCTTTAAGAATGTTGGATGGAGAATGAAGGATTGGGAAGAAAGGGTCTACTCTACTCTGAAAAGTTTTGGTGGAATATGGAAAAGATCGATTCCTCTCCAGCACAATATGTCAGTCAACTCAACCAACATGGATTCTTCAATCCACTCCAGGCAAGCAGAGAGAAGTGTGCTGCAGTCTTGATTTAAAGTTTTACCCCAGTGGTGACTGGTGCCCATTGAGACTGGTAGGATGGAAGGCAGGGAGGTCAACAGTAGGTTGGAACCAAAGCCAATGACTGATGGAGATGGAGTCAATTGGAGGCAGAGCCAGTGAAGTCTAGTTTTATTCCCATCCTCCCCCCACTGAGTTCTACAAGGGGAGTCTCTGAGAGTAAGGAGGAGGAAGCTGACAGGTGCTGCCCTGTTCTGTGGTGTGGCAAAGCTCAACCAGGACAAGGTGAGCTTCAGGGTGGATGCAAGGCAGGGTGCAGAGCTGTGCTTGGTGAAATGCAGAGCTCTGAAGTTACTCCATCAAGTAACAAGCTGAAACTGAGGCCTTTTAAAAAATATATACAGAGCTATGCACATTAATGGAATGATGATGATGATGATGATGTCATAGCAACTGGTGCAGTGCTGCAAGATGCTACTTGTTAAAGGGGCCCAGCCTTCTCTAGTAATTTCCCACCGTGATGGAGCAGGAGAGACTCAGGTATTCCAGGGTCTTATACAGCAAAGTCCTCAGAGACAGAGGATGGCAGTACCACATCATTGAGATGGGAGTGGGGGAAGGCCCAGCATCTATAGGTTCATCTAGTAGCAGCACCTCTCTGACTGGACCTGCTTGCACTTTCCCTTCAGGTTCTGAGTTCTTATCTTGTATCAGCTGATGAAGAAGAATCTGACTCCTGGCCCCAGGCCCTGAGAGGCATGATTTACAAGGGGGCACACATGCACACACAAAGCCAGCTCCTCCAGTGGTGAGGGTGGCCAAAAACTGCATACACCCATACACAGAAAGTTCAGATTGCAAGGATGACCAGAAAGGAAATGTCTTAAGAAACAAACAGGTGCAGTGCAATTCAGTGCATGCTTACTCAGAATTAAGTTGCACTGTGTCAAATTGGATTTGCTCACAGGTAAGTTTGTCTGGGGGACGTGGGTGGTGCTGTGGGTTAAACCACAAAGCCTAGGACTTGCCGATCAGAAGGTCAGCGGTTCGAATCCCCGCATTGGGGTGAGCTCCCATTGCTCGCTCCCTGCTCCTTCCAACCTAGCAGTTCGAAAGCACCCCAAAAAGTGCAAGTAGATAAATAGGTACCGCTCTGGCGGGAAGGTAAACGGCGTTTCTGTGCACTGCTCTGGTTCACCAGAAATGGCTTAGTCATGCTGGCCACATGACCCGGAAGCTGTGCATCGGCTCCCTTGGCCAATAAAGCGAGATGAGCGCCGCAACCCCAGAGTCGGACATGACTGGACCTAATGGTCAGGGGTCCCTTTAACTTTACCTTAAGTCTGGGACTGCGGCTGGCCAAAGCCAGCTAGTATAGTCTTACTTGAGATTAAGCCCAATTGAACAAAATGGGACTTACTTTTAAATAAGCATGTGCAGAATGTGTTGTTCTGTATACCAACAACTGTGAATTGATGTCCATAGGAAGCTGCCTTAAGCTGACTCAGACCAATGGGCCCATCGAGTTTTTTGTAGATTAAACTGCAGGGCCAGCCCAAGACATGTTGGTACCTGAGGTGAACCACAAATTGGCATTTTCCCACCCCACCAAGAAAGAAGGGATGAGTGAAGATGTACATCAGGAACAAGGGAGTTGGGAATAAAGATCTACATCAGGTTCTACTGTCCTGTGGGTCCTGCCACCTGAAGTGGTGACCTCACCTTGTCTCCTGGGTGGGCTGGCACAGAAAGAAATCTCTCCCAGTCCTACCCCAAGATGCCAGGTATTGAGCCTGGGACCTTCTGCATGCAAACCAGATGTTCTACCTCTGAGCCGCATCCAGGTTTGGTCCTGCAAACCTGTCTGTGTAACCTGCTTTTGATTCAGCCTTTCTGCTATTTGGCTATCTTTTCCTGGGGGGTTGGGGTGCACCTTAAAACTATTATCTGGAAAAGCAGAATGGCATCAGCTTACCATTTAATTTTGTAGATATGGCAAATGGAATGTCTAGAGATACTGTAGACCACTGGGCTGATTTTCAGACCGAGTTGGAAACTTAATTAAAATAGCCTTAATCCTGAGAATGATGTCATTTTTTTGGACTGATCAGACTAATGCTGAAGAAAAGAGAAATCCTTATTTTTAATATTAACAGGTTAACAACGTATTTCATGGCCATCTCTTTTTCCATGTTTGGCAGGGAAGATTTCTTCCATCTTTGGGGGAAGGTTTCTTCATTACCACCAAGATGGAACTGTGTGGTGTCAGCGTAACAGGAAGTGCTTCACAATTATTATTGTGAAAAAACAATATCTCATTGTTACCCCATTCCGAAGCCTTGGGTTGAATTAAGTGAAGTCATATTCTAAAGGGATCCATCGAAATCCATAGGCTTAAGTTAGTAAAGTCTGTTGATGTCAGTGGATAACAACAACAACAACAACAACAACAACAACAACAACAACAACAACATATTATTTATACCCCACCCATCTGGCTGGGTTTCCCCAGCCACGCTGGGCGGCTTCCCAAAAAAATATTGAAATACAATAGTCTGTCATACATTAAAAGCTTTCCTAAACAGGGCTGCCTTCAGATGTCTTCTAAAAGTCTGGTAGTTGTTTTTTTCTTTGACATTTGGTGGGAGGGCGTTCCACAGGGCGGGTGCCACTACTGAGAAGGCCCTCTGCCTAATTCCCTGTAACTTGGCTTCTCACAGCGAGGGAACCACCAGAAGGCCCTTGGCACTGGACCTCAGTGTCCGGGCAGAACGATGGGGGTGGAGACACTCCTTCAAGTATACTGGACCGAGGCCATTTAGGGATCTATTCCATGTAGAAGAAGAAAAAGAGGAGGAGGAGGAGGAGGAGGAGGAGGAGGAGTTTGGATTTGATATCCCGCTTTATCTACCAGAAGGAGTCTCAAAGTGGCTAACAATCTCCTTTCCCTTCCTCTCCCACAACAAACACTCTGTGAGATGAGTGGGGCTGAGAGACTTCAGAGAAGTGTGACTAGCCCAAGGTCACCCAGCAGCTGCATGTGGAGGAGCGGGGAATCAAACCCAGTTCACCAGATTACGAGTCTACCACTCTTAACCACTACACCACACTACACAACACTTTTCCAGAAAAAAAATCATTTTCCATCTCCCTCAACCCAGAAAACTGCAGGAGTAAAATGCCAAAATTTGGGGCTGTATTCTGACATATAGCTCTTTCCTGCTGTTTTCATGGGGGAATCTTGGGGGAACAGAAGCATGTGTGGAAAGGGTAGAGAAGGAGTGAGTTTGTCCAGTGATGTTCATTGTGGTGGCATACCATGCCTGCTGTTGTGAATGCAATTTAATGTGACATTCCAGTATATTGGTCAAATTGCCACAGTGCCATAGCACAACAGGTAATGCAGTGTAAAAGGAATATTAAAAAACTGGACAGAAGGTCTAGCATTATAACTAGGAACACTAACAACATTCCCCTTGTCTGAATGCACCCTTAGTCAGCAACAATGCATTTTTCCCAACTAAGCACAGAATGCTGAACTAAATGGACTTTGGGTCTGATCCAATAAACCAACTCATCATTTTTTTTAGCACTGTTTCACAGGGGAATGTGCATCACGTATCCAACAGTCCTTCAGTCTGAGGCTCACTAAGCTTCCTCTTTCCCTTCTGTCTTTGTGCAGCTTACTTAATACGTTGCTAGTTGATTTATTCACACCATAGTTTATTGTTACATCTGAACTGGTAAGCTTTGATTTGAGTGAGCTTCCCTACCCCAAACTAAATGATGGCATGCAATCCTGGTTTGAAGAACTCAGTCCAGCCACAATTTGTTGGTTTAGATGCAAACACAAACGATGGGTTGATAAAACCAGGAAATAACTGTTACAGGGATTGTTGTTGTTGTTACTAGCTCAGCTCACTGAGCCCAATTCTGAATCAATTTGAAGGGAGTTGCTTATCCCTAGTGGACACAACAGCTCTGAGTTTATAAGCAATCTACCCTTATCCTGTTTTTAAGTGGCAGCATTCTAGGTTCTCTTTTAAATGTGTTTTCCCATCCTAATGAAATTGTTGCTACTTTGCAGCCTCAGCCATCACCGCAGCCAACACTAATAGAATAATGGGTCTGCCTGGAAGCATCCTATGTTCTGCTGCCAAAGAGTTTTCACCTTCTGCCTCCCGCAAGCCCTGCATCATTCTTAGGGCTCTTCTAAGACATTTTGCAACCCAAGGCAAAGAACAAGATGATACCGCCCTCCTCTCCTATGTAATAAAAGCCGACCAGATTGACAGCTGGATGTGACTTCAACAATGGCAAAGGGTGGCCACCCCACCACCCCTACATGTGAAGACAGCAGGTTAGCATAAGTGGTGAAGGGCAGCTCAATTAATCAACACATCTCTCTTACCTTTCTAGTCCCCAAAACTCACCACTGTTCCCCGCATTCTCACATCTGCCAGCACCTGAGGACGATGTTTCATTCTGCCTAATGGTAGAACCACCCCCGAGTATGATACAGTGGTACCTCAGGTTACAGATGTTTCAGGTTACAGACACTTCAGGTTACAGACTCCTCTAACCCAGAAATAGTACCTCAGGTTAAGAACTTTGCTTCAGGATGAGAACAGAAATCGCTCGATGGCAGCAGCGCAAGGCGCCATTACCTAAAGTGGTGCTTCAGGTTAAGAACAGTTTCAGGTTAAGAACGGACCTCCAGAACAAATTAAGTTCTTAACCCGAGGTACCACTGTATTGTGTTTGCGTGAGGGGGGAGATAGTAATAACTCCCCCCCACCCAAGTTGTTTCTCCATGGATCTCAAGCATCTATGAAGCTAATGCATGCCTTCTGATGTTGATGTTTTTACCAAATCATCTGAATCATTTCACTAGCATGATGCGAGGTGTTTCATTGTTGGGTTGAAATGACTGGGGGTGCATTTTTTATTTACTTTACCTCATTTAGAAAAGTATTTATATACTGTTAATTTGTACAATATGCAAGGTGGCATATAGCAATCTATATGATAACGTATAGAAACAATACAAAATGATAGTGAACGTGAACATGACCGGGAAGCCCAAAAGCAGGAGGTCAAGGGTACTTTTCCCACTTCTGATTCAGGGCAACTGGCATGCAAATGCATTCTATCTCCAGAAGAACTTGCAGTTGAGAAGGTTCTCCTAGTGTAGGAATGTGGATCCTGTCCCAGATGTGAAGCGCCTTCCTAGATTAGGTCAGTGACCCATTTATTCAGGTATCCTCTTCTCACGGTGGCCTCCTATATGCCTGTGGGAGACCTGAAGCAAGACCTGAGCACAAGAGCACTTTCCCTTCTTGTGGTTTCCAACAACTGTTATTCAGAATACTGCCTCTAACCCTGAAGGTAGATCATGACCTCATCTCTTAACGTTCCTGACCATTTGTTATGCTGGCTGGGGCTGATGGGAGCTGGAGTCCCACAACCTCAGAACACAAGAATCTTATCCCTGTCCTACCCCATCATCCAAAGCAGTAAATATGGTTCACCAGTCCCTCAATAGGGCAACAATGACCCAGTGGCCATTTCCTCATTCTTTGCAGAATCTTCTGAGGATTCTCAGGGTTACTTCTTCTCCTTGTGTCTTGCCAAGACTAGTGTCTTTCTAGTGGAATGGAACCCAGTGCAATCACTGTTAGAATTCCTGCTCCATGATTGCAGTCATGGGATTTTTGTCTATCACATGACGGTGTATGTTTTGACTCCACAGAGTGGGAAGTGACAGAGACAGGATATGTTTGTGTTACTGTGTTCCATGAAGTGGGACTATTGTCCTTTGTTGTTGTGTCTGATGCTAGAGACAGAGGGAACCATGTCGCAGTGCTCCGTGTGTGTTTATATGTAAATATGTAAATTAGCCATAATGCTGTTGCTGAGGTCTGTTACACAAGCTGCAAAGACTCTGCGGATCCCTGTGTGTCAGTGTTTGTTGGCATCGGTCACTGTGATGTTTGGGCTGAAGAAAGCTAATGAAGCTCCAAAATGATTGACCAGGAGGGAGAGAACATGCCAGTTGGGCATGTGACTCTGCCAGGGTCCTACTCAAGTGTAGGATGAGCTCCTGACAATCACTTGATACATTCTTAGTTTATCCATGCTTATCCACGGTTTATCAGTCTTTCCCCCATTATAGCCCATATTCACCTTCTCCTTCCCCCTCTTGGTCCTGTTCTGGTTAAACTGGTGCATGAATTCCTCCATTCAATGTTATTGGGCTTCAATTAGTCTTGACCAATAAGTTGTTCTAGTGGTGGTGAGAGCTCAGTTGCACTTAGGTCCTCCTTGAAGGCTTCCCATTGGGGCATTTGGGTGGCCACTGTGAGAAAAGGCTGATGGACCAGATGGACAGCAGGGTTTTTCGTTTCTTATTTTATAATAGTTTCAGTGGGTCTACTCTGAGTATGATACTCTGAGGACTTCATAATGACTAACTTTCACCAAATAGAGTCTTTGCGTTTTTGTCCCCTTTAAGTTAACAATAATTAATCCTTTCATTTTCCAGGATGGGTGATATACATACAATAACATAAATGATAAACAAAGCCTGCTGGATCAGGCCAACAGCCCATCTAGTCCAGCATCCTTTTCTCACAGTGGCCACCCAGATGCCTGTGGGAAACCTGTAAGCAGGATCCGAGCACAAGAGCACTTTCTCCTCCTGTGGTTTCCAGCAACTGATATTTAGAAACATTATTCCCCACAACTGAATGGATTTATATGGATTTAAATATCCTCAAACATTCCAAAGACATTTGATTTTCATTCTCCCCCCCCCCCCATTAAACAAAATCTAATGTTCAGGCAATAAAGCTCTATAAGCATTGCTGTGGTTCTGCTCAATGAAAACTTTCTGGTATGGGGTGACCCTTGGGGACATTGTCTCTCCCCATAACACTTCTCCCTTTCACATTAAAACCCCAATAAATGAAAATTGTCCGGATACACTAGCAATAAAGGAAAACCTGACTCAGTGTCTGCCTTGACCATTAATGAGCTTTTTTCCCTACCTTCTTATTATCTTGATTGCCTTATTGAATGAAACATATGATATGGAGGCTGACACAGAATTTAGACAGGCTTTTATTCAGTTTCATTCTCAATAGGATAAGTGGTGATTCAGGTTTGGCATCTGTTCAAATGGCAGTTCTTATAATGGACATGACAGTCCATAAGCCAACTCTTAATAATTCCCCCCTCCCACACACACCTTCTTGCTGAAGACTCGTGCTGGTATTGCAATGCTGTTATACAAAACTTTACTGTGGCGCTATTTGAAATGCCGTGGACAGTTCTGGTTGCCCAAAAAGCATGGTGTAGAGCTGAAGAAGTGTCCAAACCTAGCCAGCCAGAAGCTATGGTGTGTCAGTTCCTTTATCACAGGGGTCAAAAAACTCTTTCAGGAGGGGCCTCTCCACTGTCCCTCAGACCTTGTGGGGGGCTGGACTATATTTTGAAGGGAAAAAATGAACAAATTCAAATGCCCCACAAATATCCCAGAGATGCATTTTAATAAAAGCACACGTATTCTACTCATGTAAAAACACCAGGCAGGCCCCACAAATAACCCAGAGATGCATTTAAAATAAAAGGACAGATTCTACTCGTGTAAAAACACCCTGATTCCCGAACCCTCTGTGGGCCAGATTTAGAAGGCGATTGGGCCACATCTGGCCCCCGGGCCTTAGTTTGCCTACCCATGCTCTATCACATCAAACCATGTTAAGCTTCCTTAAAGTCTGAATTCAACCTGTGGGGGGGGGGAATGTTGACCTCAGAACTCTTGAGATGTGTTGCGCATCAACTCTGAATTCTCTTAGATGCCAGATTCAAAACTTGCTTTTAGTAGTTGATGGGTTTGCGTCATTTTTATGGTGTTTCTAATTTGCTATGTATGTACTGGATGTGAATGTTTAAATGTTTTTGCTTGCTGTTTATTATGATAGAAGTTACAATTTTGTTTTCTATGCCTCTGGTGTTCTGTATTATGAGACAGTTATTAGTAATGTTATTGCTATGGTTCTATATTTGGCTTTGTTCGGTATTACTTCATAATACCAAAGTTTATGAATATTGGCAATTGACCATAATAAAGAGATTGATTGTGTTGTGATCTAATGATATCCCGGCCCATTTTCATATATGTGCTCCCCGCATCTCTTGGAAGAGTTACAGCCTGCATTAACTATTCAAGCAGCAGCTTCTGTAATCTTCTTTTGTCTTTGCTACACTGCCTCTTTATGGATTCCTTGACTTAGTTACTGCTGGTTTGTGTTCTCTTTCTGAAAATATTGAGTGAGTGAATATCCCACAATGCTTTGTCTCGGTAAGGTTGAGTCTGTGCCATGGAAGCTCACTATCTTTCCTTTTCCCATCACCCTCCCAATCCAATTGACAGAATGCTGATTCAGTACTCTGTCCTGCTTCAGGTGAGTTGACCAAATGCCTCCTCAGCACTACCTTAAAAAAAAAAAAGCATGTATACCGTAAATCTGTGGAGCTATCCAAGGTCCTGGATGCTCTTTGATGTTTGATATGAACTTGTGACTCTGCACTTCCTGCTTCCCCTATGAACCTCAAGCACCAATAGAACTGGTTGGGTGTTTGATGTTGATGGGGAACTTCAAGGCTCCTGCTCTTCCTTCTTTTGGTGCTTTGTGTTTTAACTGGACTTGGGTTGGACAATCCTTTATATATTCAGTGTCAAGTAGGATGCATGTCCACCACCACCCCTTTCAGAAGCAATTAACGCAGAAATGAATGGCTGAACTTTCACTAGATTTCCAGAAGCGGCTTTTATGTCATTTGAAAGATGGCATGAGATGTGAAAATCACCAGGAAGGACATCCTTGAGAAAACAGAATAAAACACTGTCTGAATGCTACCCAATCACTTGCACAGTGGAGCAGTTTCAACACCTGTCGTCACTGGGCAGCTGCTGGGATCCCAGAACTTAGGTAGTGTAATACCTGTCGCAGTCCTCTAACCAATGCCAGGAGTCTGGGTCTACACTCCATTTTAGTTGCTCTACTATGCTCTGGAGCAGTACTATGTCAGGGGTACTGAGGGAAATATGACTTGGCTGAGATTTACTTGATTTACCATATTGGCCTGAATATAAGCCACACTTCTTTTTCCAAATTCCGATCATGAAAAGTTAAAGTGCACACCAAAAAAAAGATAAAAGACTGTTCATGTATGCAACAACAGTGGCAAGAATCCTTTTAGCTCAAAAATGGAAACAAGAATAAGTTCCAAAGGAAGTGGCAGATGAAAATGATGGACTTTGCAGAACTGGTGAAGCTGACGGGAAAAATCCGAAACCAGCACAATCAAGTATTCCAAAAAGACTGGAGTAAATTTATACAATATTTGAAGGATCATTGCAAGCAATTAACAACACTAGTAGGGCTATCTGAAGACTTGTAATGAGAATTCTTTTTACCTTTCTACATTTATTTAAAATTGGAGGTATTTTGTAATGAGCTATATTAGAATTGGAAAATATATAAAATGCTGTGATATAAAGGTTACTTTTGAAAGCCAAAAGGTGGGAGGGAAGGAAGTCGACAGACTCTAAAGAGCCAAAGAAGTAAAGTGAATAATAATGATGTGATTATATATGTTTAAATGGAAAATTAATAAAAATATTTTAAAAATAAAAATGAAAAAATGAAAAGTTAAAGTGCAGCTTATATTCACGACTTTATGCCACCAGCAAAGCGGCGTGGCTCCCCCCCCCCCCCCAGAATCAGCCCAGGAGCGCAGGGCAATGGTGCCCAGCTCATCCGCCGCTCACAATCCTCCCCCAAGCTGCCAAATTTTAAAGGTGTGGCTTAATTGTGGGTGTGGCTTATACAGTATTTGAGCCAATACAGTATTTTTTATTTTTTTTAAATTATACCCTACTTTTCATCACCTGGATATCAAAGCTTACCGTTTGTGTGTGTGCATGTATGTGTCAGTAGAAACTTCTGACTTTAGTGTGGCTGGAATGTAGCCTATTGTACAAATGTAAGTGTCTTTTCTGTTGCTCCATCCACAATTGCTTCTGGTCCTGCTCAATTTTTCATCCAGACCCACCTGCCACAGGCATTTGGATCCTGGATCAATCCTCTTAGGCTCCAAAATATAGCCCCATCCTGTACTAAATGCTTAAATACTGTATATGTAAACATAAGATTCTGAGGAATAGACATTCCCTTCACCCCTCCAAATAAATGCATTAAAAATATAAATCCAGATTTCAACTAAACACCCAACTATAGGGCATGGTGGGCATAGCAAGTCTTTGCTTTGCTTCTTCCTCCTCCTCAGTCGCTAGCATCTAACAGTAAGGGAGTTTTCTTCAAGGTGATACAAGCAGGAGCTCTTATAATTTATTTGAAATTTAATCAAGGCATTTATGAAATGTGATCAGGGGCAAGAGGCGCCTTGCTAACGGCTTTGAGAGACAAGCCCTTTACAACTTTTTAATTTTTTTAATGTTCAAATTGGCTTGTTCTAACCAGGCACAGAAAGGTGGTTTTTGAAAGGTGAGTGAGGAGGAGGAGGAGGAGGAGGAGGAGGAGGAGGAGGAGGAGGAGAATCACTAAGAGGACATAATCCCACTCTCATTTTGGCTTCTCGGGATTTGGAGAGCATTGTGTGGAGAGGGCTGCATATTAGACAAAAGCACATACCCTTTCCCTGAAATATCATGCATTAAGAGCTTGTCAGCCCAGCGAGAGGGGGTGGGGAACCCCATTACACCAGTCAACCTCTTGGGCTTGCTGACTTCTCAGGTGCTAGCTACTAAACTGCTTCCTGCAGAAGGCAACTGGAATCTCACAAGGTATTGCCTGGAAGTGAAATATATTACTTGCTTAATTAAATGTAACTTTTTAGAGCAAGTCTGAGGTCCTTGCAGATTTGATTGGAAGGGTCCAACAATTTTTAATTTATCTGCTCAATAGCCTAGGATTTAGCATAGATTTTGTAAGCTTAATGAACTTGGCCTTTTTGCTCGGAGTGGAGTGCACCTGCGGCACATATGGCCAGCCAAAAATAATAATAATGCCCTGCCAAAGCTGTGATTCTGGTGTCGCATCTCTAGGCTGGTTAATGCTCTCTGATGTTCTTTTGATTAAACATTTGATCTGGATTCTTGGTGTGTGTGCACGCATAAGAGACTGAGTGAGAGGGGAGCGGGAGATGGTTTGGGGGGTGGGTCTCCAAGCCTCATCAGACATTCAAATAGGATGCTATGTCAACTACTCCATAGGAAGCAAAGGCTGCATTCACACAGCAATTTATTCCACTTCCCTGATGTTTTCCTAACTGTTCATTTCTGCCATTTGAGCTTTCATACAGTGTAAAACCCACTTCGAGGAAACTAATGGAATATGGGACCTGTTTAGCACTCATTTCCATTTATTGGACTCCAGGGGGAAAAAAATCCCTTAACCCAGAAAATCACAAGAGTAAAATGATAACATTTGGGGTCATATTCCAGCATACTGTTATTTATTGCTATTTTAATCAGGGAGGGGAGCATGGGGGAGCAGAAGCACACATGCGTAGAAAGCATAGGGAAGTAGTGATGTTGTCCAATGACATACGTTGATGCCACACCCACTGGTGTGAATGAAATGTAGTGTGACATGCCAGGATTTCCATCAAAAAGCCACAGTTCCTTAACGACCATATGAAAGGAACATGAGAAAATTGGCCCAAACCACTAGCATTATAATCAGAAAAACTAAGGCAATATTCCGCACTTCTGAATGCAACCTAAGACTGACTTTTTATAAGTGGAAAGGGCTTTTGAGCTCAAGAAATAACTCACACTACTTGGGGAAAAGAAAGATCACTTTCAGCAACATTTCAAATTGAACTGCTTCGCTCCCCTTCATCTCTTTGCAATGACATCATGTATTTTTTTAAAAATATATATATAAAAATACACACAACTGTTTTAGAGAAAAGCTGGAATAAGTTATTCAATAGACCAAGAATTTTACAGGACATTATTAGAAATCATAGGATTAGCCTAACTCCAGAGGTAGCCATAACAATACATTTTTAATGTATGTGAACCGTATGTTCTAATTAGTGGTTCTGCTTCAACTTGTCCTTCCTTCCTTCCTTCCTTCCTTCCTTCCTTCCTTCCTTCTGGATTCCTCTGTCATTTATATACCTTCCCTCCAAAAAGGCTGAAGGGATTGTTTGGAAATGAAGGACAGCAAAAGATTTTCGAAGAGCAACAAGAGTTAGACCTTGAACTGCATTTATATCCACATTTTACCCCAATATTTGTACACATTATGTACTTGGCTGGGGAACTGCATCACAAAATTGGGAGAAGTTCAGAATTTGATGGATGTTTCTGTTTGTCCCCCCCCCCAAAGAAAGTCAAATTAGGGAAGTTCACCTACAAATGTGAACTGAATCAACACCCCCCCATCCCACATTCTTACACTAAGCTATAGTGGCTTACCCATGTAGGATATATTTTTTTCTTTTGGTACAGTGTGCTAAACAAAAACAAGACCGACTTATAACCCACAAAGCCTGCCTTACTTGTTCACTGTAACTGATACACTGCAAACCCCAGACCGCTTGAATTATGACTTGACAGCTCTTGTACAGTACCACCCGTTAAATTTGCCCAGCGTGTTGCCAGAGATAGATGCCCCAAATCTCCCATTAACAAAGAGGTAACATGCATTTAACATCCATCAGCACCCGCATTCCCCTTTTGATAATGGCAGATTCCATTACATTTAATAATATGCTACAAGGCTTAAAGTGATGTAATGCTTGAGCAATAGCCACAATGTGTGTGTGTGTGTGTAGTTCATCTGTATAATCACCATCTGTGGGGTGTGTTTCAATATATATATAATATGAACAAGCAGTCATTTCCATAAAATGAATTACTCAGCCCTTTTTTTTAATTGCATTTGGCTACCGTTTCCATGAACGGGGGTAAAAATATGGAGAAAATAAAAATCTTGGCTACTAGTCTAGATTAATTAAACATTATTAATACATTGCACCTCTGTGGCATTTCTCCCCCATCTTTGACGCACCCCATAAACATGTTGCTAATTAATTCTCATCACATATTTTTTAAGAGTTTAATAGGCGGTTATTATCCAAGTTTTAAAGATGAGCATTTTTAATTTTTTTATTTTTATTTAAAAGGATATTGAGTAACTCGCTCAAGGCAACGAAAGGTAAAATTAGGATTCAGCAGTTCTTGGCATTACATATTCGACTTACACTCATGTCATAACACCCTCTCGCTTCTTCTTTCAAAGCCAGGCTACAACATCAGCAAAACTCTTGGTGGATTGCCCCATTTTGGACTGCCCCAGAGTCCTAGGTGGGGGTGGGGGTGGGGGTGGGCGATTTCAGCCCTACTTGGAGATATCAGGGACTGAATCTGGCGTTTTCCACATGCAAGGCAGATGCTCTACTGCTGAGCCACAGTCTTCCCCTTTGAGCTAAAAGTGTGTGAGGGGGGCTTCACCTTCAGAAAGGCTCCATGCACCTTAATATCATTTATCAAGGCACTACTGTACTAGCACTAATGCCACAGTAATGAAAAAAAGGAAAAATAAACTGGTGGTCTTGCTTTGCAGAAATGATAATCCTTCTACCAGCCTTTCCTAACCTAATGGTATCCAGGGGTGTTGAACTCCTATCAGGCTCAGGAAGCATGGTCAATAGTCAGCGATGAAGGAAGCAGTAGTCTTAAACTTCCAGAGGGCACTAGGTTGGATAAGCGTGCTCAAGTCTGTGCATAATAATTTGGATGCCCTATACGCCCGTCAAACTGAAGTGTGTGTGTGTGTGTGTGTGTGTGTATGAAATGAAAGGACGTTTCCTGTACTTTGGGGGAAGCACTGAATATTCCAGTCATCTGAAAGGCCAATTAAAAATAATATAAAGGAACACTTTCTGTTCATAGGTAATGTAACCGAATCGCCTGCTCTTTATTGATAATTCATTATATGTTGGTCCTATCACTCTGCAGCTCTGAAATGCTTTTTACTGTAATGATTTTATACCACAGCCCCATAATGGCCTTCTGCTCATGTCAATCAGCACCACTTGCATGTACCATTCTGCAGTCTGAATTGAGAGAATGGTTAAAAGCATTCCCTCATTTTCTCCATTTAACTCATGTGTTACCCAAGTTTTTACATTAAATGGCCATCCTTAATATCCCGTGACATGTCACCTATTTTCTAGGGAGGCTACTGATACAGTACTTACCCAATTCCAAAATCCATACTAATCTAATTAGGCCTTGCCCGCCTCAGCCAAGAGTGGTTCCTTTGGTGCATCAGCATTTAATCTGGAGAAGGAATTTAGGGGAAAGAACAGAAACAATTTGAACTGCAGTTGGCTAAATGCAGCCCTGGCTGATGCAATTTATTTTGTGAAAAGGAATTAGCAGAAATTGAAGTCAAGTTGAGGGATGAAGGTCACAGAGATACAGATTTAATGCCAAGAAGCCAGATTCAGTTGTGGAATGTTAGCAAAGATAGCCAGCCACCAGTCAGGAAAACGTGGCCATACAGTTTTATCATCGTGTGCCTGAAACCAACTTTGGGAAAGGTTTCAAAATTCACCCTGATCTCCAAACTTTACAAAATTTATAGACTCAGAGAGCCTGATAGCCTCAGATGCATTGGTAAGCTCAAGACTCAATTATTATAATGTGTTTTGTGTGAGGCTGCCCTTGTATCTGGTCCAGAAGCTGCTGCTAGCGCAGAATCTACAAGGCTCTTGTGTTAATTCAGACAGCTCTAAACAACTTGGGCCTAAGGTACCTCAAGGACCACCTGATTCCTTATGCTTTGCCTCAGTCACTGAGATCCTCTGATGAGGCACTGTTGGTGGTCTGCCATGTCACTGAGGTTCATCTGGCCTTTACCAAAGGCTGAGGCCCCACCCTGTTGACCTCCTTGCCACTAGAGGCATCTCCTAGACATCTCCTAAATAATTACATTATTCTTACAGGACTTCCAAACCTGAAATTCTTTGCCAATCAGCTCTTGCTCAAATATTTCACATTTTAAAAATGGTTTTTATTTTTTGAAAATAGGTTATGTACCTTAAAAAAGGGATGCGGGTGGTGCTGTGGGTTAAATCACAGAGCCTAGGACTTGCCGATCAGAAGGTCGGCGGTTCGAATCCCCGCAACGGGGTGAGCTCCTGTTGCTCGGTCCCTGTTCCTGCCAACCTAGCAGTTCGAAAGCACGTCAAAGTGCAAGTAGATAAATAGTTACACTCTGGCGGGAAGGTAAACGGCATTTCCGTGCCCTGCTCTGGTTCGCCAGAAGCGGCTTAGTCATGCTGGCCACATGACCCGGAAGCTGTACGCCGGCTCCCTCGGCCAATAAAGCGAGACGAGCGCCGCAACCCCAGAGTCGGTCATGACTGGACCTAATGGTCAGGGGTCCCTTTACCTTTTACCTTAAAAAAACAAACACCCTAGATGTTGTTTGCTCCATCCAGAGTGGCGAGTGGTCTGGAATGATGGGAATTGTAGCCAAGCAACATTTTGAAGTCCCCCATCCCTGTCGTAAGGGAGATGCTCAAGTTCCCTGACCATTTTGTTCACCCTGTTCCACAATGCTTAGCCATGCCTACTCATAAGTAAGCTCCACTGAGTTGAATGGGGCTTCCTCCCAGGCAGGGGCACTAACTCCTGGGGGGCCAAGCCCTTTTGCCATCCCCCAAGTATTTTTTGGGAGGGGGATGCTGTCATTGTAAAAAATATCAGGGGACAGAGGGGGCTGAACACAGAGCCAGCTCCTTCTCCTCTTCCTCTTCCCAAGAGCCAGTGTGGTGTAGTGGTTAAGAGCAGTAGACTCGTAATCTGGTGAACCGGGTTCGTGTCTCCGCTCCTCCACATGCAGCTGCTGGGTGACCTTGGGCTAGTCACACTTCTCTGAAGTCTCTCAGCCCCACTCACCTCACAGAGTGTTTGTTGTGGGGGTGGGGAAGGGAAAGGAGAATGTTAGTCGCTTTGAGACTCCTTAGGGTAGTGATAAAGCAGGATATCAAATCCAAACTCTTCTTCTTCCTCCTCCTCCTCCTGCTGCAGAGGGAAAAGAGGGTGGAAGCAGCCCCCCACCAGTGGTGAGGGCAGAAGGAGGCAGAGGAATCACAAGTCACACTACCACTGTGTTCAGCTCCACCTGTGGCTCCTCCCAACGTCCTGGCGTTGCACGCATGATGTCCTGACATCGATATGTGGCATCCATGCAATGTCATGTGTGCAATGCCAGCAGCAGCACCCCAATTGCCCTTGTAAGCTGGAATCTCAGCTCCCAGGCAGCCTTGGTGTATTTTATTTCTCAGCTATTATAGAGGTCACAGAATGGGCATTATCACATATTTGGGGATTGATTTGTGGCATACTTGCAGCAGAAGCTGGGCAACTCAAATATAAAGGCAGGCATTGTGTGCCTACTCAGAGTGAATTTACTCAGCAATTCAGTCCAAATAATTAGTTTCTAAGGTAGCTCCCACTTCCCAGGGCTTTAGCCAAGATACAGCCAGCATATCAACATGAGGCATAATAATGTGTGTGTGTGCTTTTTTAAAAAGGGAATACATTGCCTGCTAATCGGACGTGACATGTTTTCTAGGCCTTTAAGATAAATGATTTCCCTATTAGATCCTCTGGGAGGTTGGGGGACTCTTGTCATGAGGAAGGAAAGGTTAGCATCAGAGAATGGCTCTACATCCCTTTCCTGGCTCTGCCCTGCACAGAGATGAAATCTGAAGCGCGCTGTGAACAATAGTTTGTTTTATTCATTCTTTCGAAAGCCCTATAATTGTTTAATAACTGTACAGCTGGAGCAAAATATGTGCCTAAGAGGCAAGGCCACCCACTAATATGCATTTTCACCAGGTTATGTCTTCTGGAACAAAAGGTATCTAGAACTCATTAATGATATTGCATTGCATGTTGCAATCCTAGACACACTTACTTGGGAGTGTGTTTTACTCCTGAGGAAGCAAATCCTTACTTATTAATTTTATTTACAGTCAGACCTCGGGTTGCAAATGCTGCAGGTTGCGAGTTTTCAGGTTACAGACGCGCCAAACCAGGAAGTACTGGAACAGGTTACTTCCAGGTTTTGGCGCTCATGCATGCGCAGAAGCGCTAAATTGTGATTTGTGCAAGCGCAGAAGCACTGAATCGTGTCATGCACATGAGAAAGACACAGCACTGCGGGTTGTGAACGTGCCTCCCGCACGGATCATGTTCACAACCTGAGGTTCCACTGTATTTACTTACTGTGGTGGAATCTACACACATAAAGAAAAAGTTCTGAAAATGTTTTTTTTTTAAAAAGTGTTTTTTAAAATACATTGAATTTTCCATTAGGCTCACCAACGCCATCTAGTTTCACACTGTATATTGCACTTAAAACACACTAAAAACATTTTATTTGCAGCTGTATAGCTGAGTCCCTTATTTACATGCTGCCTTTCTCCCAAGTTGGGATACAAACAGGGGCGGATTTTGGTAATGCAATGCCCTGAGTGAGGACAAATCCCCCTGTCTTATTTTCACAATAATTCCCTTTGGTACAGTTGCTTTTTATGGATTTTCTCCGTTGGTACCCACATAACTATAGGCTGTTGTTGCTGTTGTTGTTGTTGTAATTATCATCAACATCATCATTATTTTGTGCCCCTTGGCTTGGTACCCTGGAGTGGGGGAAAACCATCCGCACTGCCATTGATTACTCTGGCACTGATTACAAAACCTGTTCCAATTTTTAAAAACACCATTATAAAATACAAAATAATTAAGCCAAACTAGTTAAAAACAATAATAAAACAAACCAGAACACATTTCAAACCATAATTTAAAATACAGTTTGCCTTGATAGCAGCCCAGAGATCAGCACCACCTGCTCCTTAGTTTCCAAAAGCCTTGTCTGGACAGGAAAGTCTTAGCTTGCTGGTGGAAGGATAACAAGGAGGAAGCCAAGCTGCCTCTCTTGGAAGGAAATTCCACAATATGGGAGCAGCCACAGAAAAGGCTCTCTCTCGTGTCACTTTCACCCTTTACTCTGATGTTGATAGGACTGAGAGAAGGTGCTTCCCCAAGGATCTCAGCACCCAGGCAGGTTGGTATGGGGAGATGCAGTCTTTCCAGAAGCATGGGCCCATGCCACCTAGCATCACATTGTGCATCACTGTATGAGAGCTATTTCCTTTCATTTAGGAATTGCTTCTTATTAAACATCTCAGAGCAGCTTGTCAGTAAAAACACCAACAATTCAAACATATATCAAACATTTTCACATATATTTGAAATTTGGTGGGTGTTACAGGGACTGCAAGAAGATCAAACCTATCCATTCTTAAGGAAATCAGCCTTGAGTGCTCACTGGAAGGACAGATCCTGAAGCTGAGACTCCAATACTTTGGCCACCTCGTGAGAAGAGAAGACTCCCTGGAAAAGACCCTGATGTTGGGAAAGATGGAGGGCACAAGGAGAAGGGGACGACAGAGGATGAGATGGTTGGATGGTGTTCTCGAAGCGACCAGCATGAGTTTGACTAAACTGCGGGAGGCAGTGGAAGACAGAAGTCCATGGCGTGCTCTGGTCCATGGGGTCACGAAGAGTCGGACACGTCTAAACGACTAAACAACAACAACAACAACAACAACAACAGGCAAGTATGTATTTGCTTTTAGTTTTTAGTAGTTTGTAGCTTTTAGATATTTTCAGCTGTTTTCAGAAAGTTTCAATCTGTTTCAGAATGTTTTGCTTGGTTTTTGTTTCTAAAATTGCATATCTGTTTGCTGCCCTAGGACCCCTGGGGACAAAGGGTGGTATATCAATTCCATAAATAAATGAAATATATGGGGGGGGGAATGAAAACAATTTCATGCAGGAAAAACAATTAAATCAATGTCATATAGAAAAACAATATCACATTCAATACAAATATAGCCAAATAGGCAAAATGTTCCTCTTCAGCTAGGCCTTTGGCTGATTAAACAACCAAAGGCCTTTTATATATGTGTTTGTGAGAGCGTGGAGTGTTATTGGCTTTTTGTTTTTGTTGTTATGTTATGCATTTTGTGCTTTCATTTTTGTATTTTTACATTGTAAACTACTCTGTGATCTTCAGATTAAGGTTGGTATATATAATAAGTAATAAAAATAATAGCTTGGGATAAAAATAAGAATAATTGATTAATCAATAGATAGATTGACTAAATCTACATAACTCTGCAGGTGAAAAAAATGATCTATTTTTGATTTTATGCCATTGACATACTCAACAATACTTTGAGGGACCATAGCCTGCCGTACTCTGGTCCATGGGGTCACGAAGAGTCGGACACGACTAAACGACTAAATAACAACAACAGATTGCTGTCTGTGACTTTCCCTGTGCATCCCATCCTTTCATCCCATGATCTGAATACTGGCCTACCTTCAACGCTCTTCTAAGAATGCCCCCCCAAAGGGGACATGGTTATTGAATGCTGTAAGGAATTGAAATGTGAGATATAAAGGGTGGAGAACCTGTGGCCATCTAGATATTGTTGGACTACAACTCCCATAATCCTTGGCTCCACTGTTCAGTTCTTTACAGGGCCTACCTGTGACCATTTCTGCTCATAAGTATGTTCAAATGAGTCCAACTGGGATGACTCCCAGTGTGCACTGAATTGCCACTACTAGCTCTTAGGTCAGAGATGGGGAATTTGTGGACCTCCAGGTGGTACTGGACTCCAATTCCCATTGTGCGTGAGCATTGGCTATGCAGCTGGGCCTGGGGGGAGTTGGAATCCAAAAGAACCAGGAGGGCTGCAAGTTCCCTATCCTTACACAGAGATCATAACAAAGGATCCCTCTTACAGGATTCTTGTAATAATTATTGAGATAATATATGTGAAGCATTTCAAACAGTCTTAACAGAGCAATCCTAAGTTACTCATAATTAAGACCCATTGTAAATGTGTTTAAGAACACACAAATATTTGGGAGCAGAGATGGAAATAATCTGTCAATTTTAGTTTCTCTCCATTTCTTACTTTTCCAACCTTAAGTTCAATTTTCCACATTTCCACATCAAGTTGTAAGGGGTTTTCTTTTCCTTTTTAAAAAAGTTCTCCAGAAAATCCATCAGCATTTAGTGTGAATTTCTCCCAATAAACACATTTTTGTATACACTTTCTCCTAATACACAAAACAATTTCCACAATATAACACCCCTTTGTATGTTATTTTCACCAATATATGCATTTATATGCACACTATATGCATTTTCTTATGGCGTTGCAAAATTCAGAGAAGTGTGAATTCACATATATTTTGAAAAGTGCCAAATAGGTAAGTTCTCCTATGAATGCAAACTCTGTTGGATTTTTCCCTGTTCCTTTCAAGTGCACGAACATAGAAGCAAAGCATGGTCTTGAAGAGACACCTGCCACAACCATCTGTGCTGGTCTCCATCTGGTCAGTTCTTGGATGGGTGACTGCTTGGTGGGGTGTGTGTCCTGTGTACCATCCCAAAAGAGGATGTCCTATAAATGTAATACAAACATGAATTCACACACAGACACACAACCTGTTCCCTTTGCTTATGTTTAGTATATGGCAGTGTTTCTTAACCTTCTTGGGGTTGCAGAGCCTTGTGAGAACCTGATGAAAGCAACGGACACCATTCCCCAGAAAAATGCACATGAACACAAAATTTTGTGTACAATTAATTTTAGTACATTGCGGGTGGGAATGTGCCCAATTTATGGACCCCCTGCAGCCCATCCATGGCTAGAACTTCCACTATATATCCTGGGTATTGATGTTGGTGGTAGGCTTGTCTTGATAAGCTTCCAAGTTAGCTCTCCACCACCACCTCTGCTCTGAAAACTCATTTTCAGCAAAGAAATATCCAAGCTTTTAACACCATCAAATAACTGAGGTGCTCATGCCTCTTGTTCAGTGCCCCACCCCAGCCAGGGGGGAAAATGTAAATATATCATTGAGCCTTTAATTCCTCCCATCCTTTCCTTCAAGCTTCTCATTGGTTTGGTCTGATTAAATAACTGAAGGCAAGCACAATGGCATCCAAGTTCTACACAGAGTTGCGGGGTGTGTGTGTGCCTCAGAGCATGTGGGGAGGGGGTGTTGTTGAAGAGAAACTCATCAGATAAAGTCTCTGGGAGGTCATCAATCACAGCTGCTGACAACCATTTTGCCTTCGTTTGTTACAGATGTGAACATGCTTAATTATTTGTAGTGTAATTAGTTCATGAAATGTCAGGAAATGTCAAACTGTGTTCACGGTGCACATTTTACCACAAGGATCAAGGGTGGGGGGAGAGCAGAGTGTCGTTGGGGAGGGCTGTTGGTGTGTGGGGGGGTGTTGTGTCTGTGGGGAGATGGCCTGGGGGACAAATGAGGTCAACATTATTAAGATGAGGGATTTGGAGGAAGCCCCCCTTCAAGGAAATCTAAGGAGCCATTAAGGAAAGTGGAGAAAACCACTGTGGCTTTCCAAAATATAAAATGCTTTCTGCCATTTGATTTGTGTCTGTGTTTGACTATGTGTGCCAAGTTTTAAGGGAGTTGCATTCCTAGGGGGGAAGACTCATCCAGGAGCTTAGATCCATTCTAAAAATATTAAAACATCAGCATGGCAGAAGAGACGTTTTAGGTCAAGAGAAATCAGTATTCTCCTCTCAACTTCCCACATCTCCCATCAGTCAGATTATCACATTAAGAACCACTTGCCTCTTTAGAGAGATACCACTGACCAAAGGAATGAAGTCCTTTCATGAAGGGTGTATATCTACACTATAGACTTAACAATTGCTTACTAGTCATTCTCTTATTAGGTTTCCAGAGAATCCTGGGAATTGTAGATTGTAGGGATCACTGGAATAGTTTCAGTGTCTCAGCAGGCTGTGTTTCCCAGGATTCTTTAGGGCAAGTCATGGCAAGTAAAGTTCAGTTCAATTCATCAGAAAACATAAAAAGGAATGCTAATAAAAGAAAGCCGATCAGGCAGTAAAAAATGGAACACACACAAAGGCACTGTGCACTGTCACAATTGTACAACATCAATAGATGAGTAGAATCCAATACATGATAATGATCTGTGAATTATTATTATTTTACATATTTATTTTGTCATTGTGAATAAACAGCATTCCTGTTGTTTTAATGGCTCTTTTACCCTATCAAATTTTTTATTTCGTACGCAATTGTCCC